>NC_072738.1:129370094-130004513 GCF_026930045.1 Uloborus diversus | reverse complement strand
TAACGTATTGCATTTACGTTTTAATAAAAAAAAAGCATTTTGCTAACAATAACTACAAATCAATAAGATAAATAAATACCTTTGTGCGGAATAGTAAAGTCAGACCAAACAACGTAAGTAGAAGCACAATTTGTAAATTACAGCAGACACGTGTTTCGGCGTTACAGGGAACGCCTTTTCAATGCAAAAAATAATGAGCTTATCTAGAACCCTTCGTTCCTCTGATAAACATCAAATTGTTTGAAAAAGAAATTAGCTATGCTTTGTAAATCTTCTCATGTCGTTCCTCTTGATAATTTACCTGTTGTTAATAAGAATGTTGTTGTTAATCTTTCTAGCGTTCCATTAAGTAATTCTCAAATTGAGGCTCTAAAATGTAATGATAATTTTGCTGTGAGTGTTAATCCTTCTTTTTCAAAAGCTTATTGCTCCTGTTGAGAAAGCTTTTAAATTTAGTGCCTTAACTTCCTCTCAAAAGATTCGATTCGGCATCTTATAGCTTCTAATATTGACTTTAACTCGAAAATTTCTAAACCTGTATTTGCTAATACTGTTAGCCGTTCTGTTAAAGACTTAGTTTCGAATTCTGATCTGGTTGTTACCAAAGCTGACAAGGGTGGACAAATTGTTGTTCTTGACAAAATCATCTTATGTTGATAAAACTAATGATTTGATTTCTTCTGGGCCATATTCTGAAATTTCTAAAGATCCTAGTGATAAAGAGTTAAAAACTATTGCATCTGCTGTCAAGTCTGTTAAGTCTATTCCTTCAAATGTTAAACGCTCTGTTGTTCCATCTATTGCTAATTGTGCTAGATTTTATGCTTTACCTAAGGTGCATAAAGCTGGTATTCCTTTCAGGCCGATTGTTTCCAATATTGGTACGGCTTCGTACAAACTTGCAAAATATTTAGTCTCTGTGTTTTCTCCCCTTAGGAGTCACAATTTATTTACCATTAAAAATTCTGTTGAGTTTGTTAAAAAAATTCATAGTGTCGTTCCAAATAATTCTTTTATGGCTTCTTTTGATGTGAACTCTTTATTTACGAACGTTCCCGTCGAGGGTTCATTGTTATGCCTTCGTAGAAGACTTTCTGAATTTCATTTCACCAATACGGAAATTGAGGATTTAATTTTCCTTACCCGTACTTGTCTTCAGCAATGTTCTTTTGTTTTTAATGGGAATTTTTATATTATGTTAGATGGTCTGGCTATGGGTAACCCACTTAGCCCCATTCTTAGTGATATTTACATGCATTATTTTGAGGTTAAGCTGTTCCAAAAACTACAGTTCCAATTTTATGTTCGGTATGTTGATGATTGTTTTGTTCTAATGAACCAGAATCAGTTTGAGAGTAATGAGGTTTTATCTATTTTAAACTCCATTGATCCTCATATTCAGTTTTCTTGTGAGAAAGAACGGAATAGTTGCATTTCATTTCTTGATGTACTTGTTTCTCGTACTGAAATTGGTTTTGAAACTACTGTTTATCGCAAACCTTTTGCTATCTCTTTACCTCCTCATAGACTATCGTCTCATCCTCCAAATCAAAAATATTCTGCTTTCAATTCTTTTGTTTATCGCGCAATTAATATTTGTTCTTCGTCGAAACTTCTTAAAGTGGAACTTAATTATCTTAAAGCTGTGGCAATTGATAGAGACTATCCGCCAACTTTGATTGATTCCATTTATAAAAAACTTTCAAATAAATCCCAAACTAATGTTCTTAACCGAACCTTCATCAGAAAGAATTTGGTTGTTTTGCCATTCTTTCCATCTGTAAGCTATCAGGTTGCTAAGATTCTAAAACGTTTCCAATTCCAGGTGGTGTTCTCTCCTATTAATAAACTTTCATTCTCTTCTCTTAAAGATCCTATTCACCCTCTTAATTGTTGTGGAGTTTATAGAATTAATTGTAGTTGTAAACTTGCCTATATTGGACAGACTCGGCGTGCTTTAAAAATTCGCTTGAAAGAGCATCAAAATTATGTGAAAAAACAACAATTAAATAAGTCTAGTATTGCTCAACATTGTTGGGATTCTAATCACTCTTTTGATTTTAACTCTTATCAGATTATCCAAAAATGCCCCAATTCATCAGATCTTGACTTTTGGGAATCCTTTCATATTTTGAGGAACAGTTCTAACTTAGTTAACGATCTTAGTGCAGTTCCATATTTTTCTAACATTTGGCTCCCATATCTTTAATACTGTTCTTTCCCCGTTCCCCCCCCCCCTTTTTTTTCCCCCACTCATTTTTATCTATCTTCCTTTGTTTATTTTTACCTTTTTGTCTTGATTGACACCCCCCCCCCCCTCCAATTTTCTTCTATTTTTCTTTATTTTTCCTTTTTTCGAATATTTTTTGTTTCTGTTTATTTTATTTCATGGTTTTCCATTCTGCTTTTCCTTTCTTGCGGTTCACGGTTACTGACAATTTCTTTTCTTTTTGTTTAAGCTTCGGCTTAATCCTTGTCCAATTGAATTCTTTCTTTCTGGGTTCGTACCTAAGAGAAAGCTCCTGGCCTTTGCTTGCATTCCTATTGGTTCCTGATCGGTTTATAACTTTGTCATTGGTGTTTGGCTAATCCGCTGTTTTTATCTTTTAAGCTGCATGCTTATCTGCTCTTGGCTTTCGTCGGATGTCTTTTCATCCATAAGCTCATTATTTTTTGCATTGAAAAAGGCGTTCCCTGTAACGCCGAAACACGTGTCTGCTGTAATTTACAAATTTGTGCTTCTACTTACGTTGTTTGGTCTGACTTTACTAGACTTTATATTAATTTAAAAGGCCTAGAATGGGTTGCTGCGAAAAACTATATCTTCATACAACATTTAACTGCAAAACAGCATTTACGGGCATTCTCTTCATGTAAGTTCAATTTAAATTGTTTCCTAAATATAAAAATATTCAAACAATAAATTCTTTTTGCCACCCATCTGGCTCACAGATAAGCTCCAGGTTGCCGAGAACATATCCCTGTAGGAGGGAGGACTTCACCAAGAAATATTATTACACGTTATGAGAATTCTCTGTAATATTTCTTAATTCCACTTTCTACGAACAATAATATGTCATCAAATTCTTCTTTTAGAATTTAAGGGATATCTGTACTTTTTGAATTTTGAAGCGCTTAAATAATGGAATATCGAGTCTAGAACTAAGAAAGGCAAGAACTTCTTCAAAGACACTTTGCAGTACGATTTCAAGTGCATGATGATAACAATACAAATGCAATATATCACCGTTCAGCTTTTGCTATAAAAATTACATGCATAATTTATACGGCCGGTATTGTAAGCCGCTGTATAAAACACTACAGCTTCAACAGTTAGCAATAAAGAACAATCATCTAAGATATCATATACAACCGAAGAAATATCTCAGAAATTCTGAGTAGCTGTTCAACATTGGGACCTGAAGCTATCATGGTAAGCCTATCGGCGTTTTTTTTTTTTTTTTTTTTTTTTTCAGTTACATCTGGATGTAGCTTTGTATATCAGGGAATAGCTAAAAAATCTAAATTTAAATTTATTAAATCTGATTTTACCTCTCGAAGATTTTCTCTTGCTCTCGTAAGGGATGTACGATTGATCATAAGGTTATTTGGATTTAAATTTACTGCATCTACATAGGCTGTTAATAAATGAGCAGCATCTTTGTCCCTAATATGGCATTTGTCTAACATCGATGAAACGCGAGCAGATATCAATATTTGTCAAGCTTTTTTGCGTTGTGGTAGACCAGAAAAAGAAAAAAGGTTCAACAGGTTAAGACAGATACCCATTTCGATCTCTAAATCTTGTGAATTGCAAGAGGAATTTGATGATAATAAAGGACTATGTACTGAAATAGAAGACAGTTTAAAGTATAGATTTTTACATTATTCCGATCTGGAATTTTTTTAAAATTTATGTTTTAGATATGGAAAATAGAGTTGATTTTTATGGTAGGGTAATCGAGGATTTTTCAAAATTTAAATTATAAGAATGCATATACATTTAAGTATATAACTAAAGAACAGCGAATTAAAATATAATTGTAATTAATTATATTTATAGCATGGAAACCTAGTGGACCTATTTGCTACACCTATTACATACACAGAAAATTTTCTAAATCAACACCCCCAAAGCCTGCAGGAGGCAATTTGTTATTGTCAAAAATCATTCATTTATGGCCTAGGCCATTCATTAACGGCCTTTAGAATCCCTTGTGTCCATCTTGGTGGAAAGAAATGTTCCTCTGCCGCTCGGTTTGAAACGTGCGCGAATAGCGGTATGCCTGTCCCAAGGCCATTGGTGTACGTGTACCCTATGTAATATGTAAAATTTCACAGAATGAAAGTGAGAGAATGGTTGGTCTGGAAGTAGCAACATCTATTGAGGTTCAAAATTACTTTAAATCTGAAATCTAGGAATATTTTTACATGAAAATGAGAAAATCCGCAATTTTTTCTTCGAAACTCAAAAAAGGGGGCCCTAGGGGCACGTGTTAATATTCATGGATGGACTTAAAATTTTGCATGGATCATTTATTTGTATGATGGAACAAATTGAGGGGGCCTCGTGTAAAATATCTACAACTTCAAAAATAAGGAACACCCTAATATATAAATATATATATATATATATATATATATATATATATATATATATATATATATATATATATATATATATATATATATATATATATATATATTGTTTCTCTTAAAAATTTAACAGTGTATTCTAAAGGATTCAAATCAATAGTAGAACCAATATAATATTGTTGCTGCAAAATTATCAGATATGAAACTAGTGACATATTGCACAACACATTGGTGTTTATAGGCACATGTGCCAATTACTGGAGAAAGTAAAACTGAAGCACCAGTCAATGGCACCCATCATTATTTCAAAAATCCAAAAAGGGTTAAAAATGTATTTCTACCCACTCAAAGTAACACCTTTCAACTAAACAAAACTTTTGACAACGAAAATTTAAAATATATTTTAAGTCAGATTTTAATGGATTGATTCGCATGCTTCTCTTAAGCCAGAGAAGTTTTTGCAACAAAAATGGCTGATTTGACACAAGCCACAATTGTTTTTCTTTCCTATGCACTGCTACCATTTAGTGACATGAATTGAAGTTATAATCTTTAAAAGAAATGTACATTATATAGCTTTCTTCTTTCAAAAAATTTGCCCGGGAAATTTTCTAAATTTGAGATCAAAAATAGTAAGCTTCAAAGTTTTTTTAAAGCATTTTAAAGTCATTTAATCAACATTAGAACCCCGAAAACTTGACAAGCCTGACACATGTTTTTTGGCTTTGAAAAAAGGAAACAATAAATACAAACACGCACAGTATTTTTGTTAAAAAGTAATTTAATTAACTTATGGTCCGTGGTAGCCCGATCGGTAGAGTGTCGGATTTGGGGCCGGAGGGTCCTGAGTTCGAACTTCGATGGTCAAAGATTCACCGTCGTCATTAAAGGGGACTGGGCGACGTAAAATATGCTCGTGGTCTCAATGTCCTCCAAGTGAAACGATACCTCTGGGGGTGCTAGCACCAGGTAGCTATTAGCTCCTGGTCTAGTTCTAAATTCTCATTAACTGTTCGATCCGGTGATGGTGCTGCCATCTGTCGGTATAAAAAATATTGGAGGCAAGGCACTTAGTATGCAGTCCTCGACATAAATACAGTTGCAGTCAGTTGTGACTCGGAATCGAATCGAATCTAATTAACGCATGTTTTTTAAGACTAGTTGTTTTTTCATAAGTGATATCGGCTGACATATTCAAGTGTAAACGCAGTTTCTCAATGTCTAGGTCATTTTTGAAAAACTCACTTGATTTTTCGAAATTTGTTTCACTTTTCTTTTCTTTACTAATAATAAAGCTGAAAGTCTCTCTGTCCGGAGGATGTCTGGATGTCTGTGACGCGCATAGCGCCTAGACCGTTTGGCCGATTTTCATGAAATTTGGCACAAAGTTAGTATGTAGCATGGGGGTGTGCACATCGAAGCGATTTTTCGAAAATTCGACATGTTTCTTTTTCTATTCCAATTTTAAGGAAAAAAATATCATAAGATGGACGAGTAAATTACGAAATTATCATAACGTGGAACCGTAAAACGGGCACAAGCCAATTGGCGAGATACGAAATTATAATAACGTGGAACCGTAAGATGGGCACAAGCCAACTGGCGAGAAAATTCACCATACATTATAGGCGAACCAAAAGACCTTTTGATTTTTCTATTACGGGCAAAGCCGTGTGGGTATCACTAGTGTTTAATAAAAGCAAGCACTCTTGTTCAACTGCAAGAACCTATGTGAGTCCAGTTGATGTAAACAGCTGGCTTTGTTATTTTCATACTTCTTTGATATACGTCGATTCCGAAGAAGCGAAAGGATCATCATTTTGTGAAGGTTTTCCTTTTAAACACAATTCCCAAAGCATTCAAAACTATTACGCCTCCCATTTAATATACAAAATCAAAGTCTCATATATTTTTTCTAGATCAGCAATACTTAGATGAGCGCGCCGCAGCGCTGCCCACTAGCAACAGACTTGACCCGTAAGTTCGCGCACTAGGACAAATTCTTAGTGTGCTTGCAGCACCGTAACACCATCATTATTCACACCACTCGTTTTCAGTTAACCTGCTTACTACCATAATAATTATTTGTTTTAACTCATTACTGAATGTATTTTACAAGGTAAACTATCTTCAAACTAGGAAAATAAAAGATAAATTTATGAGTTTAGAAAGCATAAAATGACTAATAATTTTCTTGATTTATTAGGGGGGGGGGGGGCTCTGCCTCCTCAAAAATATTTTTGAGGGGGCTCGGCCCCCCTCAGGCCCCATGGAGTCGGCGCCACTGAGCTCTTGTAGCCCTTTAATATACACTGCTCGACATTGAAAATGCAACACCAAGAAAGAGTGTTCAGAAATCTATGAAAATTTTAGAGTAGACGTACATCACTGAGTTATGTAAATGATGTGAAATGCGCAGCTCTCTGACGCACCTAAAGTAAGATATAAGGGAAGAAATTTGCAGAATGGGCAATATTCGTGTCGTTATTTCTGACTGGAGAATTATCGAAGAAATTTTTTTTTTCTTGCAGGATACGTGTAACACGAGAGAATGCCAGGCCGCCGTTAACGAAGGCACTTCCAGCAGATAGACAATTTTACGAAGGGTGTGGTGATCGGACTGAGAAGGGGCGGTTGGTCCGTACGTCAAATCGCGGCTGATACCCACATGGATGTGAGCATCGGCTGTGCCGAAGATGGTTGGAACAACGAAATGTGGTAAGATTGAGGGGTGCAGGGGCAGCCAGAGTGACGCCAGAACGCGTGGATCGACGCATCCACCGACAAGCTGTAGCAGACCCACAAGTCACTTCTTCCTCGATTCTGCAGCAGGTGCAAGATACCCTAAATGTTCCCGTGTCAACCAGAACCATTTCCCGTCATTTGGTCGCATGTGGTCTGCAATCACAGCGTCCGCTAAGAAGAATGCCCTTGACCCCACAACATAGACAGCAACGTTTAGTATGGTGCCGGACTAGAGCGACGTGGATGACAGAATTGCGAAATGTCGTGTTCTCAGATGAATCCCGCTTCTGTTTATCCAGTGACAGTCACCGCACACGTGTGTGGCGTCGACGTGGAGACAGATCTAATCCGGCAGTAACTGTGGAACGTCCCACCGCACGACAACGTGGCATAACGGTTTGGGGCGCAATTGTGTACAATTCTATATCACCTCTAGTTCGGATTCAGGGCACTATGACGGCCCAACGATACTTGGATAATGTGCTGCTGCCAGTGGCAATCCCTTACCTTCAAGGGCTACCTAATGCAATTTTTCAGCAGGATAACGCCCGACCACACAGTGCTTGCATCTACCAACATGCTCTCCAAGGCACACAGATGCTTCCCTGGCCACCATATTCTCCTGACCTGTCACATTTCGAACTTGTGTGGGATGTGATTGGATGCCATTTGTAGACTCTGTCCCTGCCTTGTTCAGAAGACGAACTGTGGCAAATGGTTGAAAGGGAATGTAGAACCATCCCTCTGACACCATCCGTACCCTTACTGACTCTATGCCTAGACGTGTTTCTTCGTGTATCGCTGTCCGCGGTGGTCCTACATCCTACTGAGCCGACGCCGTTCTCGTTCTGTATTCTGCCTATCATTTTGAAATTAAGATCATTTATTATTCCTTGCTGTTTCTTTTTTCCAAATTTCATCACTTTGTGACCACTCCTTCTTGATGTTACATTTTCAATGTCAAGCAGTGTATATTTGATAGGTTACAAGTTTAAAAATATGAAAACCATAAAATTAGCCTCACTCATCAGCTTTGGGAAAGGAACGCTGCAAAAATATGACACCTTTATATGAAAAAAAAAGTGCTGCTCTGCACAGAATCGTTTCAATCAAAGATTAAAGAGTAATTAAGCAGAGAGGGAGTGTAAAATATGGGAGGGAGGGGTAGATAAATATAAACTAGCCATCATCTTATGATAACAACCGAACTTCTGTGAGGATTTTTAACATATTTGAAGGGCTACGGGGAAGAACGATCAAAGTCCATTTTTCTAAAAAAACTCTGGTTAACCTATGAAAACACGAAGATTATTACAGACAATATTCAAGAAAAATATTATTCAGGCAAGAATCATCATAGTGAGTTTTAACAGAGAAGAATGAGGCTACCTTGGAAACGATTCGAGATTTCAAGATCGAAAACGTAATGAGGGAAATTTGAGCATGGTGGACTATGATCATTCTTCCCCGTGGCCTTTCATTTACTCTACAAATTAGAGCAATTTTTAAGATAACTCAGTTGGAACAAAAAAAAAAAAAACATATTAACAAAAAAATTTTTTTCTTCATAAAACTATCTCAGAGATAGTTAAATCTTTAGTTTTCGTCATAAAGACAATTTATTAAATTATTCTATTCTATTCTATTCAAGAGTCACAAATGACTACAACTGCATTTATGTCGAGGACTACATACAAAGTGCCTTGCCTCCATTATTTTATATACCGATAGATGGCAGCACCATCACCGGATCGAACAGTTAATGAGAATTTAGAACTAGTCCAAGAGCTAATAGCTACCTGGTACTAGCACCCCCAGAGGTATCGTTTCACTTGGAGGACATTGAGACCACGAGCATATTTAACGTCGCCCAGTCCCCTTTAATGACGACGGTGGGTCTTCGACCAGCGGGGATCGAACCCGAGCCCCTCCGGCCCCGAGTCCAATGCCCTACCGATCAGGCTACCACGGCCCCTTATTAAATTATACGTTCATCTTTTTCCTTAACTTTAACACTATTTACTGGTAAGGCTACGAAAATCGAAATTTTCAATTTCTGAAAAATTAGTACGTAATTTTTCTGAAATCAGCGTCTAAAAATCTATTACATTTTTTTGGTTGTAAGCCTGTGTAATCTGTTTTCATCATGAATTACACTAGACGATTGCAAGCAAATGTTAACTTGCAAACAACCCCTCATGACTCGCTGCCTATCCAAGAATTGTTGAAGTTCGGCTCATTAGATCGCTGATAACTTTCTGCATTTTCAAGATATTGAATGGAATTTTTTTTGGAAGTTGCGAAATCTAGTTCGGTTTTAGCTTATGAAAGTTATAAATTGCTATCTATCGCGCATGCTCAGTGAAACATTGCTTTAATTGTCCATGTTTTATCAAATTTTCAACATTTTAATTTCAAATTTTAGTATTACATTTCTCTTGTGTGCTGCCAAGTTTTCTGAAAGTTTGGTACGCTTCGATGGAAAACTTCGCGTGTTATAAGCCAAGAACTTTCAAATAAAACTTGTAGTTTTGAAAGAAATGCTCATATCTTTGTGAATATCAGCGATACTTTTAGGAAAGTATGTAAAATAAATTGTACATACTAAGCGAATTGTGTTCTGAAATTCACAGAGCTATTTACAATGAATGATGATAAAAAAAAAACTGTTTTGTTTTTCTCAATTTTTGATTGATCCCCGAATTGCAAGGGTGACATCACTTTTATTGGAAAATGTCAGCTGGATCATACTTCTTATGTGACAAAAGTTACAAAGCAATTGGTTTTTTATTTCCTGAGAAATCCTTAAAAACGTGAATTTTTGAAAGTGTCCCAATACTTTTGGTCATATAGTGTAGTTAGATATTATAATTTTTGCTACCTCTCTCCCCCACTCAAAATGTTGAATTGACCTGTTTAAATATGTATCGAAATATAGAAAATATTGATAATTGGAGAGCGATATACTGTAGTATTAAAATTCTGATATCACTCCGCTCTACTGACCAGTTAGCTTTTCAAGTTTTAACTGAAAAAGTGGAGTTGGTAATGTTTATGCAATATGAGTAAGCACACAATTTTTGCAGAAACAAAAATTATAAACTTTATTTAAAAATATAGAACACAGCATTATTTCATTTCGGTTTCTTTCTTCAGGAACTAGTCTATTTAAAACAGAATCTGAAATAAAATACTAATTTAGAATAAAGATAAGATTAGTCATTTATGTGTTCAGATAAAAGAATCTAACGTTAAGGCTCATAAACTCTTAATGAAGATTGTCTGCATAGCTAATTATACAGGGAGGTCTCAGTTTATGAAGAATTTGCATAATTTTAAATGAGGGGAAAATACTGTACAATCATCCAAGAAAAATGCAGTTGAATGTTTCAAAATATTTCTATAAAAGAAGTACTCTTTTTACAATCAAAACACAAATTAAATATATACATTAAAATACAATGACTAAGCTTTTAAATTTTTTTAGAATAAATTTTGTATCCCTAATGAATAATGAAAGTTAAAACGACAAAAGAATACAATTAGAATAATTTGAGCAAGATGATTAGAGAAGGCACACATTTCTACAACTTTAAAACAAATTTTAGTCCATAGCAGCAAATTTGGTATATGAAAAAAGAAACAGGAGAAAAAAAAAATATCACATAAAAATTTACATTTACACTTTCTATATTTCTTTTACATTTCATAATTTACACTATTTAAGTTAACATACAATAATAACTATCTTGATTAGCGATCTCTACCATTTAGATTTAAAAGTAAATTATGAATATAAGGCAAGATTATATTCCATTTACATCACAGAGTCTGCCGGTTATTCATCTATTAAATATTATTTTTCAAGCTGAAATTATATGGAACATAAATGTAAAAAATATAGCACATGAATAAACAGAGGCCACCCTGTAATGGAATGCAATGAAATCCCAACTTTATTTTTACACAGAAATGAGACAATTTGATCCCAGAATGCAAAATCACTTGCTATTTCTTTCTGCCATTAAAATGCCTAAATTTGTCTTGGACATTAGAATAGTTTTCAAAAATTTTAAATTTTGGTATATGTTTTGACTTGTTAAGAGATTTTGCAAGGTTTAGTCTGGGGAAGACAAATTTTCTCTTCCTACCCTTTCAGAAAGTCCTTTTTTCATGGTCACATATGAATGGACATTCCAAGATAAAGTATGAGAGAAAATGTAGATGATATTCAGCTGTGGCAGCAAACTTTTAAAACGCTCATGAAAAATAAGAAAGATGGCATGAGAGTTACAACTTATCTCCCTATCTTTAATCATGAAGCTTTAAGATTTGCTACATACACAAGTGAGGTGGTAGAGTTATTCCTATTCACCATGTCGGGAATTGACCCAGGTTATCTTTGTGAAACAGCCTTAACCACTAGACTATATGAAAGTTACAACTATACGTAGGCTTGCCAGATTTCTGGAATGCTCAACTGGACACCGGAAACTCTCCCCCCTTGGTCGCGAGTATTCAAAAGGGGGTGATAGTGGACTGGACTGAAATAAAATTTTTTGAAGAGTGAAATTTTTCGAAACTATGATAAAGCTCTACCCCCTCCCTCCCCCTGTAAAAACGTTTGAACAATGCTAGCTAAAATTATTGAAATTAAACATTTTAAAAATGCTATCTATTTTTTAAATCAACTTTCAGCTTTAGAATGTGTTGTCAGGCCAAAATTTTTGGAATTTCTGGATCTCAAACATCCCAAAAGAGAACATAAGCTGGTTTTTAGCATGTTTTTTTTTTTTTTTTTGGGGGGGGGGGGGAGGTTACTAATTATGAACCTAAATCAGGGGTGATAATAAATGACACAAGCAGATAAATTTTATTATTCACATGTTAATATTTATTAGTTACTTTTGCTAGAAGAAATACTTTTTTGAAAGAGGAATGAAAACTTGGGCAATATTTACATATATTTTTCATTCACTAGGAATTTTTTTCAGAAGATCCTTTTTTGGTTTTACGGTGCTTTCACTGATACCATGTTAATTTCTCCAAGTCTTATGCTTCAAATGAGAAAAAAATTATCCAAACTTAATCTTCACAGTTAATTATCTTTAGACTTTTTTGGTCACCTAACCAAATTCATCTTTTTCCGGGACCTGAGGTAAACCGGTCGGCACACCAGGATTTTGCCTGAAAACCGGGACGTCTGGCAAGCCTAACTATATGTGATACACAAAACATAACCAGTCCACGATGAGTTAACAGTTGTGATCCTAGGTAACATCATGCATGAACCTTTGTATATTTCTTGATGCATCTGAGACATTGCTTAATTCAAGTGATTTCAGATCATTGTACACCAAAGGCAGAAGCGAATAAAGTGCTCCAATTACACCCTAAGGGGTCTATGTCAATGACAGAAGAAACTTGTGTACTGAAGACTAAAAATGCTCTGGTTAAAACTTTTTAAGCACAATAAAATGCTAAAATAAAAAGAGTAAAACAAAACTCAAAATCTTCAAAGTAAAACTAGAGAACTGAGGCACATGTCGCTACGGGAGCAAGTGCTTTTGATCTCTTCCTATTAGCCACCGAGGGCCCCTGCATACATTAAATTGCCTTTTTTTTTATTTTTATTTTAATTTCACTTTGAACTATATTTTTCTGCTTTAAATTTGAAATTCATGCAGAAATAAAAAAAAAATCTTTTCAATTCAAAAATAGTCTGCAGGCCTCCTCAAAAATCTGTGACCAGTGTTGCAGCGTCGCGCTGTTTCAGTTACCGGGATTCATACCATGTGCTGTTTCCAGGATCATGTGTTTATGATAAACAGGAAAATAAATGATTAGGATATCCAATGATTTCTAAAAATAAAAGCTTGTTTTTTGATTTTTGAAGAGATGAGGTTCTTTTATAAGAATTTCAATTCATTACAAATCCAAGAATGTGGAATAAAATTAAATACATATTTGTTTTAGGTAAGTTAAGTGTGCAAATACATTTTTGAATTTTTGTACTTAATATTCTGCTCTTTTGCAACTATATTTACATCAAGAACTTCTAATACACTCAAATTTTTATTATTGATTACAGTTGTAATAACACATTTAATGAACAATTTTTTACTTGAGTCTTAGGAAATAATCTGCATTTATAATGAAATTACATTGTGTACATATAATTTTCAGTCGCTGTACTCAATAGTTTGAAATTTCTTATAAAGTTGAATCACAACAGAAAAAATATCACTTCTGTCCTTTTACAACAGCAAGTATTTACTTGCACAAGATAAAAACCATTGATTCATCGCTTCAAATTCAGTTACAACCACCTATACGACAATGGGTAGAAAATACAAAAATTACATATTCAGGATTTCATTGCATTTCAATGTATGCACATGCTTTTACCGTTAGCTTAACTAATTTCAACACTGAAAACTGCTTGAATGTGTGCACTCACACACACAATAAGCAGAGTGGCTTCTTCATTTAGATAATCATTTATTATTTGAGAGTTATTTCATGTACCTTCGCAAGCTCTAGCATTCTTCAAAGTCTAAAAAATTGAAAACTGGCCAGAACACACAAAATAAATAACATTCTGATTACAATTCGGCAATAAGTTTGTTATGATTTCGGTAGGCACCCACTTTGTAAAGATGGAGTCTTCAACAGAAATACCACTGAGGAAATGATGCAAAGAAATTTGAGATACACTTGGAAAATTTACTCTCAAGAGTGGATGATGCGTGCAGATTTAGTAAAAGATAAAGTTTTAAAATTTAGGTTCTTTCTAGTTTGTTACATTCCCAAGGGGGGGGGGGGGGATTATGATAATACTCGGAAAATGGTTTTAACAAAACAACTACCAATGGCTTAGTATACACTTGGACTGTTAATGATGTTTTGAGTTTTTTGGTGTAAGAACAAAGGCAATTTAGCCACATCACAGTTTAAAAAAGTTTTTTATATAAAAATGAAAGTTTTAAAAAAGAACAGTTAAATAATGAAAATAAAAATGTTAAATAGTTGCAATTGAAAAAGCATATAAGAGCAGTACAAGACTCGAAAACAAAGCATCTGGGAGCAAATTTTGATTTAGATGAAATAGATTGTAAACCAGCTAACGACAGTTTGACTACAGATATTATGGAATTTGCAAACTTCCACTTAAGACTAGTCTATTTGAATCAGGGGGCAAAGTAAAAATTTGATGCACATGTTCTACTCATTTAAAGGTGACTCGCTTTATTTAGAGGTTAACATAAATCTCCAAATGTTGACATCCACGAAAACTAATAGATTCGTCCATTTCCGCCTGAAAACCAGATTTTTGCCTTTCCATTAAATCGGTGGTCAGACCATTAACGATAGGTA
Source organism: Uloborus diversus (assembly GCF_026930045.1). Classification (NCBI taxonomy): domain Eukaryota; kingdom Metazoa; phylum Arthropoda; class Arachnida; order Araneae; family Uloboridae; genus Uloborus; species Uloborus diversus. The sequence goes on along the minus strand of NC_072738.1, from coordinate 129,989,795 downwards.
ACTTTTCATTACACAATAAAACATCCAAACCATGCTTTAACATGACAAATTTTGCTATTTGAAGGTAACATTCGGTCATACTTGATTTTTTCTACTGATACAGCTTGAAATAATATACAAGATAAGGGGGAGAACCTTATTTTAGACACTATGTGTGGTTAGCTGGTCTAAGGCATTGATTTACTGGTACCTTTCTGGAAGTCAAATATATAGATTTATGTCTGAGCATTTGAATCTGTACAAAATGGCAGATTCAGCAACCACAACATAAATATTCTCTTAGCCAAACTCACCATGCTACAAATTATCCCCGGATGGCAGTCGATGTGTTGAAGGAAAAAATGTTTTGCATAGTTCATGAATTTACTTTCTTCCCTAAATTGACTGATGAAAGTTGTGAAGACACATAGCAATTAAATTCTGCATATTTGAAATATCTCATTACTATTACCAACAAATTTATAATATGCATTATGCCAAAAATTGTTCTTCATCTTTCTGTCACTGACCAAGTTTCAGCAGTAAATGTGAGAATGGGTCAAATCAAAGAATTGTAACTGAGTAGTTTAACGTCTCGTGATAAAATTAGGATTTAAAATTTTTTTGCAAAAAAAAGTTGTGGTTCTGTTACAAATCTCCATTTTTATGTCATCTAGTGTGCTGATTTCAAAGCCAAAATATTAGAAGCAATTGATTTTCAAACCTGTATAGTTTTAAACAGTATTTCAACTGAATTTCTTAGGGTTGTTTCATTTTTTTTATTTTTAAACAAAACTAAGTGATTTCAATATAATTGCATTTATTAAAAGTTTGCATTTTAAAATTTTTTATTTCACAGCAAAGTGGCAACACTTTTTAAAATTTCAATTTTATTCCTTTTCTATGATTCGGTTACTTTGCAATATCTTAAACTGAAACTGATGTAGTTTACTAGGACAGATTTGTGTTTTATTTAAAAATGCTAATATTTAATCTGAAAAAACTTTTGTCAAGAACTACACCTTTTTTTTAATGTTAAGTTAAATAAAGAAGATACACTAACAAGAGTTATTTGTTTGAAGGCTTTGTTTAACAAAGATATTTCTTGTATATTGAGTCAATAATTTGGAGTTGCCAACATTCTAAAAAAAAGGGGGAGGGGGATTTCTTTTAAAATGCTGGGTAATGCGGAATGGCAGAGCAACAAACAGGTTTTTGAAAAGTTTTTTTTCTTTCTGCCAGGTTGTGGCTAAGTTTTTTGGATTCATTCCTGTTATCAAGTGCCAAGTTTGTGAGACTACTGTGTCTCAGGCAACCCTCATTCATTTTGAGCCATTCAGTTATTTATCTGTTTTGTTTTACAGCACACATTCTACTTTGCAGCACTCTGCTATAAGGTTAATTAGCATATGTAACGTACATGTTTAAAATCATTAATGAGAAAGTAACAATAATACCTATGTAGCAAAAACAACATACTACGATCAAGAATTCTTCTTCTCTTTAAAACTATTATATATCACTCATGAAAGCACATACAATTATTTTGATCTTGAAGCAGCTCGCAAAAATTCGCTTCTTGCCCTAAATCCTACCATTAATACCTTTTCAGAGGAATTTTAAAATATATATCCACTATTCAACTGATTTCAGGTTTAGCTCAGAACAGAGAAGTGTGCTCACAAACGGGTGGGTCTATGGTACAGGCTGCAGCATTTGAATCTTTTGAGGGTATTTGACAGGGATTTTGCTCTAATTTGGAGGGGGAGCTTTGTTTTTTTTTTAAATGTATGCTCCATGACAATTGAGGGGGTGCACTATCGCCTTTGGAAGGGATGGACACCAATGGAATAGAGCAAGTGAAATGAGATTAAAAGCAACAAATCATAATTAGGAAAAGTACTGCAATAAATTTAAATTTTAATGAAGCGTGTGCTGATAAGATTTAACCATGCATAAAGGATTTTTAAAAAAGTATTTAAACAATTCATGAATACAAGCATAGACGGTGACAATGCTGACAATAACTTGAAAGTGACAGACGAGAACTGATTAAATACTTCAGAATTCTCAATGAAATATAAAAGCATTTTTATTGAAACTACTTCAAAACTTTAAATTACAATATTTTATTGAATGTTTGTGAATGAAGCTTTTTTCTTACTTTTACAAAATCAAGATTAAATATTTTGCTTTGTAAGACCATAAGAGTCACATGTCATAAAACTCTTTATCAAAGTAGATGTCACACAACCAAATGAGCAAAATACAAAAACTGAGGATAAAAGTTTTGGATAAAAGTTGAATGAATTTCTTCCCCCTTCCATGTAAAAAATACATGTTTGTGGTGGAAAAATTCAGGGTTAATGCTAGCGGGAATGTAACCAACCACGAAGTACTAAATAACGAGAAAACCAAAAAGAAAACGGCAAGGGAGGAAATAATTGAATTGAGTATCACAATGACTTTTTGTTCAAAACGATAAAATTCTTTGATTCATATAATTTCTATTTGCGCAGGCTACTTTGGGCAGTCCTCTGAGCATCACGTAGCACTTGGTGCACTTTCTCGTCTTCTTCCTCTCTCTACGTGTGACCACAGCGAGAGGCGAGATGTATGTACAAATTTCTCGGAGTAGGAGTAGTGAGGAGGAACATATACAGAGGGGGATGTCAGGGGTCTGAGAGGAAGATGTCAGGACAACGAGTCCAGTCTTGGGCTTCTTTGCACTGCCAGTATTCCTCCGTGTACTTGTGAACCGGCTTGCCGGTGGTGGGGTCCGTGACCTTTCGAAACCAGATTGGTTCGTACCCCTCGTAAGGTCGACCTGAAACGCAAAATAAAATGTGTTTTAAGCTTTACACTGTTGACATGCAAGCACATATGAACTAGTAAAAACTAAGCCCGCCATTTAGAATTTCTTTAGAGGGGGGTGGGGGGGGGAGCAAAGTGTGTATACTCAACAAGTAACACACTTTTCCCACCTAAATTTATCGACAAGACACAAAACCACATCCACTCATATATAAAAGCATGGAGCTTTTCAGAGTCCACTCGAATTGACAGATCTGGTTAATTTACACACATTTGAATAAATACTATGCACATCTAAAACTCTAAAAAGCTATTTGTTTGATTCGGCTGTTAACTAAACGAGCAGAGTTGTCGATTCTTCTCATACATTTGATTATTTAAGAGCAGTTGCAAACCCTGTAATCTTACTAAATCTCAGGGGCAGGTAAAGGGGCGAGTCATGGGGGTAATGACCTCCCTAAAACCATTGGCAATATTTTGTAATGTGGAAGAAATTCTACTAGTCAAACCTCATTATCATGACACCAGGGTTTCATGTCACTTTTTCAAAGTCCTGAAGTTATGGCTCGTAATCTCAATGTTAAGCGACTCTGGATTTTATAATGGTGTTTTACTGTGAAGCTCCAGTTAACGACGACACTTTGAGTAGAGGTGCAGATTAGCGGTCGCCACTCGCCAATTGGCGACCAAAAATTTTCAATGGCTACCAAAGATTTCAGCACCGATCGCCACCAGGTGACCAAAGGGGAAAAAAAATCCCCCCAAGTTGAAGTTATCGATTGCACTGTGCTTTCGAATCCAGTTTTTCATGCTGTGGTAGTCACTCGTCTAGACGCGACGTCATTTACTGACTTTCAAGAAAAGTTGAAATGTTGCCCCTCTCCTCGCTGATTCGTTGACCACTTCCCGTTTGCTACACCTACACTGCGTTCGGGGCTTAGAGCGTTGTTCGGAGAGGGGGTTGGGGGTGAAAACTGAAACCCCCCGGGGTCCAGCAGACATGATCCCCGAACCCAATCAAGGTCAACACCGCAGCATCTGCAGTGCCTGAGGAGGGGAAACGTAAAATGGACCTTATTCACGGTTTGGCAACGGTCCCATCAGCTGTTCGTCTGCCGGTATTTTGACCAATCACGCAGTGTCAGCAGTGCTAAAAAACTCGTTTTATTTAAGGATTACTGGACTTCATGCACATAATGAACATGTTTAGAGCTTAAAAAGACTTACGAATGTATGGAAAATGCCGAGAAACGGAGAAAATAAAAAGAGAATTTGAGTTTTCACCATGTTTGTGATAAGGAACCAAAGAGGCTTAAACCCATGAAAATACGATAATAAAGAAAGTATTTCGTATCAAATGAATCGTTCATCATTCTTTTACAGCGTTTCTTAGTTAGAAACGTAAAAAATCTCCCATTTTTAAATAGAAAAAAGAGTTTATAAGCCACACAAAAGCAAGTGTTATTATACGCTGTAGTGCCGGATTTTCGTCTGCTACAGTTCCCACAATGCACTGCAGTGAGGGTTTTTACCCGCAGTGACGTCAGGTGAATACTGTCCATTCTGATGACTTTTTAAAAGGTTGAAAATGGCAAGTAGAGGTAGCTCAAAGAGAATAAAATTGGATACATCTTCCAAGACTTTATTTCAGTTCTTCAAAACGAAGACAACCAGCATCAAGTCAGTTCATTTTTCATTATTATAGAAATTTTTTTTTTTTTGGGAAGATTACTGTAACGTGTGTCACAAACTAAACATGGCACCAAATACATTATTTTTCTGCTGTATAATACGCTATCTATTTATAAATCAATTTTTAGAAGTACCAAATTACTTTAAAGTGGCCGACTTACACCGGTGTCATAAACTTTTCACAACTTGCTTCGCGAAAATCTGCTTCCCTTGTTCCTTTTACATCTTGCGAATACTTTAATATAATATTTTTTTTTCAATCTGAAAATATTTTGACAGATGCAGCGTTAAATTAGCTTATTTAATGTTTAATTTTCATGACTTTTTATTTAGGGAGCCATATTAAATTTGAAATCGTACTTCGTGTGAAAAATTGCACTTCGTGATTTAGATTTCAATTCTTTTACACCTTGTAAATATTAAAAATATTTTTTAAAATCGGAAGTTATTTTGCGCAGGCTAAATTTAATTAGCTTATTTCGTGTTTGATTTTAATGAATGGATTTATTTTTGGATCCATGCCTCCTTTGTAATTGTACTTCGCGGGGAACTGCACCTCGTGGTAGAGTTTTCAATAGTTTTGCATCTTGTTCATTTCTTAATATTTTTGACAAATGAAAGTTATTTTGACGTATACTACCGTAGATTAGCTTGGTCTATGAACCATTTTAATAAAAGAATTAATTTTTGAAGCCACGCTTCCTTTGTAATCGTACTTTGCAGGGAATTGCACCTCGTGGTTGACTTTTCAATCCCTTTGGATCTTGTACAGATTTTAATATTTTTGATAATCGGAAGTTATTTTGGCACAGGCTGCCTTAAATTAGCTTATTTTTATGTTTATTTTAAAGACTTGATTTATTTTTGGAATTGTGCTTTCTTTGTAATCTTACTTCACGGATAACTATAACCACGTGGTTGAGTTTTAAATCCTTTTGCATCTTATACATATCCTAATATTTTTGACAGACGAAAGTTATTTAGATAAATGCAACCTTATATTAGTTGTTTTATGTTCTATTTTTATAAAAGAATTTATTTTTGAAGCCATGCTTCCTTTGTAACCGCATTTCGCGGGGAGCTGCACCTCGTGGTTGAATTTTCAATCTTTTTGCATCTTGTACAATTGTCTTCATATTTTTGATAAGCAAAAGTTATTTTGATGTGTGCTACCTTAGATTAGCTTGCTTCATGTTCCATTTTAATAAAAGAATTTATTTTTGGAGCCATGCTAACTTTGGAATCGCACTTTGAGGATAATTGCATCTTGTGCTTTAGCTTTCTTTTTGCATCTTGTACCAACATATTTTAATTTTTTTGGCAGTCGGAAGTTGTCAGCTTATTTTAAGTTTTATTTTAATAAATAATAAATGCAATTATTTTCGGGAAACGTGCCGACATTGCACACCAGTTTTGCTAATCTTTTTGCATTTTTTAAATACTTCAGAAGTTTTGATAATTGAAAGTTATATTTTAATAACTAAAAAGTAATAAATCCTGTTCATATATTTATTTTACAAGCTTTATTTTAATCAATTTAATTTTATCCTAAAATATTAAATCTAAACATTTTTTTTGCTGTTGAATTTGAAATGTATTATTTCTATAAACGATACTAAATGTCGTATGTTGATAGGCAGATTTCTAGAGTAGTGGATAGCTACTTTATTATTAGTTCAATTCTAATTCAGACTTTTAAAAAAACCCTTTTGTTCGCAAACTACAAATATTTTTCTAGTTTGTTTTTATTATGTGGTTTTGAATTTTAAAATTTGGTCCTACAAATTTAAATTTGCAAATATGTTGGCTAGGGGGATTCCATGAAAAGTGAAACCAGTAGGTCAAACAAATATTAGATTTTTAACTTAATGTGTTCCTCCATCCTATTTCAATCCAAATCATTCTCAGATTTCTTCAATGAGAGAAGGAAAATACTTACCAATCTTCACTGGTACTGATTTTTATTGTGCTAAGATTTTTAATACATAGATATATAAAATATATGTACAGTGAAGCAGAGTTTATACGTTTTTGAAGGGACTGTATGAAAAAAGTGTATAAGGGGAAAAACGTACAATAGGTATGCATTTAAATGTATTGGATTCTGCAGGGACCAATTCAAAAAACGTACCAAAGAGAAATGTATAAACGGTCTTTTCTGTATATATATATATATATATATATGTGTGTGTGTGTGTGTGTGGGTGTATGTTTGGCTACCAAAAATTTGAAGTGGCTACCAAAGTTTTTGGTGTTGGTAGCCACTGGCTACCAAAGAAAAATACCAGTCTACACCTCTAACTTTGAGCTGCTCAGATGGGATCGAATTTACCTTTTGAATTGAATTATTTTGGCTAAAATAGTGAAAAGTTCTGGAAATGATAGTAGTAAGAATATCTTGTCAAGCGATAATTCTACTACCTGAAGAATGGTTAGGCGTGTACACAAGTTCTGAAAGCAACAGATTTGTCTTTGACATGAGGGACAGTGGAAAGGAATGAAAAGCACGTGGTTTTCAAAACTGAACTAAGGAAGTAGAGAGGGAAGAGAAAACCCATAATTACTTACAGCTGCAGAAGGACATTGCAAACTTCTCCCATAGGAGAGAGCCAATTATTGGATTGAAAAGGAACACTCAACTTTAGAAGAGAATTAGAAAGCATTCTTCAAAGACTACAACATAAGCTGCCAGCATGTGGTCTTTCTTGATTAATGAGTTTTCCGATTGGTTTCTTTTCTGCTCATAACTACTTGAAATATTTTTTTTTCTTTCTTTCACTTAAAAGTCAACTTTATTGAAAGTATGATTGTTTAAATTTTTACTCAAAAAATAAATTCCTTTTGGAAAATTTTTTGGAGTAAAAAAAAAGTAAATGAAGTATTTTTTTAAAAATGATTTTAGACTCATCTGTCAATAATTCAAAGTTGCATTTAGTTAAATCTAATTAATAGCATCAAACTATTAATTTTTGAATCTGTTTAAAATATTGCATAACATTGTTATTTTAAAGCTATTTGGGTTAAGATGTCACTCGGCTATGACGACTCTTTGCAAACTGTCCTTAGGGTGATGTGATAACAAGGTTTAACTGTACAAATTTTGAGCAATAATTGAGTAATAAATGATTGGGGTTGGGGAATAAAACTGATCTAAACTAGTGAAAAAAAATGAATTAAAGATACATATTTTTCAAGCCATCTTTTTGTGGCAGTACATTTTTCATTTTTATTAAAAAAAAATCTTTACAAACAGGCCCAAGTCCACCCTCTGGGTTCGCCAAGGACGGATACAAGGGAGGAGGGGTTGGGGGGGGGGGGCAACAGCCCCTCCCGTGAGGGGCCTTGTACTGGTAACTTTTTTGAATTGAAGTCCTAAAATGCAAGTATAGGCTATTTTTGAAGGAAAGGGATGCGGTTTGAATCTCCCTCCCGGAAACTTTTCAGAATTGAAGTTTCAAATAGACGATTTTAGACAACCTACAATGATATTAGGGGGAGGGGGTTTTGAAGCATTCCTTCAGAATTATATTACAAAAATGAAGTTCTGAAACAATTTGTGAATACCTCTTTCGACAAAAAAGGAAACTCCTCCAGGTCAGAGAATTCCTTGACTAAATCTTTATACAGTCAAACCTCCATACATCGAACTTCCACATATCGAAATTTTCTATATATCGAAATCCCAGCACATTTCTATGTTCATTACATAGAAAAATTGTTTCTATATATCGAAAAAATCTCTATATATCGAATTTTTTTCCGAGACATTCGTAGATTTTTTTTCCTTTTTAGACTGTTTGTCTTATGAAAAATTAAGGTTAGGTGAGAAAATTATGTTCACTAAAGGTTGCTACGAAACTCATAAGGAATCTGGGGTTGAAGGGTGTGTAAGTAGGTCGTCGTTTTGTTCTAGAATTCTTAAATTCCCTCAAGTTTATTTCAGATATCTTAGTTGTGACCAGTAACATTGTGAAATCAGTTTCAAGTCATCCCTTTTGTCTGTTGATTATCGTTCCTAGTCGTTTTAGCTGAAGTAAAAATCATTCAAGTTAAGAAGATTAAATTTTTTACTTTTCTCTCAATTACATTGTCAAAACGAAAGTCTCTTAATGTTGCGGATCAAGTTGAATTGCCGAAGAATGAAGATGTATAAAGGCGCAAAAATGTAATTTCTGTTATTTTTTTAATTATTAACTTTTATTTTATCCAATGCTCGTATAAATTAGAAATTAGGTTTCATACACGAAAATTAGCTTTGATTTTAATGTTTTAGGAGATTTTTAGGATAAAATAAGATAATTTCCATATATCGAAATTTCTATATATCGAATTTTTTTCCGGCAATTTGCTACTTCGATATATGGAGGTCCGACTGTATTTTAATTGCTTCAGATAAAAATGCTGTGGCAGCTTACCCCCCCCCCCCCCGCCTTCTCAAGCACGTAAAAATCAAATATGTAGTAAAAGATTAGTTAAAAAAACAACTGTCCCTCCTTTAAACATATCTATATCCACCCATAAGGTTTGCGCCTCAGTACAGAAGAACCATTGTCAGAAACATGTCTCACCTTCCGCGGCAGCCCTCTCTGCATCATCTTCCCTCTGCCTCCTTGTTTGCCTCTGTTTTTCTTCGAGGGCAACCTTGACACGGTTTGCTTCATCCCATTCTCCTGCCTCCATGAGGCGCTGGTCGGGTCGCTGTCTGCTGTCGGTGGGGGCAACCCCTTCTTCTGGCTCATTCAACTGGCACGCTAATACAGTAAAGTTGTACATGCGTTCATACTCTGGTCTGCAAAAGGAGACACACTAGATGGATGTCGGTTCACTTTTCTGCACAAGACATTAAGCTGATTCCAACAAAAATGGTACGAATCGCGCCCAAAGCTGTTGAACTTTGTTCATTGATTACAATGATTTCCATCAGCTAATCATATTTGGTTGTATTTATTTGCATATAATAAAGTACTAATGGTTTATACATAAATAATTAATGAAGAGTTCATAAATGTTTTGCCCTCTTTGTGAAACAGATTGGACAAATAAGCCTTAAAAATAAATGCTTTTAATCATTAAGAAAAGTTACAATGACATAGCAAGCATAAAATGAAATAAAGTTTATAAAACTAAATCTGTCTGCAATTTCAAGAAAATATTAAAAAAATTTAAAATCTAAAGACTTTTTCATCAGCTTGATTTGCACTTAAAAGTATGAAATAAAATAAGTATTTAATTTCGTGAATATAATGCTCAAAAATTACAGTTCATCTTAATATACTTATATTTACGTCAATGATAAAGCAGCCAAGAAAATAAATAATTGATTTCTTGATTATAAGGCTCAAAAATTTCAGTTCATCTTAATATATTTACGTTAAAGCTAAAGCAGCCAGTAAAGTTTAAATTAAAAATTCGATAGAAGAAACAGGCGGTATATTGTTTAGAACAAACAGCTTTTGCTATATCGCGTATTTCTTCTATCAAATTTTTTATTTAAACTTTATCGGTTGCTTTAGCATTAACGTAAATATAAATATATTAAGATGAATTGAAATTTTTGAGCATTATAATCAAGAAATTAAATACTTATTTTATTTCATACTTTTTAGGGCTAATTTAGCTTATGAAAAAGTCTTTAGATTTTGAATTTTTTGAAATATTTTATTTCAAAGTTTTTTCATTTTATTATTTACTAATGGTATCCGAACGGCTTTGCCCATAATAGAAAATTAAAAGGTCTTTTGTTTCGCCTGTATATTTACAAATAATGTATGGTGAATTTTCTCGCTAATTGGCTTGTGCCCATGTTACGGTTCCACCTTATGATAATTTCGTAATTTACTCGTCCATTTTATGATAATTTTGTTCGTAAAATTGGAATAGAAAAAGAACCACATCAATTTTCGAAAAATCACTTCGAGGTGCACACCCCCATGCTACAAACTAACTTTGTGCCAAATTTCATGAAAATCGGCTGAATGGTCTAGGCGCTATGCGCGTCACAGAGATCCTGACAAACAAAGATCCGGACAGAAAGACTTTCAGCTTTATTATTAGTAAAGAAAAGGGAAAAACTTTTGGATGAAAAAGTTAAAACGAAAAAGGGTACATTTGTATTAAAGGCTTATATTTAGCTTACATAATAGTTTAATGGCAAAAATCCACAACACACTCCTCTTTCTTCCGATGACTATCCCCAATATCTTCGTCTCTCACCCTGTTACCACACGTCCCTTCCAAAAGTCTGTTCTAAACGTCTTTACAGTGAATCGGCCTGACACATTGTGCCGTTAGCACACGAGGAATCTCACATAAGTAAAAATATTTATTTTAAAGGCTTATATTTAGCTTATATAATTTAATTGCCAGAACCCATAAATGTATGCTTGCTTAGGTTGGCCTTGAAACTTATGTGCGAAATTTATTAACAAAACTTTAGTTTTATGATTTTATTTCATTGTTTCTGGCAACAATTGAAAAGTGTAAGTGTGTTAAGTTTCTTCAGGCTAAATTTAACTAGTCAACTGGAAGCAAAGTGTGAAAATTATGACGGAGAAAGCAAGTACAGAAAAAGTCTAATAAATTTTCTATACAGGGTGTCCCAAAAGGTTGTTTACAAACTTTACATGCTGGCCTGTCATATCATGATGAACAAGATTAACATAGTAACATACATTCGCAAACACAATGCTGGCGCACTAAATGCACACAAAGTCAGACACTAACGGATGCACAACATGTCGCATATTTATCACACAAAGCCGATTTTACACAACATTTTAGTTTTGCAGGAAGGTTTATAGCTGTTGTTGAAATTTGCTGCCTTTAGCTGTCATACACACGTCGCTACGACTAAATACCGATCGTCGTAATAACGATCCATTCTGACAAGATTTCACGGATGCTGCGTTGTCGTTGCAACGTGGTTATGAGAGCTGGCGGGCTGCAAATTTTAGCAACTGTTTTAAGCTTTGCTTAAATTCTAAAATGTTGTGTATCACCAGCAAAAACCGTCTTTATGTAATAGATATGCGACATGTTGTGCATCCGTTAGTGTCCGACTTTGTGTGCATGTAGTGCGCCAGCATTGCGTTTGCGAACACATGTTCCTATGTAAATCTTGTTCATCATAATATGACAGACCGGCATGTTAAGTTTGTAAACGACCTTTTGGGACACCCTGTATACTTTAATGCGAATGTAACAGAGTGGACATTCAAGGTTCAAGTAGATTAAGTTAACTATCAGTAACCAATTATTTGGTCTGCTGATGGTAGTATTCAAAGCAACTACTTTGTTAAGTGTGTTTACTATAAAGTTTTACTATTTTTTTTTATCTTCAAGCTATTTTTAATTAAAAGATATAACTGATAATTTATAGTTGCTGCATTTCAACAATTCTAAATCATATTTTAATTCCTAAAGAATTAAAGGTAGGACATGGAATATTTTCCTTCTTGTTCCAAAGAAAAATATTTTTGAATCGTTTATAAATGATTTATGTACAAACAATTGATGCTGAATTAAACAAAATTAAATTGAGAATCAGTAAAAAAAATGCTGGTGATAATTATTCAAATTGGTTAAAAAAATTTCAAAGTCTTGCACATGATTTGTACCCTTTTTGCCAAAATGACCCATTACTGTGAACTCATTTCTCATTGATATTTGTCTAATAGCAACTTACCCTGGAAACTGCCTCTTCCAGATGACTTTGGAAGTGGAAGTCTCCAGCAGAGGTTTGCCCTTCACAGAGCCACGATTATTGAGTACTCGTGCAACCTCCATCTTGTGATCCCAAGTGCCCTGGAGGACAAATTTTGCACTGCCTTCAGGGTCTGTAACCACACCAGTAACCTGGAAGGAGGAAAAAATAATTTATTTTCATGAAACTGATATTTTTATGGTATTTTAAGAATAAAACCAAAAATTCCACAGAGGATTCATCATGTTTTGTTTTACATGTTACAAGTGTTCAGTATAGCCACCCCTTGCAGTACGCACAACATCAAGACGATGTGAGAATTCTCCCCAAACATGTTGAAACATAAGGACCAAGTGAATTCATCATTATTGTAATCAGATGTTTTGAAAAATCCCAGTTGGTAGGTAAAGGCCAAAGAAGACTTGGTCCTTTACAAACCCTTGAGTAAAAAATCACAAACTGTGAGGTCAAGAGATCTAACACTCCAAGTACAAGAGTCTTGGGTCCCTATCCGACCAATCAATCTGTGGCAGCAGGACTTTCATTTATGTACCTGGTGCCATCATGTATGAACCTGAACCATCTGAAACGAAGATACCTAATCTTTTAAACAGCCGCTCCCTCATTCTAATTCATACATTTACTTATAAAATAGCTGATCTTGGAATTGGTTCATTCTTTTTAGACTACCTTGTAAGTGGCATTTCAATATTCTATGTAAAATCTAACTAATTATGGATACTCATACAAAAGCAAACTACAAAAAATTTTAATTTCTGAACTCCAATATTTATATTGTTATTTTCAAAAAATTAAATTAAAATTATGCACTTTTATTGCTTCATGTTTTATATCAGTCGCATATTTACCACGTTGCAAACATCTCAATTGTGAGGACGCACAACCATAGAGGCTCTGAAATCCCAATATAACGAAATATTCGTTCAACAAAAAGAATGCTCAATCCAGTTTTAATTGCCACTAGAATGTTTGAATTCCATTACAACAAACAAAATTTGTAGTTCCTCGAAGTTCATTGAAACGGGATTTCAATGCATTAAGTAACTGCAATTAGTTGAAACAGCCTTTAGACAAAATTAAATATTTTCCCTTACTTTTTTGATTAAAGTAAACTTCTCTGTAATTCTAGGAACCTGATTCAGCTCTGTTTAAAAAAGATTCTTCAGTAAAATTAACGATTTGCCAACTTACCTTTCTGGGGACTTCTCTGGAAAAGTAGGAATATGGAATGAAGCGCAAATGACATTTATCTTCAGTGTGATGATTGACTATTTCCATTTCTCCATGGTGATCCACCCATAGCTTCCCGACAATTATGTTGTGGACGAAGGTGGTCACTTTACGCCAAGTATAGTGATGCCCACTGGCGGGAAATATCAAGTGGGCAATCCCTAGAGGCACGATTTGCAGGTATTTGCCTCGGAATTTGCTAGACATCGTGAATTCTTGCCAGCACACCCAACCACGGCCCTCGCAATGCTGAGCAAGCATAGGAGGGTGATGACTCACCTAGAAAGAGATAAAGAACCAAAACATTCAGAGAAAAGTTACAAATAGGTGTTAGTTATTTGTTCCTGTTATGATTATAGGGATGCTGTGATACAGGGGTGGGGGGAGAGGAGGATTGAATGTTGTTTTTTGAAATATTTGGTTTATAGAAAATAAAATACAAATTTAATGTACATTAGTTTCTAACCACCTAAAAAGGGTAAAAAAAATTAAATTAAAGCTGGCAAAAATAATCTAAATTGACCCTCTTTGGCCTAATGTAAATTTGTCAACCATTACATCTATGCATCTACTTGGGAAAAAGGAAAGTTCCTACAAATATTTTTTGCCAACTACACTGCCTTGGGAAAATAAATTGCAGAAAGGAAGTTTTGAGATATTTGAAGAAATGCCTTTTGATTCCATACTAACAATAGGGAAATGAATTTCCCGTGCTTTATTTTCAGAGAAAACTAAATATGCAAACTTGTACAATAAAGTACAATAGATGACAAAAAAAAAAAGATACTATGTTTTACTTTCCTATGGCAGTACAACACTGGATTATGCGTTTATTTGGCAGGTTATTGCATGTATTTATTACAGTGTCAACGATGCGATAGCAAATAAGCAAACTTAAGCATATTAAAAAACCTGCCCAATGAACACTGAAACAGGCAAATTGACGTAGGATCTTATGTGAAGAAGTCAGACCCAATTGGAAAGAGTTGAGATGATCTGATGAGGCATTAGCTTCAGAAAAACCTTCTTTAGACACTTTATAATTTTCATAAGTAAAAAACATAGTTCATTCCACCATCATACACCTCAGTTAGCAGTAAATAAAATATAATTAAATGTTTTATGTAGGGTTAGTCTTTCTGCCTGCATAATGGTATTTTTAACAGGAGAAGGGCAAAAACTGGAGGGAAAAAAAAAAAAAAAAAAAAACCTGGCCAACACTAAGAAAATTGGTTGGATGTCAAAAACTTACTAAACAATATAATTTGAGCACATTACAATTGATACTTAATTCAGAATATTAACTAGAACTTTCTTTAACACTAATTAAAATAATTTTAAATTATTCTCCAACCAAAAACTCAAAATGTATCAAGAATTAAAAAATATATATATAATGCAATTTTGGAAAAATAAAAAATGCATTGTTTTAGAAAGTTTGTATTAAGTTTGATGAGAGTCAACTTTTTTATGAAATTATTTTCATTATTAAAGTTACATATTGCTTAATATTAAACTATTTTTCTCATAGGACCTACTAATATTAATTTTTAGTTTCTCTTTTTCCAGTAGCATAGCGATTCTGGCATTGTTTTTCTATTAAAAACTAAGTGAAAGATAATTTCTTCTAAGTTAGAACCACTAATTCAGCCAGAATCCTTCTATAGGTGGGGGAGGGGGCACAGCAGTCTATACACTTACATAAAATATTATACTATTACTGGCAATATGTAATGGGTTTTGAGGGTTGACTTCCAATCCCCTTTGCTATGCCACTGGTTGTATGAGTAGTGTTTAGTAGTTAAAACCTTTAAATCAAAACCAGTGAGTTATTTTACTGTTATTTTCTCTTCCTTTTATTCTACATTCATAGTATTCATGAAAAAAAAAGCATTTTACTAAGAGAGTACAAATTTAACATTTAAATTCCTACTTCAATACTGCATTTAATAGAATATACAGTCAATTCGCAATAATCCGAAGTCCGATAACTCGAATTCAGTCAAACTCCGTTAACACAAACTCGCTTAACGCAAAATTTCGCATCGCGAAATAAATGCCATTCCCCGTCAGATAAAGCTACAAATTAGTGTTAAATCAATCGCTTAACACGAAGAAGATTTAAATGAAATCCCGCATAAGACGAAGAAAATTTTAAGGTCTTGAAGAAAAAATAAAATCTCATACTTTTACATATAATTACTTTCAAAAGTCGAAAGAAAGAAAAGAAAAAGAAAGAGACATGGATGGGGTAATGAAAAAATTCCTTTCCTTGTGTAGGAAAATCGGGAAAACCAGGTTGTGTCAAGCAAGTACAAACTTGAGCTTTAAACTGCTTGCAGTAAAAAAGCTTGGCTGAACAGTGAAATCTTCATCAAGTGGCTGAGAAACAAAGATTTTAAATTTCATCATGAAAAAAAAAAAATGTCAAATTCCAGACACCTGTTCTGCCTATGTAGAGGATTAAGGTCTAAAAGCGATTAAGTGTTTTTTTACCCATCAACACTGCAGCGAAAATCCAGTCTTGCAATCAAGGAAAAATCAGGTGTTTGAAAATCCCTTCGCCCGTGTGATGAAGGTACATTGGTCGACAGAAGTATTTTAAGTTACTGTTATAGAAGAAGACTATGTAGTCTTGAAATAAAAAAAGAGTTTTGAAGAAGTGTAAACCAAAATGAAGGAGTTTGAAGGGCCCTTCAAAAAAATTCCTAAATGAAGGAGTATTGGAGGAGTTTTGAAGGAGCGTACAAACCCTGGAGTTTTCTTAACTATTAAAGATGTCTAAGAAAGAACTCTGTCAATGATATGAAAAGAAAAAGAGAAGCAGCTTCTAAAGAGGTAGAACCCAGGAATGCAAATTTGAAACGATGAAGGTGTGCATCTTTCCTGAAGTAGAATCAGCTCTATTCAAGTGGTTCTAGTAGTACCGAAATCAAAAACATGCTTTTGATTTTTTTTTCTCTCAATATTTCTGATTAAACTGTGCATATTGTGCTTAAAAACTTTTAAGTTCTGTAATTTTGTCTGTTGTATGTACATATTAATTAAAATATTCAATGGTTTTTAATATTAAAATGTTGAAAACCGAAACTAGTGGTAAGTTGATCTTCCCATAAGTCAGGGTTTTTCGTTGGTCCCTTCAGATTTGAGTTATCGCGAATTGACTGTGTGTATATATATATATATATATATATATATACATAAAAGGTAAAAGTTAGTAAAAATTTAGTAACATCCTAGAAAATAAAGCTACTTATTTTTGCTACTTTGAAGAAACAGTACTTTTACCAGGCAGTTTTTACAGATTCTTTCCAAATTCAACAAAATCGTGCAGAACCTAGTTTTTGGTTATTTTGAGATTTAGTTAATTTCATTCATGTAGTAGCACTTAGGATGTTAATTTGCTCATTACTAAATATTAGTGTTGGTAAAATAGGATTAGTGGTATTTTTCAACAGTGGTTCACTAATCACTTCTTTACCTCCTATAGTATGCAAAACTCAAACTACTACGCCCATGATTTCCCTTTTGTTAGAAAAAGGGTCTCCCCTTTCCCTACATCTACACAAAACCATATGTTAACATGTATATATGCATATTAATTTCATTGTTCTATTATTTTCTTTGGTGAACTTTCATTTCACATAATGAAGCTTTGAGCATATTTTTAAATTTTACAATATGAACTCTGGTTTTTTTTAAACCCTAAAATGAATCAACCATACAATTTGCAAAAGCAAAATTGATGCTTTCATTTAGAACAGATCGTTTTTGGGGAAGACTGCCTATTCAAAATGCTTACAAGAGAGAATGAAAGAGCTACTGTGTCGCATGCAGCAGCTTTTTTATTCAAATACAAACAGAACAGGTGGTCCTGAGGCAGCATTTCTAGCAGTCAAGCCTCCCAAAGTATTGCAAGGTTAAAGGCAAACTTAAAAAAAAATCACTGACAGGCAAGCACAATGGAATAGTTGATTGTCGCCTTGGCTGTTATAATTGATTAGGTCTGCGATGGAGTGGGGCTGCTTCAAATACAAGTTGACGAATGAAATTTTATCTCTTTCAGAAAAGTCAATGAATTACTTTTGTTTCCGTTTCCTTGCAAAACCCTTGGTATTGCTTTACAAAATCCTATCAGCAAATAAAGCAGTATTTTTAGAATAATAATAACTCACTTTTCACTGACCACTTTAATTTTAGAGCTATTCTGTTTTACTGGATTAAATTTTTTTAACACAACATTTTAAATAATTAGAATTGTGAACCAATTTTAATTCAGATATTTTACTGATTAAAAACAGTAAACAATAATAAATATTTAACTTGGATTTTTAAAACACTAGAAAAGTACTTTTAAATTTAGATAGTTCAAGACATCACCTGCTCAGATATACACCTCCAACCCAGATCATCAGTTCGGTCGCACTCGTATGTCTCCCCCAGTAGAGG
The DNA here is from genome assembly GCF_026930045.1 of Uloborus diversus. Classification (NCBI taxonomy): domain Eukaryota; kingdom Metazoa; phylum Arthropoda; class Arachnida; order Araneae; family Uloboridae; genus Uloborus; species Uloborus diversus. The sequence goes on along the minus strand of NC_072738.1, from coordinate 129,971,908 downwards.
GTTGAAAGGCTTTCCGGTACGATTACTGGTGGTGGCATAGGCAGATACCGTGTATGCAGCCACATACGCCATCTGCTCGTACGGGTCATCACAGCGGGCAGCACGATCTAGGAGATCAGAATATTCATATTCTTCTGTCAGCCTCTGAAGTGTCGACAAAGGCTCATTAAAGTTTACCTGCAATATGGAATGATGATTTAATTGCTTCAGTTCTAAAAGATATTACGTTAAATTTAAATAATTTTTAATGTCAATAATTAAAAGGTTCACATTTTCACAAAAGACAACTCTTAAAATTTGAACTGTAGACCATCTACACAAGCATTAGAAATATTTTGTGGCTGGTTAAACATGAACAAATAGTTGTATCTAATGGAAAATATCAAGAGTGATTCAGAATCAAGCAATCTTTTGGTATTAGGTTTCAAAACCTGTACACACTCGTATATTAGTCAAAGCAATAATAAAATGCATTTAACCAGCAGATCACAAACCTTTCTCATTTGTGGCACCCTCTGAAGTATTAGAATTTTCTCATGAAGCCCTAGACTATGTTACATATAAGGGGAGGTGGGGCACATTGGTCCGCTTTTTTACTTATTTTTTATCTCATTAAAAAATTTAATGAACAGTTCAATTTTCTACAATAAGTTTCACTAAACACTTCTCAACCCCACAGATTTTTTTTGGAAGTGTTGATTTGATAAACTTTTTTTATATTAGTTTTGTAACAGAACCTCGTAAAGTGGACCAACATACCCCATGGGTAGGGTATGTTGGTCCGCATGGTGGGGCACGTGGGACCGCATAACTTGAACAACATTTGTTATAATTTTAGTGATAAATACTATTAAACTTTGTAACTACCTTAGTGAAAAATATTAAGTTTAAAGATCAATATAACATATTAACCCCTTCCTGCTCACTCCTATGTGCCTTGCTTAGGTTTTGACCTCCATTTCTCGCTCCCGTCATAGCGCCATGCTGGGGTGTGCAATATTAACACTAGAAAGACGGAAGCGGTCATTTTGACCGCAAACGATTTTCAAATGCTCCTATTTGCTGCGTTTAATTTTCAAACTCCTTTTCCTTCATTGACTTTTCCTAACTATTTATTGAAATCTTACAACAGTAATTTCTTTTTCTTTAAGATTATTATTATAGTCACTATAAATGTTTATACCTAGAAAGACTGATTATGGTCATTTTGACCGATAAGTGAACCTTTCTTTATGCATCCGTTTTTTTCTTTTTTTCTCTTATCAGTTGTGTGTACTATGAACTATTGTTAGTTGTCAGGGTGAGTAATGTTCTTTTGAGTTTGAGTAGTATCTGCTGGTCAGGTTTAATTCTTTGAACTGTTAGGAAAATGCGAAACACCTGCTGGTTGCATGATTTCAGTTTTCTGCTATCTGCACAGGAGACAAAGTTGAGAAAGGTAAATTTGAAAAGCATGTGACTGGACACATGAAATTACTTTGGGTTTAAAAAGAAGTAAATATAAACAGGTAAATTCCAAAAGTGTTTGCTGGAATTCTTTTGTGTACCAAAACACGTGCTTTGTTTGAAGCATTGACGTTTATTTTCTTCGATGATAATGAAGTGCTCAGTCACATAATTATCTTCATGATGTCGAGATGAACCGTTGACAAGCAAAACTTGTAGGAACATTAATTCCTGAAATTGTTGCAGATTTATCTAAAACAGATTATGGTCCGAATGAACTGTCGGACCTATCTGAAGAGAAATATATTCCTAGCGATGAGAACAGTTTGCTTTCATGAGATTATTGCGAATATTTTTCGGAACCTAGATTTGCAGAAAAGGATTGTTCTTCTGAATTAGAATCAGAAGAAACCTCGCTAATAAAAACTGATGCTCAAAATATAAAGAACAGTAAAAGAAAAAGGGTCCAACACCGAAAAAAAAGGAAAATTTCAAAAACTGAACTCTTTTTTCTCCAATTTCCTCCAAGTCGCCTCTCCTGATCAATTTTGCTACATATAAATAAGTATCTACCTCACGAAAAATATTAAAATAGTGTGAAATTAAACTATGCGAAAATAAACCTACGAGCATTTGTTCTGACTGATTAAAAAAAAATACTGTTAATGGTTAATATACAGGTGACGTGATAACATAAGTATTTCGAAATACTCTAAAAGATAGTAATGTACAGTATCTTGCGATATTTAGATATTTTTTAAACCAAACACATTCATGGTTGATTATAGTACATGTTAGTTATAACAAGCTAAGAAAATTTCCTCTTTTTTTTTACAAATTTGCTCTTTTTCAATCTCATTTCTCTTTGCCAATTGTGTAAAGCATGTATATTTCACTTGATCGAACATAAAATTAAAAAAAAAGCTATCTGAGACTTATTTGCAGAATATATTACGACTAAATTGTTAAATTAAACTTTGACATGTTGAAACAAATCTTTGCTATGGATAAAAACCCCGAAAGGAGAAAATTTCTAATTTTTTTAAGTATGGCGGTCAAAGTGACTGCTGCTAGTCTTTCTAGGTATATGCAAAACGCAGTCTTTCTAGTGTTAATGAGACGAAACTATTAAAACCAATCCATTTATTTTGCCCGGAATACATTTTATTTCTCTCTTTATACACTAGATGGTAGCACCAATCTATTTTAAATGTAATTGCAGATTGTAAATTTAATTGCAGAGATGAAGAAAGGAAATTTGGTTCTAACTTACTAGATTGTGACGTTGGCCTCTGTATCTCAAGCTTTGAAATTTACCACACAACAAAAATTTACTTATCTTTACTTATATTACACAAAATATTAATAAAATTATTTTTTGATGTATAAAAGACATATTTCTTAAATTTTCGCTGCTTGCTTGTTGACTTTTCATAAAATTTTAAATTTTTTTAAGATTTCAATCTAAAAAATATTGAAAATGAAAAAATGAGTGCACATGTTCATACACTAATTTTTATATCATTTTCTTAAATACAAAAATTGATACTTTTATGACTGTTTTCTTGAAAATTATCCGATTGTTAAGGGGTTAAATTGAGTTTTTTTATAAATCATCTTTATTTAAAAACAGCAATAAGCATTCACCATTAGTACACAATTATCTTTTTAAATTCAAAAGAAAATATCATAGAATATTGTTAGAATTATTGAGATTTAAGAGCAAAAAAGTTTTAAAATTACGTGGGGTAGGTTGGTTGGGTCCAACATGCCCCACAAAGAGTGGACCAACCTACCCCACCTTCTTGGTCTGAAAAAGTGATGTTATATTTTTTTTCCTTTTTGACAAAAAATGAAAAAACTGCCAATTACATTAAACTAAAGGAACTTACTTAAAGAAAGGAGTTCAATTTTTCCCCCGCAATCTTGAAGAAAATCATTAAAAAAAATAAAGTTAAAGTTTTCTGAAAATTACTCAGGGCTACTGAAATAACACTTTCTGGTATAAAATTTATTCAGTATACTGTACCATATGATTTCATTATAGGATTTGTAGGACGACAGGTGATATTTGTTGGTAATAAAATAAAAAATATTAATTATTAAAATAATCGAGACCGGTCCAACGTGCCCCGCGGTCCAACGTACCCTATCTCTCATTACATATCAATACAATATACACTTCCCTGCACTCCTCCCTTCTCCCTGCCCTACCCTAGGGCACTGCAGCATGCACTGTTGGGAAACCTGCTTTAAGCTAAAAGTTGGAGGTATCAACTAATGAGTGGGGTGCATATTTCAGAAACATTTTCATAACATCACTTAAAAACCTGGACATTTTCTCAATATCACCTCAAAACAGCTGTTTGCAGAGTTTTTAAACTTTATTTGTACATGTATACACATAGTCAGAACTCGATTCATTGTACAAAGTTTTTTAACTACATTTTACCTATAATTTTATACTGTCAGACCATGGATTACATATTTCAATTATAGTAAAATCCTGTGTATAAACAAAAGTGCATGAATTGTCAAATTCTGGATTCACATTTTTTTTTATAGTTTAATTTTTTTGAAAATTAGACTGTTTTGAAACAAGTAAATGAAATGAAGCTACAAGAAACTAAAAAGCAAAATTTCACCAATATTAGTTTAGAAAAAAAGGCAATAATTACGAAAAACTGGAATCACAAAAAAGACACACACACAAGTATGAAAATCAAACATTTCAGATTATTAACACATTTGAGTCTTATGTCAGAAAAAGGGAGAAAAATTGTTATCTTTTCCTTTAAAAGGTTCCTTTTCGAAACTAGAAAATCAGTTTAAATGCAGGTTTTAAATTTTTTCCTCCATTATTCATTTAGTAAGTGTATAATGCATACATAATTATAGTACATCGTCGCCTCAGAACAACAGTGCTTTGAGGCGACAATATAAATAAAGTGTTTTTGTAGTTGAAAGTGTTTAGTCAATAATGGATCAAAAGGTGTTGGCCCAAATTGTGCACTAGAAGATTTCAATTTTTATTCCAAACTGAATCAACAATGATGTTCAAAGCACTAAATCTCAATCTTCTATCTTGAAACTTGGAAAAATGAGGAATGGCCATTTTCCAATGCGAAAAACTGAGCCTTGTGGACAAAAAAAATCCAACAATTCTGATGAGGGGGGGGGGGGCAACAAACGGCTTAAAAAGTAAAAATAGGGGATTGACCAAAAAAACAATGTGAGATTCAAAAGCCCGACTCAAAAAAAAATGAGTAAGAACACAAGTAAATCAATAAAAGTAGTTATAAGCAAAACACTTACAGGCATGGGTATCTTGGTGAGCTCTTTCCCAATACAGTTCTTCATAATAGACCACAAATTGAGACTGTAGTTAGGTTTCTCGGGAACAGTGAGTCGACGCTGCTTTTTAGGTATTAAACTTAACTGTTCAACTGCTTCCGTACTCAGCCCACGGTCAGGAGTTCCAGGAGCACTTGAGGACTTTCTCATACTTTTTTCTGTATCTTCCAATTCTCCTTTATAGGGCGCACAAATAGAGTGCATTTTTGACTGTTCAAAAGGAAATTTATCATTCAAGACATACAAAAATCGCTTCATAACTTACATTTCACAAGCATAAATTTTAAGATTTGAAATTAATGAAAAAACCTCTCAACATATAATTTACTTGTAACTTAATGCTGAAATAATTTCAGAGCTGCTTGAATAATTTCACCAAGATGTCTTTTTTTCTTTTACTATAACAATGTTTGGTTTTAAAATAATAAATGAATGACATTTTATTATTCTAGGATCAGCAACTAACATATTTTATTTGAAGAAATTAATATCCTCTTAAAAGGAATACAATTTTATTCTGAACATTGATTGAGAAATGCATTGTAAATGAATACAAACTACAATAAATATCAGGCATATTTGTCACTTTAAAAAAGGAATTTCTTTGGCCAATCAAATTATTTAAATTCATTTCCAAAAGTTTGTAATTAAAACTTTCCTTTAGCTGTTACTTCAAAAAATTTTTTTTCTCTAAAAGTAATAATTGTTTCAGAAGTAAGCAATCGTAAGAAAAAGTTCAATTTTGAAAAAATTTAGTTTTTTTAAAAAAAATTTGTTGTTTAAAACATTTTTAAAATTTAAATGGCCAAAATATATTGGCAGAGCGTATAATGTGCAGGGGTAGAAGTGGTCGACTTGTAATATATAGGATATTTTCCACGAAAAATATAGGACAAATATAGGACATGTGTTATGAATTATTTTGATGTGAAAAAATAAATACATATTTTTTTTTCTAATTTTTTTGCACCAATTATTATCATTTATTTCAATGAATCATACTGAATACAGTTTAAAAATCCAAATAAAAATGATACTTAGAATGAATTTCCTGTTCCTGAAAGAATAATATAACAAGAAAAGAAGTTTACTTATATACAAAAAATAATTTAAAACAAATTTAAACAATCTGAAATCTATTTACATTTAACACAACTATTTATAATCATTGATTATTTATATTTTGGAAAAGCTTTTGCCTTAGTACATCAAATCCCCATTCCTCAAATTTTTTTATATTAATCTCTTTTTTTTTTCATAATTACCTACATTTAAATATTTTAAATAGATTTTTTTTTTGTATTAATAATGGCTGAATCTTTACCACATTTTGTTGTTAGTGAAGATTCATTAACAAAGTGTTTTATCAAAAGTTTGGAGAGCTTGTCATAAAATATGGATTACTGAAGCTTTCTCTTAAAAGAATTTTTAAATTTTGTCAAAAATACTCTACACTTACAAAAAAAATTTAAACAGACGGGTGCTGGCAGACATTTCAAAAAAAAAAGTTTTTTATACTTATGTATTTTGTTTTTAAGCGGTCTTGAATTATCTTTTGTCAACTTGTGAGATAAAGTGCAAATCAAGTAACATAAAGGCTTTTCAATAGTCATTTTCTACAAATCTTTATAACAAACTATGGGAATATAGGAAATATAGGACAATTGGCAAAAATATAGGAAATACAGGACACTTTTGATGCTTTTTTTGAAAATATAGGAAATATAGGATATATAGGACTACTTCTACCCCTGAATGTGTGATGATACTCCAAAATGTTTTACTATAGATTTTGCACTAAGAAGCCTTGAGATAAATAATCATAATGCGGATAAAAATCTGGAAGAAGTATGCATGGGGGGGAGGATAGAAAAAACCACTGACTCATTAAAAAAATATGTCATATTTTGTGGCCTTTTCTATGGTTGAGGGTTTAAGACCCTTCGTTACTCCTCTGCAAATTATGTTGTAAAACACAAAATTGGTGGCAACACAGTGGGTCAGTATCTGGGAGGGTTTAACCCGATTTTTTTTACACACCTAATTGGTCTGATTTCATGATAGAAAGCGTCAGCCATTGAGTAATTGAATGGACAGCCATAAATCTAAATTGTCCGATCGGGGTTTTCGCTTTCAGAGGGCAGCAGAAGAGAGTTGTTTTAAAACAAGTTTCCCTCCACGAAAACAGGCTGCTGTACTGATCAACCAATGTGGCGCACCACTCATGAAACTTACAAGGACATGTGGGGGGAGGATAATCATTTTTTCTTTCTTCCCTCTCTTTTCTCTTGTTTTTTACACCCTCGGAAAGTGTTAAGGAGAATTCTTGACACTTGCTCTTGAAACCCAATTTGTCATTTCCTTTGCAATTCATGGGAGTTATTACATAAAGTTTCAATGTTTATTTTTTAATTTGTTTTTCTTTAGTGGTTCAATTATATTTATTTTTTAATTTATGACTAAAATTAGTTGCTGTAAATAGGTCTTAGATTATGGCTTATCATAATATGAAATAAAAAAATGCAGTGAATATATGCTACATGGCTCAGTAGCTCTAGGTTTTAGTAGGAGGCAAAGATTTTTTTTAAATTTCCTGATGAAAAAGAGGGAAGGATATGTTAACTTGTGCGCTGCAGATCTCTTCAGAAACCAGCAAATTTTAAATTTTAAGTACAACCACTGCTACTCCTCTTGGTCGACGAAGCAGTGCTCACCCAGTTAATTTTTACTGTTTAAATCCTGTTGTGGTTAAATTTGTCGGTTTTGCATTTGTACTCCTTCTTCAAGTTCTTGAATACCTTGCTCAATTTTTTTCAATTTGTTGTTATTTCGTTATTTTACACTTACATCGTGCACGCCTGGAGGTGGAACACATGCATAACACTAAATATTTAAAATACATTTAACGCTTTAACCGCAATTATGAGTTGGTTGAGTGTAGAATATATTATTTTTCATATTCCCACTATATATATATACGCACAGTAGCGCCAGTATATAGTGAAGTCTAAAAAGTTTCTGCAACAAAAGAAAAAACAAAAAAGCCCCAAAAAATGGTCATTTCAAGGGTTTCAGTACCTTACATTTTGACCAACTGAATTGGTAACATCAGATAACGCTTATTTCTTTGTTTGGTGAAAACTGATCACTACTAACCTTATACCTAGGAGGACGACGACTCCTTTTTGTGCGAGCAATCACATTTTCAGAGAGTCCGTCAGCTGTCTCACTGCCAACTTCCACATCTGTATCGGAGGAACCCCCAGCACCATCTTCAAAGCCACCACGACCTTCACTCGCTAGGCTCTGTTCGCTTGGTGTGCGCCTAAAGCAGATTTTTTATTCATATTTTAAAGCATTTTCTCTTACGATAAGTTTATAGTAATTTTAACCTTCTGCACAAAATAAGCAATGGCAACCAAAGCAATGGTTCGGTTCAACTTAAAGATTGAAGGCAAGGCATGATATATTCATTGGTCACTCGTCTGGTCTGTGTTAATTCTATATTAGCTACCAGTTTGTTTGGCACTCTTGGCTTCCTTAAGAGGTTTTCCATCTCTGACTCAAGTCACTTTCCTATGCCGGGCTGATGAGTGCTAATAAGCACGAAACTGATGTCCTCGGCTGGAAATTACTGAGCTGGTGGTGTATTTCATGTATTTCTGCTTTAGTCCTGGCTAAATTGCGGTAATTTATTAAACATCATCTTGTTTGGGAAGGAAAACCCTTTTCAACGATGTATAATGTTTGGTGGGGGGGGGGGGGATTTTTTACCCCTTTATTAGCCAAAATCTAGCTTAATTAGTTAATTAGAAAAAAACTAATTCGAAATTTAGAATTCGGGCTTTGAGGTGCATACACTCGGCCTCGGGGTACGTTCAAATTTTGTGACAAGTTTCAGGCTGTAGGTGCTATGGGGTCCTCTGGCCATCGGGTACAAACAAAGAAATAAAGAAACACTGTTGCCTTCATATATTTAGACTATCTGATGTTATTGTAAATCAAGAGGTTGACAATATTGAACGAGTAAAAACAAGCAGCAATGAAAAACACTGAGAGCAATAATGGATACCAAATATAGTATGTCTTACAAATTTAGAATAAATTAGTGTTATTCTCACAAAAACAGGGGGCTCGTTAAGTGCAGAAAAATTAAAGTGTGGAAATATTAAAAACATTTCATATGGATAGATCTATACAACAACTTAATTTAAAAAAATAAATAATACATAGATATGTTCTGTATAATGATCATAATATTTAAAAAATTAATCAACTTTAAGATCTAAACACGGAGGGAATGATACATTATTAGAACAAAATATATTTTACTTTATAAATTACAGCTACATCAGAAAGCACATAACAATAGTATCTAACAGTTGTGACAATAATAACACTAATACTGCTGCGTGCAGGTAAACGGCAGCATCTGCAGAAATGAGGCCCCTAGTTTCAAAATCGGATACTTGCAAAAAATTCGATTTTTTTTTTGTTAATCTTGTAGAGAATCATAAGGCCTATTTGCCTGCTCAATATTAGGTTCAAAAACCGCTTCTTTCCCCCTTGAAATGGGGGAAAGCCTGCCTCAGTTTCAAAACCGGACTTTTACGTCTCCTGTAAAATTTGGTTTTCTACAAGTATCCGGTTTTGAAACTAGGGGCTTCATATTTGAAGAAATATGTGGTGGATTCAATACTAACAAAGGAAAATGTTGGAATCAGACAGTTTTTTTTGCACTTTTTTTTTCAGTGGAAGCCAAATAAGCGAGCTTGTGCAATAAAGTACGATAGATGACAAAAATGCAAAAAAAAAAAAAAAAATTTCAGTTACTGCCTTTTACCTACACATGGCAGAATATTTAAAAATAGGTGAAAGAAAATGGATGGCATGATTGTTGCATCAACCTAAATTAAGGAGCTAAACAAATTACAGAAAAAATTCTCAGAATAATTATTAAAAAAAAAATGTTTAGAAAAAAAAAAAACTATTAAAAGGGAATATTTTGACTAGTTAATGCTTCAGAACGATTCCCACATTTAATACTTAGTAAAGAATGTCAGATTTGTTAAAATATGATTTTAGTAGTCAGGTTTAATCGACTTTAGAGCTTAATCACATAAAAATATTCTTAAGCAAGAAAGTATCAAAAAATTATTCAGGTTTGATGCATTATTTTATTTTACTTAACTTCTGAAAAAAAAAAAAAAAAGTGGGGGAATAACAAATGTAAAGAACATTACCAATTATTTAATTTGATGTTTTTCAATTGATTTTAAAGACAAATCAACTTTAAAGACGAAAATTTGCTGCTACATTCCTCTGCGTTGGCAGCTATAAACTACCTAACCTTTTGATTGTTATTTTACTTCATTACAATTCTGAAGGGTTAATTTCCCATTGTGAGCGAATGATGCGACTCACTAGGGACAAACTTAAAAATAATCGTGGGAAATTACTCTCAATAGAAATTAAAAAATTTTTGAATTTTTTGCATTATATTATTTAATGTTTTGAAATGGAAAACACAAAAACATGAGTTTATGGTGTTTCCTTACAAATAATTTGTTTATTTTTTACAGTAAGGACAAGCAAGTAACGATGTTTTGGTGCATTAAAACTGCATAAAATGTATTAAAAATTGAATGTACACATTTGCTTTTGTTATCTTGTGAAACTCTATTCTGAAAAGTATTTAAACCCCTAAAACTATGCATAATTTATAAAAAAAAAAAAAAAAAAATTAAATTATAATGAGAATATGAAAATTACTGTTTATGTGAGAATGACTCATAAGCATACAAAGTGAGTACAAGGTAATGCAAACAAAAAACAATCATTTGTTTCGAAAGTTAGAAGTTTTTAAAAAAACTAACAGAAAATGAAATTTTCCAAAAATAAAGCATATTAAAAAAAAAGGGGTACATAAAGACTTATGACTTATTCTACAATATTAAGTATCACCTATCCTTTTTTTTTCCTTCAAATAATAAATGTTTTCAAATTACAATTCAAGTTTCAATCAAGAGCTTGTTATAATGTTATCATACAATGCCGGATCTTCCATTTTTCTGAGGCAGGAAAAACCAGAAACCACTCAAAACTATTAAGTGTTCTTTTAAATGTTAGTATCAAATTTCTACAAGAAATTCATAGGAATATGAAGAATTTGATGCTTTGTCTGCTTTTTTTACCAAATTAAAAGAAATAGTAAAACCTTCGTGGCTTTGATTTGATGTAAATGCAATGTTTGCAACATTTTATTCCTTGAAATTTTCATGTAAAACACTGTACTACAACAATGGAAACAATTATTGTCTACAAAATTGAAACTGTTTACTTACTGTATAACTTATTCTTATTGTCAGCTGAATACAAAATAAGGAAAATAATAAACAATCAGGACTGGCAAACGTGTCTTCATATCTTTGTTTAAAAGGTACAAAAACAAAAGCATTTTTCAAGATTCCAAAAAGTTATGCCAACAATTGATTTTCAAATTCTTAAATAATAAATGGATATTTGAACATGCAACTCTTCACATATGTACGTGAAATTTGAGAAAATGCCAACAGCAAATTTTTAACCTGCGATCATAAATTGCTTAGCGTGATTGAACTTGACACACTTTAAGTTCAGAGGACGAAAATAATGAAAAACATTCATCTTCAATGCTTCAAGAAAGTCCACAATATAAGTAAAAGTCATCAATACCACATGTAATTTAATTTCATCACCTTCACTTATTTTAAAACCAGGGTTGGCAAAAACCTGGGTTTTTTTAAAAAAGCCCATGGACCCAGGGTTTTTTGGGTTTTTTTAAATAAAACCCAACTAAAGCTGGGTTTTTAAAAGAAATGTGGGGTTTTTTTTTTGTCTTTTTTTAGGGGAAAGGGGGGGGTACTCGTAGCATATTGTAGCATAAGTATATGGACAAAGCACAAAAATTGTCTTGATAAAAAAAGCTGGAAAATTCAGCGTTTTCTGAAGAAGGGTATAAAAGACGACAAAATTCAAGAATGGTGAAGTTTCAGATTTTTTTAGTTTCCATGATTATCAACAGTCAAGGCAAAGTTACTTCTTGAGTGATAAAATAGATTGTTTATTTGTTCGTTTTTTATTGCGGCATTTTTTTTTTTGCATTTTACTTTATTGTATTTCATTTTGTTATGCAAAACTACTGTAGAACCTCAAGTAGTTTAAATCCCTTTTTTACTGAATTCCAGCTTAATTAAGACATTTCTTTGAATTTTATGTTGCCTGTTTTTCTATTTCTGTGTACAGAGTAAGAAATATTAAATTTTTTCGTAAGATAATGAAAATACTGTACATCCTATTCCGTTTTCTGTCCGACCATTTGTAAAACCTGTTAATTTCTAAAAAATATACCTTGTTTATTCGAGTTTTGTGACGTGTTGGTTTGCAGAAAATAATTCACATGAGAGCCTTTTAGCTAAAGTAGTATCCTTTGTACAATCTGCAAATACCGAGAAAATCTGACGTGAAAGGACTTAGTCAAGATAATTTGAGTTCCTTATTGACCAGTTGAAGGAAAAAGTTAAATATATTTATTTAAAATCTTTGAAGCATTTTTTAATGCCCTTAAGAGTTAAGAAATACTATTAAAGTTCAAAATTCATTTTTTATGTAAATTGCCTATTGTGAAGAAGAAATAAAAAAGAAGTTTAAATTGTAAAAGTATTTAAATTAATTATTTTTTAAAAAAAGTTCTCAGAAAATTTTAAAAAACCCAAAAGTGGGCTAAATAATGGGTTTTTTTACATGGGTTTTTTCAAAAAAACCCATTGGGTCCAACCCAATTGGGTCCAATCCGGCCAACCCTGTTTAAAACTCTTACCTATGGCCTTTACCAGGAATTTTTATTACAAACTCTGAGGCTGTCTCTTCTTCAGCATCATAAAACTCGTCATCATCTGAGTGAATACCTAGAAAGGAAAACGTTTCATTAATCAAGTAGTACGAAATATTGTTCTATTATCTGCATTCACACATGAAAAATAAATATAAATTTAAAAGTTAGGAAAAAATTGCACACTATCTGAGATTTCTCACAGACTCATCTAAGTGTTTTAAAATAAACAAAAAACTAGTAGACTAAGAGTTGCCCCCCCCCCCCCAAACGCGATTTATATCTTTTATGGCGGGTGGCCGGTTAAAATAATACAAAAATGTATTTAAAAAAATTGGCTCTACTTTGGTATACTCTGTAAATTTCCCCTTCACAAAAGTGATCATTTTTTTAAATTAACATATTTACATAACTTGGGAGGTGGGGGGGGGGGATTTTCGATGTGTTCTTTTAACAAATATATATTTTTAAATTTTTTTTACAATTTAAGTGGCAATGAGAAAGTTCGAACAGCACTCGACTCGAACCAAATAAAGAACAAAAACTTTTTGTTCGACAAATTCACCCATAATTACTGGGGGGGGGGGGATTTTCTTTGCCAATTAAAATAATGAAACAAATACCCTGTAAAATTCCCCTCACTTAGTGCCAATTTTTTTATGTTTTAACAATTGATATTTCACCCCTGGGCGGCACCAAGTTCATCCCAACATAGCTGGGAGGAAATTTGCTACATGTTTTTTTTTAACAAATAAATATTTTCAATTTTTTTTACAATTTAAGTGGTCATGTGATAGTTATAATAGTACTAGACTGGGACCAAATAAAGAGGAACAAAAACTTTTTTTTGCCAAATTGACCCATAATTACTGGTGGGGGGAGGATTTTTTTGGCAATCAAAATAATGAAACAAATACAATGTAAAATCCCCTTCTCCACACAAAAGTGATCTTTTTTTTTAAATTTTAACAATCGATATTTCTCCCATGGGGGCATCACGTTCGCAGCAACATAGCTGGGGGGGGGGGGATTTGCTACGTGTTTTTTCTCATTAATTTAAAGTTATTACTTAAATTTTAGCCGTTTAACTTAGTACGTTAGCATTTTTTTTAACCTTTCATTCACCCATGCAGTGTGTGACCCAAAATTATTGGGGGGAGGGGGGGCGGGGTTTGTGTCAAAGTTTTTTAAATACATTTTTTTATTTTTTTAACCGGCCACCCACCATAAAGGAGATAAATTGCGTTTTCGGGGGTGGGGGCGAGTTCTTGGTCTATAAGGAAATAAGTTAAGATGAACACATTTTATCTATATATTTCAGTTGCATGTTAAAATGAAAACTGAATTGTAGGTGATGTACATTTGATGAAGGTAGCACATCCTAATGTATATGACAAACAATCAATAACATGCAAGTTTGTTAATTAAAAATAAATGAATAAATAAAGAAAAAAATAAATTAATAAATAAATAAAATAATAAATACATTTTTTAAAAAAATGAAGACAAAGAGGGAACAACTTTATTAGAGCAGTCGAGCAATCTTATCTTGCTACAGTTAAGACTTATATCAATCTAACTTAACAGCTTGCTATTTCAACTTTCCAATAATTCACACATTTCAAAAATTTAATTTTTCAAGCTAAGAACAATAAAATAAATAAATAAAATTAAAAAAATAATAATAATGACATGGGTGAAATTGTCCTTGAAGCAGTCTCCAAAGCATTTAGTGTTTAAGCATTTCCTAGGATTGTCTAGTTAGTAGAAGCGCAAGAAGAATTCAATGTTCTTTTTCCATACATGCCTTGGATGTACATCCTAATCTTGATACACACCTTAAAAAAAAGATAGCTACAAAAAAATTAAATGAAAGATTTTAAAACTCTCCAAGCTGTGCATTAGAACATTGTATCAAGTTGTCCCCCCTTCAAATTCAGATTTTTTAAGCAAATGTGTCTTGTTCACAAATACAAGTATTTTTCTGCACCTTTCTGTGTTGGTACTGCCTGTGGGTCTTTGAAACACAAGAGCTCGATTTGTTATATGCCATATCTAATCTACCTTAAATAAAAACTAAAAAATTCAAAATTGTATTGGATTTCATAAAAAGAAATTTTGAACTGACCTGGTGAGTTGACTGAAACTGCTTCCTTGGCAGCTCTCTCTAAATGGGAGTGCTGCTTAGCCAACTGCTCCACCATTTCTTCGAGTCGCAATCTCTTATCGTATTCAATTTGTAATTGCTTGGGCCATTTTCTCCCTAAGTTTTGTGACAATTGCAAGTACTCCTGAGAAGCCTGAGATAGACAGAACACAAGTATACAAATAAAAGAACTAGAGACTATCATGTTTGGTTACAGTTGCAAGAAAAAGCTATTTGGAGATATACTTAATGCACTTAAAAAAAAAGGAAAAATTAATTTGAATTCTGAAATTTTGAATTCAAATTACGTTTTTTTGCAATCACGAGTTGCGACAGGACCCTACCCCTTCATTACGATTCTACTCACTTGTTTCTAGACACGGCTCCTGTCTCTCCAAGTCTATCTCTCCTCTTGAATGGAGACGTGTGTAGTAGTGTATGTGTAGACTTTTGTGTGTGCGTAGACCTGTGTGTATGTGTGTAAAGGCGCTGTGTGTATGTGTGTGAGTGCGTATGTGTATGAGCGTGCATGTGTGTAGGACGCCACCGACCAGGAGCGGCTACCGGGGGACAGAGTCGCACCTGCAGGTGACGGTGGGGGCTGAAGAAGGGACGGACACCAAAGACGGTGAAATGAGAACAATAAGCAATCGTGATTGCTCAAAAAAAAAAATCCATTAAATAAGAATAAAAGTTCTATTAAAATGATTAATCCGCCAAGTAAATATATTGAGTCATTAAAACACATATTAGAGCTCAAGGAGCAGATCTAAGGACCACTTAAAGGATATATATTAAACATGAACATGTCTTTGGTAAAAAGTAAAAACAATCAACAATATCAAAAAAGCAAGCAAATTTGCAAAAATATAAATAAAATACAAATGTGTTTCAGAGTTCCAAGAAAATCTCTATGTCAAGGCAAAAATGTATGAGCTGATTTTATATCTTCTTGCATTAAAAGAGGAGGTTGCTTGTAACCCCAAAGTACATGATTTCAATTTTTTCCAAAATTAAAGTTTGTTAATATTGCTAATTAATCATACTTGATATATATTTTTTTAAACCAAGGTATGAAAGTAAATAATCGTACAAGTGGTTATGTACCCCAATTCAATACTTATGGAACAATAGCTTGAAATAATATGTTCATATTCTTCAGAACAAAAATCTTGAGTTAGAAAAAATTACAAAATAGAATGCATAAATTTGGAAGTAATCATACATTCATTACTGTAAAAAAGTTTTCGGATTTAACTAAAACCATACATCAGTACTTACGTTCATCATAGCATTGGAAGTGATACGGAAGAGAGTGGCCCTCTCATTGATGGCCTTGATTTTTGTTAAGGCTTCTTTCTCGCCTTCAACTCCCTCCAACTCAGAAAGGGAGCGTTGCAAGGTGCTTCCATGTTTCACAATCAGATCATTGCAGGCTACGAGGTCGTCCAGTTTGGTGCCCAGAAGTTTCAGCTGCGTTTGCAATTCTCCAACACGACCCATGCCGTCTTGAGAAGTCATCACGTCCTCCTCATCTGTTGAAAGGAATACAGATGTGAAGAAAAAGGTAGTAAAACAGACTTAAATAAAAAGTTGATTGGTTTATGAAATAATCGTCAGCCTGAACTGAGTATTAAATCTCAAAATTGTAACTTGAGTCTATCCTTGACAATTTTTATCAACTGGCACAAAAACAGACTTGATGAACACGGATTTGAATTTGCACCTGGACACATAGGTGAGACTTTTGATTTTTCGCTGGCGGTACTGTACAGGGACATTATTGATAGCCTTGGATTCTAATGTCTGAGACGAAACCCCAGTGTTTAGTTTTAGGTTCTTAGTTCCAAAAATCAGCATTAATTTTTCACATGTGGTGCGTATAGCCCAATGTAATCCTGAATGCTAGCTTTTTCGGAACAGGACATCCTACATTTAGTTTTAGCAATTTTTTGGTCTTTCGACCATAGGATGAAGTTTGCACTGCTGAAGAGTTCTGGCTTCATCTGTCATTTATCTATATTGTAACCTTGTCTGCTTGTTGTTTTATTGTTTATATATATATATATATATATATATATATAGAATTTGCGGCGCTGTCTAGGTGTATTTTGAACGATAATGGTATTCTTCATTGTAGTAGGATGTAGGATCCGTTCCAAAGAACTATAACTTGGTGACGACATATAATATATATAATATTTATTATTTACAACACAAAGCACAAAACAAAACACACGCGGGAAAAAAAAGTCCATCGTGGACTATAAACAGGCATCTCCTCTCTTTATCGAACTCTCCGCTAGAGGGCAGGGTACAGGGTTGCACGAAATGAACATAATTCAGTTTCCAGCTTATTTCCTACACACACACACACACACACACATATATATATATATATATATATATGCGTGTGTGTGTGTGTATAGAATTTTTCTGACAGTATTTGCCATTTCTGCTTTTTCAACAATTTTGTAACTTTCAATGATTTTACTTTTAAACAGGTTCATGGAATTGGCATGGGCACAAATTACTCTAGCATGATTGCAAATTTATATCTATTTTTCTATGAATTCAAGTACATGGATCAAGATAACAAAAAACACAATATTTTTAGATATATCGACAACATCCTGATATTCAACAGTAACTTGGAAGGTAAGTTCAATCTAATTTACCCACAAAATTTACCATTAAGATTCTGGACTCATTGCCGATAGCTATGATAAAAAGGATAATTTCAATTTTTTCACTAAAAGTATGCCACAATGGTTTAGCAATCTGCATAAGGAAGTTTTTATTAATATAATAATTGGACAGTTAAGCCGATTTTTCAAGATATGTAACAACAATGTTCAATTTAACAAACAATGCTTTAAATTTGCTGCGAATTTATACTACTACAATTTTTATCCTGCCAATGTTACCTTCTTTTATTTTAATTTATTCAAGAAATCTTTTATAAAACATCGACAATTATAGTCCCCACCCAAATAACTGCGAATGGCAACAGGTCCACTGGATGGCTTGAATGATAAGAAGCGCTCAAAACCTTCACTTGGATGCTTAGCCTTCGGTTACCTGTTAGACATGACACAGAATTGGACTTCGTGTAATTGGATGACCGATATCTTGGCGTTTTTATGTTCTTCTAATAGAATGGGTAAGATTTCTGCTTTCTCTTGTTTTGCAAGTCAGAGCTGGGGAGTTGGATAGTACATGCCAGCATTATCAAAAAACTTGTCACCTTTTATAATACTCGTTTAATATCAACCAAAACTTAGTCTACCACACAGTTGAAATAAGCAAGTAAATTCTTGCTAATTTGATAAAAATGCAAATACTCGTGACTTGTGTGTTACCAACCTCTATAGAAACCTGCAAATTAATATAATATGCCAACTGCTCCAGCTCTTTGATAACGTAGCAGTTACTGCCCATTCCATTATTTATCTTAATGTTCATATTGTTCAACTTTTCATATTTACATGGTTTTCAATTTACATTGTTAATGTTTTTTTGAGTTCCTTGTTCAGGCCGAGGACTGCTGATGGCCTTTGAAAAAAGTGAGAAAGGTGACAAATTTGAAAACAAAGGTGACTAAAAGGTGACAAAAAAGTAACTAAAAGGTGACCAAAAGCAATTTGTTAAGAACTCAAAAAACAGAAAAGGATTATCTCTTTTTACTGACTTTTGCCCAAATAGCCTATATACTTTTTGTAAAGATTTCTTTACAATTTTGGAAATGAATATTATAGGGCTAGAAGTGGTAAAATAAAAATTTTAAGACATTTTCAAAAAACTTTCAGTGTAAACTCTATGTAACCTTAATGTATATATGTGTATATGTATATATATGTATATATATATATATATATACATATACGAGGGGGGACCCAAAAAGCAGATTAAATCCTACAAAATGACACCTTTCCCGTCAAGATAGTAGCATTTTACAGCGAACTACAAGCTTTGAAACGTTTGACACACTCAGAATTGAAATGGCGCCAAAGTTTTCAAGCGAGATTTTCAAAAACAACCGTATGAGCTACAATCGGTCAAATCTACCAAAAACTGGCCCATTTTACTAGCTTTCAGATGATACAACAAAAAATCATTTTGATCTTTAAGTTCAGCAGAAATTCGGGCTTTTGTTTAAAGCAGTGTAAAAATTTGCATTCGTTGAAAAAGAAAAACCAGCGAAGAGTCGCTCCTGTTGTGTTTTAAATTTTTTGTTTCACGAAGCTTGCTGCTTTCTTTGTTTAACAAAATGATAGTTTTATATGAAAATAATAATTTTAGCATTTTTATTAAGTGAAAAAACACAACGTAGAAATTACTCTCCCTCGCTTTTCACAATGGAAAAAACAATATTAAAAAAGTTACCCTAACATCAATGAGCACATTTAATCAATCTCCAAAATCTACAAAAGCAGCTGGAATTGGTCGTCGCCACACCTGATACACGCTCTTGCCCTTCTGCGAACGGAAACAACCGTTGCTCTTTGTGAAATTTCATTTCTTAGTTTCACTACTGCTTCATTAAGCTGGTCGTTCAATTCTTGCAAACTGGCTACTTCTGCTTTGTAAACTTCTTGTTTTAAGAATCCCCAAACAAAGAAGTCCACTGGCATCAGGTCTGGGGATCTAGGTGGCCAAGAAATGAAACCCGTACGACCAATCCATTTGGGATACTCTTCAGTTTGAATTTCCTGAACGGCATTTGATGAATGTGCTGGGTCTCAATCGTGTTGGAAAATGACTTTCTCTCTCTCTCTGGAACAAGAATAGTATCACGTAGGCCAGGTAAATGATGTTCAATGAACTCTAATATGGGCATGATAATTTTGCATAACTGGCATCAGCCTGCTGAACAAAATCCATTTTTTACCCCAAGTTCCAAACTCGATTTAGTTTAAATGTTTGACTGGTCGTAACCAGCGATTATTTGATGGGTCTGCATATGTTTTAAGCAGTGGTATTCCCATAGGGTATACTTCATATACGCTGTATACTCTCAAACTTTTTTAGACACATAGCGTATACCCTCAAGCTTCTTAAATTTTCATATTATGACATACTATATGATCACATACTTATTGTGCATAATGGATTAGTGGGAGTATACCCTCAGAAAAAATGATGGGAACATTACTGGTTTCAAGGTGTTTTAATGCAGGAAGCACATATTTAGAGTTCATGGAACATCATTTGCCTGGCTTACTGGATGCTATTCCTGATTCGGAGAGAGTGGAAATCATTTTTCAACACGGTGGTAACTCTGCTCATTTTCAAATGCCGTTCGGAAGTTTCAAACTGAATAGTATCTCCAATGTATTGGTCTTACGGGTCCCATTCCTTAGCCACCTATATCGCCAGACCTGACACCAGTGGACTCCTTTAGGAGCTCTAATAAGAAGTATACAAAACAGAAGTAACCAGTTTGCAGGAACTGCGCAACCGGTTTGATGGAGCCATAGTAAAACTAAGAGATGAAATTTCATTAGGAGCAACGGTTGTTTCAGTTCTCAAAAAGGCGAAAGCATGCATCAGGTGTGGCGGCGAGCAATTTCAGCATCTATTGTAAATTTTGAAGATTGATCAAACGTACTCATTGATGTTAGTGTAACTTTTTTATTAATGATTTCTCCTTTGTTGAAAGCATGGGAAAGTGATGCTTTTTTATTTCTACTTATTGTTATCTCTTGAGTTTTTTCACTTAATAAAATGTAAAAATTATTATTTCGATACAAAAATATCATTTTCTTGAACAAAGAAACCAACATGCTAACGTGAAACTGAAAGTTTAAAACAGAAAAAGGGGACTCTTTGCTGGTTTTCCTTTTTCAACGAATGCAGATTTTTACACTGTTTCAAACAAAAGCCTAAATTTCTGCTGAACTTAAAGCCCAATATGATTTGTTGTTGTATGATCGGAAAGCTTGTGAAATGGGCCAGTTTTTGGTAGATTTGACCGATTGTAGCTCAAACGGTTGTTTTTGAAAATGTCGATTGAAAACTTTGGCGCCATTTCAATTCTGAGTGCATCCAACGTTTAAAAGCTTGTAGCTCGCAGTAAAATGCGGCTATTTCGATGGAAAAGGTGTCATTTTGTAGGATTTAATCTGCTCTTTCCAATTATGTACTTATTTCCCTTGTAAGTCCTACAAGAATTTCAGAAATTGGTCGTTTTCTCAGAATTGTGTTTTTTTACTCATTTTCCTTATATCTACCATAACTCGGTTACGGTTAAGGATTGGACACGATAATGGGTGGTTCTAGATCCCACTTGGGCTCTTTTATCACCCCATTTCGTACGGCAGATTCGATCGAACTCACCCTGTATATATATATATATATATATATACATACACGAGGGAGGACCCAAAAATAACCGGATTTTTGTTCTAAAATATTTATATATTACTTTATTCACAAAATTTCTTTAGTGTCCTTCAAAGTGTTCTTCCTTAGATGCAATACACTTGTTTATTCTTTTTTTGACTGTTAGAAGCCCCCTGGAACTCTCTCACCTTGACCATGTCCAGTGCCCATTGTGAAACAGTTTTTACAGCCTCTACATCATCAAAATGCTTCACTTTCAGAATATTTTTCATCCTCGGGAACAGAAAAAGATCACAGGGGGCTAGGTCTGGTGAATACGGGATGTCGAGGAACGACTGGCCAGCCCCGAGAGACCAAGTGGCGTTAGTGAAGGCTGTGTGTAAGGGAACGTTATCATGATGATGGAACCATTCTTCCGATCGCCCTCGCGAGCTCCAACTCACTCTTGTTTCTTCTAAATTTTCATCAATCGTAAGACGACGACTCTCGTTGGTTTCTTGGTGGATTTTTCAATGTTTTCATCATTTTGAGACGTTGAAGGGCGCTCAGAGCGAGCATGATCTTCAACATTCATGTTATCGTGTTTAAAGCGCCCAAACCACTCGAAAACTTATGTACGGCTCATAGCATCGGTCTTGAAAGCTTGTTGAGATATTTGGTAAGCTAATCCGTTGCAGACTTTTCAAGCAGAAGAAACAAAATTTCAAGTTTAGTTTGTTCTTTTAACTCTGCCATGTAATGAGTTCGCAGGCGGAAAGAAACAGCACCTGAGAAAACCAACCCTACGATCAGACGGTATCAATTAAACTGACACCACTTGCACAGCTGGTTTGTGAAGGTCTCTACTTGAGCCGTCTAGCCGGAGAACACTCTACTACACCTAGGATTGGCATTGCACCATTAGTCCGGTTTCTTTTGGGTCCCCCCTCGTATGTATATATATATATTTAATCAACATAATAAAGCTTGAAATTGTGAAGTAAAGAGAAAGATGATGCATTTATTGAACATATAATTTATATTATTCAATCACAATAATTTTTTTTTTCTCTTTTTTTTGCTTGTTGAAAAATTATCAGTATTCTTTCTTTTTTCTTAGTAAATACAAAGCATAAATATTAAATCGAAAGTCTTGACAATAGAGAATAACTGAGAAAACCAATTTGAAAAATCAGACTTTAACAAAATGATAATTGTACTTAAAATGCAAAAAAAAATGTTGAAGTATGAAACTGAAACTATCATTTCATATGCCTGAAAATGTTCATAATTTTTTCGTTCTTGTTTTTATTAATTTTTATTTTTTTACCAAGCTCTGAAAATATTCCATGACATGTCCATAGGAGGTAAAAAATAGTGTTAAATCAAGTTATTAAAAATGCTTCAATGCCTTTTGCAAAAATTATGAAAATAATATTTTTCTACTTTTAAAATATTATTTAGAATTTTTTTATATTTTTTCTGAAATCCTCATACTTTCATTAATATTACTGTAAATTTTCGTAAAAACTGGCTGAAAAATAAATGAAATGCAAATTATTTTCAATCGACGAACAGAATCGTCATAGTTTGGAAAATACTAAACATTCAAAATTTCGACTGGCTCTAAAATGAAAACTAAACCAGATTGAGAAGAAAAAATTGATGTGGATACTTTTCTAC
Organism: Uloborus diversus; assembly: GCF_026930045.1. Classification (NCBI taxonomy): domain Eukaryota; kingdom Metazoa; phylum Arthropoda; class Arachnida; order Araneae; family Uloboridae; genus Uloborus; species Uloborus diversus. The sequence continues at coordinate 129,949,085 of NC_072738.1, read as the reverse complement.
ATTAAAGGACTAAACTCACCAAGTTCTATCAAAATCCGTGTCGGTGGGTGTCAAAATACCATTTTTTTGGTTGAATTGCATGGAATGACCCTGCTTTAATAAAATCAATCTAGCCATTAAGTAAAATAAAGCTTTTGGAAAGTATCTGCGTCTAAAAGCTTTATTTTTACTGGAACTAGCCATAATAAGGATTGAAACCTAATAAAAAAGACTTTCGGAGATTCTTTGAGACGCACCAAAAAAGGAAATGTTTAGAAATGTTTACACAGACCAAGTTCACTTTCCATTTGCGCAGCAAAAATAGAACCCAAACTAACCATTTCTGTGCAAACACAAAGTGAAACTATAAACGCAAATCAAAACTTTTCACTATTCCGCACTCAAAGAAGACATCGAGGCACGCCTCCTTAACCCATCACCCCTTTTTCAAATCGAACCCCTTGTGGCTGCTTAGTCGCGGCTTTCGAGGTCAATAAAAGTAAAACAAGCAAGTAACGCACCCGGCTAGAGATGAGCGTAAGATTCCGTGAGATTCAAAGACTCCAGATGATGTTACTTGACAAACACAGAAGACAACTTGCATTTGATGACCGCTCACTCAAGAAAGTGTGCAGAAAGGAATTGCGCAGCTGAACTTTAGTGGAACAACGCTCTATGGCCAGAAACACGATAGGAAACAAAATGGCGTTTAGACGAGGCTTGCAGAAAATGCGTCTGACGGTCAAAGGGGGATAGAAAGACTAGTTTTGCTCATAGAGTGCAAGTGCAGGCAATAAAAAAAATTCCCTGATTTCCCCGCAGCATAGCTATTTTTCTCAAACAACAACAAGGTGGGCGGGGGGGATATTTAATGCTACTTTTTAATTAATTTCACTGTTAAAGCTATCATTCAGATACTTTTCATGGATTTAATTATTTAAAAAAAAAAAAAAACCTACGACACATTTCAAGAAAGGTGAGAAAGGTGACAAAAGTTGCAAAAGGTGACTAAAGGTGAGAAAGGTGACTGACTCCTCGGCCTGCTTGTTGTTTAGTACACTTGCCACTGTGCTACCTACAAGTGAGACTTTAAATAATATATATATATAAGTATATACATATATATACATGTGTGTATATATATATCTCAACATGCCAACTTAAAAAAATTTACAATGTACGCGGTGGCTATATTTCTACACTTTTTTGACCATTATAAAGCAAGTATTAAAATGTGAAATACACCGCCAGCTCAGTCATTTCCAGGCGAGGACTGCAGTTTCGTGCTTATTAGCACTCATCAGCCCGGCATAGGAAAGTGACTGAGCTGGAGACAATGAACAAGTATTAAAATATTTTCAAATCCTTACCTTTACTTGATCTGTGCTTTTATAAGCAAAAATTAATAAATAAATTTAAAAATAAGTATATAAATAAACTTTTATTTCTTTGAACTTAAACTTTGAAAAGTTGCAGACTTTGCAGCTTTCAAACATTGTTTATCAAAAACTTGTTCAAAACAATAGTTTTTCTGAAAGTTTTAACAGAAATAAATGGTTTAAAATGTTCTCCATGCTGTTATTTGATAAAGAAGTGTGCAGCTCTGTCTAGTCCTACTTAAACAGGGTGGCGACAGAAACTGTGAAAAAAAGTTCCCTGATTTCCCTGATTAAGTTCACCAAATTTCCCTGATTTACTTGACCAATGATAATGGTTTCCTTGCTTTGCCCTACTTGAAACCATTGAATATTGAAGAAAATGCAGTGTTGAAAATATTTTGAGCTGTTAATTAAAAATATATTATGAAAATATGCTCCCTTTTTAAATAAAAATAATACATTAAATTATCTACAGGGAAATATTATAGGAAATCTAAAACAAATACTCTTTACTTCCAGTTACCAGTTAGCATAAGGATTCTGAGAAATTATTACAAACACTCTTAAAGAAATATCTAATCATGATAGAACTAAAAAGTTTATAAGGAAATTATTTTGAACTAAATTTTCAAGCAGTATAATTATTGCTGCAAGAATAACTAGTAATAGTGAAAGTATAGAAGTAATTTAGTTTTATTTACGTAAATAAGAGACATATTTATATAAAACAAGCTGAAACCTTATAACAACCAGTCATATTGAGCTACTTTCTAATCAAGAACTTATGTTTTAATGAATGAATACAGAATTTTAACGATTAAAAAACAATAAAAATAGTTACTTATGTACACAAGGTAACTTAATTTCAAATGATTTCCTTATTTGTCAGGAAAAAGATTTTAGATTTCTTTTGTAAACAACAATATTGAAATGCAAAAAACAATCAATTATTTTCAAAATATATATATATACATATAACTATATATAACTTGGTTTTAAAATAAAAGAATTTTAAAGCCTGAAAAAAAAACTTTGTGTAATCTGAGGCAACAGCGAAACAGCGATGGTAAAAAACGAAGTTTATTTTCATTTAAAATTTTTGATTTTAGCAATTAAATTAAAAATGCAAAAAAGTCATATTTTTTAAGCTTTTTTAAAAATCTGTATTAATTTAAAAAACAAAAATTTTTTTCTTGAAATTGTGATTAGAGTATGCTAATTAGTTCAAGACAATGAGTAAAGGCAAGGGAGCTACCACGTCAATGACGGCTTCCCCTTTGTTTATTAGCATGGAACACGTGAAAGGTAAATTCAAGCTACGTAAAATAAGCAACTTTACAGACAGAGAAGCAATCTTAGGAAGTTCATCCTGTGTTTAATAAGTTAAAATTCAATACTTGGACGTTGAGAAAAAAAGATGCACAAATATGAGGCAGTGTATAATCGCACCTCATTAATTTTACTTTTTTCTAAACAGAAAATTGGCGGAAGATGTGTAGGAAATTAGGGTACTTAATTTTGCAAAAAAAAAAAAAAAACTTCATTTAATCAATTTTTCTGAATTTTCGTTTCTTTTTCGAAATTCCCTGATTATTAAAATTCCCTGACTCTTCCCTGATCTGTCACCACCCTGTTAAATGAATAGTAAACTTTCGAACACCACTTGTAATTCTTATAACAAACACATTGCTGCGTGTGATAATAGCCAGACAATGCCTCTTGCACGATGCATTACCTGGTTCATGTGCAATGTGAGCGCGTCAGACAGACCAAAAACTAAAAATCGTACAAATCTGCCATAAGACCATACAAAACGTCCAAAAATCTTACAATGTACGGCTAAATCGTACAAGTTGGCAGCTATGTATATAGCACATAACATTTAGAATTTCAAAAACAAGACAGAATTCGCACATTTCAGTTGTATTTGAAAAGAAAAAAAAGGGGGTTACATTATTCAGTTGGTGAATCATCACACTTTGCCACTTGCTGGCTTAGATTAATTTGAAGTTAGTATGAAGACATTTTAATTTTCTTAGGTCCATCTACGGGAGGAATTCAATATGTGGGATTCCGGAGTTTTCTTTTGTTGACAGATGCTAAGAAGAAAAGATAAAATCTACAAAGATTTTCATTGAGAATGATTCTTTATGTCAGTTAGTTCCATTTATTACTTACCAGACTCTGTTATGTGTATGGCTCTAGCTTTAGCAAGTTCAAGAGCTGTAACCCAACGCTGCCGTTCCACTTCATTTTGAGCTCGCAAATGAAAAGTCTGGGTGGCTCCATTCGATATCACAAAATGTGTAGTATCCACTGCATGAATCACAGCACTTACGAGATTGATGGTTCCACGACATGTGTGAGACACCTCTGCTGGATTTCTTCAAAAGAAATAAAATTGGTTTAATTTCAAAAGTTCCGAGAATTAAGTTCAACTATTTCCTCCAAATGAGACCCTGTTTTTAATTTCGAGCGAGTTTAAAGAGAAAAACAAATTAAATAAGTTTGAAAATCCATAAAAATTTAAGCAATAAAAAAAATAAATACAGATTAGGGGAAGATTGGCTAGATCAAAAGCCATCATTTAGTTCAGCGTTTCTCAAACTTTTTTGACCCGAAACTTTAAAAAAAAATTGTGAAAGTGGTTTTGTTCTTTTCCCTCCATCTTTTATCTCTTTACGAAGTAAATAAATTTTGGGAGTATTTTGAGAATGGGACATAAATCAAGAAAATCGGATAATTATTTCGGATAGAAAGCGCCATTTAATGCCATTTTTGGGTCCAGAAATTACAATTCAAACAGTTTGGGTTTTTTTCTGGTGTTTGAAAAACTGACTACGTTCCTTCTCGGGCGCCCAAGAACTTCCCTGCCAAATCAGTTGAGATCCCACGTAAACTGGATTTGTATAGAGAACATACATTTATACACACACAGGGGCCAATCCTAGGGTGCCGGCAGCTCGCGTGCAAAGACATAATGTGCCGCCCCTCAACAGCAATCGGCATTTTTTGACTAATGCTTAACGTCCATATAAAACTTTCTTCACATTTCTGTATCAAGCTCGAATGTAAAAAAGGGGAAAAAACATAGAAGGATGAACTTGAAAAAAGTTTTAAAAAAAAATTGTATGAAACTCCTTAGCTAAAATTTATATCTTTGAAGAAAGTAATAGACACCAAAATTTACTAGTCGTAAAAATGCATTTTATAGTCTGTCTTCGGTGACATCAGAGGAAGGATGAAGAAGGGGGGGGGGGATTCGGGGGATCGCTTCCAGAAAATTTTCAAAATTGGTGCATAAAAATATTTTGAATTAATCATTGTTTGTGCTTGGTTGCAAGGACAAGAGTCGAGTATAATCAAGGACCATGGAGAAATTTTCGAAATTGAAGTCAAAAATTGAAATTTTGGAACTTGGAGACTTTAGGGGAAAGTAATGTTGGAGTTATTTCCTAAAACTCTTTCAAAATTGAACTCAATTTGAAGCTAATTTTTGTGACCTAAGCTTAGGAAGGATTGGCGCTGTTCCCGAAACTGAAGTTTTACACACGCAATTTTGGTTCATCTTTGTTGACGTTGCTGGAGGAAGGGAGGATTCGGTTGTCTCCTATTGAAAGTTTTTGAAACTGATGTTTAAAACGCAAATTTAGGCTGTCTTTGGCAATAGTAGGGAATCTGGCGGCATTCATCCATTAATTTCTTGGCACTATTGTTTCAAAAACACATTTTGGCTATATTTGGAAATGATAGGAAAAACGTGAAAATATTCCAAACCAAAACATTTTTCCGAACTAAAATCAATTTTAGGCTATTTTTGGGAAGGGAATGTTTTAGGGCTCCCAAGCGGATATTTCTAAAAGTGTAATTTTATACAATCATTGGTGAAATTGAGGAAACTGAACTTTTGACCTTGAAAAAAATTGGATTTTTAAAATCTGAAATTTATTGATATCATATATGAAAAGATCTTTTCCTTAGCTTTCTAATGAGCTATGTTTGAGCTCAAAAGCTTTGATAGAAAAAAAGTTGTTGTCCATAAGACAAAGCATCAAAATTCCCTATTTTTGCTGTTGTCAACAACAAAAATGGCCTACATATCAAAGTGTAAATTTTTTAAAAATAAATTTTTTTTTTTTTGAGGTCTAGAAAATAAAAAGAATGCACATGCAAATTTTCATCAAGATCAAAAATGGTGATGCACACCCCATATGTTGATTTAAAATGGAATGACCCATTTGGGAAAGAGAGGAAAGATGACACCCTGCCTCCTCTTGACAATCGGCCTCTTTCCCTCCCGAAATATCTTTCAAGAAGTCATTTTTAGGTTGCATGTGAAGGAAAAAGGTTCGGGGATACTCCCAAGGAATTTTCTAAAACACAATTTAAAGTTATCTGTGCTGATACTAGGCAGGAGGTGCTCGAGGGGACCCTTTGGAAATTTATAAAAGTTGCAGTCTTAAAGGAACTATCTTTGGCTCTGTTTAAAGACGTTATAATTTAGGTATCTTCTTCGGCTAAATTTAGAAATTGAAGTTTCAAAAAGGCACAATTTATTCTATATTTTATCACTAGAATTACGGCAATCATTTTATATCTAGAAATACGGTAGGGGTCATTTTGACCCCTGAGAAGAAATCTGCTTAGTTCCCTACATAACGTTAAATATTTGTAAAAATTAGTTAAAATAAACATTTATAATAAATGCAGTTTATTTTAAAAACGCAGAGATTTTCAGGTTACATAAATTAATTATTTTAAAAAAGATCAAAATGCACTTCAAAAAACCAGCGGTGTTTCAGTTGCATTTCAGAAGCTAGCAGCTAATGTTTCCTTTCATGTATAAAAACTCTGTTTCAACATCAGTAAATGTATTTGGAATTCTTTTTTTCTCAAAAGGGTCAAATTGACGCCTGCGAGCACTTTTAGTTGTGGCCCAAAATTTCCTTGAAACCTTTTTATTATTACACTGAACGATGATTTAGGAAAAGTCAAGAAAGGATTAAGCTTTTTGTGAAATTACAGAGGAGTAGTTCACAAAAAAAGTTTTATTGGTGTCAAAATCACCCCTCCCGTAATTCTAGTGTTATAGTAAAAATGAGGAAAAGAGCGAGTGTTAGGAGATCTTCTCCAAAACTTTTTCGAAAAATATTTCAAGCTTGAAGGCCTGAAAATGAATCTTTTTTAGTAACAGTGTTTGAGAACTGTCCGTAAAAAATTTCTACATTAAAGCTAGAAAACCAATATTAAGCTTTTTTTATGGTATTGTTAGGGGAAGGAGATTTGGGAGCCCCTCCGCCTAAAAAACATAATTTAAAACTCACTTAGGTGACGATAAATATACATAAGAGCTGTTTCACACATGAAGTAGTTTGAAATTGAAACAGCAAAATAAAATTTCATTCTATGTTTGTACAAAAAAGAGGTGAATATTATGTAAATTGGGCGGAAAAAAAAATAGAAAATTTTATCCAGAAATATTTGAAAATAGTGCATTAAAAATACAATTTTAAGTAATCTTTGATGACATTAGGGGGAAGTGGGGGCTCACCCAACAAAATTTTTCATAATTAGAGGGGAAAAAACAGTTTTAGGCTCTCTTTGTAAAAATATTGCAGTATTTAAAATCTCCGAAAATTCGGTTTTATCCAGTGCGAGTTCTGACCTCATGGGGGGGGGGACTATAGCCCCGTTAGCCTGAGAGAGAAGTAAAATATATGACTGTGCTAATTTGAATTTGATAAATACAGGTTAAAAAACCTTGATAGCATCAGGACAAAGCTATTTCCTCCAAGCCTTCCCATGCTATTGCAAATCACATTGCAATCTGTTTGAAGTTTTGACCGAATGGAAGAAAGAACTACAGCTCCTTTAGCCCCCCCCCCTCCCAACTCACCATTAATACGCCACAGTGTATGTATTTATTTAAATGTAATGCATATTTAAATTCGGAAAAGTATTGAATTATTTTTTGAAATCTTTGAAATTTCGGTTTTGTTTAGAGGTATTTTTGACCTTATAGAGAGAGGGGGGCAATAGTCCTTTTAAATAGAAGTTACACATTTATGGCCTGTTTAATTTGAAAATTAAAACTTTCAGATCTAAAAAAAAAATGATTGTAAGTTCGGACCTCAAAGGGGGAGGGGGGTGTAGCCCCCCTGGATCCACCACTGGTAGTAGCAGTCTTGTACGATCATTACTTTGCCATGCCCACTCGAAAACATAAAACTAGTTGCATTTGAGCATTGGAGTTCAAGCTTGTAGAGTGCTCATTTTAACATTTTAAAAATTAAAATTAGTTATGGACACTTAAATATTGTATAAATAAATCAAAAAATTTCAATGCTCTGAGAAATCACACATATATCAAGACTTGTCCTAAGTTATTCAGTTCAAAAGTTTCCTTCATTGATTTTTGGCTTCTGAAAATTTCGGCAGTCATATCAGTTAATTTAATTATATAATCCGGACTTCAGCCTACCTTCTTGCATGGAATGATAATACTCGTTTGAAGAAACATAGCCCCTTCTCCTATGCAAGGTCATTGAACTTACCTCCCTCTGATGTGGAAACACATTTCCTGGGTTACGCAGGAGCTGGTTTGGAGCTTGAGGGAATTTATTTCCATGACGAGCTCCTGACTAGTGTGATCAAGAGTTCAGATCCACCGGACCTAGTTAAACAAATGGCCCTGGAAACTATACATAATATACCACATTTCTCCTTGATAATCTATACAGATGGAAGCAGGGGAGAAGATGGCGTTTCGGGCAGTGGAGTATTCATTCCTACTCCCTCTGGGGCCTTGGAATTTAAAATCAGAAACCCGAATTTCTGTTCAGTATTTAGATCAGAACTGATTGCTATCAGGAAGGGTCTGCAGTGTGCTGTTCAGCGGGAGGAGTGTTTCCAGGAAATCTGGATTTTGACTGACAGTCGTGCCTCAATTCAGCACCTCGCTAATTGGAGTAATGTGGGCGACAAGACCAGCCTGGACATTCTGAGTCTACTACATACTCTTTCATCAGGACATACAATTCACTTTCAATGGATCCCTTCCCACGTTGGAGTTGAGGGTAACGAAAGGGCTGACTTTTTGGCTAGATCTGCTGCTGCGGAGGGTGTGAGCCCTTGTGGAGATCTTACTTTCAGTGAGATCTCCACAATTTCAAAAATGGAGCTCAATCGCCAATTTAAAACACCTCCCAGACACGCCTGGTATTTTGCAAAATGTCCTGGTGAGTCCTTTAGACTCAAGGGTAGACTCCTCCAGACAACATATTCGAGATTCCTGAGTGGCCACACAAAAGCTCTTAGATTCTCTGGGAATATCAAGACTTTTCCGGAGTGTCACTGGTGCTCTGCTGGAGAGGTTTCACCTGAGCACATTCTATCTTGTTTGGGTTTTACGAAGGATGAGGTCCTTAGTGACCCATTGCTGTTCTTGGATTTTTTGCAGATATTTGGATTCATGGGGGTTGTTTAGCATTGCTAAACATGCCCGAGATAAAAAAAAAATATATATATATATATAATATTGTAGCCTAATTAATAATATAATTTTAAAGTATTTTTGCAAGCAAAATTTCTGTTTTTCAAATTTTTGCATATTTTTTTAATGCATTTACTTTTTGCATCACCAAACTTTATAACTATAAATTATTAGTTGGCTAATAATAATTTACAATAATAAATATTAATTTATTTTTTAAATACCTAGGTTTAGACAAACTACAAGTTCAGCATATAAGTCTTTAAAACTGAAATTGTATATTGCAAAATTCTCTATATCTATAGCAACACAGAATTAATATTTATACAAAGCCTCCAACATATTGGGAAAATTTTGGGAAATTTTCATATGAATCGGGGGAAAAGTAGTAAAAACATTTTCAGCTAAACTGCAAGAATTTTATCTTCTTTTATGTAAATGTATTCAGTATGTAACATTTGATTTAAGGCATTGAGATATAACATTCATGCACCTTTTACTTTAATATTCTCTTTTGAACAAAGTAATTAATCAGTTCAAAAGATTGAATTTGTTACCATGATACACAAATATAATGGTTACAGAGAAGTCGAACAGTTACTGCTGTAATAGACTTGCAAATTTTCTCAATAAAACATTACATTATTACAAAACATGTAAGCGAGAAAACATACCTATAATAAGAAAGTAATCCATTGTAGAGGACGAACCATCGCTTTTGGTAACCTTTTAAATAATTAGTCCACTTGTAGAGCCAACCTTTCATCTCAGGTTCGGGCGTTCCTTTATTATTACTCTCGGCCATCTCACAGCACGGTATCTGAAAAATTGTTGAAATCTTCAATTGCAAATGACTCTTGATTTTACAAACAACTAATGAGCAAACACTCACAGGTTTAGGAACTCAATATAACAGGCCTGAAAACTCTTATAGAAATATTACCACTTGAATTATTTGAAATATTTATTTCATGTAATTTTTTTCATGGGTCCTTAGAGGTTCCTAAAATTGAACACCCTCTGTATTTACTTTTTTTCCCAAAAGTATCTGTCACCCATTTTAACTCCAATAAACAAAATTTAGTAGAGGATCCAGGGAAGGAACTATGGGATTGCAGACCCTTCCCCCCTCAGATGAAAGCTTATGAACCACTCCTTACTGCCAACATTATGGTGGTTATGATCTCTGCTAACTGTTGCTTTCATCTTGAATTACTATCAGAAAAATTTTGCTTTTCATTTTCTTGCATGTTTATTACATATTTTAAAAATAAAATCTCTTTTAGTTTCCATAAAATATTCACTTTTTGTGCATTTATCCACTAAATTCTACTAGTTTATGTATCATTACATCAAAGACATGGTGTTTCTGCTTTTAAGAATAAAAGTTAGGGGCACTTGAAAGTTTTCTACACTGTATCTGGGCCATTTCCCAGTATTTTGGACAAATGTAGAGTCCGTAACATGACTCTTTTTTGCCATAACTATTTTTAATTTGTTTGATTTGCAAATTCTCTTAATACGAGTTAGTGTGTTGGTAGAACAAACTCAAAATAAAATAATGTGCTTACCAAATAGTAAACCTACATTAAAATGTTATGGAAAAAAAAATATGTTACGGATTCGACATAAATGCCTGAAATTATTTTTCTTCCAGATAGGGGCAAGTCTCCTAAGATTTTATGTATTTAAGTCCAAAGTGGGAAAGATGTTTAAAAAATAATAAAAAAAGTTGGCAACATTGATGCTATGAAACAAAATAAATGGTGTGAGTCATTCCATGTCAACTGAACGCATCCATTTTGCCTCACCCCCTAAGATTTAATTAAAATTTGGCACACATATAGTGGGAACAAAAAATAACAAAAATACAAAATTTGAAATTTTTTTATTGTGAATAGTTTTTTGTGTACGGCCTTGTGAAGTTTTAAAAAAATCATGAAAAAACTACGAACAAGCAATTTTCAAATTACTCTAAAAGCTGTCAAAATTGAGTTAGAGAGGTGGGACCAGGGTTGGCTGGATTGGACCCAATTGGGTTGGACCCGAAGGTTTTTTTTTGAAAAAACCCATTTAAAAAACCCATTATTTATCCCACTTTTGGGTTTTTTAAATTTTCTGAGGAGTTTTAAAAAAATTAATTAATTTAAATACTTTTACAATTTAAACTTCTTATTTATTTGTTCTTCACCACAGACAATGGACATAAAAAATGAATTTTGAACTTTAATAGTATTTCTTAACTCTTAATGGCATTAAAAAAATACTTCAAAGATTTTAAATAAATAATTCAAATTATCTGGACTAAGTTCTGTCACGTCTGATTTTCTTAATATTTGTAGATTGTACAGAGGAAATTACTCTAGCTAAAAGGCTTTCATTTGAATTATTTTCCGCAAACCAACATGTCACAAATCTCGAATAAACAAGGTATATTTTTTAGAAATTAACAGGCGTTACAGAGAGTCGGACATAAAACAGAATAGGATGTACAGTATGTTTTTTCATTATCTTACAAAAAAGTTTAATATTTCTTACTCTGTACACAGAAGTAGAAAAACAAGCAACATAAAATTCAAGGAAATGTCTTCATTAAACTGAAATTCAGTAAAAAGGGATTTAAACTACTTGAGGTTCTACAGTAGTTTTGCATAACAAAATAAAATACAATAAAGTAAAATTCAAAAAGGAAAAAAAAAATGTAGTAATTAAAAATAAACAATAGATTTTATCACTCGAGAAGTAACTTGGCCTTAACCGTTGATAATCATGGAAACTAAAAAATCTGAAGCTTCACCATTCTTGAGTTTCGTCGTCTTTTATACTTTTCTTCAGAAAACACTGTATTTTCCAGTTTTTTACCCCAAGACAATTTTTGTGCTTTGTCCATAAACTTACGCTACAAAATGCTACAAGTACCCCACATTTTCCCTAAAAAAAAGACAAAAAACCCACATTGCTTTAAAAAAAAAAACAGCTTTAGTTGGGTTTTTTAGGGTTTTGTTTAAGGGGCATTATTTTGGACATTATGTAGAGTCCGTAACGTGACCTTTTTTTGCCATAACTTTTTAATTTACCGTTTGATTTGCAAATTATTTTAATTTGAGCTAGTGTGTTGGTAGGAAAAGATCAAAATAAAATAACATGCTAATCAAACAGTAAATTAAAAAGTTATGGCAAAAAAGGTCACGTTACGGACTCTACATAAATGTCAAAAATACCTTGGAATGCCCCTTAAAAAAACTCAAAAATCTATGGATCCATGGGCTTTTTTTTAAAAAAACCCGAGTTTTTGCCAAGCCTGGGTGGGACAGGTGTCATTTTGTAGCTTTTTTAATGCTCTTTTCAGAGACATACAACATGCCATAGATTGTAGTAAAAAAATTTTTTTTTAATGCAAATCAAATTTTTGATTATGATTTTTTTTTAAAGTACCACTTTTAAAATTTTCAAAAAAAATTCTATGAACAGATAGTACAGTCTAACCCGCTTAATGGAATAGCCATTTTGCCATGAAAAAATATTCTTATAAGCGGGATATTCTATTAACCGGGATCAAAATAACACTTTACATTGGTTTGGTACATTTAAAATGTATTATATTAAGCGGGATATTCTTTTAACCGATATTCTAATAAGCAGGCTCGACTGTATTTTCATAAACTACAATGCAAAGTATAATGATGGGATGGTACGTTTAAAAAAAATCTATATCAAAAATTGGATCTACGTTTAAAAAATGGATCTACGTTTAAAAAGAATATTACACACTCTTGTTTTTCATAAATACCCAGTTTTAACCAAATAATAATTTTAATGTAGTGATATAATATTTAATGAAAAATCACTCGAATATATTAAATTATGTTTATGAAATAAATACTCAGTGCTATAACTGTTTAATAATAAGTAGAGGCTTGAGTCTCCACTTGCCCCCCCCCCCCATATGAGTGCCCATGCACAGTACAACTGGATGCCTGGGGTACGAAAAAGATTTAGTTTGTGCACTTGGATAAAGAAAAGCCATTTTAACTTCATCTTGTTTCTTTTTTTTCCGATATGTTAACCAAGTCACCAGTTACTGTCATACACAGCAGTGACGTAGCCTCTTATTTCTTCAAATCTAAGTTCCTTAGGAGTTTTTGTTACCTTGAAGTGAAATATTTAGTGCCTGAACAACCACTGAACTTGTTGCAAAGTCTGGATCTTCGTCTGGAACATTCACCTACGACTCTGAAGAATCTGCATTTTCAAAATTTTTTTCACTAATTGGCAGTGTTTTAAAAATCTTACTACCAAACGGCACGACCTTGAGGGTCACGGATATGGACAAAATTCTAGGTATAGGTCCCCACTAGATATGAGCCCAGGTATAGCGGTTTGACTGCATAGGCCCTAGTTCGGTTGCAACGGGGGTACAAAGTTGATAATTTGGACCCAGAAATGCAATGGAGTTTCTTTTAAAATTACTATTTTTATTGTTTTTTCTGCTTTTGTCATGCAGTAAGAGCCGTTTGCATGCTTAACTTTGAAATAATTACTTTTAATACTAATTTTAATAAGCGGCTCTCAAATTCAAATAGGCTATTACTTTTAATTTCAATACCTTGTATGCCAAAATAACATAGTTACAGGATATTTATCGTTTGACTAATGAAACTAATTATATTCGTTTTATATTAATCGTTATCTAGTAAAAAGTTTTTATCGTTTGCTAATAAAAACATATATTTTAACTGGATATTTATCGTCTGCTATCAAAGATATCCCACATTGATAAGCAAAAAATGGGAGAAGAGAAAAAGCTGTGATTTATTGCACATGGCACACAAAAAACAAAAATACAAGATCGTTTGGACTTTTCAAATAACTTAGATAATGCCCATAAATAAATATGTGTTATCTTTTATGCTCAATTTACTAACAAAAGATGCCAAACGTGTTGGGAGATCAAACATAGTGTCGAATTCTGAAATTCCAATGGAAACGCCATTGCATTTCTGGGGCCAAACTAGCAACTTCGGACTTTCGTTGCAGAGAAACTAGCGCCCATGCAGTCAAACCGCTTTACCTGAGCTTATATCTAGTGGGAATGGATCTGTAGCTAGAATGTTGTTCAAATCTGTGACCCTCAAGGTCGCGCCGTTTGGTCGTTAGTTAAGTTTTTTCTACACTGATCACAAATCATGGAGCCATCAAGTATTTGTGGAAATGAATCTGTCATCCAAGATGCGACATTTCTCAGTTTTTTTCTATCTTGAACAAGATGATTCGTTTCCTTCAATGGCTTACAACACTGAACTCCTACCACAGTACTGCATTCTTCACTAGTTTCCATATTTTCTAAAAATTTTTTAAAAATTTGCCTTTTAATTGCAAGTTTCAATCATAGATTAAATTAGCTGTTAAAGCACACGAGAAACACTGAAGTTTAAAGTAATAATTGTTTTATGTAAGGTATCACAACTATTTTACATTATGGAATGGATAACTTAAGACTAATAAAATTTAAAACACCACTTGTTAGCAAGGTCACAAGTCACTGAATGAATGGTTGTGGGGACAGTGAGAGTCTGGCTTGAGCAAGTTAAAACAAATACCAGTCTGCCACATGTGGCAGACTCAGGCGCGGATCCAGGATTCGGCTGAGGAGGGGGTACTTTTTTCCTCCCCAATTTCGGCGCCCCCACACACCTGGCGCTCCCGCAAAGAGGAAAAATCATTTTTGTTTGTTATAAAAATCTTCTTTACCTTTGAAAATTCAGCTATTCTCCCGCTAGGGGAAAAAATATTAAGCTACTGGAAGCGAAAAATAATTTAAATAAACTAATGTAGGACATAATAGGATTTTATGGTGGAGTTATCAGAACGAGCGACACCTAGGACGTTAATTTGTGGTGCCCTCCCCCCTCACTCGCCCCATCAAGAAAAAAAAAAAGTACAAGGTATTGTGATTTATTATTGCAATAAAAGTAATTGATGCGCATGTTTTCAGTGTGAACAATTGTTTTAGTATAGCCTTAAATAAAAAATGCAAAAATGTAAGCACGGATGCAAGGGAGAGGAAATGGGGGTGATAATTTGAGGTAGAGACGTACGGCCGAGTAACCGAGTACTGAGTACTCGGCCTTTCACTACTCGGCCGAGTACCGAGTACTCGGCCTTTCACTACTCGGCCGAGTTACCAAGTACCAATTATGTTTTAAGAAGAACCACCGACACACATGTGATGAATTTTGAACTTATTGGAATAGTAGTATAGACCTCCTTGTCCATATAATAGTTTTTAAAGCTAAATTCCTGCTGAAATTTAATTACGCATTATATTTAAACAATTTTGTTTGTGAGATAAATAAATACCTTTGTGCTGAATAGTAAAGTCAGACCAAACAACGTAAGTAGAAGCATAAATTTGTAAATTACAGCAGACACGTGTTTCGGCGTTACAGGGAACGCCTTTTTCAATGCAAAAATAATGAGCTTATGGATGAAAAGACATCCGACAAAAGCCAAGAGCAGATAAGCATGCAGCTTAAAAGATAAAAACAACGGATTAGCCAAACACCAATGACAAAGATATAAACCGATCAGGAACCAATAGGAATGCAAGCAAAGGTCAGGAGCTTTCGCTTAGGTACGAACCCAGAAAGAAAGAATTCAATTGGACAAGGATTAAGCCGAAGCTTAAACAAAAAGAAAAGAAATTGTCAGTAACCGTGAACCGCAAGAAAGGAAAAGCTGAATGGAAAACCATGAAATAAGATAAACACAAACAAAAAATATTCGAAAAAAGGAAAAATAAAGATAAATAGAAGAAAATTGGGGGGGGGGGGGGTGTCAATCAAGACAAAAAGGCAAAAATAAACAAAGGAAGATAGATTTAAAAAAAAAAAAAAAAAAAAGGGGGGGGGGATGGGGAAAGGACAGTATTAAAGATATGGGAGCCAAATGTTAGAAAAATATGGAACTGCACTAAGATCGTTAACTAATTTAGAACTGTTCCTCAAAATATGAAAGGATTCCCAAAAGTCAAGATCTGATGAATTGGGGCATTTTTGGATAATCTGAAAAGAGTTAAAATCAAAAGAGTGATTCGAATCCCAACAATGTTGAGCAATACTAGACTTATTTAATTGTTGTTTTTTCACATAATTTTGATGCTCTTTCAAGCGAATTTTTAAAGCACGCCGAGTCTGTCCAATATAGGCTAGTTTACAACTACAATTAATTCTATAAATTCCACAACAATTAAGAGGGTGAATAAGATCTTTAAGAGAAGAGAATGAAAGTTTATTAATAGGAGAAAACACCACCTGGAATTGGAAACGTTTTAGAATCTTAGCAACCTGATAGCTTACAGATGGAAAGAATGGCAAAACAACCAAATTCTTTCTGATGGAGGTTCGGTTAAGAACATTAGTTTGGGATTTATTTGAAAGTTTTTTATAAATGGAATCAATCAAAGTGGCGGATAGTCTCTATCAATTGCCACAGCTTTAAGATAATTAAGTTCCACTTTAAGAAGTTCCGACGAAGAACAAATATTAATTGCGCGATAAACAAAAGAATTGAAAGCAGAATATTTTTGATTTGGAGGATGAGACGATAGTCTATGAGGAGGTAAAGAGACAGCAAAAGGTTTGCGATAAACAGTAGTTTCAAAACCAATTTCTGTACGAGAAACAAGTACATCAAGAAATGAAATGCAATTATTCCGCTCTTTCTCACAAGAAAACTGAATATGAGGATCAATGGAGTTTAAAATAGATAAAACCTCATCACTCTCAAACTGATTCTGGTTCATTAGAACAAAACAATCATCAACATACCGAACATAAAATTGGAACTGCAGTTTTTGGAACAGCTTAACCTCAAAATAATGCATGTAAATATCACTAAGAATGGGGCTAAGTGGGTTACCCATAGCCAGACCATCTAACATAATATAAAAATTCCCATTAAAAACAAAAGAACATTGTTTAAGACAAGTACGGGTAAGGAAAATTAAATCTTCAATTTCCGTATTGGTGAAATGAAATTCAGAAAGTCTTCTACGAAGCATAACAATGAACCCTCGACGGGAACGTTCGTAAATAAAGAGTTAACATCAAAAGAAGCCATAAAAGAATTATTTGGAACGAAACTATGAATTTTTTTAACAAACTCAACAGAATTTTTAATGGTAAATAAATTGTGACTCCTAAGGGGAGAAAACACAGAGACTAAATATTTTGCAAGTTTGTACGAAGCCGTACCAATATTGGAAACAATCGGCCTGAAAGGAATACCAGCTTTATGCACCTTAGGTAAAGCATAAAATCTAGCACAATTAGCAATAGATGGAACAACAGAGCGTTTAACATTTGAAGGAATAGACTGAACAGACTTAACAGCAGATGCAATAGTTTTTAACTCTTTATCACTAGGATCTTTAGAAATTTCAGCATATGGCCCAGAAGAAATCAAATCATTAGTTTTATCAACATAAGATGATTTGTCAAGAACAACAATTTGGCCACCCTTGTCAGCTTTGGTAACAACCAGATCAGAATTCGAAACTAAGTCTTTAACAGAACGGCTAACAGTATTAGCAAATACAGGTTTAGAAATTTTCGAGTTAAAGTCAATATTAGAAGCTATAAGATGCCGAATCGAATCTTTTTGAGAGGAAGTTAAGGCACTAAATTTAAAAGCTTTCTCAACAGGAGCAATAAGCTTTGAAAAAGAAGGATTATCACTCACAGCAAAATTATCATTACATTTTAGAGCCTCAATTTGAGAATTACTTAATGGAACGCTAGAAAGATTAACAACAACATTCTTATTAACAACAGGTAAATTATCAAGAGGAACGACATGAGAAGATTTACAAAGCATAGCTAATTTCTTTTTCAAAACCATTTGATGTTTATCAGAGGAACGAAGGGTTCTAGACCAAGAATTTCTGTCAATAATGTTAAAGTTCGGAATGGAATTAGAAACCGAAAGATGTAAATCATAAAGTTCACTTTCAATAAACGATAAATGTTTCCTAGTTTCCTGGATCGATGCTCTGAGTAAAGCCAATTTCGACCGAAAGATTACTTTGTCAATTTTTACAGAACGTGGTAAATTACATTTCAAAGAAATAAACTTCGGAATAATTTTCTTGCGCCTACACTCTTGAAGAAATTTTAAATGGTTCAAAAAACGAAATTTCTTAATCCGAAGATTGGCAAACCTATTGATTTGAGACATAATCAAAAGCAAAACCAAAACAAATGAAAATAAACAAAATCAAACAATAACAGAATGAATAAGAAACAAGAAGTAAAAAATCACGATCAAAATACAACAATAGACAAAAATTCCGAAAACAAAAACAAAAACACAAATTGCATAAAAGGCGGAAAATGTAAACGTAAGGCCCGTTTAAGCCACAAATAAGCTAAATAAATACCTTTGTGCTGAATAGTAAAGTCAGACCAAACAACGTAAGTAGAAGCACAAATTTGTAAATTACAGCAGACACGTGTTTCGGCGTTACAGGGAACGCCTTTTTCAATGCAAAAATAATGAGCTTATGGATGAAAAGACATCCGACAAAAGCCAAGAGCAGATAAGCATGCAGCTTAAAAGATAAAAACAACGGATTAGCCAAACACCAATGACAAAGATATAAACCGATCAGGAACCAATAGGAATGCAAGCAAAGGTCAGGAGCTTTCGCTTAGGTACGAACCCAGAAAGAAAGAATTCAATTGGACAAGGATTAAGCCGAAGCTTAAACAAAAAGAAAAGAAATTGTCAGTAACCGTGAACCGCAAGAAAGGAAAAGCTGAATGGAAAACCATGAAATAAGATAAACACAAACAAAAAATATTCGAAAAAAGGAAAAAAAGGATACATAGAAAAGAATGGGGGATGGGGAATGTCAACAAGACAAAAATGTAAAAATAAACAAAGAAAGATAGATAAAAATGAATGGTGAAAAAAGGGTGGGAATGGGGAAAGGACAGTATGAAAGATATGGGAGCTAAATGTTGGAAAAATATGGAACTGCACTAAGATCGGACACTAAGTTAGAACTGTTCCTCAAAATATGAAAGGGATCCCAAAAGTCAAGATCTGATGAATCGGAGCACTCTTGGATAATCTGATAAGAGTTAAAATCAAAAGAGTGATTCGAATCGCAACAATGTTGAGCAATTCTAGACTTATTTAATTGTTGTTTTTTCACATAATTTTGATGCTCTTTTCAAGCGAATTTTTAAAGCACGCCGAGTCTGTCCAGTATAAGCAAGTTTACAACTACAATTAATTCTATAAATTGCACGACAATTAAGAGGGTGAATAGGATCTTTAAGAGAAGAGAATGAAAGTTTATTTATAGAAGAGAACAAACACCACCTGGAATTGTAAACGTTTTAGAATCTTAGCAACCTGATAGCTTACAGATGGAAAGAACGGCAAAGCAACCAAATTCTTTCTGATGAAGGTTTGGTTAAGAACATTAGTTTGGGATTTATTTGAAAGTTTTTTATAAATGGAATCAATCAAAGTAGGCGGATAGTCTCTATCGATTGCCACAGCTTTAAGATAATTAAGTTATACTTGAGGAAGTTCCGACGAAGAACAAATGTTAATTGCGCGATAAACAAAATAATTGAAAGCAGAATATTTTTCATTTGGGGCATGAGACGATAATCTATGAGAAGGTAAAGAAACAGCAAAATGTTTGCGATAAACAGTAGTTTCAAAACCAATTTCAGCACGAGAAACCAGTACATCAAGCAATGAAATGCAATTATTCCGTTCTTTCTCACAAGAAAACTGAATATGAGGTTCAGTGGAGTTTAAAATACATCAAACCTCATCCCTCTCAAACTGATTCTGGTTCATTAGAACAAAACAATCATCAACGTAACGAACATAAAATTGAAACTGCAGTTTTTGGAACAGCTTAACCTCAAAATAATGCATGTAAATATCACTAAGAATGGGGCTAAGTGGGTTTCCCATAGCCAGACCATCTAACATAATATAAAATTTCCCATTAAAAACAAAAGAACATTGCTTAAGACAAGTACGGGTAAGGAAAATTAAATCCTCAATTTCAGTATTGGTGAAATGAAATTCAGAAAGTCTTCTACGAAGGCATAACAATGAACCCTCGACGGGAACGTTTGTAAATAAAGAGTTAACATCAAAAGAAGCCATAAAAGAATTATTTGGAACGAAACTATGAATTTTTTTAACAAACTCAACAGAATTTTTAATAGTAAATAAATTGTGACTCCTAAGAGGAGAAAACACAGAGACTAAATATTTTGCAAGTTTGTACGAAGCCGTACCAATATTGGAAACAATCGGCCTGAAAGGAATACCAGCTTTATGCACCTTAGGTAAAGCATAAACTAATGATTTGATTTCTTCTGGGCCATATGCTGAAATTTCTAAAGATCCTAGTGATAAAGAGTTAAAAACTATTGCATCTGCTGTCAAGTCTGTTAAGTCTATTCCTTCAAATGTTAAACGCTCTGTTGTTCCATCTATTGCTAATTGTGCTAGATTTTATGCTTTACCTAAGGTGCATAAAGCTGGTATTCCTTTCAGGCCGATTGTTTCCAATATTGGTACGGCTTCGTACAAACTTGCAAAATATTTAGTCTGTGTTTTCTCCCCTTAGGAGTCACAATTTATTTACTATTAAAATTCTGTTGAGTTTGTTAAAAAAATTCATAGTTTCGTTTCAAATAATTCTTTTATGGCTTCTTTTGATGTTAACTCTTTATTTACGAACGTTCCCGTCGAGGGTTCATTGTTATGCCTTCGTAGAAGACTTTCTGAATTTCATTTCACCAATACGGAAATTGAGGATTTAATTTTCCTTACCCGTACTTGTCTTAAGCAATGTTCTTTTGTTTTTAATGGGAATTTTTATATTATGTTAGATGGTCTGGCTATGGGTAATCCACTTAGCCCCATTCTTAGTGATATTTACATGCATTATTTTGAGGTTAAGCTGTTCCAAAAACTGCAGTTCCAATTTTATGTTCGGTATGTTGATGATTGTTTTGTTCTAATGAACCAGAATCAGTTTGAGAGTGATGAGGTTTTATCTATTTTAAACTCCATTGATCCTCATATTCAGTTTTCTTGTGAGAAAGAACGAAATAATTGCATTTCATTTCTTGATGTACTTGTTTCTCGTACTGAAATTGGTTTTGAAACTACTGTTTATCGAAAACCTTTTGCTGTTTCTTTACCTCCTCATAGACTATCGTCTCATCCTCCAAATCAAAAATATTCTGCTTTCAATTCTTTTGTTTATCGCGCAATTAATATTTGTTCTTCGTCGGAACTTCTTAAAGTGGAACTTAATTATCTTAAAGCTGTGGCAATTGATAGAGACTATCCGCCAACTTTGATTGATTCCATTTATAAAAAACTTTCAAATAAATCCCAAACTAATGTTCTTAACCGAACCTTCATCAGAAAGAATTTGGTTGTTTTGCCATTCTTTCCATCTGTAAGCTATCAGGTTGCTAAGATTCTAAAACGTTTCCAATTCCAGGTGGTGTTCTCTCCTATTAATAAACTTTCATTCTCTTCTCTTAAAGATCCTATTCACCCTCTTAATTGTTGTGGAATTTATAGAATTAATTGTAGTTGTAAACTTGCCTATATTGGACAGACTCGGCGTGCTTTAAAAATTCGCTTGAAAGAGCATCAAAATTATGTGAAAAAACAACAATTAAATAAGTCTAGTATTGCTCAACATTGTTGGGATTCGAATCACTCTTTTGATTTTAACTCTTATCAGATTATCCAAAAATGCCCCAATTCATCAGATCTTGACTTTTGGGAATCCTTTCATATTTTGAGGAACAGTTCTAACTTAGTTAACGATCTTAGTTCAGTTCCATATTTTTCTAACATTTGGTTCCCATATCTTTAATACTCCCCTTTTTTCCCACTCATTTTTATCTATCTTCCTTTGTTTATTTTTACCTTTTTGTCTTGATTGACACCCCCCCCCCCCAATTTTCTTCTATTTATCTTTATTTTTCCTTTTTTCGAATATTTTTTGTTTCTGTTTATTTTATTTCTTGGTTTTCCATTCTGCTTTTCCTTTCTTGCGGTTCACGGTTACTGACAATTTCTTTTCTTTTTGTTTAAGCTTCGGCTTAATCCTTGTCCAATTGAATTCTTTCTTTCTGGGTTCCTACCTAAGAGAAAGCTCCTGCCCTTTGCTTGCATTCCTATTGGTTCCTGATCGGTTTATAACTTTGTCATTGGTGTTTGGCTAATCCGCTGTTTTTATCTTTTAAGCTGCATGCTTATCTGCTCTTGGCTTTTGTCGGATGTCTTTTCATCCATAAGCTCATTATTTTTTGCATTGAAAAAGGCGTTCCCTGTAACGCCGAAACACGTGTCTGCTGTAATTTACAAATTTGTGCTTCTACTAACGTTGTTTGTTTTGACTTTAATGACCCCTTGTCCTGTTTTCAGTGCTAAACTTCAGCCCCGTAACATCTTTCATTTTAATAAATTTAAACAACTGAATCATGTCCCCTCGGTCTCTTCTTTGCTCAAGACTGTACATTTTTAGCCTTCTAAGCCTGGAATCATAGTCTAAGTGAGAAAGTTCATTTATTAGCCTTGTAGCTCGCCTTTGAACCCTTTCCAATACATTAATGTCTTTCTTAAGATAAGGAGACCAAAACTGAACAGCATACTCCAAATGAGGTCTTACCAAACTTCTATATAAGGGCAGAAGAATTTCTTTAGATTTGTTTGAAATAGATCTATTGATAAATCCAAGCATCTTATTGGCCTTGTTACTAGCAATGCTGCACTGTTGGCTAAACTTTAAATCCTGACTTATTAAGACCCCCAGATCAGTAACTTTGTCTGCCTGACTAATGGCTGAACCTTGCAAATAATAACTTGTACACTTCTTTCCATGCCCTAAATGTAGCACTTACATTTCCCAACATTAACAGCCATACCCCATTTATCAGCCCACTCTGTAATATGATCTAGATCCTCTTGCAGCTGTTTTGCTTGTTCTTCATTTCCTACAGTCCCCATAACGTTGACATCATTAGCAAAACAATTCATGTTCCCAGAAATATTTTTGTAAATATCGTTCATAAAAACATACTTCTGTATTTTTTATTTAAAAAAATTGCACGGAATACGAAGAGTAGGAAAAAACTTTAGCCATACATTTTCTTTAATACAAAACTGTTCTTTTTTTTTGTCAAAATCTGAATGTTGAAAATATTTTTTGCATCATATATCTTTTGCCAAATATACTTTAACATAGTCAATTTACAGGTGCTGTTATATTCTCTAGCTCAAGCATTTCATTCATTGGGAGTAATCTTGGGTCCAAGCATTTTAATGGGCTCTTGCCATAAGCAGCATAATAATCTCTTAAGGTAAGTTTTTTTTTTTTTTTTTTTTGCTTGAGGACAGCTTTTTTTAACAATTCTCTATTTTCCTCACTTAGAACGTTTTAACTTGTGTAAATAAAGCAAAATTAGGTCACAAATTAAACTCAAAAATATTTAATTTAAGATACAGTAAACAAAATAAAAAAAATATTGTAAATATTTAAAATAAAATTATTTTCAAAGAAAAGAGTATTAAAAGATTCAAGTGTGATAACATTTATATTTCAACACCCACATCTCCTTCCTTCTTTCTTCACATGATGGATATTTTCATTCTGCTAACAATTGATAGTTTTGTCTTTTTGCTCCATGACAGTTACTCAGCTCTTAATTTAAAAGTTGGGTGCTTTCTGTCTATATAATATATATTTTTTAATAATTTTAATTAAATTCTGTTTGAAATAGTAGTTGAAAACTAAATTGTGTTTTAGTATTTAAAAATAAAGAAAAAACATATATTTTAGGATTTTTTTTAAAGGGGTTCAACATTTTAATAAAAAAATGAGAAACTGAACACAAAAGTAATTTTTGTACTAGTTATTAACTTTTTAGCAAAAGATTATAAAAGTTGTACCAAAAAAGAAGAAATATTTGATACATAAGTTTGTTTATTTTCATTTTAAAAGATTCAAACTTTTTTTTTTTTTAAAGAATACATATGATGTTATATGCATGAAACACCTTTTAATTTTACTTGTTATGAAACTAAAAAAGTTCTTTTCAGAAAAATAAATAAATAAATAAATAAAATACTAAAAACATCTTTTTTAAATGGGTATGGACGTAGCATCAATGCAACACAAAACACTGATAGAGGCTCAATTCAATCAAAACAAAAAGTCAGAGAAATGAGAAACATGTTCAGAAGTTTATAGAAAATGACCAATGCAAAAAATTAAATCAATAGTTTTTTTTTGTTATGAAAGTAACAAAGTTATTTCCAAAAAAAAAAAAAGATTGCAAATATTTGTACTTTTGAATCTAAAGCTTGGTAATTTCCCAATAGAAAGCGTGGAGGAAATGAAATATCTTGGAGTTATCATTGATTTTAAATTCCAATGGAAAAAGCACATTTCTTTTCTTTCGAGTAAGATTGAGAAGCTTATTTGTGGATTTTATTGCATTTGTCGAAACAACTATGGAATTACCATGGATACTGCGAAACTCATTTATAATCAAGGGCTACTGCCGGTTATCTCTTATGCCTCATGCATCTGGGGGCACAGCTTAAAAAAGAAAATAAATCGCAAAGAAATCAGAAAACTGCAGAGAAGAGCCCTTTTGAGAATCGTCAAAGCTTACAGAACGGTGAGTTACGAAGACATTTTTGCTCTGGCCGGTGCGCCTCCTTTGGACATAGTCATTTGCAACACGATGCTCGCTTGAGATGCTTATCTCCGCTCCGTTCGGGATGTTCACTTAAATAGTACTCTCTCTCCCTCCGATCTTCCTCATCCCTCTAAAAGAGTTCCTATTTCACTTGTAGATTTCAATGCCACTAATTTGAACAACTATGATTTTGTTTGCTTCACAGACGGCAGTAAGATCAATGAGAGAGTCGGACTAGCATTTGTTTTGTATCAGCATGAGATTGAGTTCTCCATTCATCAGTTCCGTATCAGTGACAACTGTTGCGTTTTCCAAGCCGAGCTCTTGTGCTTAAATCTCGTAGTGAAACACGTCTCGAATTTTCTTGGAGCTAAAGTACTGATTTGCAGTGACTCTCTTTTTTCTCTTTTGAATATCAGAAGCTTTGAAAAGCTCATTGTGGAAGTTCAAAGCATTATAAGCAATATTAATTCACACGATATTTATGTCGATTTTACCCATGTGCGAGGCCACTCAGGAATTCGAGGAAATGAAAGAGCTGATGCTTTAGCAAAAGAGGCTACTCGTTTACCTTTTTCCTTAGATGTAGCTAATCCTCCCTCGTTCTAGAAACTGTTCTACTTTAAGAAAGCTACTAAGGATTGGAATTCAGAGTATCTGTCTTCAAATAAGGGAAAATGGACCAAGCACTTCCTTCCCACTATTTTCTTTAGATTGAAACGGCAACATCTCAAAACTGATTTTTTTGTCACTCAGTTTCTTACTGGGCATGGTAATTTCAAAGAGTACTTGTATAAATTTAATATTTCTACTAGTAACGTGTGATTGTGGACAGGATATTGAAAATCCAGAACACTTGTTGTTTCGTTGCAATCGTTTTAACCCCCAGAGAGAAATTCTTATGCGGGAGCTGAGGAAGTTGTCTGTTTCTTGGCCTCCTGTTCTTTCTGCTCTGGTTCAGAGTGTCGAGACTTTTTCTCTTTTTAAACGTTTTATTTATTCAGATGTTTGACCTTTTTGTATGTGTGTGTTTTTTTTTTTTTCTTCTCTATTCGTTGTTAATTGTTTGTATGCTGTGCTCATTTTATTTTGTGTATTTTGTACTGTTGTGCCTCTTACTTTCGGGCCCTATGTGATACTATGTGGTGCATAGGGAGTTTCTTTTTGTGTCTAATAAAAAAAAAAAATATTTGTACTAATTTAGTTTGAACAGGGCCTGGACATTGCATGAGTGCAACACAAAACACTGATGGATGCTTCCTACAGGTCAGGTAAAGCCTTTCTGGTAACAGTTACAGTCAGATCGATTGCAAATTAAGTTAAAAAGTCACAGAAATTAGAATCATGTTTAGGATTGTGTAAAGCCGAGAGAGTTGGGTATAAATAAAGTTGATTCCTGGGAACAGGAGCAATTTGTAGAAACAAGAAACTCAATGAGAATTGCAACTCGTGCTTGAGAAAAATATAATTTGAATTCAAGATGCCGATATTCAAATTATTAATTTTGTGTATTTGGTTTGATCAGTTGCTGAACATGTAGGTTATGTTTCAAAATATTTTAAGTCTTTCTACTATACTGATTTTTCTGCAAACTCATGTGTACCTGTGTTTTTTTTTTTTTCAGGGATACAATTATCTTAACGCTGGTTACATTACTAACTGTTTTGCTAATTGGGTGCGTGACTTTTGCTACAATAGGACATCTTGCTGAAAAGTTAAGGAAACCTTTTTGGAAAGTTCTAAATGATGGTATGTATTCCAAACTTTTAAACTGATAAAATGAATTGAACTGGAGTGAAATTTACACTGAATGTAGAGAATGAAATTTTTATAAACATATATAATATATAGCATATCATTATGCATTAATGTAGAAAACAAACTATAGCTTTTTATCACTGCACAGTTTTTAAACTGCACAATTGAAAAACTGCCTTCAAACTTTAAAAAGCACTTTATTGTACAGAAAGGCATGTTGTAGAATAACCAAAATCGTGTTAATCAAATAGTAAGTTGTTAAAATAATTCAATAGTAATTTTTTATAGTACAAAATGGTACTTTTGTAGAATGTTAAAATAATTAGACAATCTATATAAATAAAACAAAGATATATGTGTGTGTATGTTCCCTATATGAATCCACAGTTTACGTCTGATCTCGACCAAATGTGTCAAGGAGGTACTTGGGCCCCCGAGAAAGAACGTAGGGGGTTTTTCAAACGCCAAAAAAAAAAAAAAGAGAACCGATCGAATTTTCATTTTAGGACCCAAAAAATGGTATTGAATGGCTCTTTCTACCCAAAATAATTATAAGATCAGTTCGATTTTGGCGCCATTCGAAGGCGCGCGAAAGACACCCACAGAATTAAAAATTAAAAAGCACTTCTAAGCCTAATAGAACAGAAATTTTAAATCGAAAAAGTATCGTTTGCACGTTTTTATTTTAAATTATTGTTCAGAAGGTTGCCACGTCTTTTCTTCTCGGCTATGACTAAATAAAATTTTGTTTTCGTTTTGAGGTAAAAATTTCCCTTTTTGAACATTATTTGGCAATTTATCTTTCTTTTTTTTAAATTTTAGTTGTATTTATGGAGGATTGCGTTTAATTTTTTCGAAAACTTTTGATTTGCCGTTTTTTTTTCTTTGAGAATGATTATTTTGACAGGATGAAATTTAGTTTTTATTCTTCTAATTGAAGCCTGATTGTTGAACATACGTTACTTGACGTAATTTTTATTTTCGAGGTAGACCGTGCAAAGTTGGGCAATGCAGCTAGTGAAGAATAAAAAACAAAGACTTACTATTACCTAATTTTATTACCTTAGCAGGTAACAAATATTAAACAAGTTTGACATTTTTCATGAGAAGGTTTTTGACATAATGGGTTAATTCATGGTTAAAATCGAATAAAACCATTACATGTCAAAAACCTAACAACTCTGTTAGTCCTAATACTAGTTTTGAAGTAGAAAAAATTGCCTATCACTGCATAAAAGTTGTTATGAAAACTCTTTTGAGAATAATCATTAACATTATTCTTAAAACTTCTAACAAGTAGCTTTCCCCCTACAATTAGTGATTTAGAAATTTTTATAAAGATTATGACAGTGTACCTTACACAGTAATAAAATATAAAACAATGTTGTTATTTTTTAAAAATTCTTAAGATTATTTCTATAAGCTTAGTTCACAATAAAAAGTATGAAATAATGTAAGTATATGATTTCTTAATTTCAACTTTAAAAATTTGCAGTTAATCTTATATCTTTACATTAAGGTTAATTCTAAAGCGGCAAACACATTTTAAATAAAAAATATGAGAGAAGAAATAGGTGGCATATAGGGACATGGAAAACGATAATTTTATCCTGCACGTCACGCCTCATATATTTCATTAAAAATAATAATTTAAAATAATGATACAAAATTTTATTGCATATCAAATTACAAATGAATGTGTGATTCCTTAAGCAAAAGGTTTCATCATTACTTTTTAATGAAACACATGAACCGTCACATTCGGGAAAAAGTGCCTACTTTTTATGAAATAGCCCAATACATAATTTTTCCAATAGTTTAAACTCTAGTTTCTCAACAACTATGATATGTTTCTCTTACAATGGAACCTTTGCTCCCAAAATCTACAATTTATTTTAACATTAATATATTAACAGAGCAAAAAAATAAACTAATTCATAAGCAAGTTACAAGAGGTTGACTTTGGACATCCTGCAAGTGACACATGCAAATAAATTAAATTTTAAACAACGAAACTATTTAAAAATATAACTATGTCAGGAGTATCTTTGTATCAAATGAAAAGATTAAAAAAATTGCCTACCCCTGTTTAATTAAAATATTAAGAAAAATGACAAAATGTTAATGAAATTTAAGCATCTTTTTGTCTTGCACGTGAAGGTGGAATGGCCCTATCTTTCAGTTCTACTACAATTTTTGAGTGTTGTAATTAAGAAATCATACAATTATTTTATTTCATACTTTTTAGTGCAAACCAAGCTTGTAGAATATACAGTCAATTAGCGATAACTCAAATTTAAAGGGACTGACGAAAAACTTCGACTTATCCAGGGATGATTGTGAGTTCATCAAAAAATCCCTGAAAGTTTCAAGGCGAGAAGGGGGGGGGTAATCTTTGGCCCCTATTACTTAAGTGCACCTTTGCCATAGTATTAAATAGTTCTGAGTCAAAATATTGTGTGTACATTTGATTAAATTTTTAATGGGTTGCAAAGTTACTTTTGAGCTGGTGTTATACAAATTATCTTGACATTTGTCCATCTTAAGGCTCTTGCAGGTATATTTGATGAGTATTATATAATTTAAAAAGAAAAAATCGGAGGTGGGGAGATAAATGCATAACAAAAAAAACATAATTCCGGTATTTTCGAACATAAAAATACCAGAAATACGTCCGAAAATACCGGAGCACAATCACCCCTGCTTATCGGAAGTTCGACATAGCACTAGTTATGATTTTCGACATTTTGATATTAAAAACCATCGAATATTTTAATAAATATGTACATATAACAAACACAAATACAGACCTTAAATATTTCTAAGTACAATATGCACAGCTTAATCAAAGGTATTGAGATAAAAAAATCAAAAGCATGGTTTTGATTTCGAAACTGCTGGAACCACTTGAATAGAGCTGATTCTACTTCAGGAAAGGTGCATGTCTTCAAATTCGGATTCATGGATTCTACCGCTTTAGAAGTTTATCTTTTTCTTTTAATATAATTTACAGAGTACTTACTTAGACATCTTTAATAGTAAAGAAAACTTACTCTGTTCCTCAGGAGCTTATCAGCAAATGATCGAACTAAAGAATGAAGGGGAACGCATCTTAACTTAGGTTAGCCTTTGAATAAAGGTACACTCGACTTGACTACTTCATGACTTAAAAGCAAATTCATAGTCCAGCAACATGTCAAAGTGTAAACAGTACAGTACAACAAAAGAAAACAAGCTAAATCATTTCCCCACATGTATCTCCTTTATCGCACATTGGCTCAACAGGTGCTCTTCTTGCTTTAGAGGTCTATTGTACAGAGATTGCAAATGTGAAGGTGAATTAATTTTTCTCTCAAAGTCACTTCTTTCTTTTTTTTTCATTCTTACGAAATAAATTTCAAGTCATCCTTGAAAAAACTTCGAGTTAAAGGAAATTAACTTCGAGATATTGAGAATAATTAGCATGGAATTAAAGACAAAGGGGTCAGAACTTGATAAAAACTTCAAGTTATAGTAATATTCGAGTTATCGGTAATTGACTGTATATACAGTTGAACTCAGTTAATATGAAATGTCAAAACACCATGAATTTGTTCGTATTAGCCGTTATTTGTAACAACCATGAATGAGTGATACTGTGGGGAGAAAAACTAAGAAATGCTTATCTATGTTTAAAAAATATTACAACTATTACACATGTAATCTAACTATTAGTACATTCAGAAAAAAAATAACTAACTTCTTACAAATGAATACGTTTTTGAAAAATATTGAATAAGGAAGACAATCGCGGAAAAGGAGATGAACAGTTTTACCTCTAAGTAAATTGAAATGTCCACAGGTAAACAAATGTGTGGCCTTTATTTTTTCTGTAAAATATTTAATGTTTTCATCTCGATACACTATTTTACTTCTACTACCTAACAAAATGATGAATATTTTTTAAAAACTAAAATTACAGTATTCAACCATGAACATTTTAAATAATGAGGTTAGAAATTTTTGTTCGTCTTAGCCGAGACTTTTAATTTAATGTACGTGTTATGCGTGAAATTTTAATGTAATTAGATAGCAAATCAAACTTAACGAACAAAATGTTCGTTTTAGCCATGATTTCATATTAAACGCTATCATATTAAAAGAGTTCAACTGTATATTATTTTAAAGTTTTTCTGTTTTGAAATTTATTTGAGACATAACTTTTTGAAATTTAAAACATATTTATCTGTTACCTATCCTTCTTAGTCTTGTATGAAAGTCTTCTATTAAATTAATGAAAGAGCACAAGACTTGTGGCATGAATGTCAACTGAAAAATGGATCTGTGAACATTCTTGAGAGTGATATGCCATGTTCAAGAGTTGTTATTTAATGAATGTTGATTTCCCATTATTGCAATAAGGAACACTTGATTCTTCCGAAATCCTGGTTGTTGTACAAATAAAAGTCTAGGGAGGGGATTGCTCTTATTGATGACATACAATTCATTTCATTTTTACAATGTTATAAATTAAAATAATTAATTCTGGCTTGTCTTTTTCCTTCTTTTTACAGATCCAGGAAATGTTTTTGTTATTTATTCAGTTGCTATAGGAACTATGCCTTTTCCTTCCTGTTGGGGTGCTCTATTTTTCTTAACGCTCTTATGCTTAGGCTTGGATTCTGAGGTATAAAATGATGTAAATTTGATTATGTAATAAAAAAGTCAAAATCATGACCTTTATCTATGATAATTATCACTATTAAAAACTTATTACCCTCCCTACGTTTTCCCTTATTGTTTTAAATTATCAATGTGTTTCTCTAAGAATTGTCCATGTTCAAACAAATTTCTCTTAGAAAGAACAAAATACATTAAAATACTGTCATCAAATTCAGTGCCACTTCTTTTAAATTATATATATATATGCCATTAGTTTGAAACTTAAGAAATGTGACATGGTGATGTCTGGGTGTTGTGAGAACGAGGTTTGAATCTGAACGAATAATAAAAAAGGAATCCAAAAATTCATAAATGCCCAATTAAGACGTCAGCTATGTTATAACAATATGTACAGAAGAATGAAAAGGTGTCACTTTGAAAATCATAGGCGTGCGCACAGGGGTCACCAGGGCTACTGTGGTAACCCCATTAGCACATAGAAATGAAAGTTAATACGAATGTGGCTAAAATGTTACATTATTGGGTTCATTAATTTCTTACCTCATAGGATTTAAAAATGCTTTTTTACTCACAATATTTGAAAATTTTCCTTAAGCGAGCAGGTATGAGAGCCTTTCTAAGCGTAATTTCAGCCTCCCGGTGCAGCGGTACCCCCATTTCTGAAGCCCTGTGCATGCCTCTGCTGAAAATCTAATTTAATGTGGTATGAATTTCCAGCAAAAATGGGATTTATATGTGTTTCAAATTACCAAGAACTTCCTCGAAGATCCTGGTAAAGTAAAAATTGAAATTTGGGTTTTCATTAAAAGCTTGTGCCTTGCTATGTTTGATTTGTGCAATTGAGAATTGCTTTTTGTCTGTTTTATTTTTTAATTTTTCTTATATCACTATTTGTTTAAAAAATTCGTAATCATTCTTATTTGTTCGTTTTTGTTTTCACTGATTTTTATGAATAGCCATGTGAATTTTATTAGCCAATATTAGAACTAAATTAGAATGTTTAAAACATTGAATTAAATTTTAACGATGTCTAACACAGATGTCTAACAGATTAAATTTTAATGATGTCTTCTTTTCAGATAAAATTGGTGGCAACTTTAATATCTGCTTTAAAAGAAGCGTATACATACTATATAAAACAGAGATTTCAAGGGCATTCTATGTTTTTAGCTGTGATATGTGGTTTTTGTTTTGTTGCTTCAATACCTTATTTGACTCAGGTAATTATTTTTCTTAACTACTAACACATTTTAAGGTTGTCTTTTTTAAGCATACATTTTTTTTTTGTTTTGTTTAGCTGATAAAATGCTTTATCCCTTAATATTTTCAGCTGTGGTAATGTTTTTTCAAGTTTGAACACAATTGTTAGAAAATTATACTTTGACATTTTTCTTCCATATACAGAAAACAAAATGATTGAATAAATCTATTTTATGCCAACAGTAATGTCAAGCTAATTATTTATTTTTGTACAGAAAAATAGATTTTTTAGGTCTGGTAATTTTGTTATTCTTCCCTCAGATTTAGCTTTCCTTCATGTTGCAGCATTGCTCATTCCTCAAGTAAATGTTTGTAATAAATATACAGTTAAATATTCAGTTCTTCTGGCAACCCATCGTAAGCAGTCACCCCCCAATGTTAAAATTTGCATGTAATATAAATTATTATGTTATATTCGTTTTTTATAAAAATTGTTTGAATTTAAATTTAAAAATTTCAAATCAGTTTTAGATAATTTAGTTGGCCGTTGTGTTAATAATTTAATCTCTAATTCTGTACCAGAGCTGATAAAAGTGGTCAAATTATCATTCGTAACAAATCATCTCATGTTGCTGAAACTTGAAAATTTTCCTGATAAGGAGTTACAAGTTATTACTTCTAGAGCCAAGTTGGTTCAGTTAGTTGGATTAAATGATAAATGCTCTCTCATCCACTGTTAAATTATTCTACTAACCTACCCTTTCTACTCCTGTTCTCCCTTATTTATTATTTTTTGAGTTTTTGTTGCTCATAGTTCTATAGTTGGGGGGGGAGGGGGGCGAGAACTCGCTAAAAGAAAAGGTGGTTTGAAACCAGTTTACATTATACTAATCTTATTTTTATTACAATTAAAAATCAAATATTTCAGGGACCGGCATCTCCCCTCCCCCAGCTGCAGCAATGGTTGCTGGTTTAGAGGCTCATTTACAGGGTGCATGCACTTGTGGTTAAAAAAAATTCTCTGACTTTTCCAGGTTGTTTTTTTAGAAAATTTCAGGTTACTTGCTCCATTTAAAATTAAGTTCAAATAGCAATATTTTCAATATAATTAAAATTGTTTAAAGTACCAGTGCAGAAGAACTGAAACTTTTCCTCTTAGATTAAAAAAAAAATGTATAAAATCTTGATTTTTTCTTTTTTTCTCCCAAAATTTTAAGTTTTTTTAACACTTAGTTCAAAACGGTTTTAATTGGTTTACTACTTGTCGAAAACAAAGTACTTTCAACTTATTTTAGCGTTTCTTCGATGTCAGGTGTCATGCGTAATAAAAGCGTTTTGCTGTAGTTGCGCAGCAACCTTTTAGAATCTGCTTTTGGTTTACAATACTTTTTATTTTCTTATTAGTATATAACACAAAACATATTGAGCAAAATACAAAGCTATTTTTCAGTATAAATATGATTAACTTGTTGCATCGATCAGCATACCATATAATGCATAATAAAAATCAACATCTGCCAATTATAGGATAATCATCAGAGTTTTTTTTCCTTGCGCATATGAAAGGATGCTTATATTAAAATTAAAAATTTTCTTTTCTAGAAAATAATTAACTTTTAAAAATTCATAATTTGTTGCACATTTTATGCTACTTTTTATAGTTTACATTGAGATAAACATCCAATTCTGTTTTTGGAAGTTTACGTCTACTTCCATAGTGCAAACGACCAAATATGGCGACTAAGTGAAAAATTTAAGATAATAAGTAGACTTTTGAATTTGTAGCATAAAAGTAGTTATAAATAATTAAAAATCCTTAAAAAACAGTAGTTGTTAAATCTTTTCTTAAATAGGTTATCTGAAACTTGCAAACAATTTTTTAAATGAAATTTGAACTTCTTGGAAATATAAAAATATTTGTTCTCAACTCTTACAGGCTGGGATATTTTTCTTCCAACTTATTGATCATTACATTGCAGTTATTGCTACATGTGTTGTTGCATTACTTGAAGTTAGTACCCTCAGTTGGCTCTATGGTAAGACTGAATTGCATATATTTTTTAAAAAGAATTGATTTTCAAGTATATTCTCAAAGTAACGGCGGGTGAAAAGCAAGAATCTTATCAAGATACAGGAAGATAAAACTCTCTCTCAAACTGTAATGCTGAAATAATGCTCACAGTAGGAAGTGACTCAATCTACTATAAAATGTAATGTGTGCAAGATACTATACTTGAAAATAAATTGAACTCTCTAACGGCTAGGAAAACTAGAAGCCTATGCTGGAAATATACATAAGTGAACAGCATAGCAAGAAGTTTTTTACATGTGGGCAGAGGATCTTTGTAACACATTTAAGCTAGAAATGTAACATGTTTTTAAACGAACTATTTGACTTAACACTCTACTTGCTAATGCTCGTGAATCCCTAAGTATTGCTTCACCATCTTAAGCAATTCACAATGAAATAAATCATCTGCTTGGAAGAAACTAGAGTAAAATACTCATTGATGGAAACTAAATGAAAATCCTGCTCTTTTTCCAATAGAAAAAATTTCAATAAAAGAGCTCATTGTAATTAGAAGTTCATGTAAATCAGCTTTATAACAAACAGGACATGGTAATTAGAAGAAAATCCTCCTCTCACTAGAAGAGAAAAAAGTACTTGATTACAATATGCATAACAAAATTGTTTTCAAAAAAACTTTGAAGAGCACCCCTCCCCTAGGGTTCAAACTAATTTGTGCAAAATTTCAATTTTGCTACGAAATGTCACAGCTAAGGTATTCCTGAGTATAACAAAGTACCACTGAAAAGTAATTTCCAAGTTGTGATCTTCAGTAACATTTTGCTCTTTAGCTCTGTGCTTAAATCAAGTTTAACCTAGGGTTTTTGTTAAATTAACAATCCTTATATCTCCTGCTCTAATTGGTTGAGAAAACAAGAACCAACTTCATCTTGTACAGAAAAAAATCACTTTAAAATGACATAGAATGTTTAGATGTGTGGAAAATCTTTTATCCCCTTAATAGGCAATTTATGTAAAATTCTAGCTTAAAAACTTACCCAATTTCTTTGAAAAAATGTTTTTTAAATATATCGTCACCTCAGAGCAACGGTAACACATCTAATCCCAGGAATAAAAGTAAGATATCCTACTGTTGCTTTGAGGCAACAATATAGAAATAACATATTGTAATTAACCTTTATATATACAAATTTTTTTTAGACTAGACGAAGTGTTTGTATACAGAATTTAAAAAAAAAAATGTTCTTTGAAAATGCAACTCACGTATTCTGTACGCTTCTGCTAAGAAGTTCCTTGTGGCCTCAAAAAAACTTGTACAGCAATAAATTGCAGTTTCTGTGGTTCATTCACATTTTTTATATATATTTATCTGGCTTGAGTCATTGACACGCATTTTTTCTCAGTTGACTTTTTTAAGTGCATGTTAAAATTATTTGAGAACTTGAATAAAGTTAGAAAAATGAATCATTGAGCTTAAAAGAAGTAAGTCTTTACTATTACTTATATAGGAATGTTAAACAAAGAACAAGAAAGCATCAAAAGAATTTTCCAAAAAAAGGGTTAACACATATGACAAAAAATATTCAAACACTAGTTTGCAGTTAAGTTGCTTCTGGTAAAACAGTAACGAATGACTGAGACAAGTGGTGAACAATATATGTCAAAAAAATAAATAAATAAATATGTTTCAATATATGTCAAATATTACTTTTTTTTGAAAAATTCCACTCTAACATGTGTTTTGAATAGTTGCATTAAAAAAAAAAAAATTAAATTAGCAAGTGTAAATTATAACTCCTTAGTATATGCTTAAATGATTCTTTATTTAATTGCAAAGTTGTGAATTGTTATTAATTTTTGATATCTTGAATTAGGTGCGAGTAATCTTTCTTCTTGCATACGGCAAATGACCGGAAAGAGTCCATCCTATTTTTATCAGTTTTCGTGGATGATAT
Source organism: Uloborus diversus (assembly GCF_026930045.1). NCBI lineage: Eukaryota > Metazoa > Arthropoda > Arachnida > Araneae > Uloboridae > Uloborus > Uloborus diversus. The sequence continues at coordinate 129,912,858 of NC_072738.1, read as the reverse complement.
TAAGTCCCCTTACTATATTGGTAAGAACATAGTTGTTGAATTTTCAATATTGATTTACTTAAAATATGAAACTATGAGGGCTGTTCAATAAGTAATAAGACTAAATTTATAAAAAATACAGAATAACTTTAATCGTCATAATTTACATGTTTTTTTAAAGAATAACTTTTGCGGGACTAAATGCATTTATACCAACGTTCTGTCCACGTCTTAAAAACTTGTGAATTTTAAGTTTGTGAGAGCTATTTCAAAGTCGCCTCCGAAGAGTTTAGACATGCTTTGTTGCTTTTAAAATGTTTGCCTTGTAATGGTTTCTTAAATTGAGGAAACAGCCGGAAATGACTGATGTAAAATAATTCTGAGATCCCTTTGATAATAGCAGCAGTGTTAATCATTGTCTCTGTGATGGACGTTGAAAGTTGTCCTTCAGGTTCAATATGTTCCATATTTTGCCTGCTTTCCTTGACAGCTTTATGCCAGCAAAAAGTACTGATTCTAAACATTGCTTCATTCTTGAAACTTCAGGTATCATATCAAAGATCTCCGATGCTGATTTTTGCTGATGGAAACAAACTTTAATCGCATAACTTTGTTCCAATGACATTTCCATTTTTACAACTGGCTGCGTCTTGTAGGAGCCCGCCAACAGGCTTCACTTCAAACACTTGATACTCAGGAACATGAATCTGTACGGGCCAACTATCGGTAGGTTTTGTTAATACAGACAACAGACGTTTCTCATGCCACAGGAATTAAAATTTCTACGAGTGGTTTCGTGGCATTAAGATTAGTCTTATTACTTATTGAACAGCCTACATATACTGATACCTTATTGCCATTTATGAATGTGTTATACATAATGCACAGATAGGAAACTGCATTTGAATTCTCATATTCCCTTTAATTGCAGGCAACATTGATTTACAGCTTGATAAAAATGAGCGGAACTGTAGTTAGAAAAGGCTACCGCTATCCTCCTTGGGCACATGTAATGGGATGGATTTTAGTTGGTCTTACTCTTTGTTGGATTCCATTCCTTGCAATTGCAGCATATAGAAAGACTCCAAAATCACATTTAGTTAGTGTAAGTGTTAAAAATTGATCTACGTAATTTATGTTTAGCCTTGTTTAATTGTTCTAAATATAAAATTACTCTTAAGTACTGTAATTTTCAAAAAGATTTTCCAATACTTTAAGAATATTTACTTTATTGTAGTTTCAGAAACCAGTTTCTAACCAGGGTTGGTAACACAATATAACACAAATAGTGTAATAATGAAAAAAAATTGAAATAGGTAGCATTTGAAACAGCAGACCAAACTTTTTTGTGACACAAAAAGTAATTTGCTCTTGATCCCTATTATCAAAATATGAGACCTTAAAAGTCTGCCGAAATTTTGCCATTTAGAATGGTTTCTACTGAAAAACTCTTAATTCTTCAATAAAAGTAAGTTATTAATTTATTATTGATTGTAAAAACTTTGTTCAGTCCAGGGGTGCAAGTGGACTCAAGAACAATTTTCTAAAGATAGTGCAAGTTTTTAGAAGCTCTCTCCCCCGTAAAAACTCTTCAAATATGTGTAGAAAAATCAGTGGAATCATTAAAAAAAAAAAAGGTTTTTTTTTTCTTTTAAATACAATTTTTTAGTTTTAGAATGTTACCAGTCCAAAATTTTTGGAAATGTCGGATCATAAACACCCCTGGTTCAGTCACTAAAATCATTGAGCTACTTCAAATAAAATTAACACTTCCTACAAAGTATTTCATGTCCCTAATTACTTTTCATGTTTTTTTGTAGAGATTAACTGCTGCAATCCAGCCTCGGATACGAAGTCAGTCTGAATCCATGTGGGAACCAAAACCAGTTATTATACTTAATGGATCAACAGTTACAGCTTCAGAATTTCCTGATTATAAGCTGCCAGAATTGCCAACAGTACCAAATTCAGTACAAACATATGTAGAAAAACACTCAGCTTTGCGTCAAAATGCCGAAAGTGCCTTTTAAGTGTAATTTATGGGTATGCTTTTAAATTTCAGTGATTGCATTTTTTATGTATTTATTTTAAGTTTTTATACCTAAAGATGTGGTTTTAGATGTTTTTAGAAATGCTATTAGCAATGAGAGATGTTTTAGATTATTTATAGCTTTGTTTACATAGAGTTACTTAGTTAAAATATCCAACAGCTAATCATATAAAATCCTGCAATGTTATGAAGAAAAAGTCAAAAAATATTATTGACATAATGAAATATTATGACCAATTCATGCAATAGATATTAATTAGCTACTCAAAGAAATAGTTGTTAGTCATAAAAATAAAATAAAGGTTAGCTGTAGTTAAATGATGGTGTCAAACATCTCATCATATATTGCCAAAAGGCTGGTTGCTAAATATTATTTTACTTTATCAATTAATAACCTCAATTCTAATTAAAAAAAAATAGGTCTTGTCTGTGGCTGTCTCATGTCCAGGAGACCCCATAACACTACAGCCTTGAAATTTGGTACAGAATTAGTTCGGACTATTCCCAGTGATGACCAGCTTGGAGCGTTTTAAATGATTAGTTTTTTGAAATTAATATTTTAAGCTGAAGCATTGTATGAAATGCCTAATTAGAGGCAAAGGAATCTTTCATGAATTAAATTTTCGTGAACACTCCTATTTAAATGATTTAAATTCTGTAGAAATAATAGTTCTGCTTGAAATACAGTCTGAAAATTCGTACACAAATTAGCAATATTTGATACCCCATCATTCCTGTACCCAGTGGCGTAGCTATGGAGGGGCAGTCAGCCTCGGGCGGTACTTTCACTTTTGATGCGAAAAAATTTAACACTTTGTTCTTCTGGATTTCTCAGCATTATATTGTTAGTTTTTTCTCTTCCTTCATCTGAAGCTACTGACTGAGAGCGGCGTCACATTTTTTGGGAAGAGCAACCGAACCTTCCTATCCCTTAACGTCACCAAACAGCTAAAAAGTGCAGTTTTAGGCCTTGAGTCTCGAAACATTTCCAAGGGATAACACCCACTCCATCTTCTTACATCTCATCTACATGATTTTCAAATAGTCCAATAAGTAGTGGCATAAGTTGAGCAACAGGTACATCTTTAATCTAATGTTGCAAAAATGTTTATGTATTGACACTATAAGTTATAATGGTTCTTTAAATCTGTGATAAATATGTTATGTATATAAGTGTATTTAGAAGCATTTATATTTTAAGTGTTTCCTATCAATAAAATGTTTCAATTTGTGTGATTGAAATGATTTCATGAGACCAGATTCTATTACAATTTTATAAGTAAAAAACTAATTCTAAAACAAATTTACACAGAAAAACTTCATAAAATTTGGTATCACAGTTCATGCTCTGCAACACTCTGCCGTAAATATTCATCATATAGCTGCTTCTAAAAAAATGAGAGAGAAAAAAAAGATTTGTTAACAAATTTAATTAGTAAAAATCTATTCTGGAACAACATTAATTACAGTATAACCCTGATTTTACGCTTGTCAAGAGACTATAAAAAGTTATTGTTAAACCAAGGATATCTTTGAATCGAGGAACATAGACACTCAATGCATTTAATTTCGGACCAGTGAAATGTAACATCAAATTGATGAAATGGTTAAAGGGGGTATGGTTAAATCTAAGTTATATTGCATTTCATGCAAAATAATTTTTTTGCATATATTTTACAGGGAATTGAATTCCATTGAACCATTGAATTTCTTGAGTGGAGGGTAGTTTTCCTTTTTTGGGGGGAAAGGAGACACTCCCTGTATTTTGACTTGTTCTGCCATTAGGTTTTTCAAAACTGACAGTAAGTGAATGTGTGAATTGTAAAACTACTAAATGGGTGTAAATCAATTAAGAAACAGCAACCCAGCATAAGTGACACTGAATGATGACAATTGGAACGAATGTTTCTGAAGTAGTCTTGAAAACTGTTGAACGTCTTTGCTTTCTTTGGCACTAATTTTTTTTTAAAAACATTTTTTTTTAAAAAGCAATAAAACTATTCTCTATAACGAAGCAGTATTTAATATGTAAGTTATTAGGATATGTTCCTAAACCACAGACAGTAAGGTATTAAGTGTCACATCAGTACTCTCATTAAAACCATGCAGCATCAATTTCCTCCCCCCCCCCAATTTGTGATCAATATATTGTACCCCAATATTGTTGTACTAACATAACATAGAATTGTTCACTCACTTTTCTGTTCTTTATGACATTTTGAACATATTCTTTCTTTTCCAAAAGAATTTGTTTTTGTTTCCTAGTTAGAGTAGGTTTCCATCTAAAAATAACAAACAAAATATAAACTTGAAGCATATTAGAAAAATGGAATAACTGACAACTTGTTAAGGACACTTATCAAATGTTCAAATCACCTGATATGAAAACTTGCCAACACTAGAAGAAGGGCAGAAAGAATCAGTATAAAAATAACAACAAACACTTGGCTATCTTCTGGAATAAATGACCAAAGAACAAAGAATGGTTTCTGAAATGAAAACATCAAGCTTTAAAAATATGCTAATAAGGTATTCATAAAATACACTATGTGTCCAAAAAAAGTCACATGCCTTAATATTTGGTTTGACCACCTTTTGCGCATATTACAGCTTTCATACACTGTGGCATTGCTTCAGTGAGCTTTTGTAGAGTATCCGTTTTTATTTTGGCACACAATTCCATCAAGAGGTCTCCTAAACGTTCAATAGATGAAGGAAGTGTGGTGTGTGTGATAAATCCTTTTCGAGTACATCCCACAGATTCTCGATTGGATGTAGGTCTGGACTTTGGTGGCCAAATCATGTGTTGAAATGATACATCGTGCTCATCGAACCAAGATTTAACAATTGTAGCCCCGTGTACTCTGGCGTTATTGTCTTGGAATACACCACTACAGTCAGGAAAATAAAAGTACATAGATGGCACTATATGACCATCCAAGATGTTAAGATACTATGCAGACTTCCATTTGGTTGGTGCATGATACAACTGAGCCTAGTCCAGATGAACAGAAACAACCCCAGATCATTACACTACCTCCGAAAGAGTGCACAGTGGGAACGAGACATGTAGGTTCCATTGCTTTGTATGACTCTCTTCGAACCCTGACGCATCCGTCATTTTGAAAGAGCGTAAATCTTGACTCATCGGACCACATGACCTTTTCTCAATCACTAACAGTCCAACTTTTATGATCTTTTGCCAATTGCAGTCTCTGTCTTTGATTAATGGCCCTCACAAGTGGCTTCCTTATTGCAACACAGCTTCTTAGTTCCAATTTTTGAAGTTCTCGTTGCATTGTGTGCTTGGAAATTGTTTTACTTCCCTCGTTGAAGAGTGTTGTGAGTTGAATAGTCGATTTTTCTTCACTAATCGCTTCAGAGAACGCCAGTCACATTCATCTAGAATGGATTTACGACCACAAAGATGTCATGAACAGGTAGCTTCTCCGCCATCTTTCCACCTTTTAATAATGCGTTGAACTATTCGCAATCCTATACCACTAATTTCAACTATGTCTTTGCATTTTGTCCCACTTTGGTACAGGCCAACAATTTGCCCCTTTTTGAACTGTGTTACATCACTTCCTCGGACACAACTACCGATTTCAAGCTTGCATCGAGCAAAGATAAAATGCAAATATCTGTAATACTCATCGAATCACATTCTTCCAAAATTGGAACGTTTAAAATTCGACTGTGACATTTTTTTTGGACATTTAGTGCATTTTGAGATAATTAAAATACAACATTCCAATATCAGATTCTCACTTTCACTCAACTCAAGAAATTAAAGTTATGCTTGTTTATTTGTACTAACAGTAAAGCAACATTTACATGTCCTTTAAAGTTTACATGTTTACGCATTACATTATTACACGTTTACATGTTTTTTAAACATAAAACGATGCATAATGAAAATGACGTATGATCGAACGAATAATTCTAATTTTTAAGGATTTAACCCAACTGATGCAAATTAATACATATATTAATTTTTGGGAGTTCTAAAAAGCTTTTTTTAATGGAACTATTAGAAATTACTCTGATAGTTTCAAACTAAAAGCATTAATTGAATTTTATGTAAAACTTTCCTTTAAAAAAATGATAAAACTTGCACATCATTTTTATAAGGTATAGTTCCTCGCCTCAGAGCAACAGTAAGATATCTTAGGGTTGTTTCTGGGATCAGATATCTTACTGTTACTCTGAGGCAAGAATATCGCAGGAGTTTCATTTTAAAAAAAAGTCTGGTCATATAACGTACATTAGCATTCTTTAAAACATCATAAATTGAGTTAAATTTATTAAGTTTCACTTTTCCCTATCAAGGAGACAGCTCATGCAATGCTGGATATGGGACTAGTTGGTGTTATAAATGTAATTAACCATAGGTTGCCCCAGGCAGTAATTGGATTTGTTTTGCGGACCCAGAATTTCGTACATAAAAATAAGTCTTTTCACAAAAAAGGGGGAGAATACTCAAAAATAGTTTGTTAAATAATGGGATGGTTTCCTTCAGTCAAAAGTACTAATTTTAATCATTGAAAGATAGAATGAGCAAAAAAAAAAAAAAAACATGGACCCAGAAAATACTTTCATTTTCCCCCTACGGTTTTTTTAAAAATTAATTTTTTAAAATGTCCAATTTTTCAAACAAGGCGTGGTCCAGGTGATGTCACAAATGATGCACTTTGCCACATCTTTCTACTACGTTTCCACGTTATGATAATCAAGCAGAGAATTAAAATTGCGCTCTACGCTTGCTACCAACCATATCGTTGCCTATACACATGAGTAAAGATGCAAATTAAATATTTTGCACTGTGAATGGCAACACTGAATGGCATTTCATCATTTGTGATGTCATCGGCAGAAGCCGTAAACAATGACAGGGTTCGTACTCAATTTCAGAAATAAAATGAAGGAGTTTTGAAGGAGTAAAATGAGATTTTGAAGGAGTACTAATGGGCTGTCATTTAAAGATGTTGCACTTTTCTTCAACATATTTTACCCCCTTCCCCCCTTGTCACAAAGTGTGACACTTCACCTAACTCCTCCTCTTGTCACATGTCGGATTTTTAAAACATATTGTTACAATAACTGTGTGATGTCACCCTCTCTCTTCCCCTTATCACAATTTCATCAACTTGTTTCCCCCTCAAGGCACGACATCCCTTGTGGATGACCCATTTTATAATATATCTGCGATTTACAAAACAGTTGTTTTTTTAACACATTCACTTAATATAGTACATCAAAGTATGTATTTATAAATATTTAAATAATTAGACAACCTGACTTCTGCTGCTGAGAGCGAGGTGAGGAAAAACAATAATCATAAAACTTGAAAAAATAGCCAAGCACCATTTAAAGCATGTTTTACTTCACTTGGGAAACTTCTTAGTTATCTAATAATATTTTCACCTTCAGGTTTTATGACTTCTATGATCAATTTACAAATCACATGTTTATGAAACAAATAAATACACCAAATCACATTAAAATTGCCCTTATACAATCGTCCGTGTGATGAAGTTAAGTTGTCGATTGAAATATTTCAAATTATTGTCGTAGATTATGCAGTCTTGAACTAAAAAAGAAGGAGTTTTGAAGGAGTTAAAACAAAAATGAAGGAGTTTGAAGGGCCCTTCAAAAAAATTTCCTGAATGAAGGAGTATTGGAGGAGTTTTGAAGGAGCGTACGAACCCTGAATGAAAGTTCTCAGATTTAAGTAATTTTTTTTAAATATGAAACAAACAAATTTATCAAAAAATGTCAGATCCTATGTTTTTAAGCATGCTCTTTCAGAAAAAAAAAATATTTTTAAAATTTTGGAAACAATTCCATTCTCTTTTTCTACAAAGTACTTACAGATCCTTTCCTCCAAAAATCAGTTAATTACTAACATAATGTCAAAGATGCATAACTACTTACAAAATACAGTTGTAAAGCTTCTGTGAGGGTGGTGCCAATTGTATTGTGAAGGAACTGAACTGATGCACTACTGATGAGAATTCCCAGAACTAAGAAAATTTGCAAAGACAAACCTACTAAACCTATTACAAGTCCTTTGCCACCAGACCTTATATTTTCAGTTTTACTTCTCCTGTACGAAAAAAAAAGGAGAAAGATTAATATATTTCTATAATTTCTTTCCATAAATAATAATAAATTTCAGAGTACATAAAACTTATTAGATTGCAACATAATGTTTCTTTCCATAATATTATTTCCTGTTATTAATGATGCTGAAGGTGCATTCAACCTGTTAACAAGCCTAAAATGATCAAATTTTGAAACATATTGGGGTATATCTGTAAGAATTAAAGAAAAAATAACTTAATTATTACGAACAGAAAGTTGCTCTATGAGCAGAAACTAAACGTGGGAGAAAAACCAATTATAAAGGTAGTTACTAACCAGGTTTGTATTTATGACATAGTTTCTCCCGCACTTGACCCAGTTGCTAATGTTTTCCAAAAGTTTTGCAAAGAAGTTAATATAAATGCCTAAAGTAACCAGGGGTCTGTTCAAAAGTTTTTAATTATTCTTTTGAAACTACTCAAGTTTATAAAATCTTAGCATAAAAATAAATGAAAGAAAAATTTTAGGCAGTAAAATTTTTTATGCACATGAATGCTAGTATGATGGGTTTGCTTTTGCATCTGCAATTTTTATAGAGCAACAATTCCCAAAGTGTGTTCTGAGGAACCCTTGGGTTCCGCCACTAGTTAGCCGTTGCATTTTATTTTCCACAGTAATTTCAGAAAAATAAAACTTTCAAGGATAAAGAATGCTGCTCCAAATTGAAATAGTAGGCGTCATAGTGTCTTTGCCATGCCAGCATTTAAAAAAAAAAAAAAAAACGTTTTCTGATTTAAAGAAATTTCTTGATAAAGCTTCAGAAGTAGAAATTATTTTCAAGTCTGGTTACATTTATTCGACACCATCGAGCAGGATTCATAAAGACATGGGAAATTATCACAAATCACTATTTTTGGTACAAAATACTGACTAGACAAAGCAAACGCTTTTGAAAGATTGTATAAACTTGGGGATGAACTGAAGGTATTTTAGCTGAGGCAAAAGACACATCTTTCTTGCAGTTTTCAATATTTTGCATGAAGAACGTCGATTGATATAATCTATCTTGCCGACATTCTTGGCACACTGAACTAAGCTGCTATTTTCATTCAAGAAGACCTCTTTTGTTGTGAGAGACAAAATAACACAGAAAAAAAAGGCTAAGTTTTTGTTTTCTCTACCTCATTGATGTTCCCATTGATTTTTCTGAGGGTATACTCCCAGTAATCAGTTATGCACAATATGTATATGCCATCATATACATAATGTGTCATAATATGAAAATTTTTATAGCTTGAGAGTAAACCCTATATGTCTTAAAAAATGTTTGAGAGTATACAGTGTCTATGGAGTATATACCCTATGAGAACACCACTGCTCTGTCTTAGAGGAAACATAGCAGAATATTTTTTCTTTCTAAAGTGAAGTGTTTCAAGAAAACTATCTGAAGAAAAAAAATGCATTGCAACTATTTCGTGGTATTTAAAAAAGCATTCTTGTTCATTCGGGAGACCTTATAAAATACATGTGGAATACTTCTCACTCGCTGATAACGACTCTGAATCTACGTGTGAAAATTCATTTACCAAATTATGCTGTTTATGCCACAGTATGAATCATTAATTGAAGTACAGAAATTATCTTCTTTAAAAACTTGTTTGATTATGTTTTACTCAATGAATTTTGGGTTGGTGTTGAAAAGGAATGATAGTTATTGGCTAAGAAAGCTCAAAACTTCATATCTTAACACAGCTTCGGCACATACAACTTATCAATGCAATAGTATAAGCTTTTCAGCCTACACAGAAAACAAATTCAATTCTAAAATGGATTCTGCGCTCTTGTTGTACGTACTCAACTTTTTGACATAAACAAAGGCGCCCATATAGGGAGGCAAGGGGGGGGGGGCTCGAGCCCCCTCTTTCAAATTAGAACTTCCTTGCTTTTAGTACTCTTTTCTTTGCACGAATGTAAAAATACTTCTTCTCCACCCCTTTTAATGAATAAGTTATTAAAAATGTCTAATTTTAATGACTCTAATCTGTCCTGAAATTGTTTTCTACGGGGAAAATACCCAGCTAAACCACAGGGAAAATATTTGAGCCCCCCCTGCAACTTTGCATATGGGCACCCATGGACATAAAGCCAGAATCTACAGCCATTATCAGTAATACAATGAGTATACAGCTCACTCTTCCTATTATTTTAATTTCTTGGAAAGACAGATATAATTTCATTATTAGAAAGACCTTATTTGAAAGGCACCAGTTTTGTGACAAAAGGGTCTAAAACGACGAGAGCTAATTTGGCTAATGCTAAGTCTTCCAGGTTTCTATTCTAAATCAATACTTCTATGGGTTGTGTCTGGCATTGCTTGCCTCCTGGTCTGGAGGAACGGATCAGGAAACTTTCTTCTAAAGCAATCGATGTTTACGTGCTATAGCATTCACCAAAATTCGGAGTTGAACTTTACGTGTTATATCAACTAGGTTGTTGCATTTTTTTTTTTTTTTTGTCTTTGAGGAATTTTAAATTTATATAATATGGTCACCAATTCGGATAAATTAAGTGGCTTGGCCGCAGTTCTAGTTTTGATAATGCACAGGGGCAGAATCATAAAAAAGAAGATCAGACCTACATGACGACAGAAGCACTTAATGCTCCTCCTTCTCTTGAGCAAGCGGTGCCAAAGAATCCACAAATGGGTTGGTAGTGAAACTCTACCAGCGCCTCTCCCATTGAGGTGCATATGAGCACCAATTTTTATATGATCCCTTCTGTAACTCTGTTTGAAACTCAGCAGCGATCGTTCGAGTGGACCATCTGAAGAGATTGGTGCCAAAACTACTGAAACTGTGCATGAATGCCAAGTTTTGTCCATTATGTTTTGAATTAGAATGTCCACAATAACTCGGTCAAATACATGCAAGCGCAAAAAGTTTGAGAACGGCTGTAATAGAGGATCTGTTCCTTTATAAAAATTGCAGTGGTATTTCTGACAAGTCTGTTTGGAAATAGAAAATGAAAACAATTCCCAACAAATAATTTTTGTTAGTCATAGACTATTAATATTTCTTCTCATTTTGATATATTGTTAGCTAACTTTGGAATTGAAACAAAACTTGTTTTCAGAAGACACGGTTTATAAAAAACAGGTATCAAATTAGCATCATGAAGCATTTCTATGAATATTAATGATAAAGAAATCTGAAAAAATTGAATTAGTTAGCTTGATGAAAGTTTCTGACAATAAAAGAAAAAGTGGAGATCCTCGATATGCAGCAGAACACTGGTGTTGATCTCTTTAGCTGTACATCACCAACTATCATCATCTACATTTATTAGTTATATTTATTATTACCCTATCCACTCTACTATTATTGATGTGTGTATCATAACAGAATTTTATATTGAATAATTCAGAATTTTTAGAAATATGGTATAAATTCAGCTTGTCATCTAGAAAATGTTGAAATATTCTTGGGGATGAATTCTAGCAGATTGAGAGGTGTCTACAAGTATCTAAAATAATTGTTTATGTTTGTCAAAAAGTCATATACAAACTTTTTTTGCAGCGAGAAATTTCGACAAGATGAAAGGGAGACTCCACAGTATTAATATTTTACTAATGTTGTATTTTTTGGTAATTTTAACTGATTCGTTAAAGGTAAAAAAATTAACAATAAATAATCCTATTACAATAACAAATGTATATTTTGGTGCATAAAAACTATTTTATGGAAAATCTGGTATTGTTTTTCTAACACATAATATTAATTGTAATATTGATATAGCATTCATAAAATTATATATACAAATAAAAGTTGAAGGGGAGGAAGCATAACAATTTCTTTGTGAAAAAGAATGCGCTTGAGTATAAAAAGTTTCGAAAGCACCGACATAGTCTGTCTTTATGTACATTGAATTTGTTTGACAGCTTAATTTTCAGAAACATGAAAATTATGTTCTATAGGTTGAGTTATAAATTCCGATTAGTAGCAAAATTAAGATTAGTACAATTTATAATCATGCACTAAACAATACCTAATGTAATTAAATTTTTAATGACTGTTGAAGAAAATAGAGTCACCTATATTTAATGGCAACTTTCAAAGTTAAGCACTAAGTTACAGACATTACATGAAAAGCTTTAAAATAAAAAAAATGAAATATATAAGGGGCATTCAAATGAAACGTGGCCACTAGCCTAAAGTAACGGTTAGGATTTTAACTTAAAAATTATTGCCAAAACTGTCGGCACATTTATCCCACTGCAACACTAGGCGGTCAATTCCATCTTTGAAGTAGCTAGTAGGTTGCTAAAGAATCCAGGACTGTGTGTGTGTGTGTAAACCCAGTAACACACTTCGTCGTCCATTGTGATATCCACGATATCCGATGTATCATCTGTGAATCGCTTGTTTTAGAGGTCTAAAAACATGAAAGTCACGCAGTGAAAGGTCTGCACAGTGGATGTTCCAGCTCCAGTGTTTTCCACCGAAACTACTGCAATGTCGTCTTCACCGCATTGGTCGTTTGTGGACACCTTTGGACAACATGCCGGGCCGTTTCGACTTAATGGCTCGTCTAAAGTGGCTTGATAATGCTAACATTGATGGTGGTTCCTTGTTTCCGGAATTCGACAAGCAGTGGGGCCCCTCTCCCGAGTGGGCCCTTGTGGTCAAAAAAGGACCCGTATCGTATTGGACGATAACTTGTGTAACCACCTTCTCTTCTGCGTTAAACCACACCATAGGTGCAAGTTTGCTGATGTGTTCAAGACGCAAAATATTTTCAGCCCCCCCCCCCCTGCATGCGTGCTTAAGGAAAAATTTATGTGTATAAATGTTGTTGTTCAACAATGCCAGTTATGGAATCTATGTTTAATTAAAATTTTAAGCCTTTAAATTGTAATATATAAGTGTTTTGATATCATATTTCCAAAAATCTGAAAACCGTCAATAACAGGCGGTCATTGGGCTGTCTCCCAGAATTTTTTTTTAAATTGAAGTCCAAAAAATGCAATGTTAGGCCATTATGGTAGAGTTCAGGGAAAGGAGAGGTTCAGAAACTCTTACATTGATTATTTCAAACTGATAGTTCCAAAACCACAATATTGGACGACCTTCAAAAATATTAGAGAAAGACGAAGGAAGGGGGGGGGGGTGCTTTGGGCTCTCCCCGAAATTGAAGCTTTAAAAAAAATTGTACTCCATCTTTCAAAACGTTTATACACTTTTTAAATGCATTATCGAAGGGATGGAGTTCAGGAACCCTCCTTCGGCAATATTTCGAAATTGAAGTCGAAAAAACGCAATATGAGATGATGTTGGATAACGTCAGGGGTAAAAATGTTCGCAGCTCCCCGCCATTAGTTTTTTTGCCGATCGTAAACATTTTTATTGCAGCGATATAAAATCGCTTGGGACATAAGATTTTAACTTTTGCAACATAAATCAGTTTTGATCGGAAAGTCTACCCAAGCCAACAAACCAGAAAAGAAGGAAATGTGGGGGAAGAGTATGGGCGACTAATGATAATGAACTGGCACCATTCCCCCATACAGTCTTCATCAGCCTCTTAAGGCACTCAAATATAGCTGAAACTGGCGTTATAAATAATTCAGCATCAAAAAATTTTCGGAAGAGAACTCCCGAACTCCTTCCTTTGAGTTCACCACAAATGTTCTAAATTTAATTTTTAAGGCTTCAGTTTCTAAAATTGTTTTCTAGGAATAGTACCCCCCTTACCTATAAACATGATTTATGACCGCCTAAAAGTTTTAATACTTTAATTTCGGAAACTTTTTGAAATAAGCTTCTTACACCGTTCCCCCCTTAATTCATTCAAAGATAGTGCAAAGTTAAAATTTCAGAAATGGAAATATTTCAGGCCGGGCGGCGGAATACCCCCTCCCCCTTCATTGCGTTTACTAAAGGTAGTGTAAGTTTGTGTTTAAGATTTATTTTGCTATTGAAAGAGCAACTCCCTTCCCCACATCGCCAAAGACAACCGAAAGTTTTAAGATTTCAATTTCTTAAATGTTTTGAGAAAGACCCTTATAAATTCTTTAACTCTTAACTCACTCAAAAATAGCCAAAATAGCACTTCAATAGCTCAGCATGGAATAAATTTCGGTGGAGGGAGAAGCCCCCCCCCTGAACACCTCCCCCTAAATTCCCTACATTTGACTTAAATTTGCGGTTCCCCCTTTTCATCACCGAAGTTTTGAGAATTTAAGTTCTAAAATTTACCAAAAGCCTTTGAATTCCCTGTTCTTCAGTCCTCCAAACATTACCTAAAGCTGAGTTCTGAATACTTCAGCTTTGAATATTTTTCGGGGAACGGGGACCCCGAACGCCAATACGGTCTAAAGTTGCGCTTTTAACACTCTAGTTTCGGAATTTCACCTGAAGAAAGCCTCACCCCCCCCCCTCTTGACATTGCCAAAGACAGCCTAAAAGTTTTACGACTTCAATTACAAATACTTTTTGGGAGAGGGCCCTAAATTCCCTTTCTCTTAAGTCCCATTTAAGTAAAGCTTCAAATAGTTTTTAATACATTAGCTGCAACATTTTCATGTTAGAACACCAAAACCATCTCTCATAAAGTGATCAAAGATTGCCTAAATTAGTGTTTTTAAGGCTCCAGTTTTCAATTTTTTTTAAACTTCCACTCCCCACTTTTACATCATTAAAGACGGCCTAATCATTCTTGACTTTTAAATTTTTAAGAGTTTGCAGAGGAGAAATTCTGAACCACTCCTATCTTCAAAAATGGCCTTCAATTCAGTTTTTCGATCTTTGATACTGGAGCCCTTGAGTAGCCCCCCCTCCCCTCTTCGATTGTCCAAGAATGAACGTTTTAAGACCTCCGTATCGGGGGTTAATTTGTGAACTTATTGCAAGAGCAACTTTTTTTCGCAAACTCGTGTTGCCGTTACTTTCTCGTTTCCTTTCTCTCTCCAACTCCCCCCCCCTATATTTCCATTCTAGCGAGTGTTAGATTAAATGACATTGGAATTTAGTTATTCTTCAAGTTTTTGTCAAAAATGCAGGAACGGTTACCCATTGATGTTTCAAACCCCAGCTTGAAATCCCCCCCCCCCACCGATTCTTTTGAAAATTCCCATTTTTATTAAAATCTTCAAAATCCCTGATAGTTCCCGTGTTACCTGGTATGTGGACGCCCTTTGCTGTGGCGTAAACATTTCATCGCATCAGCAATCATTCTCAATCGGTGATTCAGATTCAACTCTAAGACATTTTAAGAACGCACATAATTTTCATTTATGCGTGTAAAGTCAAACACTAAATTTTTCTTTTTTAAGTAAAAACTGAAAGAAAGTATTTGAATTTCTTTCCGTCCCGACCTCTGTCTCGGAAATTTTGTCCAAGCTGGAAATCCGTCCTGAGACGGAAGGTCTTGCACCCATGAACCAGACTGTCACCGTACAACATGAAATGTTGTGCATGCGTCAGTCTCTCTACCAATATATGGTGTCTCCATACTTGCAATTACGTGGCACCGTCTAACGTCTAGTGCGAAGTTAGACGCATATAGTTTCCTTTGAATGAACCTTATATATATCAGATTTTATATAACAAAATGATATAAGTTGAGAACAATAAGAATTGTTTTATAACTTACTCATTATATTTTAGTTTATCCTCAATAGCATTTTCTATTTTTGTACAATCAGATTCTAAAGTGTTAAGAGTGTTTTGGACAGTCCTATTAATTGTTTTTTCAATTTCTTTACATACTTCTTCTATCTGATTTACACATCGAACAGGCTGTAAGAACATTTAACAGCACAAAATTAGTATTAAAATTAAAAGCAAAAATTCATACTTTTATACACAATACATACAAATATATGTTACAGCATTAGACAGCTTTGGTAAACTAAAATGCATTATAAAGATAAAATTCAGGAAAAAAATTCAAACCTTGTTGGGATTGGGTATATATATAGTAGAGAGGTCAAATCCTGCTCTGTTTAATCCTGGCCTTTTGCACAGTTCTTGAACAATCTGCATCAATACTTTCTAAAATAGGGAAAATGTTTTTGTTTTATATAAAGTTTCAACTATAATTGGGGCAGCAAGAAGCAAAGGGATGTAAGTGGACATTTTCAAGTTTTGAGTAAAACGCATATAAAGATGACTTCTTAGGTAGGCTTTCATTGAAATTTTTTTTATGCTGTATGACAAGTACCTACCAGGGCTACTAGTACTATCTCTTGCCTCAAGACAGAATAGAGGTTCACCTACCATTTGTATAGTTATCTCCAAACTTTTAATTTTGGCACTTGCATGCCTTTGCTTCTCACTGCCTCAATTGAAGGTTTGTATTCAATGATCTTCATATGAGGATAATATTAGTGAATAATAAGTAACTTACTGCTTAACATTTCAAATTTCATCTGGAAATTAAATGAAACTTAACCCCTTATGTTAGCACTAATATTAGGTCTTAATTTGAGCAGCATTTTTTTTTTTTTGGAACATAATCTCCGCTTAAAATGAGGGTCTGCTGTGCTAAGCACTTTTTAGGACCTTAATAGTGAGAAATAATTATAAGGAACATAATTGTAGGAATTATGTATACTTTGCTCTTTGTTAGTAACCCAAGCAACCATCTTGTGCACTTTAATTTGAATTAAAAGGCTAATTTTGAAAAGCTCCAGCGGATTGCTGAGGTTTATACAGCTTTAGGTATGATCCATGATCCAAACCAATAGGGAGTGATTGGAGAAAGCTGAATGCTCATCAATAATATGTAAACACAGTGGCGCACACAGAAAGGTTTCGGGGGGGGGGGGAGGTCCAGGATCGAAGGTCCACCTGTCTCATCTACTCTAACACACATCTAATTACATTCTTTTGATTTTACAGATTGTCGGAAATAAAACTCATTGAAAAAAAATGATTGAATAATTATTTAACGTTACTTAAAACAAATACTCAATTAAAATACTAGAAAGTACAAGAATGAATTTATTTACTTTTCTTATAATTAAAAATAAAAACAGCATAGCAAAATCATTATAGAACAATCCATGTTTATATACAGTTTGATTTTGCAGGGGACGAAAGAGAGTAAAATAATTTTATTTTTCCATTTATTAAATCTGAAATTATTGTCATCTCTGCTTAGAATTATTTTATGTACTACATACATAGGATTATAGTCAATTAAAAAAAGTCAATGGGGGATGGGAGGGGTCTGGACCCTCCCCTTGTGAGCGCCACTGTCTACACACAGGCGAGGATTCAAACCAAAGCTCTCAGCACAGAGCCTTCTACTCTAACTATGCCGTTAGGAGACACCAAATCATAAGTATATTATTTAAGTGAGTTATTTGATTTAAGTGTTACCAGCAAAAATTAAATAACTTCCACTAACCTGTCTATCTGTTTCATTTCCAGCTTCATCTGCTTTACTTAGAAATAATTTTATTTTATCTCCATGCTTAGCACTAAGAGATTCAACAACATTCAGAGTCCTCTTGCGTAAAGCTTGCCCAATAGGATCAAAAAATACAAAAATAAGATCTGAGATATTCCCTGTTGAAAAAATATATATATATAATAATTGGACAAGAAAAGGAAAAAGTCAATTAAAGAAAAATATCATAGTTCAAAGTATTATATTTACTATCAAAACATGGATACAAATAAATTTGATGAAAACTGTAAGATACTGAGCTATGTATTATTGCAAAGACTAAATTGACTGAAGGAAAATTGATTCATATTTTCAATGGTTTTTAGAAACTCATTTTAAAAAAAAGGTGGGAAATGGGAAAGTTATTGGTTGATGTCAAGTAAATAAACAATTGAATAAATGACTGGTGGAAATTAAATTAAAACACTGAACTTGTATGCACAAAAAAGAACAATGAAAATTGCTAAAGCACTTTTCAATACAACTTATATTCATAAATAAAAAATAGAAAAATACGAGAAAAAAAAAACCTTATATTGAAGGCAATGTAACAGTTTTAATCATAAATAAGACTTTATATTTCAATCATGGGAATTAAAACTGTAAACTTTTTAATATTGGTTTAAAGTAATAATTTAAATGCTCTTTAAAATTTTCACCAAATTCTTGTCAAAACCTTTTTATTTGACAAGGTTTATTTAAAAATTATTATTTTTCAAAAATTATTGTTACATACTATTCTAATAAGTCTTAAATAACTTGATTAAGGTAGGCACTCATGGCATTTTATATATGGAATTAAAGTTTCATTTTTTCTTCGGAAAACGCAGTACGGGACCAACTTGAAGTTCTGAAATTTGGAGCGAAAATCAGATTTTTTTTAAACAAGAAATTCCGTCCAAAACTAAACGAGTCTACTTTCCCGTATACCGATATCGACTTTGTAGTATCTGAACAATGTCCTCAAAGTTAATTAAAATCACAAATTATTTCAAACATATTTTTTTAATATTTAAACCTGATTTCTATAATATGCCTCGCTCATCTGGAGAATTAGAAGCGTAAAAATTAAATGAACGAACAAAGTAACAGCACCTTTTAAACAAAGCAGCTACTATATATTTTTTTTCATTAAAGAAAATATTTAACATCCTTCAAAAAGAAAAAAAAAGAATAAAAATTAATAAGTTCATTAAAACAAATACAATACATCAACAAAAAAAATTGTTTTTATACTGTTGTCAAAAAAAAATTAAATTAACGTTCTTTCAAAAATAAATAAAACCAATAAAATGTCAACTTAAAAAGATAATTTTCATTGTCAAAAAAAAAAAAAAAAAATGTTTGTGCATATTGGTCATTCCCCAGAAAAAATAACTTTTGAACACAAATATTTTTCAATTTCGAAACCTTTTGTTTTCATTCTTACATGAAAGTGTTACCTATTAAAAGAACCATAAACAATGGCCCAGTTAAGTTCCAATTATTTTACTCATAATTAAAAATTAAAAAAATGTCTTGTTCTCGGAAAAAAAAAGAAAAAAAAACTTTTAATGTTTAAAAATTATGGCCAATTTAATATGAATAAGTAATTTTGTCAATTGTGCAAAGAATGAGCTATTTTAATGATTAGTGGGATTCTAATACTAAGCCTTATTAATTAAAGAACGGCTTAATTAGTAGTTATACTTTTAGTTCAAATCATTAGTCGAAACCTGATTTAACGAACCTCTATTTAACAAATTTTGGGATTTAGCGAATTTTTCTTTTTTCTCCGGCTAAAATGAAGGCAAAAACCCCTATCTACCGAATAATAAACCCCGAAATAACAAATTATTTTAACAACCAAAAAATTTTTTTTGTTTATTTGAGTTTAGAAATACTGGATTGTTTTCCAAATGTTTTATTTGTATTGTCCAAAGCAGAAAAACACTTTTCTTGGAATCCGTAATTTTTGAGGGGCGAGGGCAAGGTTGCAATCAAACAAGAGTGATTCTGATGCTGAAAGCGATAGTGAAACTCTCATTAAATGTAACTTTTTCAAATGCTTTACATGGCCTGGAAACTAAAAACATATCTCATGCAGCAGGCTGCAAAGGACACAGTATTTTCTTCTCTCCATAAAGTTGAAAGAGAACTATTCCGAGTCAAGTATCAAGGAGATTGTCCAAACGTTTTTTTTCCTCAGTAGTTTAAAATTTCAAATTAACTTGCGTCATAATAAGTCGTGAAATGCTGAATAAAAAGTAAACTTTCTAATTATGGATTTTTTGTGCAGTTGCTTATTAGGGGTTAGATAAGGTAAGTGCTTTTTTTTTTAAAAATTTCACACCCCGATATTACGAATAACCCTGATTTAACGTATAAAAGTTTTGGTCCGAGATTTCCTTAAATCGGGGTCTGACTTTATTTAGTAATTTTGAGAATATACTGGCAGTTTATAATTTTGGTAGAATGCCTAAGATTGATGTATTTCCCCTCTATCATTTATTTTCACCTCAGATAATGACATTGATAAGGTCTGTCATGGAGGTGAGGAATTTTCTATTAATATAGGCCTAATGGATATATTTTTCAGGGAAATATTTTTTTCTTCTTTGCTATAATATGCATATGTTAAGCAAATGAAAACATGTTCACCTTTATTTTTACATTAATTTACATCCCTGAAAATCAAGTTCACGGAGGTGAGCAGTAACAATAACCACTTCCTGTTTTTCGACAAAAACTCACAACTTCTTCATGACTGAAAATAAACAAGAGGGCTCCCATGTGTCATGGAAAATAAAATTTGATGCCATTACTGCCATTTGTTAATGAGGAATGGCATTTTGTGTTTAGGTAACAGAGGTGAGAATTTATTGTGTGACATAACTCCTTATCCTACTAAAACATAATACAGTAAACCCTCGTTTTACGAGGGGGTTACGTTCCACAGAAATGACGCGTAAATCGAAACCGCGTAAATTGGAACCTAATAATAATGTTAAAATAGGGTTTAGGTTCTGAAGATAAAAAAACTACTTCATTCCAATGATAACTAACTGTATAATAAGTTTAATGTGCACTTATATCAATTTTTATGTACAACATGCATAAAGAAAACAAATTAATTTCATGTTCTTTTTATAAAGAGGAGCTGTGGAGACAGACATTTTCCCCCATCTCAGTACCTTGCTTTCCAATTTTTTATTTTTCGATATATTTATTTTTGACCGTTTTTTCATTTTTTGCGATATTTTTAAGATGCATTAAAGCCTTCTTTCATGCTTTTTTCTTCTCTCTCTGACTTTTAATGGGAAAGTAGGCT
Organism: Uloborus diversus; assembly: GCF_026930045.1. Taxonomy (NCBI): domain Eukaryota; kingdom Metazoa; phylum Arthropoda; class Arachnida; order Araneae; family Uloboridae; genus Uloborus; species Uloborus diversus. The sequence goes on along the minus strand of NC_072738.1, from coordinate 129,891,979 downwards.
AAAAAGAAGGGTAGGGGAATTTTTTTCTTTAGTCAGCAGCAAATGATGCATTAACATCATTTAAACAGATTTAATTTTTTTTCGCTTGTTTAATATCATTTTAACACTTTAATACTTTCTCACAATCAGCTACAGTGAAACCTGCATAAATTGACCACTAGTAGTACAGCACTTTAGTGGTTAACTTCAGACAATTGGGCAACTTATAAAGGTTGTTATATGTGATCTAGGACTCATTTTGTGTGTGTATGTGTACCTGACAAAATAAGCTGACTTACACAGGTAATCAACCATACAGGTTTTACCTATGGTAAAACTCACAACATTGGAACTAGGTACAGTGAAACCTGTGTAAGTTGACCACTTGCGGTACAGTACTTTGGTGGTCAACTTAGACAGGTGGTCAACTTATAAAGGGGGTAATGATTTTTCTTTTTTCTTTTGTCATTTCTTGCACCATGTATTCATTTTTTGACTAATTGACACTTACTCTTTCCAATCAACTCACTTTCATTGTTTAACATTACTTTGAAACAATAATTTAAAATATTATTCAAATATTTTTAGAGGTTATTTTCTCAGAATGACCGATAATGTGTCATGTAAATTTAAAATTTCAGTAAATTGATTTAAAAAAAAATCATTGTTTAAAAAAGTTATTTGATATTTATAGTTCCTAAAAATTCATAGCTAATCAAAAATAACAAATTTTTCGCCTATTTTTTTTTCTCACATACATTTAATACATTTATAACCATGATGTTCTACTTTTGAACAAAATAACTCCTTATTGAAGTTTGGCACACTTATTAGACACTAGTTTTGGAAATTTCATACGTGTCAGCTAATTTTCTCTGGATTTCTCCCTCTTCAATTAATTTTAATGTTTCATACTTTTTATCAATCTCAAGTTTAACTAACTTTCTTTTTGAAGCCATTTTATGTAAAACTATGACACAAAGAGCAACAAGCTGGACTCTCATAGTTTTAAAAGGCAGTTGAAAATGAAAATGTTCTATTTCTTAATCCCTTGCACCAGAAATACTGCAATGCAAGTAACTTAAACTATAGTACAATTCCAGTGTTGCCACAAAATATTGCAACTGAAAAAAAATACTTTGTACTTTTCTACTGACACGTGTTTTCATTCAACAGAGAGTACAAAGGGTGATCTCAAATAGAACAACGAAATAAAAACAAATTTGGAGAATAAAAGGGTTCTTAGTAGTTTTCTAATGTGGTTAAACTTACAAGGAGGTTTAATTATGCTGCTGTTTTATTTCGTTGGTAAAATGCTGGTCTGGCGTAAAAATATTCTTGGAAAGCTATAAAAAAATAATAACAAAATAAAATAACTTGCTAAATTAAGTTTTAAAAATAAACCAAGTGGTCAACTTACAAAGGTTTTTTACAATACTCCAAACCAAATTTGGGGTACATTAGTGGTCAAGATAGACAGGTGGTCAAGATAGAAAGGTGGTCAAGTTACAGAGGTTTTCCTTCATTATACAAGATAGGACAAATTTCGTTCCTGACAAAAGTGGTCAACATAGACAGGTGGTCAACTTACAAAGGTGGTCAACTTTACAGGTTTTACTGTATCTCCCAAAAGAATTTTTACAGTAATTACTTTAGTAAACATCACCCCTGAGGGTCCCCTGTTTCTATCACAATGACTAACCAGATAGGAGTCTCGGAAGATCTTTAGTAAGACAATACAAACTTGTATCAAAATATGCAGCTATTTATTTCTTTGGCGCTAAGTTAAAAAGATTGGATAAAAATGCCTAGATACCCCCCCCCCCAGCTTTGTATCTTGTTGATTGCACTATTGCACTAAATTCCTTGTAAACTTTAAGTAGAATGTTATTTAATAGGATTCATATTATTCCTAATTCAATGTTTCAATTGTACATTTCATTGCATAGATGGTGTAACAAAAAAATTTGAAGGGGGGAAAAGTATCACATTTTACAACAGAACATGTTTTCCATCTAAAGATGCTTGTAATTCTTTATTGATTACAACATTTATAAAGCTCTTGTGAAACCAAAAATGGTTTAAAATACTAAAATACAAAAGCTATTTTTACCTAAAAATTTGATGGCTTTATCAACATCAAAAGGATAATTCATCTCACCATCAACTAGACCAGGTGTATCAATGAATGTCACCAAACTGAATTTCTTTTGCTTTGATGTTGATATCTCTGTGCTAATATAATCAATAAGGCCTGAAATTAAAAGCAAAACATCACAGAAATAAATACGATGTAATATATTGGCAATTACATTCGTTGAACCAAGATTACATCAATTTTCTTTGCAATTACAATAGGATTACAATCGACAATTTGGTACGAGTATACAGCATGAAAAGCAGAAAACAATACACAATTTATAACAAGATGGCTGTATTTAAATGGGTATTTGAGTTACTTAATAAAAGACAGCATGCTCATGTCATTATTTCATAATTTTTCAATCTTTATAATTCATATACTTATAAAAGTAAATTAACTTAAAAATGAAAATGTTTTAAATTTAAAAATGAAATGACAACAATAATGAGCTATATGTGTGCATCATGAATTTTTTATCCGCCAGTTCTAAGATAATAAGAGATGGAGATTTGTCTTGTACATTTTGAGAAATACTTGAAAAGCACCATACAAAGCACTAAAATAACTGTCCTTGAGAAGAAAGACAGCAGAAAGAACAGCCCTTCACTGGGCAGCTGGCATTTAAATTCAGCTAGCAGCCCGATGATGGACTGCTCCACCTGCATGACTCCAAAATCAAGATTGGTATCCAAATGCTGAGCAGAAAATTTCCCATGACTCAAAAACCAGAATAGGCATCCAAACGCTGCAAGGAAAATTCCTAATCTGAAAGGAAATGTTACACAGCATTCATTTTACATTACAAATCAAATTAGAAAGTACCACCTAAATATAGAACTTTAGAGGAAAATAAATCCCACATACATGTTGTACAAAAAACATAGTAGTATTAAACACAGTTACATAGGCAATTTATACAAATCAATGTTATATGAATTATGTCATTGCATATTGTGTGTAAATTTGAAAATAACATGCGTAATAGAAATCAAATATAAAAGAAATCAGTAAGAGAAAACCAAATGATGGTTTTGAACAAATGACTGCATTAGATTGAAGTAACTTATCGCATCTGAAACTATTAATTACATATTTATAGCATTAATGGCAGAAATAAAAATAAAAAATGATATAGATGTGCAGTTCACATAAATGCTTTAAACATAATTACCTTTAATTTCACAAAGTGGTTTGAAATGGGGGTACAAATGTAAAGTTGCATTTCCCTGAAAAGAAAAATGAAAGCGTTGTTGTATTTTTAAAGAAAATATTAAGCTAAAAAGCAAAAAAATAGAAAAACAGAATAGAGAAAAACATACAATAAAAATAACATAAAAAGTTTTAAGCGTATAACAATAGCTTAAATTTCAAAGTACTATCACTGAACATACTGCCCAGACACTGACAGCAAAATTTTCTTCAGCAGTCTGCAGCGTAGATTAAAATCCAAAAAAGTAGGCCAAGGGCTAATTGGACATAAGAGTAATCGTAAAATTTAAATGGGCTCCAGTAATAAAATAAGATACAAAATTACCTGTATGTGCAATCTGTAGATTAGTTTTTGATCGTTTTAGGCAAAAAGAATATCATGACTGGCATAACTTGGATGGGCAGCGTCAAGCTAAAGAGCTTAATAGGGAATATCCTAGTATTAAGGCAAAAGAACACTTAAGTCTTGATTGAAACAGTATTAGGCAGCTTATTCTGCTTTTGGGCAGGTAAACGATAGTATCTGCAGAAATGAGTTTGAGATATTTTGAAGAAGAGCATTTCGGTTTCAACATTAATAACTCTTTTTGTTCTCATTCCCATTACTGCAGTGGTTCACAACAAGCCAAGTTATAAGTATTTAAAATGTTTTCCTCCTCACTTTTAAGTCACGAGTATATCGTGTTTTTGTTTTCTTTCACATGCTCTATTTAATCTTTGTTGTTTTGCTATTTCAGAGAGATCTCTGACACTAACAAAAACATCACATTTCTTTAAATGACATGCGTAATAGAAATCAAATATAAAAGAAATCAGTAAGTTTGTTCACGGTTTTGAACAAATGACTACCTTAGATTGAAGTAACTTATCACATCAAACTATTAATTACATATTTATAGCATTAATGGCAGAAATAAAGATCAAAATAATATGGATGTGCAGTTCATACAAATGCTTTAAACATAATTACCTTTAATTCTCTTAACATTTTTATAGGTTTAGGAAATAATCCAAAAGTCTGCTTTTAAGAAGTATTACTCCTAACAAGCGTAGTTTACACATATCCATTCTTTTGAATCATTAAAAGACATTGATGATTTACTAGACATCCAAGGATGTGGTAATGTGTCTACATCATATTTTAATAAACAAAAATCTTTTTTTTTTTAAATTTTGAATCCAAATTTTCTAGATTAATTAAATGTTAGCAATGGGTTAAATAAAAAATAGCTAAATCATGTTATTAACAATGTGCATCAGCTTCAAGTGCATTATTACTCGAAAATCTATGAAATATGGGTAAGATACAACCCTTCTCATAAGATGAAAAGATCTTTTGGCTCTTTTAACAAGTTTTACTGTAATTCCGAAAAATGAAAAGAAAGATTGTACCTAAGACAAAGAACAAAAAAGAGCCTTTCAAGAGCATGCAAAAAAAAAAAAAAAAACTCACAGTCAAAGTTTCTCTTTTTCTTCCACTTGTAATGAATGTAAATCCCTGAGTTTCAATGGCTACTCCAGTTTTCAATATATGCTCTTCAATATACCTAAAACATAAAAGCATGTTAAAAGGTGGGCCAGTTTGCACACAATAGTACCATACATGATAAAATTTTAAGTTTATTAACCCGAAATCTCACAGACACCCAAATTCTGCACCAGAATTGGAGTTTAATAGACTCCTGTCATATCCTATGCACATTAAGCATTTTCCATCTCTAATTAAATGCTAACCAAAGCGCAATTGATTTACAATATTATCACCATTTAAAATAGAGAAGATTTTATCTAGTCCAGCAGAACTAACAGGAATTATAATTCAGAAACAAGCAAGATTAACAAGACTTTCATGTATTGCATATTTTCTTTAAACTGGTACACCTAACTTGACTTCAGGAAATGAAGCTACTTTGTTTTGCGTTTCATATTACGTACAAAATCTACGTTAATATTGACAAGTAAAACTCTGTCACTATCTTTTGAGCAAATGATTATCTCATCCCAAGCACTTAGGACGAAGAATATTAGGTAGCAAATGATAATCAGTAACTCCCTGTTTTCTTTCGTTTTTGCCCGCCTGCTGGCAGAAAGCCAACCCCCTGCACGTGACCACAAAATTGAGTAACATTTTAATGCCTTTATGCTTCCCTGTAATGCCCTTATGCACCCCCCCCCCTTCAAGTTGAGAACTGCGGTTCTACACAATGTTTTTTTAGATAGTTTCAATTTCAACGTGTCAAATGACTAAACAAGAATTATTCAGCAAATTACCGCCCCTTAGCCAGGGCTAAAGCAGAAATACATGAAATACACCGCCAGTTCAATCATTTCCAGTGGAGGACTGCAGTTTTGTGCTTATTAGCACTCATCAGCCCGGCATAGGAAAGTGACTGAGCTGGAGATGGAAAACCTCTTATGGAAGCCAAGAGGGCCAAACAAAGTGGTAGCTAATGTAGAATTAGCACAGACCAGATGAGTGACCGAAGCAATGGTACTTAACTCTGTTTCCAGAATTTCTTCAAAATGGGATGATGGCATGCATGTCATCGAAAAACTGAATGCTTTAAACATTAATTCAGATTATGTTCTTATTTCATGACTTGAGAAAATAATACAATGAACGAATAAAATGCACAAATGTTTTTAGGGTATTTTTCTGTATCTGTCTTTTCTTAAAAATTTGATTTTTCAATTATTTTTTTAAATACTTACCAATTGATGAAAGAACTTTTCCCTGCAGAATGATTTCCAATAAGAAGAGCAGTTATTTTCTTCCTTGGTGCAAGTAATTCCAAATTCAGACCAGCTGAAATTTTTATGAGTCCTAAAATAAATAAAGTTTCAAAAATTAGTTTTTACAAGAAACATTTTTCTTAAAATTCATATTAAAAAAATTTAAAAAACTTTTTAAACAATTCAATGGATACTAAAATAATGTCATTCCATGTTAGTTCAACCACACCCGAACACCCACCATCTCAGGTTCCAATGAAACTTTGTATACTTCTATTTTTCATAGTCCTAAGTAACCTCCTAAAGTATTTCTTCTCTATTAAAAATAGTTTTTACTTTTTGGAACTTCAAAGTTTTGAGATTTTGCGTTAGTTGTCATTTACAGTTCTATGAGAATGAACAGCAGCTGTTTGCAAAAAAAATTATTTCTCAACAACTAAAGATAAAAAGTTTTTGAAAATTTTCACATTATACATTAAGACTTCAAGCATTTTAGAAAAAAATATATAAAAAATCTAAATTTATATTCAACAACTAAAAAAAATTAACAAACTAAAAATTTTAAAAAATTTTCAATAAAAAAATGATTTTCAAAATTTTAATTTTTTGGCATGAGGGTCTAAATTAAAATAATTTATATATTTTTTTAAATGATCAGTAACATGTGTGCTAACATATAAAATGAAAATCTTTAGGGGACTTTGAGGGATTCTGCCCCCTTGCCCCCTTATTTTGATAAAAGAAAAAAAATCGATCACAATCTTACAATCTTAGCTAATTACTAATAGCATCAAAGAAAATTTGAATAATGACATACATTGGTGTTTGAACCCAAATTTAAACATTTTAATACTCAAGATTTTTTTGAATTGAAAGTAGTTAATTAAATAAATTAATAATAAACAATAAAAACAGGTTATCGCGAAATTCGAAATTTTCCTACAACAATTTATGCATACTAAAAATTATTGTTTAGTATGCATTAAGACAACATAGAAATTAAAAAAAAATCATCTAATTCTAATTTATAACTAAGCAATTAATACAAAGTATTACAAATCCTATAAATACCAGCTCATAGTTCTTAAATTCCTTCTAAATTACGTCTGTTTTCCTACTAAGAAGATTAGAAAAAACGTATGTCATTCTAATTGTTGTGTTGTATGTAATCAGATCTAGGCCAAATACAAGTAAAAATTTGATATCTGTCCAGTAATGATTTCTCTAACCAACTGGGCAAAGAACGGACTAAAAGACAAATTCGAAGCTAGACACTTCTAGTTCGCAGAGCTTTTAACTTGTTTCATTAATCTAATATCAAACTGAAACATGGATTTGTTTTCCGCTCATCAAACAGATTACCCCAGAAAAGTTCAATTTCCCGTGCCTTCTCCAAAAGATTTTTCTGTATTCGCCCCTGAAGGCGGTATGTTGTTTAAAGTCACTTTTTATTTTATACAAATGATTTATAAACATTCTACTCTAAATATTCCTGTTCAAATACAGTGAAACTTCAGTAACTGGACACACTGATAACCCCTGTAACTGGACATTTATTTTTCTTAGGATTGGCCCAGTGCAAAGTCAATGGCTGAAAATCTATCTAACTTGACACACATTTGCGAGAACCCCCTATCAGTCTGCACCCAATTGCTATTCTAGTTCAATTTTTGCTACCAACATTTTTTCATATTAACTTTTTCTCAGAGTTTTAGGAAATCTCTTTTAGAGAATTCTATCTTTTATCCAGGGGAGTAAGCAACCACTCTGTGCTATTAGTGCAATTCTAAAAGGATAGCATAAAATATACCAAACTGTAGAGAAAGAAGGCACCATTATACCTGTATTCTAAACAAGTGTGAGCAGGACTTTTTATCTTTAACAGACATGACTAACAAGAACTTTTATCTCTTTTCAACAATTATGTATTTATTCTTCACAATATATTCAAATATATTATTGATTTTACTATATACTTTTCAAAGAAAGAAAACGAAAAGAATAGAAAATTTCTTTACTAAAATTAGTTTTCATAATGTGAATATTAAGCATCAGTAAGTAAGTGATACTCACAGAAACTCTTTAGGAATTAAAATTTTGGAACCCCAGTAAGTTGACATCCACTTAAGTCGAAATTTTTTCATGTTTCCTTGGTTTGTCGAGTTATGGAGGTTCCGCTGTAGTTTGAATTAGCACATTTTATACCAATTTCTTTTCTCTATTCTATTTATTGCACTTAATTGCATTGCACTAGTGTACACCCCCAAAAGCAGTTGAGGAAAAGATGCAAGTTATGTTGGGGGAGGGGGGGGGATCCGGACAAATATTGTTTTTTTTCCCTTGCAAATACTAATTTGGTTTCTTATTCACATTAAAAAATATATAAAAATCCATTGAATATGAGAGATGCAATTTATTTCCTCATTTGCTATGAAGGGAGGGGGGAAGGTAATTTACTTTATTTAGAACGTATTATTACTAAGCAATCAGGCTATTAACTTTTAAGGGGTGTTAACTGTAATTTCAAGAAATGAAAAGGATGAATTTGTTGCTGTACATCAGTAACACTAAAATGAAAAACAGTTCCACTATAGCAATTTTTCTCAAACATAAGGGTGGCAGTGGGAGGGGGGGGGGGATCCTGAAAGTGCTAGAAACTGCATGATTATGAATTGGTGTTAAGACTTAATTTTTGTTTTCCTTTGTCTTAACTAAAATGCAGTAATCTGTATGCAGATATTGTTGTCTGTAGCTTTTAAATTTCATGATATCTTATTTTCAGAATGTCTATATTTTAAACAATTTTTAATTATTTCAAATTTAAAAAAAAAGCTTGAATATTAAATTTATATATCTGACTTCAATATTAAACACACTTTATATTTAATTTTTTTTAAATTAATTGTTGGGAACTCTGTTTTCAAAGACATAGAAGAGCTTTTCTCTATGATGCTTTCGTTTTTTCTGAAGGGGGGGGGGGGCAGAATCCCTAAAAGACCCATAACTTTTTTCATAGGGGAAGTTAGGACACATACTCATGATCATTTTTCATTGTTAAACATGATTTTTAAAACTGACCCTGATGTTAAAAATTTGACAATGGCTTTTTTCACCAAAAAAAAAAAAAATCAAAAATTTTTCTTTTTCCAATTTTTTTAAAATTCTTAGTTTAAACCAAGATTATTATAATATTTTTAATAAAAATATTCAAAATCTAAGCCATTTTTTATGAAAATTTCCAAAAAGGTAAATTTATTAGTTGCTAAGAAACAATTTTTTCCTATTAAACAACAGTTCAGTTTGAATGTCTTAAAAATGACAAAAAATGCAAAATCAAAAAATTTGATAAGTCTATAATATCAAAATACATTGAGATTGAAAGAAAAAAAAACTAAGGGGCTGCTTTTTACCACAAAATAAGGAAGTATACCAAGTTTCATCAAAATCTGAGATGGTACGTGTTAAAATCCCATTTTTACGGTAGATTTGAGGTAGAACTACCCCATATTTTAAGTTATTTCAAATGAAAAAGAAGCTTAGATTTTTTTTACATTTGAGTTCAATGTTCAACACACTGTATATTTGAATTTTTGTCGTAATTGCTGACAATTCTGTTTTTAAGAATATGGAAGAGATTGTATGATGTTTCCTGCTTTTTTTTTTTTCAGAATGGGGAGGGGGGGGGGCAGAATCCCTCAAAGTCCCCTAATGTTTTTCATTGGATAAGTTAGAACACATATTCATGATCATTTAAAAAATATATATATGATTTTTAAAGCTGACCCTCTTGTTGAAATTCAGAATTATGTCAGCACCTTTTTTTGACAAAAAAAATTTTAAATTTTCACATTCCTAATTTTTTAAAAATTTCTCATGTAAACTAAAACTATTAAGATATTTTGTATCAACATGTTCAAAGTCTTTACATTGTGTGCAAAAATTTTCCAAAAGATTATAGCATTAGTTACCAAGAAAATTTTTTTTTTAATAAACAACATCTTCTCAGTTTGAGTGTCTCAAAAATGATAAAAAAATGCAAAATCGCCAGATTTCAAAAGGCTATAAAATCAAAATGAATTGATATTGAAAGAAAAAAAATTAGGGGGTTGCTTGTAACCATGAAGAGATGAAGTATACCAAGTTTTATCAAATTCCGAGACGGTGGGTGTTAAAATCCCATTTCTGTGGTTGATTTGACGTGGAATGACCCAGACGCGACAAAATTGTGAGAAAGTCCCCCATCGAAACGATTTTTGAGTAAGATAAAATGCACAATTCTTGTTATCTCACGCTCTATCGGAAACCTTGGATTAAAGGTTCGAACATTAAAGTTGATCATTAAATTTTCAATTACACCTCTTTTCTTTTGTATGTTATTTTGCTTCAACCTCTCAAAAGATGTGTAGTATGACCTCAATTTAATGATTGTCAAGGGACTGGAAGAAATTATCGTTAAATCAAGAAGCATAAAGACACGTAATACAGCAAAATCTGGAACAGTGAACTATATCATTAAATTTAGGAAATCGTTAAATCGAAGTTATACTGTATATGGTCTTTTGCTGTGTTTTTCAACAATGTTTTTAAGCCTGCACAAATACTCATGTAAGAAAATTACAGAGAATTTTAAGAATTGTAAACATTATATTCTCAGTTTTTCTTTTTTTTTTTTTTTTTTTTTTTTAGTTCAACTATAGCAAAATTGATAGTGATTTTCATATTTCAACTTTAGTATTATTGGTTCCCCCATTTTAAACTTCATAGCTTTTAGAAAATAATAGCTTAAAAACTTTTAAAAATAAAAAAAAAGAAGCATGCTTTTGAACTAAAAACTAAATAATCTTGGAATGTAAGGTATGTTCAGGTGTAGAGTTGGCACGTTTTTGCCAATGGGGGAAAAATAGTATAAACTGTCCTGGCAAAATATGTTTGTCAATGTTTGCCAAAGAGGCAAAAATAGATGTAGGTGGTTTATTTTCGAGGAATTTTAACTCTAATCTAATTTATTCTTTTGTTTTTAACTTAAAATATTCATTGCAACTATGAAACAGTAATCCAAAAGTTTTTTTTATTGATAAGACTATGACTGTAAGGTAAGGAAAGGGAGAGTAAACAACAATAAAATAGCAAAGCATCAAGCTACCGTCCTTAAACCAGGGCTAAGGCAACACTACCTGCAATGCACCAGCAGCCTAATTATGACATACAGAGACCGCAGTTTCGTCTTTGTGAAGGGGTGTTTACTTATCCGCCGTCCATCCTGCCCATCCCGTTTTTGGACGTGACAGACTGCCGACGAAAACATAGTAGCATTCACATATGGTCGCCGTACATCAATCACGTGGTTGAATTCACTCACCAGAGAGAAGAGCATGCTGCTTGGCGGGAACCAATGAAATGCTGTCCTACTTTTGATGGCTGTCAGATACCAAGGTTCTGCTGATCGAAACGGGTCCCATCCAAGATGGATTGCTGTCCTGGCAACCAGCAAAGAAAACCTGTTTCAGGTGGAAAAAAATCGGTGCGGACGTGACGGAGAGCCCTTTATGGACTCATCAGCCTGGAGTAATCAAAAACTGAGCTGGCTTCAAATGTCATCTCTTTGAAAAATTGCAGTCTCTGGATGTCATTACTGAGCTGTTGCTACATTGCATGGAATAAAAGATAACTCACTGACTTTAGTTTAAACTATCAAACAAGCCATAACTATTGAATGACAACTTCTTATATTTTAGTTAATTTTTATCGGAGAGGTAATACCAATTTGGCTATGCTGTCACTGTCGGAATAATAGAAATTTGAAGACAAAACTATGATTAAAAACAAATCAATGCATTGAAAAACCAAATTAAACCTCTATTGTTTGTTTTGATTTAAGTTTCAGTTGGATTATGTACAACATTTTTTGCTCTTTTGTGGAGCGAGAGGATAAGTACAACTTATTTTTATTTTAGTTTTTTTAATTAGCTTTAAAAAAATGGAATAAAGTAGTAAATGACCTAACAATTAACTTTCGTGCAAAAAAATAAAAAAAAAGAGTGGGGAGCCTGATATTAGATGTTTTAAATTTCTCATCGATAGCTAGTCCTTAGCGTTTTGCAATGATGCAGAGTCCTTGCAAAAATGCAAATGGGGAGCACCTCACGCTTTTTTCCCCTCTTTTTGAAATAATTTATTTTAAGTTAATATTTAAATAATTGTTTGTGGTCAATTATTTGATTCTTATTATTTTAAGCTAATTCAAAAAAATACGCTATACATAGTTATTGGACTTCTTCTCGCTCCTGAACCTACTTTATATTCAAAGATTATTTTTTACTTTATTACTACAAAAATGTAGTTTTTAAAATTTATTTATACATTTTTTTAAAGTTATTGGTTATTTATTCGGATATAAATAATACTTTGAAAATCGTTTGCGATGATTAATTTTTGTTTTGATTCTTAGTTCAATGTGTTGTTCATTTTATGTTCACATTTTTATGCTATCATTGTTATGAGACAGCTATTTCATGCTAAAAATATTCTGTATGAACATATTTTTTGTGAAGGAAAAATGCAAAATTTTCTCTAGTCATTTCGTTGAAAATAAGACAACAAAATAAATGCAATATTTATTGAAACAGCTTGATGTCCTTTTTTTTTTTTTTTGCTATATTTCAATCACAGAGAACCATACCTGATGCCTCATTGTTTTTAAAAAATTGTTGTGGTATTTGAGTATAATGACGCTAGGTTCGAGAATGTATATCGATTCTGCCATAAGTTCAGCAAGTGTAACGCCACAAATAACTCCACTAAGATATTTCATTCCTTCTAGTTTCATTGTTGAAATATCAGCAGTCAAGCGGTGAGTGGGGTCGTTTCCAAAATTTTAAAGGTATTTTTTTCTGAAAGAGCATATTTAAAAACATAGGATCTGACCATTTTTAAAATAATTTGACTACGTTTAATATTTTTCAAAAATTATTTTAATCGGTGCGCTTTCGTTGTTTACGTTTCTGCCGAAGACGTCACAAATGATGAAATGCCATTTTCACGGAGTGTAATATTTAATTCGCATCTTTACTCACGAGTACTGGCAACGATATGGTTGATAGCAATCATAGCACAATATTTAATTCATTTCTTGATTACCATAACGTGGAAACGCGGTAAAAAGATACGGCAAAGTACATCATTTGTGACGTCATAAAGACCACGCCTTATTTTCAAAATCGTACATCTTAAAACATTAATTAAAAACCAAGCGTTGGGAAAATGAAAGTTTTTTTTTTTCGCTCTATGTTTTTTTATTTTTTGACTTTTCTATCAATTTCAGTGAAGAAGCAGTACTTTTGACTGAAGGGAACAAGCCCGTTATGCAGTCTTTTTCAAAAAGAAACGTTTTTAACTTAAAACACTAACAAACGTACCGCGCTTGTTATTAATAAATGCGAAAATCTCGTTTCTTCTGCTTGCATTGTATTATAGTTGCTTTTTTTTTTATTATTGCAATGTTGAAATTTCAAGACTAATATACTTTCTCTTTCTGGCGTCATCGGAAAGGCAAAGAAACATTTGCACCTAAAATTTGACGGCAATCGAAAAATTTGCCGATTTTCTTAGTTGCCAAAATTTTTCCGATATTATAATTTCGTACAGAACAGAAAAGAGTATTGGACAAATGTACGAGTACAACTCCACATAGCGATTTGCTGACGTCGAATCTGACAGTCGATTTCAAGATTTCACAAAACAACTTGATTATTGCAAAACGGATGTTTTCTATGGGCAAAATCTATTCTCTATTCTAGCATGGGCGAAAGCTATTAAAATTCAATTATCATTAAAAGGTTGCCAAGCCTTTTTAGCGTACAACCACAAATAAATTAACGATTGTAAACACTTTTTCATTAACTGTCTGTTTGAACTTTCTGAAACGAACGACTGCAATTTTTTTAACTTCTATAAATAAAGTTGTGCAAAGATGAATAATATATTACTTTCCCCCAAAAGAATTTCTGAGCTTACATTTATTTTTCTTTTTTTTTTCTAATGAGTTAATGTTTAATACAATACACGCTGCAAGTATTTTAAATGAGTTTAGTTTTGTTTCAAAAATCTTGAACTAGTATTTGCTTCATGAAATTTACTGACTAGTCTAAAAATGCTTCTTTTTTTGCTCTTCCAAAACTATTTATGTTAATCAAAAAATATCCACCTTAATATATTTGAATATTGTTACTCTCTAATATATTATGGTTTGGCACTTGTGGTTTTAACTCAGATGATCAATGATCGATTATCTTGTGCACTTAATATTTGCCTAAACATCGAGTATGAAATGCCCCCGCAGATCACTGGCTAGTCTATCGTTTGAACAGAAAACCATACGATAGTGTAATAATAAAGAAAAATCTAGATATGAAGCAGTGAAGAACAAAGGAATGTAAGCCCCAAGACTAAAAATTTGAAAATAATCAGTAAAGATGGTAGGAGAACCTCTCGTACGGGGGGTTTTAAGATTAATAGCTCTGGTGGGTACTGCTCTATACAGCATGATTTAGAAATAAATTTCAATGAAAGTCTACCTAGGATCTGAACTTAAACGCGTTTTACTCGAAACTTCCACATACACCCCTTTGCTTCTCACTGGCTCATGTGTAGCAATTCGAAAGTACAGTAAAACATGTTTTAGGAAGCATAAATTATTTGTACTCGTGCCCCCGTTGTCGAAATGTAAGGCCTTAAAATCTACCAACATTCTTAGAAAAGGCACCAAATTTAGCGAATTTCAGTGTGAAATGAAAGTCATTTTTCATTCTTTGAGGTGGCGTGTATGTGTGCAGGGGCGGATACAAAGGGTGGGTCATGCCCCCTCCCCCCTAAACCGTCGACATTATTATCCATCCACATTGTGTTTAAGTAATTCATTAATAAAATGTTATCGATTTCAGTACTCTTTTTCATTCATTAATTATTTTTAATTATAAAATATTTTTAATACTACATCATTTCATTGCTTATGAAATGAATTAGTAACGTTTATACCCCTAGGTGCCTTATTCTGTTCCGATTTGGTGCTTTTTATTGACACCGAAGCAGTTTCAGAGCATTTTCATATCCAAAACCATATGTACTTCAGCTTCAGTACTCCCCCCCCCCCTAAAATGGTAGTCTGTATCTAATCTACCCTTGTGTATGCGTGTGTAGGACATGGATACCACCGCCCAGGAGGAGCGGATTCCAGTGCACAGTGCTGTTGATGAAGGCCCAGGACCACGGAAGTAGCACCTGCTGGGGCCGGTGGATAGTGGTGCTCGCAGAGGACTCAAGTCCAAATATCATAGGAATTTCAAGTTTGGACCGCTGAGGTTCATAAGCCATTTGTTGATTGCTTAATAAACGACATCAAAAATATTTAAGGGAGTCTGGGACACAAAAATTGTCAAATATTGCAAATTTTTTTTATCCTTTAAAATACTTCTCCGCTTTTTTTCTGCTTAAAAGGACGTTCAAATCTTGTTTCTACCTTAATTAGAACAAAAGATTAATTATTTATGTTGCATACATTTAGCAATTTAGCTAATATTATATTTAAGTTCAAAACTTTAAACACGTTTTTCTTCATGATGCAATTTTTTCCCGCTTTTTTGCATTCAAACTCTTGTCAAAAACTGATAAAGTAATAAAATTTGGAGCAAGTCTTCTTCAAACAGTTTACTTTAATTTTTATTCGGCAATTCAAAAAAAGTTTACTGTAAAAAATATGATTAAAAAAAAGTATAGTCGAATTTTTCGAAATTTTTCTTCAAATATTTTCTATTTTTTATTGAATTAATATTTTTTAAATCGCCGAATAAAAATTAAAGTTTAGATATTTATGCATAATGTTTTGAAAAAAAAAAATGAAAACTGATTAAGAATATTTTGAGTTTTAGCGATTTAAAGCAACCCCATTTTTTAAAAAAAATAATTAAATTTAAATAAAACAATTTTTTTTAATATTTATATTATGAGTTTGCTTATTAAATAGCTGGTGAATCAGTGCAAAAAATTTCAAAACTCTAAACTATTTAGTAAATTTTTTTTTAATGTGTCCCGGACCCCCTTAAATAAATAAAATTATAATGAAGTCCTCTGATCGTAAAATTCTAGCATCCAATCTTAACCATAAAATATGAATTTTGTAGTGGATTAAATGGTTTCTTAATACAATAAGCTTTAAGGGAATGAAAATTTCTGTAAAATTGTTTAGGTTTCTGAATTAAAGTGTTAGGTATACGAAAGTTCATTAATACAAATAGGTGTGTGAAAACACAGAAAGGATATTTTGGAAGACAAAAATAAAAATATATTTGTAAGTAAATAGCTAGTATTAAATTTTAAAAAGTGTGAAAGTTCATCAGTTAGGTTTTCAGCCTGTTAAGAAATGTTAGAAGCCCTAAAAGTTTCATACAAATTTTAAGGGTTTTAGAATTTATAATTTATTTTTGAAGGATGAAAATTGAATAGTAATTTTTTTAGTATTTTGACTTTTTAATAAAATTAACTTTATGTACGCGAAATTTAATTAATAAGTTTGATAAACGAGAAGTTCTATTATTAATACGTTTAGAAATTACATTCTATATCACAAAAACTAAGCAACAAACAGTAAAATTTGCATAACACGTGAAGAGAAAGGTTATAGCATAGTAGTTTCACATAGTATCTTCTTTATTTGAAAACGAAGTTTTTGAGCAATCACGATTGCATTGCTTTCATTTGACTGTTTTTGGCGTGCTATCATTTTATTTTCCCACCGCCACCCTCTGTCAGCACCACCGTCGCGTCGACCGGCCTCACGATGCTGCTCCTCTAGCGAAAACTGTCCCCAGGTTGCATCCACGTCCTACACACACGCGCATACATACACAACTGCATACACATACACCTACACACATACACAAAAACATACATACACACAACTACCCACACATTCATGCCTGCACACAGTCACAAACACATATGCCTACACACACATACCCCCCCCCCCCCACACACACACAACTACCCACACACTTATGCCAGCACATAGACACAAACACACATGCCTACACACATACACACATACCCCCACACACAAACACACATGCATTCACACACACTCGAGATTGCGAAAAACATAATTTGAATTCAAGATGTCAAAATTCAAATTATTTTTTTTTTCTATGCTATTTTGAATGACGTTGTCTTGTTTTCATGTTAAAAAAAAAGCTGTGAAACTTTTCTAGCAATTCAATAAGCTGTTTTTATTGTGTTACCATTTTTCTGGGTTTCTTTCCTTATTTTTCTGAGATAGAGTAGAAATTTCCTTTTCTTTTTTCTTTTTTTCCCCTAAGTTCTTGGTGGAATTACCATAACGTGGGTACTTGGCACGTTTCCAAAATTCTTCGCCAAATTAGAATCAAAGCAAAGCGCTTACTGTTTGCCAACTATTGCCAAAATCAATGTTGCTGAAATTTAGAATTTAATGCTTAGTTGTAAAAAAAAAAAAAAAAAAAAAAAACTAGCTATTAGAGAACACTTAAAGTTACAAAACCGGGAAATTATTCCGCCAAATAATTATAGCAAGTAATTAAAATACTAAATATTCCACCAAACAGGACACTCAAGTCCTTACCAAACTTGAAAAGTTCCATAAAATATAATTAGAAGCAAAGTATTAGAAACAAAAATCGCTACAGATATTTCAACAATGAGATTGTCCCCCCCCCCCCCCCCACACGCATTTTAATAATGTTTGGGAATACCAGGAATCATCAATCCATTTTGGGAAAACGGCCAACAAAAAAATAAAGAAAGAAAGAAAGAAAGAAAAATAACGTCCAGCATCCATTAAAATTTTGACGTCATGAATTCAAATTATGTTTTTCACAATCATGAATTGCGATAGGACACAGGCCCGGGTCCTGGGGTAGGCAACCTGTGCCACCGCCCACGATGGCAGATCTTAAGGCTAGCAAATTGTAAGAAGGCAAAAAAAAAAAAAAAAAGAAAAGAAAAGAAAAAGAAAAAAAAAAGAAAAAGTAATTTGAATTTTGTCATCTTGAATTCAAATTATATTTTTTGCAATCACGAGTGTGTGTGTGTGTGTGTATGTAGGCGTGTGTGTTTGTGTGTGGGGGTATGTGTGTTTGTGTGTAGGGATATGTGTATGTGTGTGTAGGCATATGTGTTTGTGTCTGTGTGCAGGCATGAATGTGTGGGTAGTTGTGTGTATGTGTTTGTGTGTGTGTGTGTGTAGGTGTCTGTATGTATGCGTGTGTGTATGTGTGTGTGTGTGTGCATGTGTAGTTGGGTATGTATGCGTGTGTGTGTAGGATGTGGACGCAACCTGGAGACGGTTTTCGCTATAGGAGCAGCATCGTGAGGAGACGGTTGACGGTGGTGCTGCAGAGGGTGTTGGCAGGAAAATAAAATCATAGGACATCAAAACAGTCAAATGAAAGCAATAATCAATCGTGATTTCTCAAAAGGAAAAAAAAAGGAAAAACTCAAATTTGTTCCTTAGTTTTTTTTTTTTTTTTGCAGCTCGACAAAGCGGGCGGCTCTTGTCAACATCGCCTGATCTTAACATCGATTTAAGGCATAACTACTACAGCTGGCCCCTGTAGGATTCACTCGTTCGGGTTTCTTGTTTCTACACATCGAATAGAATAGAAATGGCCAAGAAATTTTCACCCGTAGTATTATCACGGGTGATTTTCTTGAATTGGGGTAGTACGAGACATATTACATCAAAAAAGTAATTGTGATTAGGATGCAGTAATAAAGATTTAATAGCCGATATTTACAAGTACACTAATCATAAAGATTGTGTACAACGTATAACGATATGTAGTTTTATTTCTTATCAATCTTAAATGAAGAGAATTTTTAATCTGGAAAATTTGTATCTGGATGAAGTTTTGCGACTTAAATTCATCTATATTTTCCCGAGAAATCTTGCACAAAAATCAGTTTTTTAGCTTACTTTCCCGAAAAAGTAAAAGAAAGACGGGGGGGGGGGAAATAAAAGCATGAAAGAAGACTTAATGAATCTTAAAAATGTCGTGAAAACATAACCAAAAGCAAAAACAAATAAAATATTTAAACAAATACTGAAATATGAAAAAATAGAATGTAGGGTGTTGAGATGGAAAAAATGCGTGTGTGTCGGTGCGTTTCTGTCCCCCTCCCCTAATAGCTTTTGAGTGAATAGTCCGATTCAAACAAACTTTTTTTTTCTCGAAAGATCTCTACGAGAACACCTCATTCCCATATTTGATTTGAGCAAATTTACTCATATCCATTTTTCATTTCAACAATTTTTCATTCAATTTTGAACAGATCAAAAAAACTTAACATAACCGCCTACGGGGAAATTTAAGGCAAACATAAATCGCGAACTTACAGATTTTTTTATTTAAAATTTTTTTAATAGAAAAAATGTATTAGCTGCTTTGTTCAAAAGGTGCTACTACTTTATTTGTTCGTTTATTTATTTTTTACGTCTCTATTTCATCAGGTGTGCGAGACAAATTTTGTTTCTAGAAATCAGCTTAAAATGCTATGTTTGACAAAATTTCCAGTCTTAGCTACTTTAGAGAATATTTATTAGGTACTAGAATATTATTATACGGGAAAGTAAGCTCGTTTTGTTTACGACGGAACTTCTTTTTTTAATGTAAAGTCTGCTTGAGTTCATCCCTGAAAAAAAATGAATAAACCCAAATCGCATACGATTAGTAACTATGACGACGAAAATTGAAAATTTCGCTCTCTAAACAAATTTTAAAAACATCTGTTTGTCATGGTAATCTGAAAAATCAAAGCAATATCAACTTTGGTCAAGTAAACTTAATAAGTAATTCGTGTTTGCTCAAAAAAGGGGGGGGGGGACTTTTGCTTCTTTATTTTCTAAGAGAACGCGAGATACAAAAAAGGTTGGGAAATTCTGTTAAAAAAAGTACTTTCGCAATGAAACTAAGATTAGAAAGTTTAGTTCAATATGGAATCCTCTTCTTGTTGCTTCGTTCTACAGCAGCTCTTTATGTAGGCCATTAACCTGTTGATCTTGCCAAAAGCAAACATATCCTTTCGCTTGTTTTGCCCAAGGTAGTTTACAATCTACTAAATATATTCCAATTACTTTATCACCGACTGAGTTTTTATTTTTAGCTTTTTTTTAGACAACCGGCAAATTGCAATTAAACCTGTTGGTATCGAATGCATACACCCTTCCCACACGGATGCTTCCAACCCTGATTTAAACAGTTTTAATGAAGCCCATGCGGCTCGGTCACCTGTTGAAAGGCATGGTTCGTTGACACACTTTTTCCATTAGTATGCAGAGCAAAATTCTATTTCGCCCTGAATAAAATTATTATTTGTTGATGGCGAGGGTATAAGAGAAAGCGCGAAGTGCCCTCTTCTGGTTATCGAATTGAACCATTTTGCCTGATTTATTGCGATCGCGTTGTTCCACGAGTTCTGCAATTATGAAGCTGCTGGCTATTCTTTTGTTTTGCATTGCTTTGAAAGTGACTGTAGCTGAAACGCAGGATGAAGATGATGCCATTGAAGATGAATTTATGGCTGCTTTGTGTCGTAAGTTATGGACAATATGTGTTCTATTGTTTAACTACGTAGTTATCACAAGAAAAAAATACTTAAAAGTAATTCTTTCACAGCGTAATAATGTGTCATACACGTTTCCGGCTTTTCTTCGTGCATATCACAGGCCAAAAAAAAAAAAAAAAAACTATATGTGGGCCTTTTTTTCCACTTCTTATCTAAAAAATGAAAACATTCGATAAGCATATCGCACTCTGGCAACAGAAGTGACATAACTCAAAAAAAAAAAAAAAGAAGAATGCGTCACCAAGTGCCATATATGTTAAATAACTTTGCGAACTAAATGACAAGAAAGGGCACTAAATTTAGATTTTAAATCAATATTTAGTACGTTTTTTCAACATATGATATGTGCCAGTTTTGCTAGATGGGGGGGGGGATTACACGTAAAGATGATATGTGCCAGTTTTAATCGGGAGGGGGGGGGGGAGGTTACACGTGAAAGAGCATTTTTATGTTTTTAAAAGAGTTCTTAAATTTAGTTTTATATTTTGCGCATGAAAATGTTTGCTTTATTCCGTTACGTGCATTTACTTATTATGATTTTTACTACAGTTATGCGCTTTATTCTATTATTCAATTCCATTCTTACAACCAGAAACAAAATTTTTAAACAATTAAATAACTAATAGGAAAAGTATGACTGAGCAAATATTTCAAATTAAATGAAAGATTTTAAAATGAAATCTTTGGAAAAATCTACGTTTAGAATTTGACGAAATCAATCAGAACTATGTATCTTAATAATCAAATTTATGTTATTTATCAGGATCTATAAAAAATTTACGTTCGATATTTTTTTCTTACAAAGCGTGCAAAAAACTAAAATGGCAAATAATATCGTTAGCCATCACTCATTGCAGAAAAAAAATACTTATTTTTATCCTGAATGAAGTAAAATAATTTTCTTCAAACTTCAATTATTTTTTAACGTTTCTAACTAATTTTACTTTTTAAAGAAAAATTTCAAATCTGTATTAAACGTTTAAATAACTACGTTAAAATGGCTCCCGATTATTTTTCATCGCTTAAAGTGCAAAATTTTTTCCATCGATTTTCTGTTAAACTCACGTTTTAATTGGACATGGAAACTTCAAAAGCTATTTGTTTCTTTTCAAGTCGGTGAACTGTGAAGTTTGTGTTTGTGGTGAAGCTGACGAAGATGTAGATTTGCTTTTGAGTTTCTTTGTTTACTTCTTTGAATGTGCGCATATTTTGTTTGGCTTTTTGTGCGTCTTTTCTTACTTCTATAAGTCTTGTTATACAGTGTGGTGAATGAAAAGTTTTTGAATCTCCTAAATAAATATTTTAAAAAAAGGTTAGAAAAAAAAACAAGTTTTAGCTTTTATTTTTAGCTTAACAACAATTGCAATTAATGCCTTGCCGACAGCAATAAACTTTTGTACAATAAATTGCTAGAAAAATAACGTAAAAGCACAAATCGAAAAAAATTGTAAAAACCAATATTTTTGAATATCTGTTCTTTTAAATGTGTTTTTCTCACTATAGCATGTGGTTTGTCTTCGAATATGTTTAAGTTTTATTGCTTTCTTTGTTTTTAATAAATTTGCGTATTGACTTCATACCATTTAGAGATTTATAAATGCATGCCCTAGGGACTGGAAATATGGCAACACTATAGTTGGATAATAGGGTGGTTCGAAAAAAATCGATTTTTTTATTTCGGAATCGCGTTACTTCTCAAAAGTTGTAGTTTGATATCCCCAATCGGGGAAAAATAAAAAATTGACATCTTCAGTTCACGCATAGGGCTGAAAATTTAAAATGTTAAACATCAAATTTTCAAAAATTTGAAATTTGATTTTTTCAAAAATTTAAAAATTAAATTTTTAAAAAATTGTAAAATTGAATTTTTAAAAATTGTAATATATTATTTTTTCAAATGTTTAAACTGCAATATCCATAAGATATCCGTGTGTAGCGCAGTTTGAACCTAAAAAAAAATGTTTTATAGTTTTTACACAAGATTTTTAGTTTGCGCATACGACTTGAATTGGGCTAAAATCGCATGAATTTGAAATTTACGTATGCGCGACTAAAGATCTTATGTAAAAGCCATAAAATATTTTTTTAGGTTCAAACTACACTATATATTGATAAATGGTAGCTGCACTATAAAAATTAGAGAAAACAATTTTAAAACTTTTGAAAAATTCAATTTTTAACGTATTTTTTCAAACTTTCCGCCTTATGCACGAATTGAAGAAGTTAACTCAGAATTTTGTTTATATTTTCCTCAATTGAGGATATCAAACTACAACTTTTGAGAGGCAACGCGATTCCGAAATAAAAAAATTCTATTTTTTCGAACTTTCCAATCGGATAACCATTATCGCTTGGAGAATTCGTCGCACAATTTTTCAATCAAATTTCAGTCTTTGGCCGCCAAAGATGGAAATTTCGCTCAGAATATTGTTTATTCTAGAATATCCAAGACAGACACGCAAAGGATCTCTAGCATGCCACATAATCATATGAATGGGAGGTATGTTGAAAACAACAACTTTTCGCTCAGCCAAAAAAACGAATCGGCTTAGTGCAATATACTAAACAGGCCACGGAGAGCAACATACGTTTTTTCATTTAATTACTTTGCTCATTTCCTATTGCAAGGGCCCTGAAGCAGGTTTGCTACATACAACGTTCTTCCATAAATTTTGAACACTTTATCTACAAGGCCAATGCCAACTATCGCATTCTTTGACCGTGTAAATGAACTAAAAATACAGGTGATTCATTCTCTAAACTATATTCATCATTTTTATAGTGAAAATAAAAAAAAAGAAAAGAAAAGAAAACCAACATATATAACGTTTGATCCGCATTTCGGAAATCCAACGGCTGGGACCGAGTTAGAACTCGCAAATTTCGGCGTAAAACAACTACCTTTTCATTGAACCCCAACTACCTTCTTGCTACATGTATCATAAAGTTCTAATGAGAGGTGAAAAATTAAAAATAAAAATAGAGAAAGAAAAAGGTGAAACATCTGTGACCGTAACGACAGAAATGCTGATGTATAATTATATTATACTTGATGTTTCTCCCCCCCTTCCCCCCCCCCTTTTTTTTTGTTTGCCCATGCTGGAAACACTTCAAGAATCAAATTACGATTTATTTTATAAATGTATGTTTTATTTTTTGCAGAGCCGCAAACAGTAAGGAACGTGGCCAGTTGTGGAGAAATGTTACCTCCTGAAGTAAGTTTTCGTTGCTATGCTAATATTTATCGATATTGTATCTTACTCTTGTCACCAGGCTTCAATTCAGGATTCACCTGCTTTAATTCGGGATTAAACGATTGATCCTTCAGTACAACTTTTATAGCTCCTTGGAACATTTAACTTAAATAGAAATTTGGCATTGGTTGTTTTTAGCGTCTCTGCAGGACGTAATTTTGACGTCATTCTGTACGAGTAAACACCCGAAATTTCAAAATCGTTTAAATTTCAAAGTCACATTTTACTGTTTGAAATAATTTTTGAGAGAAGAAAATAACAGTATCTAATAAAGGGACGATTTTTTTTTAAAATTTTCCAGCCCCCCCCCCCAAAAAAAAAAGCCTTTATTGGGGGAAAACCTGAAGCTTAGAATTTCATGCATGTGAATTTTTATTCATATTATTGATTGTTTGATTTTGAAGAATAAAGTAATTAACGATCATCAATGGTATCATTGATAAATGCTATTGCTCTAAATAGAGTACAATTATGCTGTAATCCAGGATTTTTTACCTTTAAGTTTTTAATTTTGTCCAGCTTTCGCGTAATGGTTTAAAAACTCAAGTTATACATTTTTAACATTAAATTGTTTGTTTGATTTCATTTATGAATTATTCTTAATTTCGCACTATGTTTTCCAATTATTTATCTTTATTTCAACGAAATAAAACTAATTTGAGCTCAGTTATGATTAAAACAGACTTCGAAAAATTAAGTACATTACTTTGTCTACCAGTATGTATCGCATTCAGAACTCTAGTACATTCTGAACTGTCTCTTGTCCAGGGTTTGATTTTGTGTAAAGTAAAATTTATAATGATAATAAATGCAGCTCCTTTCACATCCCTGCTACCGGCAATTATTAGCGGTATCGCAATCAATATTCAATAATTTTTGTTTGACATGGTTTCTCCTTCACCAAGTCACCTTGGAAGAAATAAGTTTTTCCCCCCGTAAATTTAAACTTTTTTTTTTTACAAATCAATTAAAATGTTTAGTACACGTTATCAGAATTGATAGCCGGCAAATATTTCCGCAGTAGGGGAGAAAGTTGTACCTTGGGATGCTTGTACCTTGGGAAACTGCTAATTTCTAAGAATCTATATTTAGCAGCCATGTTTTTTGTAATCTCTAAGAGTAACTTTCGCTACTCAATGGTGCCATAGTAACAATCAGCATCAAAAGCGTTAATTTGATGATTTTGGGAGAGAGAAAATTTCATGACTCTAAAATAAATATTTTCTTCATTTTTATTTCATTTTCTGTCTTTGCATTTGTAAAACTAATCAGCTGAATTTTACTTTGTTATAAAAGTGCTTTAAATATTTTGGTTATGAGAAAACAATGATAGTGCATCTAGATTGACCACCATTTTTGAATATTCTTAAACCTTGTGGTGATTGTACCTCGGGACAGCCAATCATATTGTACCTTCGCACACGTCGCAAGGTACAACATATACATGGTTCTTAATAATTAAGATGTGTTTAGGAACGTGGAAAAATGTTCTCATATGATGTAGTCTTTTAAACACATTTAATATTATATAATAATCCATTAATTCATTATTCATGATTTAATTCATTACTATAAAAAAATACTTTTTTGTTTTTTGGTGCAAAATTGGTTTAAGTATGTGGCTGTTTTTTGACTCATGATGAGTGTCGCACGTTGCAACAGGATGTGTCTCAAGGTACAATAGGTTGTTGTACCTTAGGACAGTTTGAAACTCTTACTTCAAATGGCTGGCAATATTTTATTTTTAAACTTATAGAATTTTGAAAAATATGTTGGAGAGAAATATGTTGGGGTAATGTAATGTGACTTTTAGATTTTAAATTTGATTTAAATAATTGACGTTAAAAATTAAAATATGGAAAGTGTCCCAAGGTACAACACTCACCCCTATCCTATATGCAAGTCTGGTTCTTTTTCTGAGATCACACATTTTTTGAACTAAAGTTTTAAACTTCTCAATTCCTCACCTTAACCATCGGATCCTGGTGGTATAGCACTAGCATTTTTTTTTCCTTAAAGTTCTATACCCGAAAATTACTTTACTGTTTTGTTCCTAGTACCAGAAGTGAACTATTAAATGAAATAATTAAAAAAAAAACCGCAGTTTCAGGGATTTTGCGTGCATTCAATTTGGTATACTAACCATTCAATTTTCCACTACACTGTAATAAAATTTCATACACTATAATAAAAGAATGGAAAATGTTTCTTTCTCCTCTGACAGAAACAAACTGAAGAATTTTTCAATACTCCCAATTTCTCATCAAGACTAGTTTCAAGCAGTCAAAACTCACACCCAGATGACATTAAGACTGACAGAATTGCTTAGGAAACCCACTGGATCCAGCTGGGAAGAAAGTTGAAAGTCCCCGAAAAAATATCTTTGTCAAAAGCAATTCGAACACTACAGTACTTTTTCTTTCAGGGGAAAAACATCATTTACAACTGTTGCCGCAATCTGACTCGAAACTTTCGTGACGATATGGTTACGGCAGCGGGAACATTCTGTGAAAGAGAAGACCTTAGAGATCCAGTAAGGAATTTTTACCTTATTATTCAAAAAATACTACAAAAGTCATATTTTATAATGGAGTCGTTTCCGAAGTTTTAAAAGCATTTTTTTTTTCTTAAAGAGCGTGTTTAAAAACATAGGATCTACTCATCCCCATATAAATAATAGCCATTGATCGAGTAACCCGCGAGTTTCAACAATGAAACTCGCGTCACAGCATGATAATTTCATAATGTGTTCTGGTAATGTTTAAGCTGCAGGGAAAGACTTCATTGTGACAAGGCTGAACTGGATCCGGTAATTTAATCGTTTTACTGGTAAAACTGTGTCATTTCAGGGGAATGAAGAAAGAAAAAATGGTCAACAATGAACGCTACCTACTGGAGTTTAGCGTTAATCCACTGGAGTGAGGGTTAAAATTTCAAATATCAAAATATCACCAAACAGGAAATGGTTTCGTTCAAATTTAGAAGAGGAGAAGCAATTTTCGCCCGTTATACCTTGATGTGTGACTTTCTAGCTTTTTAAATAATTTGACTAAGTTTAATATTTTTAAAAAATTATTTTAATCGGTGCGCCTTCATTGTTTATGCTTCTGCCGATGACATCACACATGATGAAATGCCATTCACAGAGCACAATGTTAGTTCTTTACTCACATGTACTGGCAACGATAGGGTTGATAGCAAGCGTAGAGTGTAATATTTAATTCGCTTCTTGATTATCATAACGTGGAAACGCGGTAGACAGATGCGCCAAAGTACATCATTTGCGTTATCATAAAGAAGACGTCTTATTTTCAAAATCGGACATTTAAAAAAATGAAAAAAGAATTAAGCGTTGGGGAAATGAAAGTTTTTTTCGCTCCATGGTATTTTTTGCTTATTTTATCAATTTCACTGACTAAAAATAGTACTTTTGACTGAAGGAAACAACCTCAATCAACAATTAATTTTCGTGATGACAATGAATATACAAAATGGAATTTTGTTATAAACTTAGCTTTAGAAACAAATTCTTCATTATATTCTTTTTAAATTAATCAACGTTGATTAATAATTTTTCCTTTCTTATTCTCTTTCAGCTTTTCATCTGCTGGGAATCCGGTCTTGGCCCACTTAATGTAAGTACCCGTATTGCCGCATAGGTACTTCAATTATCGTCAGGTGCGCCCCGAACTTAAATTTTTGGGAGGGCAGAAATTTTCATTGCCGAACGAAACTCTAAATTTCCACTGAATGATGATAATTTTGCCGAATCACCAGACAAAATTTGCTGAAAAAAAAGAGAAATTTTTGGAAGGTCACAGTGACCTCCCATCGGGGTGCCCCTGATTATCGTAAAACAAAATTACGTACCAAGGTCATTCACACTAAACTTTCAATGTGTAGTAATTCGCTATTTTAGAGCTTGAATACGCTACCTTACGGTGATTTAAGAAACTATGAAAAGAGGTAAAACGTTCTGTTTCATGTTTTTCCTCTAATCCAAAATTACGGCTTCAGACAGTTTTTGATGTTATGTAATTTCAAAAGAATGGAGCAGAAAAACCTCCAGAAACACGAAGATAAATTACTGTCATTCACTAAGTTTGAAAGCAGGTTATAAGTGACAGCATTTGGGAGGGGGGGGGGGGTGGCAGAGATTGCAGCACCTCCTACAATTTATTGGAATTGTGAATAGCCTAGTTTGAACTCTTTTTCCAACTCAAGCCATTTATTGTGATGCTTTAGAATTGCCTTTTGTATCGTAACATTAGACCACGGGAGGCAAGATTTTCAATACTATTTGGAATGGAACAATCAGAAACAGGCTAACCCAATATGCAGTTTTTATATTACTCTCAAAAACGCATATTGATCCCTCACGAAATTTCCATCATATTTGACGCAACGGCATCGTCCAAAACGCGCCGAGTAAACTTTTCGTCAAACTGACGAATATTTCGTTAAGTTTGAACACCCAGAAGTTTCTGACCCAATCGTACTAAATCGAGAAATTTGTCTATCGATTAAAACATCCTGAGATTCAGGCGATGCTGGGGGGGGGGGAATGTGGCTGCAAGATTATTTTATTGAAAATGAGCCGAAAATTAGGAACTTTTCCGTTATGAGTACTATACTTGTCGCATCTTCAACCATGCCTTGTATTTTTGAAGCTATGCTTTATGTGGAACGATGTACGGCCGGAGTAAACTGTAGAAAACGACATAGAAAAACGTTCCACCTGCTACCTCGACGCTCATACGCAGAACTTTGTTTATATAAAATCGTTTAACAATTCATTTGTAGCGAAGCCGCAGTGGTGCAATCGGCTAGCGCTTTCGGCTGACAACCAAATGGTTGGTGGTTAAAGTCTATAGCATTGGAGCAGAGCGAGTGAACTCTTATTAGCGAAGCGCAGACCGGCTTTGGTGGCCAAGCGGTAAAAACACTTGCTGCCTGTCTGGAGAGAATAGCGTTGTGAATTCGACCCCACTCTGGGGTCTTGGGTGTCATTTCTTCTCTTAGTGCAATAAAAAAGCCTTGTTTATGTATTAAAATAAATACATAATTGGTGTATATTGCTTGTGAAAAAGCATGAGCTTGATGAATATTGAATAAACGAATGATTGAAAGCAAAAGCTGTAAAGAAAACAGAAACAAGGGGTTTCTAAAGTGATTTTTTTTATTGCTGTTATAACGAAATTTCAAGTACTGTAACCTGCTAATTTATTTTCGTACTTTCAATTTAAAACACGTAGAAAGAAATCATTACTTAAATCTGAATAATTTAAACTATAGAATAGTTAAC
This sequence comes from Uloborus diversus, assembly GCF_026930045.1. NCBI lineage: Eukaryota > Metazoa > Arthropoda > Arachnida > Araneae > Uloboridae > Uloborus > Uloborus diversus. Next base: position 129,862,707 of record NC_072738.1, on the reverse strand, counting down.
TTGAAATACTATAAGTCTACTTACATCTAAAAATGAGCATCCGTTCAAGACAGTCAGATGAAAGCTTACCTTTTTGCTAATGTGTAACTTTTCAAGCATTTCCTTTGTAATTTTGGTGTAACCTTGCGCAGAAAGGAGTGAGACGTTACGCTACAGTAACATTACCATGGTGTAACCTTCCACAAGCGATGTGTAACTTTACTCCAGTTATGTCAGTTAAGTTACTCCAGAGCAGTGGAGGCACAAGTTTTATGGAGTAAGGTCAGACAAAATGTGACGTATACTTTGATCGACGAATCTCCGCACTTTCACTTAAAACGATTTAATTGATAATATTTCTCCTGCTATTTCATCATTGTACCACTTATTTATTGTTCTTGAATTGACTACTCAATTGATCTAAAGAAATAATACAGTGCAGGCCAAATTATTAGACTAAAGAGTGTTTTTTTTTTGTGCACTACTTGTACAAAAATACGATTTATTTTACTGTTAAAGTAGAGTACATACTGTACACTGATTGTTACGTTATTTTAGCATCATTTAATGTTTGCAGGTGGCAGCACAGTCTGCTTTGTTTATGTTCTTTGTTTATCCACCTACCAGGAACATAACACCAATCAACTTAAACAGTTCACTAGTTATTCTTATTAGTGTGTTCTGTTATATTTAAAGTTAGTTTTAGGTAATTAGTGAGTATGTGTATGTGAGTATATATAATAGTGAGTATAAACAATTTTTTACCTCCTTTTCTAAAAAGTTAAGAAATGGTGTAAACCTTGTGAAAAGTGTGCCAAAAAGACTTAAAATGCTCATCAAGAACAAGGGAATGCATACTAAATATTAGATAATTATTTCACTGTTCGTTAATGTGTCCATAGTTATGTAATTAATAAAGAATTTGCTTTTAAAACAGTCTTAGTCTAATAAGGGTCTAATTTGGTCAGCACTGTATATTCAGCGCAAAAAGTAAATAACCTTGGAGGAGCCAGCACTGTAGAAAAAAGCTTATTTGCCAAATGTTCATCATCCATCTGTTCACTGCCATTTCTATCGTCAACATTAACTTACAGTGCATTTATGTTTTTCATGCATGTTATTATTTAGTTATACGTATATAACATACATATATAACAACTACTCGATTAATAGTTTTAAAAGTACTTCTGTCTCCTTTAACAATGTTTTAAGTATCGTATCCATAAAGCGATAATATTTGGACATAATTAAAATTATCTTGATTCAAAATGTTCGCTTCCCAATAGCTTTTTAAGGAAATATCCTCAGAGATTTTGATTTTGTTTTGAAATGTGTCTACATTTATTACATGCTTTTAGTTTGTAGTAAAAAAAATGCATAAATTTGAAATTAATGATTTCAGGAAAAGGCAAGTTATAGCAGAACAGAAGGCCGAAATCTGTATAATTTTCAGGTATGTGAGATTAAATAATTTTTGGTAATACATGATGTTTGCGTAATAATGTTAATATATTCATACATTTTATCCATTAATGAGTTTTTTTTTTTTTTTTGTCTAGTAAATATATATTAAAAAACCACATGTCTTTTTTTTTCAGTTTTAAATTTTTAAACGCATAATTTGATAATTTTCTGTTTCCTTAACAACAAATTGATCCGTAAAAAGTCAATACAGCAATACAGCACAAAAATGGAATGTTTTTAACTAACTTTCAATGTTAATACTTTATTAACCTTGTTTATATCAGTTTGTTTTAGTACAAGGACTATGCTTGGGGCAAAGCTAACTTGGCAGTTTTGTGAAGGCTACAGAAAGCTTGATCACACCATTATGTGCGCTGCCAGGTAAGCATTGCCCCCAACTATACGCAAAGGAAAGGTCTTTCTTTTGATGGTGTTCATCAGAGGACCCCCCCCCCCCCCCGTATTGAACTCGTTCATTTATTTAAAAAAAGTTGGTTATTTTTCAAAACTTCATTTAAATTAAATACAAATAATTATAAAAGAATTAATTAACTATAAAAATTAATTAAAACCAACAGAGTGGAGTTATGGTTAGACGCTGGTCTCTCACGCCCAACGGCATCGGTTAGAACCTGACTCCATTCGGTAGATTTTCAAGATGCAGAAAATCGATAGCGTCCACGTCGTGTGATTATCTGGCATGGGAAAAATCCTTTACGAACTCGTTTGGCTTGGAGCGCTCTCGGCAAAATTAAAGTCCTAGTGCAGTTTCGCATCAATCAGAGTTCAGGTACCTCCATCTGGTGGAGATCCTAGGCGCCAAATGTCTTGTCGTAATGGAATCCGCCGATAGTGGGGCTACGTGAAAGATGCTATATCGGGTGATCACACTAGGTCTGTAAAAGGTAGTGCCCCTAACGTAGCCACATTAGGAAAAAGGTAAATTAATTAAATTATAAATCATTTTAAAACCCAGACAGTTATCTATGAAAATAATGAAACATAATTCATTAACTTACTGAAAGGCGTAAAAAAATGGCAAAGAAAGTGGTTCCGAACGCATTATTATAACATGGAAAATAGATACGAGACGATGAATATGTGTACTTGTATAGCATAGTGAAAAGACTGATAAAAGGTGAATGAACGCAGGGGTGCCCATCCTCCCCAATTTCAATGGTGCAAACTCCCCCCCTCCCCCCCAAAACCCTCTTTACTTTTTACTTTCTTCTATATCTAATACAGTGGCTCCCAAAAGTGTTCGTACACTTTGAAATTTTTTACTAAAACCAAAATAACTCGAAACTGAATTCGAATATGAAGTCCAATATTTTTTCACATCATTCCTATGTTATTCTAAATACAACTCATTGGTTTTTTCAAAATATTGACGGATCTTCTTTTTGAAATGGGTCAGAAAACGAAGAGACAGAGAAATAACACGCCACAAAAGTCATCGTACACTCAAATATTTTCGAATAAATTCATGATTAAAATTATCATATGCCGTTTTCTTAATATTTTTGCATTGTGTTGACCCTTATAAGTCATTTGGCTTTAATGTTTTGTTTATTTATTCCTTAATATTGTGCTTATTACTATAAAATCGCTGGTATTCGTAAAAAACCGCAAACACCATTCAAAATTCGAATTTGTTTCCCAGAGTAGCAGTAAATTGGTTTGAAATGACTCTAAATTAGTTAATTTACTTGTTTGTATAGTAAAGTGCTTGATAAAATGCTTTAAAGAAAGGAATCGGGCCGAAAACAAGGTAAGAAAAGGTCAACCGGCAAGTTGACAAAGCATGATCGGAGATTTAAAACTGAAAAAATTATGAAAAATACACATTTGAGTGCTGTAAAAGTTTCTACAGAGTTAAAAGAAAAATTTTACGTTTAATTTTCACCTAAAATTTTTCGCCAAGTTCTGGATTAAATGGGGCCTCTTCCCGCAGAAATTTTCTTGGTCGCGCGAAAAACAGAAAGCTTACGCTTTTCGTCGCAAAATCAGGTATAAATAAGCTCAAAACGTTTTAGAATTACGTCTTACTTACAGATAAAAATGAATTCAACATTTTTGGTTAAATTGTTGCATAATTGTAAGTAGAAGAAAAAAAATAGGAACTTAATCTTAAGAACTTAGTTGGATCAGTTAATCACGGCGGTGGAGGTGTTCTAGTGTGAGGGTGCATATCAGCATCAAGACTTGGTAGTTTGGAATTTTCTGACGAAATAATGAATCATGCTATTCCTTTAAATATTTTAAAAACCAATTGTGAACTATTAGCCAAAAATTTGGTTACTGGAACAACTTTGTTTTTTTATCAAGATAACGATATGAAGCACACGGTTTTCAACGTTTGCGTCTAGTGCCTCGAAAATTGTCCTAAAATTTAGAAAATACCTCCTCAATCTCCAGATTTGAACTTAATGTAACGTATTTAGAGATATCTGGAGGCTATATTACGAAAATACGGCTTTAAAACGAAAATAGAGCTAGAATCAGTAAGACTCGAAGTGTGGTTGAACACTTACTCAGAAATTACGCAAAAAAAAGAAAAAAAGAATGAAATCTATTCCCAGACGTTTAAAAGGTGTTATGAATACTGTATGATATTCTACTAATTAATAACCTAATAAAAAGTTAGATTATTCAATAATATATAGACATTTTATAAAGTGTACGAAGACTTTTGTGAGATAAAATTTCCGGCACTTTTTGGTTTTTGATTTTTTAAAAATTAAGTTTTGATATTTTTTAAACAATTTTCATGTAGTTTTGTTAAAAAATAATCATAGATCTTATAATTAAATACCTATTCCGAAACATTAATTCTAACCAATGGATTGGGGCCAATTTCGCTGAAAGTCGTAGGTGTACGAAGACTTTTGGGAGCCACTGTATATAGAAGAAAGTATTGGATTCGTGCAAATTTTCGAATTTCGAATTTTGACGGATTCGAACGTTTTGAGGTGTGCTGAGTCCATTTCGACTATTTTTGGAAAATGTCTGTGTGTGTGTGTGTGTGTGTGTGTGTGTGTGTGTGTGTGTATGTGTGTCACGTCTGTGTGTGACCAATTTTTTGTGGCCGCTCTACAGCAAAAACTACCGCAATGAATTGAACGAAATTTGGCACACATATGTGCCTCTATGTGAACTTGTGCCCATTGGTTTTTGGCGCGAATTCCTCCAAGGGGGTGGAGCAATGGGACGTTTTTTGAGTTACGCGTGCTTGCTATTCCTCAGGAAGTAACTGGCGGAATCAAACAAAATTTGGTCCACATGTTGCCCCTAACAGGAGCAGGTGCTGATTCAATTTTGGTGTCAATAGCTCAAACGGGGGTTGAGATAGAACGTTTTTTGTCGTCAATTGTGACTGCTGTATCTCAAGAAATAACGAACGGAATCAAACAAAAAATTTTTGACAAGTAGCCCTTAGTGGGTATAAGAGCTGATTTTATTTTGGTGTCAACAGCTAACTAGTATGTTGTGGCCATCACGAAACTTTCTTCTATATTTTTCTTTTTTTTTTCTGATCCCTCCCCATGCTTGACGAGGAAGCAATATTCCCAACAAAAACAAAATTACACATGCAAAAACTTGACGACTATCCCAATGTCTGAATTATTGCAAAAGCAAAGCAAAGAGCGAAAATTGAAAGTTTTTTAAAAAGCCTTGCTTTAATTAATTACAAATATTTTATTTGTTAACAAACATAAGATGGCAACAGTTAAAAATTTTAAATCATTGAGATAATATTTCCTATCATTTCCATACAATTAAAATCACGAGAAATACGCAGACGACAATCTATTACGATTTATCTTTCTTATTGTTGCATTAATAAAAATATTTTTATTCGCAAAAAAAAAAAAAAAAAAAAATCAACACCTCTTGGAGCGATCGGCGTCAAAATTGAACCAAAGCCTGTTTACACATGGATTCACATATATTCCAAATTTCAACCAGAACGTAGCATTACTTCTTGAGATAGGACACTCAAAATGGAAAAAAAGAACGGGTGATTGCGCTACCCCCTTTTTAGCTGTTGACACAAAAATAAAATCAGTTCTTATACCCACTAAGGGCTACTTGCCGATAAATTTTTCTTTCATTCCGTTCATTATTTCTTGAGATACAGCAGTCACAATTGACGACAAAAAACGTTCTATAGCTCAACCCCCGTTTGCGTTATTGACACCAAAATTGAATCAGCACCTGTTCCTGTTAATACCAACATATGGACCAAATTTTGTTTGATTCCGCCAGTTACTTCCTGAGTAATAGCAAGCACGCGTAACTCGAAAAACGTCCCATTGCTCCACCCCCCTTGGAGGAATTCGCGCCAAAAACTAATGGGCACAAGTTCACATAGGGGCACATATGTGTACCAAATTTCGTTCGATTTCATGCGGTAGTTTTTGTTGTAGAGCGGCCACAAAAAACTGGTCACACACAGACGTGACACACATACACACACACATACACACACACACATACACACACACATACAGACAGACAGACATTTTCCAAAAATGGTCGAAATGGACTCAGCACACCTCAAAACGTTCGAATCCGTCAAAATTCGAAATTCGAAAATTTGCACGAATCCAATACTTTCTTCTATATATTAGATATAGAAGAAAGTAAAAAGGGGGTAGCGCAATCGCCCGTTCTTTTTTTCCATTGTGAGTGCCCTATCTCAAGAAGTAATGCTACGTTCTGATTGAAATTTGGAATACATGTGAATCCATACGTAAACAGGCTTTGGTTCAATTTTGACTCCAATCGCTCCAAGAGGTGTTGATTTTTTTTTTTTTTTTTTTTTTGCGAATAAAAATAGTTTTATTAATGCAACAATAAGAAAGATAAATCGTAATAGATTGTCGTCTGCGTATTTCACGTGATTTTAATTGTATGGAAATGATCGGAAATATTATATAAATGATTTAAAATTTTTAACTGTTGCCATCTTATGTTTGTTAATAAATAAAATATTTGTAATTAATTCAAGTAAGGCTTTTAAAGTAACTTTCAATTTGCGCTCTTTGTTTTGTTTTTACAATAATTCAGACATTGGGATGGTCGTCAGGTTTTGGCATGTGTAATTTTGTTTTTGTTAGGAATATTGCTTCCTCGTCAAGCATGGGGAAGGATCAGAAAAAGGAAAAATATAGAAGAAAGTTTCGTGATGGCCACAACATACTAGTTTATTTTTAGCTCTCATTTTTTATTTTATTTATTTTTTAAAAATATTTTTATTTAGATTTTTTCAAACATTATTTATTTATTTATTTATTTTTAACTACTATTATTTTTATTATTTTATTCCAAAAGTTCTGTGCTACGCCATTAACATATATACAAACACACACAAACTAAATAAATACATGAAATAAAATATAAACAGAACAAAATAAAATAAAATTAAAATAAATAATTGAAATTTAAAAAAATCAATAAATAAATTTAAAAAATAAAATTAAAAAAATCCCCCAAAATTTAGATGGCGTAACTTGCGCCATAACCCCCCCCCCCTACCCTTGTGGGTACCCCTGAATAAACGAACGGACTGAAACAAATAAACAAATGTAGGTCCAGTACAATGTTTTAATCGTTCACTGTTAAAATGTTGAAGGAATGAAGTGTCGCAAGACTACTATTTCAAGCATTAGTACAGTGTTCCGAATTTAAAACCGTTCACCGTTTAGAATAACGTCTGTTCATTTTTAAGTGATCGCACTGCACCGTTCATTTTAATGAATCTATCTGGTCTTTTAGACCAGTTCGTTTATGAACGACGCATCCCTAACAAAGACATTGTTTTATTTGCTACTTATAAATTTAGCATATTAGAGAGGGTAGTTATCATTGTCATGCGAAAAATGTGTCAACCCCACATAGGAAATTATTACACATGCTTATCTTCAATTTTTTACATTCGTTTGACGATTGGCTTCATTCTGTAGTATTTCAAACCAAGCTTAGAATTTTTATCTAGATGAAGTACACGACAAGTACGCGATCAATATTTTACCGCTTTATAATGACTAAATATTCTATGCTGTTAATACAGGGTGTCCGAAAAGTCCTTGACACAGTTTGAAAATTCATAGAAAAGCAAAATATTGTCGTATGAATATGAATATGTGATTTGTGCCGTTAATACTTCACAGGTTCAAGAATTTTTTGTTACTTCGTAAAAAAAAAAAAAATTGTGTAATTATAGATAGCCACTGCATCATCCCAGTAAGGAAAAAAAAACGTCATATGAGGTGTTTAATCTTTTTATTAAACAGAAATCAATACTGCCATTAATACTTCACAGGTTCAATAATTTTTTATGACTTCTTAAAAAAAAAATTAAAAAGGAAAAAAAAAGTGTAATTATAAGTAGTCACTGTATTATCACAGTAAAGAAAACAAACGTCATGTGAGGTATTTAATCTTTTTATTAAACAGAAATCAAAACTGCCATTAATATTTCACAGATTCAATATTTTTTTATAACTTCGTAAAAAAAAATTTTAAAAAGAAAAAAAAAGTAATTATAAGTAGTCACTGTTTTCATTCACACATTTTTCAGTTTTTTACAATTTTGTTATCTATTGTACGTTAGCTTTATTATACAATCTCGCTTAATTGGTTTCCGCTGAAAGAAAGGCGCAAGAAAAAAAGAATTCCAACATTTCCCTATTGTTAGTATTAATCCAATACACATTTCCTCAAATATCTCGAAAACGCATTTCTGCTGATACTGCCGTTTACCTGCCCAAAGCAGAATACCTTTCATAACCAGAGTTCAATGTGTGTAGCGTTCTTGGACCATGGGATGAACTTGAGCACGGTTTAGATGTGGCTCGAACAACATACGGTGCACACATAGGAATGAAATCATAGCACTCCAGTAATGAAAGGTATTGCTTTCTGTTTAATAAAATGATTAACCACCTCACAAGACGCTTGTTTTTCTTGTTACGATACAGCGATTACCTATAGTGAGGGTGTTTCCTTCAATTGAAAGTGCAGTGAAACCTGTGTAAGTTGACCACTTGCGGTGCAGTACTTTGGTGGTCAACTTAGACAGGTGGTCAACTTATAAAGGGGGTAATATTTTTTTTTTTTTGTAATTCTTGCACCATGTATTGACTAATTGACACCTACTCTTTCTGTTCAACTCACTTTCATTGTTTAGGATTACTTTGAAACAATAATTTAAGATATTATTCAAATATTTTTAGAGATTATTTTCCCAGAATGACTGATAATGTGTCATGCAAATTTAAAATTTCAGGAAATAGATCAAAAAAAAGTCTTATTGTTTATGAAAAATTACTCATTTTATATTAATAGTTCCTAAAAATTTATAGCTAATCAAAAATTACAAATTTTTCGCTTAACAAAAGAAAAACAAGTCTGGAGAATGTGGTCAAACTCAAAAGGAGATTTAGTTATGCTGCTGTTTCATTTAGTTGGTAAAATGCTGGTCTGGCATCAAAAATATTCTTGAAAAGCTATAAAAAAAAAGAATTTGCTAAATAAAATTTTAAAAAATAAACCAAGAGGTCAACTTACAAAGGGTTTTTTACAATACTCCAAACCAAACTTGGTGTTCATTAGTGATCAAGATAGACAGGTGGTCAAGATAGAGAGGTGGTCAAGTTACAGAGGTTTCCTTCATTATATAAGATAGGACTAAAATTCCGTTCCCGACAAAAGCGGTCAATATAGACAGGTGGTCTACTTACAAAGGTGGTCAACTTTACAGGTTTTACTGTACTACTTTTAGTCATTAAAATTGGTAGAATAAGAGAAAAAAAAAAATAACATGGAGGCAGAAAAAACTTTTATTTTCCCAACAGTAATTTTTTTTATTTAATTCTTTCAATGTCCGATTTTGGAAATAAGGCGCAGTCTTTATGACGTCACAAGTGATGTACTCAACCCAATTCCACTTTTTTCTTTTCTTTTTCTTTCTTTTTTTTATGATGTCATAAAAAAAAGTTCTTGAGCCTGTGAAGTATTATGACAAAACGCATGTTTGTACGACAATTGTTCGCTTTTTTTAATGAATTTTTAAAATGCGTAAGGACTTTTCAGACGCCCGTGTATTAATCTTATTCCAGTAATATTAAGATTGCTACTAAAAATAGTTATCACTTTCTTCCTTTCAACAGATGTGCTTCCAAAATGTCCTCGACAAACTATTCAATTTTTGAAGCTTTGACTGGTACAAGGCTCTGATATTTCATCAAATCAAACGAACTCTCATCGAATGCATTTAGATTTGATGGATTTTGGACTTTTCTATTAAATATGGAATGGCACCACTTACTTGACTTTGCACTCAACCGTGCGAAGCTGGAATTAAATTTTCAAGGAAAGAAGCCGTTCGAATGTGAATCATTAATCATTTCAATGCATATACATTCTGCTTTGATGAAACTTGAAGCAGGCTCTTATAGTTGGCATTTTTTGAAGTTAAAGTATTGTTTAATGAAATTTCAAAACAGAAAAGGTGTGTTTTATTGAGTTTTCCACATTACCAACAATTTGCTTTAGGGGGTCCGGGACACATTTTGAAAAAAAAGAAATTTATTGAACAGTTTGGAGTTTTTAAATTTTTTGCACTGATTCGGCATCTATTTAATAAGCAAAATCATAACAAAAATATTTTTTAAAATTTTTTTAGTTTAAATTTAATTTATTTTTTAGAAAAATTGGGTTGCATTAAATCGCTAAAACTCAAAATGTTATTGGTCAATTTTCAATTTTGTTCAAAAAATTATGTAGAAATACCTGAGCATTAATTTTTATTCGGCGATTTAAAAAATATAAATTCAATAAATTAAAAAAAAAAAAAAAAAAAAAAAAACAGAAAATATTTGAAGAAAATTTTTGAAAAATGCAAAGATACTTTCTTTTTAAATCCCATTTTTTTGCAGTAAATTGTTTTTTTTTTAATTTGCCGCATAAAAACTAAAGTTAACTGTTTGTAAAAGATATGCTCCAAATTTCATTACTTTATCTTTATCAGTTCCAGACTTATAAGAGTTTGAATGCAAAAAATCGGGAAAAATTGCATAATGGAGAAAAACGCGTTTAAAGTTTTAAAGTTAAATATAATATTAGTTAAATGCATGCAACAGAAATAATTATATATTTCGTTCTAATAAAGATATAAACAAGATTCAAACGTCATTTTAAGCAGAAAAAAACTGAGAAATGTTTTTCAATTATTTTTTAAAAAAAAATGCAAAAATTGACAATTTTTGTGTCTTGGACCCCCTTTACGTTCAAGTTCAATGCAAACAAAAATAATTGAATAACGCTAAACGAAATAGTAACGTATTTAGTATCACTTTCGCTGACTTGTTGAAAATTGTATTAATGTCTTTCACTGCCATTCATGTTCTGCACTCTAATTAAATTGAAGCTGCGATGCATTGTTCTACTTTACAGTTGCTCTTTTTTGTACCCCAAAACTTTGTAAATATTTTTTAATCTATCTGTTACATCGAAGAACAATAAAAACGTTTTTTTTTTTTTTTTCATTTTTAATTTTCATGTTATTCTAAACTACTTGCCTTGAGTTTCCCGCAAAATTAGGTGACTTTAACTTAAAAATATATACACTATTTTTAACAAGTATCTTCTACAAGTTTTATTTCGTTTACAAGATATTTTTTGAAATTGTAATAATCTTCACGAATTGAGTCGTAGATAATTCTGAAAAAAAATATAACATTTTACTGAAGCGATATTTTTGAGTTACATGTTCTTAAAATATGATCAGAATTTCGGAGCAAGTTAAGTTGTTTTCTTTGCAATAGTACAACTGATGTAAAGAAACTTCTTTTACAGAATTTATATAGTATTCATTGAAAAACTTTCAGGGGGGGGGCAGAAAAGGAGACTAAAGTTATTTCTATCAGAAGTTACTGTATTAAAGGAGCTTTATTATTATTATTATTATTATTATTTGCATTTTTTGGCCCACTTATTCAGATAATGATTACAGAATATCGCAGCAAAGCAAGTCATTTTCTTTGCAATGATACAACTAAAGTAATGAATATATATATATATATATATATATATATATATATATATTATATATATATATATATATATATATATATATATATATATATATATATATATTATATATATATATATATATATATATATTATATATATATATATATATATATATATATATATATATATATATATATATATATATATATATATATATATAGTTACTGTTTTTAAAAAGCTTTTTTTCTTTTTCCCCTTTTTTTTTCTTATTTGGCATTTTTTGACCAACTTATTCGGATGAGCACAGAATATCGCAGCAAAGCAAGTTGTTTTCTTTGCAATGATACGACAAGAGTAATGAAACTACTTTTACAGAATTCATTAGTTTTCCTTGAGAAACTTGCAGGGAAAAAAAGAAGGTCACTAAAGTGATATTTATCATAAGTTACTGCTTTTAAAGAGCTGTCTTTCTTTCTTTTTCTTAATTTATTTGCGTTTTTCTTTTCTTTTTTTTCTTTTTTTTTTTTTTTTTTTTGACCTACTTGTTCGGAAAATGGGCACAGAAGATCACAGCAAAGCAAGTTTTTTTCTTTGCAATGATATAACTAAAGTAACGAAACTACTTTTACAGAAATTTTCATTGAGAAACTTGCCAGGGAGTCGAAAAGAAAAATACTATAGTTGGGACAAACCTAACCTGGCAGCATTCTGAAAGCAACAGCATTACGATACTGCCACTTTGTCCCAACTATAGTGATCTAGCTTTAAAATTCAACTTAATTTTATTTCTTTTTCTATGAAACGTCATATTGAACGTTCATGTTCAACGTCATATTCAACGTCATATCGAACGTCACGATGACGTTCTATGAAACGTCACTGCATTTTAAGAGCATTTTTTGATTTATTAGCAATTTTTGGCTACTTATTCAGAAAATGAGTACAGAATATCGCAGCATGGTAAGTTGTTTTCCTTGCAATAATATTTTGGTAGCAAAGTAAAAACTTTTACAGAATTTATTTATTTTCATTGAGATTTTGCCAAGGAGTGAGAAAGAAGGGAGCAAACGTTCTAGTTCAAAAATACGAGCAAATTTCATTTCTTCTGCATACAAGAGCAATGTATTTCACTGAATACTGATTTTTCAGCAATCTTTGGATAGGGTTCAGTTGTATGGTATGATGCTTCAAAGTAGCTCGAGTACAGAACTAGGTGAATACTTAATAATTGAATTCGATTGATACATAAGTTGTAGGATTCATATGGTCACTGAAAAGACGAATGGGCGTACCTCAACAATAAGGGAGACTGGGGATACTTGATCCTGGGGATACATGATCCCATAGCGAAAAATGTACCAAAAACATTAAATAGAGATTTGAAACCTGAGAATTATGTTAAAGTTATACTTGTACATAAAAATCTGGCAACACTTTGTTTTTTTTTTAAGCCATTTGTTTTAGCTCAAGAAATGATTGTCTGAATGTGTCAAGGGAAACTTTTTTTTAGGAAAGCATTCTGAAGTTTACACATTATTCAATATATAGTAAAACTTAAAAAAATACTGAAGTGTAATATTAAAGTATAGACAGTCCTTTATAATTGAGACATATTTTTAGTAAATTGACAATGATTGTTAATAATGTAACAAGTATGTTTGTAAAAATCGCATATTAGGGATACTTGATCCCTTCGTTAAGAGGGATATATAATCCCAGAGATCAAGTATCCATATGACAATATAAACACAATGAAATAATATAACTGTTGTTTACATAGTTGACATTAACTTTAAACATTCAAAACCATATTAACATAATAAAATATATCATAATATGAGTGATAGATTTATATAATCAGTGCAGTAAATATGCTAAACAATAAAAATATCAGTTCGCACTTGTAACCCACATAACTTCCCCCTCTTACTGAGAAATTTCCCAAAACAGGGAAGACTAATTTGTCTGTCGAATAATGTCGGCGAAACTCTTGGTTTGCCGGCACCATTTTTCCGAAAATAAAAAATGAAATGAATATTTAAAAGTATTTACAACTAAAAAGATATTTATAAATACATTTAGTAATTTTACAATGCAAATACGAAAACAAATCGTTAAAAACATGCCGGATAGTGATAGCTTTATATAATCACTGCATGATTACTTTAACTCTATTTGGTTCCACTAGATGGTATTTTACAGTGTTTTGAAACTGTAGTATTTTGTAGCATTTTTTAGAGGAAATTTAGTATTTTTCTGTTTCAAAATCTGGCAACCCTGCCACCGATTTCTTATCAACGCTCCCGTAACACTAAAAAAAGGCAACTAAAGATGCATTTAATCATCGGTAATATTTAATTGCCATTTCTCCATTTTCCTCTAGTTCCCGTCGTTTTGCCAACATGAAATCCCTAAATATCTCAAAAGGTAAGATTGAAAAGGTAAAACACGGGGGAAAGTAACTTTTGTTCTGAAGAAAAGTAACGGGCCCAGACTACGGACTAAGCCTTTCAACCATGCTGTCAATTGAAAATAGCCCGATAAAACCAAACCCAGCCGCACGACAGCAATACTGTACCCATCTCAGTCTTCCTGACCAAGGGCTCTGGGCTGCTAGGCAGATGTTCCGGTTAGATGGTCAGCCTAACACAGAGCCCCCGGGGTTTAGTTCCCAAGCACGCTTGGTACTCATTTTATCGGCCCACTGAAGGGATGAATGGTTGATTCGACCGCCCCAGGAATAGCTCGATAACTAACATACTTAAAAAACATTAAAATTGTTTGAAATGCAAGTTATCGTATACGAGTAAAGCGCCAAAAATCAGAACCAATTGGAACCATTGGTAGTCCGAATTTTCAAATTGCTGGGCTTTTCGAAAATAACCAAGAAAATACCGTTTGTGAAAATAGCCTGCTATTTAATCAAATAAAGTGTTTATACAATACGTATGTACAAATATGAAATTAATTACATTTTTTAAAACGAAACTTAACAAAAATTTATTCTTATTGTTTACTGAAAATGAAGGAAAATTTATTAAAGCTTCATGGGAGCGCGTTCCAATTTTTCGCGTTTTGTATTTTTGGCGTTCGAGTTTTTGCCATTCTGCTGTATTACAGCAGACGGCTGCTACACGAATTAGGTTTATTTTTTCACACACAAAAAAAAACTAGATCTATCAGGTTGTAGTTTTTGCAGTGCAAGAGTGTCGGTTATGTAGTAAATATGTTGTTTTTACAACCCGTTAAATGAGATTTTTTCAGACTAATGACGGTTGACATTTTGGCCAACAATGTTATTGATTTGTTTGCCACAAAAAAGAAAAAATACAATAAATAAGTTAAATAAAATAATATAAACATTGAAAAAGTAACTTGTGTAACGTCGCATCTGCATATTTAATTTTTGAAATTTTTTGAACCTCCATTTAAGTTATTCACTAGCCACCACTATTGCTGGTAATCTTACTTCCCATTGCTTATTGAAAATGGGAGAAAAAATATCCATTACTCAATGTTAATCTAATTGCTTATCAGTTTCTTGAAAAAAAACTTCTCTTTCCGCTTTTTTTTTTTTTTTTTTTAGCGTGACATATCTTTAAATGAACTTCACGCAAGAAATGGAAAAGCTTTAATTACAATTCATCTTTCGATGTAAACATTTTTTTAAACGCATTAAATGTCCCCATTTGAGAAAAAGTCACAGGGTTTCTGTAGCTTTGTTAAGTTCGATGTTTAAAAGAAATAGGTATTGCTACTAAATGTTCACGGAATACATAGACCCGAAGTAAACGAAAAGATTTCCAGAAGGTTGTCACTTTCGGAGATTTTCTCTTGAATACAAAAGAAGAGTTAACCAGTAGGATCCGCATTCGGCGTCTGCTTGGCACCAATTTGTTCTCGTCCGAGCCAAGCGCGTAATTGGAGTTGCCAAATGGTGCAGTTCTTTGTTTGCATCTACTCTATGTTTCCAGTGAATGAAATTTAGGCATTCATCAATAATATCCTTTAAAATATGCATCAAAAAGCACAATTTTGTTTCTCATGTGGCACCTAGAGGAATCCATAAACAAGGGTAAGTCTCTGGTTCCATTCGTCCAGTCAGCAGTACTGCAAAAAAATGGATTACCTGTAAAAAAGGGAATTGATTAACAGGTCATTCAGAATAGCAAGTAATGATTCTTCAGCTACGGTTTGTACACTGTAAAAAATTTTGTGTAACCTTATTCCATACTAATGGTACCCGCACGGCTTTGCCCGTAGTTAAAAATTAAAAGGTCATTTGGTTCGCCTGTATATTTACAAATAATGGATGACGAATTTCTCGCCCATTTGCTATGTTCATTTGCTCGCCAATGTAACGGTTCCACGTTATGATAATTTCGTAACTTACTCTTCCACGTTGTGATAATTTGCTCGGTGAAATTTTCTTAAAATTGGAATAGAAAAAGAACAAATCGAATTTTCGAAAAATGGCTTCGAGGTGCACACCCCTATGTTATAAACTAACTTTGTGCCAAATTTCACGAAAATCGGCAGAACGGTCTAGTCGCTGTGCGCGTCACAGACATCCAGACACACAGACAGAGATCCAGATATCCAGACAGACTTTCAGCTTTATTATTAGTAGCCTCTACTACTCTGGAGTAACGTAACTGGCGTAAAGTTACACATGGCTTTGTGGTTACACCATGGTAATGTAACAATAGGAGGGATTCTTAAACTTTTTCGACTCGCGGCACCCTTAAATAATTTTTTTCACGGCACCCTAGTCCATCTCTATAATGTGTACATGTATACAAATCCAAATTTCCTCTGGGATTTGGAAGACTGATTGAAACAAGTAAATTACTAATACAGCAATAAAGTCGGATCCCGCTACAACGCGATCCGACTTACTCGAAATGGCTATAACGTGAGTTTTTTCATAAGTAATGAATTTTTTTAGTGCGGACACAAATTACTCGCCTGCAACATGAAAATTTTCGGAAAAGAGCGGCGGAGAGTTAGAATGGGCTTCGCTGACACTAAATATTGGTTTTGTGAATGAACTTTCATCCCTTTAGCATCACTGAAAGCGGAAGTTCACCCACTGTATTAGTCTAAACAACATTTTGCTTTAGTTTATACAAATAACCGCTCCGATTATTAACTTTTTTTTTTTCATTTTACATATAAACGTTGAAAAAATACATTCTGATAACATTCTGATCGCGCTGCATAAACCTTCTTCATTTTTTAAATTATAAATATAATTACTATATCTATACTGTTAAGTGCTATAATAATGCTGTAGTGTACATACTGCAAGTACCATACTGCTTTATTTTAAGTTTCTCTCCCCCATTAATCATTGATTTTGTGCTAAATTACAAAATTTTATGTCAAATAATAACGCTTTTTCTAAAATACAGAAAAAGTCGGTTCTTTGTAAAAGATACTACAATATATAGTTAATGAATGGTTTGAAACAATATGAGGGGTGTTTGCAAACGTCTGAAACAATGGGGTATGCTAAGAAAAAATTATTAACATACCTTGTTCCACAACGCGAAATTCCGACTTACGCGAGGTGTCTTGGAACGCATCCCTCGCGTAAGTCGGGACTCGACTGTACTGCTGAATTTACTGGAGAATGAAACTATTCAAGTTTTGTTTCCGAAATGTTCAATGTATGGGCCTGTTGTATTGTGGCAGATATCCAATCTTAAGTCTTATTCTTGTTCTACTCGCTGTAACATGACCCCATGAATCTTAGAAAATGCAATTGTGATCTTTTGTTGTTCATCTTGAAAATCACGAGGCTCATGGGGCCCAAACTCAAGATCTTTTATTAACAAAATACAAAAATCGCTTGGAGTTAGGCCATCTTCAGAACCTCACGTCGAATCCAACGGCTAGGAAGCTTGTTATTGAGGAAATGGGGAACGTCTGTTAGATAATGAGGGGTGCCACCATCTTGTTAGAAAACAAACGTCATTGATCGTGACATGTTACACGCGAGTGACAGAAGAATGTCTGAAAACTTGATATTTGCTCCATTCCAAACGGTTCACATATCGAACATTTGCGAAAGAAAACATATGGAGTTTCATTCTCCAGTCAAAATTGTTGCTGTATTGGTAATGTGATTTTTCAATAAGCTTTAAAAGCCCCAGAGGGGAATGGGGCCAATTCCAGAATTTTAAAAGTATTTTTTCCGAATGAGCATGCTCAAAAACATAGGATCTGACCATTTTTTAAATAATTTGACTTAGTTTAATATTTAAAAAAAAAAAAACTTTAATCGGTGCGTTTCATTGTTTACGCTTCTGCCGATGACATCACAAATGATGAAATGCCATTCACAGAACGTAATATTTAATTTGCTTCTTTACTCACGTGTATTGGCAACGATATGGTTGATAGCAAGCGTAGAGCGCAATTGTAATTCGCTTCTTGATTATCATAACGTGGAAATGCGGTAGAAAGGAGAGCCAGTACACATTTGGAGATAACTAGTACACATGGTAGGTGAGCCTCCCCTCTGTCTTGGTGCAAGAGATTGTACTAATAGCCCTGGTAGGTGCTGCTGTATAGCATGACTTAGAAAAAAAGTTCAGTGAAAGCCTACCTAGGATCTGGTCTTTAAATGTGTTTTACTCGAAACTTAAAATAGTTCACTTGCATCCCTTTGCTTCTCACTGCCTCAATGAACCAATATTAATACAAATAGGTTATGTTACGTTACGGGAATGATAAAACAGAGTCAAGCATATTTCTAAACTTTCATCTGTTATAAAAATGGCGTTCTACCTTTTACAGTTAACATTTATAACACTCTATGTGACACAATCTCACCCCAGCTGTCAAAACCTCACCCCATTTGATGGTAATTAAAAGCAATTTGTTTTTATCTAAAAGTTTGCATTTCGTTTCGAAATTGGTGAATGACTGCGTTATCTTGAGAGCCGTACCGTGTAACCTGATAATGTTGTTGAATTCTGGTAAAACTGTTTGTAGATAATTCTCTCATACGCGGCTCGTACGGGTGGGCAAGGGGGGGGGGGGTCACAACTACCCCATCACTTTCAAAAGTAAAGGGGCCTTGTCCCCTCACTTTTCAGAGCTAAAAGTTTATAATTTATTCAAAAATTATTTTTGTAGGGGGATTGATTTACTTTGCGAAGGTAAAAACTAAAAATTCCAAATAAATGAAATTTTCTCATCCTATTTCGTAAGAATAGAACTTTAAAATGGATAAGGAAAGTCTACGGTGGCCATCCGTTCTGATTTTTGATGCTATATTCCGCATTTTTAGAAGTTATTAAGTCAATAATATTAAAAGCCAGTAATATAGCTCAATTTTATAAAAAGAAAAATCAACTTCCGGGGCCGCGCCTTCTAACTCCTACACTTCTTTTACCCCCCCCCCCCCTTTTCGATGCACCAGCCGCCTGTGCATTCTCTCATACTTTAACGAGCTTATCACAGCTTTCTAAAATTTACTGTTCATCAAATTCATTACACTTTTTGTTCTTAATTTTCCAAATTCTCCTCAATCAAAATTTCTAGTGCAACTTTCGCAGCATACACAGTAAAAGTAATCAACTAAAATTTTGATAACAAACTCTGTTTTCTTTCCACATTGCTAATAATTTTAAGCATAACTTGATCTGTAACTGCAAGCAAAATAACTATGTATAATGTTAATACGTCTAAAATTCTTACCATCCAACCAGAACTGTGTCAAATTATTCCATACCGGAGAAAAAACACGCTGAGAAACTTCCTTCAACTGATTATTGTCAATCTTGAGCTCAATTAAAGCATCCATGTCAGAAAATATGTTTTCAGGAAGCCATTCCAACCAGTTATAACTGAAAAAAAAAAAAAAAACCGACCGAAATTGAAATCATGGCATTATTTTTCGTATGCAAGACTTAAACTTCACTCAGTTAAGAATGTATTAGGGATAGTTTAAAAGCCTTTTTGTTTTGTTTTCATTGAAAATTAGTCGTTTAAAATACACATCATTTTATAACTTAAGAACAATTCGCAGTTTGAATGCGCCTTCCTGCGGTGATTTACGAAATTAGTCACACAGGGGTAAAACATTCTATTCCTTCTTTATGGCAAAACATAAGCTGCAGGCAATCTGTGATGTTAACATAATCCTCATATATATATAATAGCGAATGATCAAATAACGCTCCTGACGTCATCAAAATGGCGCAATGAAACTCGCTCAGTGGCGTAGCAAGGCGTGGGCGAAGCGGGCGACAGCCCACGGCTCTGGGTATTTTATGATTTATATCATAAAATACCCAAATATCCGATATCCGAAGTTATCTAATCGTACCAAATATAATGATATTCTGTGAAACATGCAGTCAGTGTAATCCATTTTTGTACGAAATATACGAAAGAGAATCAATGTTAACATTATACAATCAGAATAATTGATTAAACTCACAATTTTTTACTTTTCAGCTGTAATGTTATTTTTATTCATTAAAAATGAACTCTCCTTTTAATACATTAGTCCTATTATTTTTGTTTTTTTTCAATTTTATAAATATATCCCATACTGTGTTTTCAATCTCTGTCTCCCTTTGCATATAAATGGTTGAATGCAACGCACCATTCTCCACAAACGTTTAAAGTTGCATTTTGTGAGGAAATCGTTTATTTTATACATGAGAAGAAAATTTTTTCAACGAATATGTTTTGTCGTACTCAGAATAGCCGAGATCAAATGCGTACCCCTTGTCAATTTGGTCACTAGGCCCCTTCCCCACATAGAACTTATAAAAAAATCATACTACTCCGGATCCTTCCAAAGGCCGGGTCCTTAGTTTTCAACTAGGCTGACGTGGCTTCTCGTTAGTCCTAGTCTTACTTTAATATGGTAAGGTGAGGCAAGTTTTAACTCACATATACACTTGAAAAACGCTCATAGAGAAACTTTTTATTTCTTACAAAATTTATTTTTAGGACATTAAAAATGACTTTTGTCTTTATTTCTCTGGGTCAGTTGGGCAGGGTTAAAAGCTAGATGGGGGACCTTTTTCTATTCACACTTAATAGACTCTAGGCTACTATGAAGAAAACTAATCTGTACTTTACTGGAATCTTTTCTTTTTTAAGTCAATAAAATTTCATACTCGTGAAAAACAGATAGTGAGAGCTACCTGTAACCAAAACGCGGATAAAGAGGTGTTTAAAAAATCACAAATCAGTTAAGTTTTTCAAAATGTTTTAGACTGAATGCTCGATTGAGAGTAAAAGTGAATTATTTATATTTAATCAAGTGATGAAATTTGACCAAAATTGCACATTATAGTTTTTTTCTTCCAACTAAGCCTCTTTCTACGACAGTTAAATAAACGAATAAAATAACTTTTGATCCCTGTCGTTCAAGATTTAAATAATATTTGGTTTGAAATTAATTGTGCAAAATAATTTTTCTGTCTTTCTTTCTTTCTTTTTTTTTTTTTTTTTTTTTTTTTTGAGTCGGTAATATTTTTACATGATTTTATGAATAGCTATGAAATGATAACGAAGATTTGTATACATTTATCCCCCGTCATAATCTTTTGTAACTTTGTTACAACTATAAAGAAGATTTTGCTCTTATTTAAAGGTGGGTACGTTTCAACATCATGTTGAAAACAACTTACTTCAAGTAAAATATTTTTTTATAATGTTTTTTTTAAAAAACCTCGACATCTTCGAATTTTTATTTATTTTTTTCTTTCGACTACAGAGATAAATTATAAGATGTAGAAAGGATCTTAAAAAATTAATTTTTGCGTCAGAGTTAAAGAATTCAAAGAGAGATGTCAACCGTGCCTCAACATTCGAGCCTCGAGTCTCCTTCAAGCACTTACAAGCTTTAGCAGTTCCTGTATTAGCGTTCAAAATAAATCTTTATTATTATTACTAATAATAAAGCTGAAAGTCTCTTTGTCTGGATATCTCTCTGTCTGAATCTCTCTCTGTCTGGATCTCTCTCTGTCTGTCTGTCAGGATCTCTGTGACGCGTATAGCGCCTAGACCGTTCGGCCGATTTTCATGAAATTCGGCACAGAATTAGTTTGCAGCATGGGGGGGTGCACCTCGAAGCGATTTTCCGAAAATTCGATTTTATTTTTTTTCTATTCCAATTTTAAGACCATTTTCCAGAGCAAAATTATCATAAGATGGACGAGTAAATTACCAAGTTATCATAACGTGGAACTGTAGCATGGGTAAGCCAATTGGCGAGAAATTCATCATACATTATTTGTAAATACAGGCGAACCAAAAGACCTTTTAATTTTCTACTACGGGCAAACCCGTGCGAGTGCCAATAGTAAATGAATAAAAATACTGAAATGTGGTGTTGAAGCCTATATACATAGCTGATTGACTGACTTTGTATGAATTTAACGTACTAGTAAATGCAATATTAGTTTTTATTTGCTTCAAATGTAATTTTTAGTTATAATCACCGTCGGTTCGGTGGCGAGATGGTAAGGTGTTGTCCTTCTGCACTGTGGTCTGACCCAAGTGGCATGTAGTAGATTTTCGAGATGCATTAAAACGTCAGCGTCCATGTCGTACGATTGTGCGGCACGTAAAAGGCTCCTTCCGTATTCGTTTGGCTTTGAATGCTCTTGGCAAAATCAAAATCCTAGCGCAGTTTCGCATCGAAGAGAGTCCAGGTGCCACGAGGTGAGGAAATGGGTGTCAAAATTATCTGTGTCATTCACGCCTGCGCATTGATGGGGGCACATGACAGATTGGATGCCGTATCGAGGATCAAGTTAGGTCTGCAAAAGGATAAATAGCTTCATGCAGCCTGATTAAAAAAAGAAATAACGAAGTTATAGTCAGCGGCCTCACAAAATTCAGCTGCCCACACCCAGTTTTGATGTTGCTACGTCACTTAACTCGCTACACGTCATGATAATTTGATAATAATTTTTGGTAATATTTGACATGCAGGGAAAGGCTTTATTTTGACGAGGCTGAACTGAATCCGGTATCTTAACTGTTTTACTGGTAAGAATGTCATTTTAGGAGAATGATGAAACGAAAAAGGGTACAACAATGAATGCTATCTACTGGAGTTTGGGGTTAATTCAATGTAAGGGTTAATATTTCAACTATCAAAATATCACCAAACAGGCCATGGCTTCGTTCAAATGTAGAAGCAATTTTCATCAGTCATACCTTTTGACGGGAGATTTTCTAGTTTTGAAAGAGTACAAAAAGAAAATCAAAAACTTGAATAAAAATTACTGTCATTCACGAGGCTTATAAGAATGTTATAAGTTATTGAATTCGTTTGTTATGCCTCCTTTTGCAACCCTTAGTCAGACTGCAACTCCTCCTACCAAAGAAAGACAATCATCAGGAAAAGGTGTACACTATTTTGGACATTCAGCGAGACATTGGAGATATGAAAGGTGTACTATTAGCAATGTACGCCTTCACAGAATGTGACACTGTATCATTTATCTACAAGGGAAAAATTTCACCGTATAGAAAAAGCGCAAGCCAACAACGCTCTTCGTATGAAGCATCTAATCTTTAGCAGTCTCAAAGCTGACCCCAGTGCAGTGGCTGACGGATTGAGAAGAAATAAAATGGAAGAAGTGAAGACTTTCATTCATGAAACCAAGGCCCCAAGTCACGTGATGGATTTTAAAGCAAAGCATTGGTAGAAATCAGGTCTCTTTCGCTTGTTTCACGCAAAATGTGCCAACCATTTGTCGTTGCTGACTCACGTGACTTGGGGTCTCCGGTTCAGATTTTGCTAAACCAATGATTGGACTTGCTTCCTCCATTTTAATTCCTGCTCTAAGGGCTGACGCAGGAAAGCATTTCCTTCTTGCGATGTTTGGAGCCAAGAATACTGAATATCTACACAGTTTTCGCTACCAGTGTTACTTGCAAGCTATTGCAAAGCAGCACATATATTCATTGTTCAAGTTGGCTGCACTACCCACCACTTCAGCAGCTTCCATGCAGCATTCATATAGAACATAACACCAGGTCCATTAGTAGCTGGATAAGAAAAAGAATGCTCCAGTGGGGGTGGAAGAAGATTAGTGAACATTTGAAACCACAATTATAGCAATGCGTTCTGCAGCTCCCCAGGAATTACTTTCCCCCACGTTTGCTAAGACGAATGCGTCCGTAACTGCGAGTGGAGAAATAGTGGTCTAATCTGCTCAAGTATAAGCAGTAATTGCTCAGGTTTAGGATGTATTCACAGGGACACCAATATCATAGACGAAGATCTAGAAGAGGACGGTGCTATGTTTGAAGAGGATTGAATGCTGGTGAATACCTTTTATCACACACAGTATGTTGCATTTAACGTTCTACATTTTTATTAAATATTAGTATTGAACTCAGTTTAGGAACTTCAAAAAGTTTGATCAAATATGGTTGCAATATACAGACAAATATGCCTATTTTCTAAAAAAACAAAATCTGCACTTATAAAAATTTTATCATTAAAAATGATATAATTATAAACCATAATTGTTAAGCACATTTTTATATTTAAAAATCATCTATGTTGAAAATATATTCATTCTTACTGCGGCATTGTCTAGAGAAAGTTCGGGTTTCTCCGTGCCACAGATTTATACAGTCACGCGGCCAATGAAAAGCTCTTTTCCCTTAAAAGTAGAGCCCCTTGAGTAGGTGGTGAGGTTGTCGTTCCCTCAAGGGCTTATCACAAACATACTACCGGCCGCTACAATTGTAATTTGCTTTTACAAAACACAATTCATACAAAAAATTGGTTTCCTTAGTGATAATAAATATTTATTCCGAAAAATCTAAAAAAATACTAAAATTTTCTATTATTACACCCTCCGTAACTCTGGAACCGTTCACTTTACAAAATAATGTTTAGTACCATTTTGTTCGTAATTTAGTGTAGATTATTTTGTATATTGCACTTTTTGCGCTAAATCCCATAGGTGTCTAAATATTTCCGAAAAACTGATAAAACTACTAATTTACCAACTTCTTCCCCCCCTCCCCCCAAAACCCGACGCTGAAAACGGTGTAACTTTTTACCAAACAATATGTGGACTGTATAGAACAATTTGGAGGTGAAAGGAAACTTTTACTTTGGATGTTGAGGTAAGGCCTTTTTTTGGTCTATTTGCACCGTACTATAATGCCATTTTAAATTTTCTACGAGTTAAATGTGCTGATTTTCCTGTTATTCTTATATGTACTCATTTTGACTACGCTGCTTTATGCTGAAATTTTTGTTTTCTTTGAAAAAAAACTTTGTATTTTAGTAGCTTATAGTAATGTATTGACAATTATATTACGGATTAATCTTTGCTTACAATTCTGAATTTTCTCATTGCAAGTTTATTTATTTATTTATTTTATTTTATTTATTTATTTTATTTTATTTATTTATTTTATTTTTATTTTATTTATTGATTTTTTTAAATATTTTTCGCATGACGGAAATCTAGCAATTAGGGAACTGTTGGGTTCATAGTTTTGAAAAAAATAGGCAAAAGAAAAAAAAGAATTTATTTCAGAAAAGTCAAAGTTTTCACAATCAAGGATTGCAGACAGGTTTAAAAACATATTTTCATCTACTTATATTTATTTACATTAATTTTTTTAAAATATTCTTTCTGTTTTTGCATTTCAATGCTCTGTAGTTGATTGCTCTATTGTTATTAATAGTTAAAGTTTTTCATGCATTTCATACCATATTTTCAGATTTTTGTATCAGACACACAAAATATTATACCAAAAGAAGCACACAACAGTTAATAAGTCACAACACTTAAAAAGTTATACCATTCTACGTGAAGAAAACATCAAAAAATAAAGTACCCGTGGCGTAAGATATATACACAATTCTCATAGCAATAAAGAAACATTCATTTTTAAACAGATAAAACGATAAAGTACCCCAATCCCCATATTCTAAATGAATTCAATTAAATATGCATGGTATAAAGACATTTTAAAAAGTTGAACATGAATTAATGATTAATCATAGTCATAGTTACCGTATTTTTGCGTTTGAAAGTTAAATAACATTTCAAAAAAAAAAAAAAAAAAACAGAAATAGTAACAAATACAAAAATTATCCAACTCAAGAGAAATTGCCCAAAAGTCGGGGAGGTAGGCATTTATTAGAAGTTTATGTGCTAACACGTTGGCAGAATGATTGTAAATAAAATATTAGATCATCGAGTGGTATTAATCGTCGGCGAAAATGAAATATTGGTAATGAGAGAACTAGAATTAGAGCAACCAACAGCAATGCATATTCTGTGCTAAAAGCAGTTCTTACGTGCTCTAATCGATTGAAAGCTCCAAAAATATTCTATCTCATGAAAAAAAGTCCACACTTTCAATTACTACTATGATAGCTTGGCGTATTCCTGATTTACCAAGAAAGCTTCAAAAGCATTACTCCAAACATGGCCAAAGCTAAGACAGAATTGCAAACATCAAGAATCTAACCTCGCACTGCAATTCTTGCAAAGCTACGGAATCCAGAGACTTATTCGCTCCCATTGGGTGTTTTTTCAATCTGGACGGGCCTTAATTGAGTTGAAACTGATATACATAATAAATACGCTCTGTTTATCTTAAAACTGGTAGCTAAAAATATTTTTCCCAACAGTGTAGTCAGTCCGCATTCGTGCAACTTGTAGAAATTCAGGAAGCTTTTTAACATTCTTGAATTTCCCTGGAAGTGGATGAAAGCCTGTGGAATCCTGAAACGTTCCACGGAAGTTATCAATAAAGTTTCGAAATTTTTTACAGTGCATACATTTTTTATAGCTTTGTTCTTATAAAAAACAGCGTAATATGTAACAAGGGGAAGAGATAATACAAGTTGAAGCGTGACACTTGGTGATAAAGAGGGGGAGTGGGGTCAGATGTTTAGAAAAAAGAATGTGTGACGTCATTTATTTTGGTCTGTCCCTTTGTTTATCGCACGGTGTGGTCAGTACAGCGATGAACTGGAAACTGTAAAACGACTAGATCTGTCTTTGTGATGTGGCGAAAATGCCGTGATATAAATGTCTCTTAAAACCGCAAGACTAGAATCAGTGACTGATTACGCGTGAAAAATCATCGACGTTGTAAAAAAGAGATAAAAAGAACAGAAAAGAAGCCCGTCGACCTGTTTTAGTCGCAAAAATGTAAAACTGTCAAAGCAAAATTCATGTCAAGGTTAGCATCGGCGAAATGACCGGCTGAGTGACATTTCTGAAACGTTTTTAACAACACCGCTTATAATCATCAGTGAAAGCACCGGTTACTTTTTAGACCACAGTAGCTGTCCCAGGAATGTGTAACGAAACTATGCAGTGTGTCTACCTAATTCAAAAATTCGCTGGCAACATTTTAATCAACCTTTGCATTACGATTGTGCAATGCAGCTTTAGTTACAAAACTGAGTAACTTTTTCTAAGACGTTGCTTGATTTTTCTATCAAACTGATCACCCAAATTATTAGGCGTATCTTTCCGCACTTGTCAAAGCAAAAGATGAGGACTTCAAAACGTGCAGAAGTTTTACTCTTAGTGAAGAAGAGATTAAATTATTTATTTTAATTTTGTGCTCAAATAGCGATTAAAAAATGTTTCGAAGCATTAGCGTAAGTTAAATGTACTGTGTGGTAATAATAATGAGAAACAGAAACAAAAGGAGAGTGATTAGAAAAACTCCAGCTCGTGGCATTCATTTGAATTTTTGAAGCCTTGAATTCAAATTATATTTTTTGCAATCACGAATTGCGATAGAACCCTACTCGTTGCGTGTCTTGTTTCTGCAAATGGAATGAAATAGAAATGGAGAAGAAATTCGCACCCGTCATATAATGACTGGTGATTTTCTAGAATAGGTAATGCGAGGCAGATCCATGAAAAAAGAAATCTTCATTAGGATGCGGTAATAAAGAAAAGGTTGT
Organism: Uloborus diversus; assembly: GCF_026930045.1. Classification (NCBI taxonomy): domain Eukaryota; kingdom Metazoa; phylum Arthropoda; class Arachnida; order Araneae; family Uloboridae; genus Uloborus; species Uloborus diversus. Next base: position 129,835,271 of record NC_072738.1, on the reverse strand, counting down.
TATGGTCAATTTGCACTTGTCATAAATATTATATTTACCGCGAAAACCGAAATGGTATTTTTATTTCTTATCTATCTTAAATGATGGGAATTAGTAACCTGGAAATTTTGAAAACAGATGAAATTGCATTACATTTTAGTTCATTTATATATAGGTGGGTTTTCCTGAAAAATCGTGATTTTACACACACAAATACACACACACACACACACAAAAAAAAACTTTTTTTTTAATGTAAAATTTGCTTGAGTTGAGCCTCGAGAAAAACAATTAATGAACACAAGCCGCAGACGATTTGTAACCATGAAAATTAGTCTCTCTAAATAAAAATTAAAAACAACGACCTAAACATATTCTCGTCATTATGAAACTCTGAAAAATCAAAGGAAAATCAACTGCGATCAAGTAAGCAATTCCTGACAGTTCAAAAAAAAAAGTTTATAACTAATCTTTCTTTATTGGAAATGGTTCAAAGAAGGGTAACTAGAGTAGTAAGGGGACTTTCAGATTTAGGTTATGAAATTAGACTTAAAAGGATGTCTAATATCATATGTATAATATCCAAAAAAAGGAAGGTCAGAGGGGACGTAATCCGATTGTTTGACATAATCAAAATGAGGCATGTTGATAGGTTAAATTTTTGCTCAAAAGGTCGGATAAGAAGTCATTGCTTTAAACTGTTCAAATCAGTGTAAATCTGGAAACCAGGAAAAATTACTTCTTCTGTAGAGTTGTAGGCAGTGGCAGTTTACCGGAAGATGCTGTATAGAACAAGGAGTTAGGTAGCTTTAAGAGGGCTATCGCGTTACCTCTCAAAAGTTGTAGTTTGGTATCCTCAATTAAGGAAAAAGAAAAAAAATCTAAATTGACATCTTCAATTCACGCGTGAGGCTGAAAGTTTGAAAAAATATGCTAAAAATTGAATTTTTCAAAAAATAATGAAATAATTATTTTTTTTAATTATTTTATTTATTTAATTATTTATTTTTGTATTTTTCCATAATTCTGCAGCCATAAATTGTCAGTATATAGCGTAGTTTGAACCTAAAAATATTTTATAGCTTTTACATACGATCTTTAGTTCGCGCATACGCCTTAGATTGGGCAGGAGATTTTAGCCCAATTTAAGGCGTAGGGTAACATCCCCAGTAATCGGCAGGTCACCAGTGTTTCGCACATCGAACAAAAATATCCTAAAATAAGATTTGTACCCAATCTTGTAAAAGTAGAAGGCTATACACCAACTGAATGTACATTTACATTAAAGATTACAACTTCAATTCATGTTACTAAATGGTAGCAATGCATAGGAAGGAGAAACAAATGTGGCTCGCGTCAAATCAGCCATTTTTGTTGCAAAAGCTTCTTATCTGGCTTAAGGGAAGCATGCGCATCAACCCATTAAAATCTGACATAAAATATGTTTTAAATTTTGGTTGTCAAAAGTTTTGTTAGTTGGAAAGGTGTTACTTTGTGTGGGTAAAAGTATATTTTTGTCCCTTTTTGGATTTTTGAAGTAATGATGGATGCCATTTACAGGTGCTTCAATTTTGCTAATCTCCAGTAATTGGCACATGAGCCTATATTCACTAATATATTGTGAAATAGGTCACTAGTTTGATTTATGATAATTTTGCAGCAACAATATTATATGGGTTCTACTATTGATTTGAATCCTACAGCATATACTGCTAATTTTTAAGAGAAACAGTAAAAAACAAATACGTTTGGCCATCAGTCAGATATTGCGATTGTAGAGAATCGTTTTATTTTTTTATGGTCTTTTAGAAACATCAGGTTAATGTTACATTTTATGTGGAAACAGCTATAATTCGTAAAATCAAAACTGCATACCGACTAATGAAACGGCAATAATCTCTATTTTTTCCATGTTTATTTTAACACGGAAAACTCTAAATTTACTTTTATTTCTCTAAAATGCTTTATCAACATAAAAATGTGTGATTTAACATTAATTTATTTAAAATTACCTACTTTAAATTAACATTAATTATGCTTCTTAAGATGGTGAAATTTGTATGTAATCTAAAAGTGAAAAATAAAGTGATTTTCCATTTGCCAATTACTGGATCACAAGGTGTCATACACTGGGGTATCAGGTGCCAATTACTGGTGATTTTGGTAACTTTTTATACATATATTTTTATAAAAATATAAATTCAAATATTTTTGCTTTCAGTGAACTAAGTAGATGCACAGATGTGCGTTCTTTGACACAAAAATATTTTCAAGTGAATATTTTTTTCTAAGTAATGAAAACTGAAGTAAGTTTAAGGACAAACTCTTAAAGTGCCAATTACTGGGGTCGTTACCCTATGCGCAACCGAAAGATCTTGTGTAAAAGCTATAAAATATTTTTTTTAGGTTTAAACTACGCTATATACTGACAATTTATAGCTGTTGCGTTACAAAAATATAAAAATGTTTTTTTATTATGTTTTGAAAAAGTCAGTTTTTTAGCATATTTTTTCAAACTTTCAGACTCATGCGGGAACTGAAGATGTCATGAGGATACCAAATTACAACTTTTGAGAAGTAACGTGATTCCGAAATAAAGAAATCGATTTTTTCGAACCACCCTACTATTAATATTTCCTGGAGACCGAGGAATTGACTAGAACCTGGACTGAACCAGCTTGTTGTTGGCCGTCACTTTTGTATTTATCGATACTTGTAAATCGTAAAGCTAAGTAAAAAGTTTTTTTTCTTTTTTTTATGATACAGCCTTTAAAAGCATCCCTAAGCAAGGCAATCCTGTATATATACAGGGTGAATTTGACCTAATTTACCAAACGATAGGGGATAATAGAAGGGCTCAAGTGGAGCATAGATGCACCACCATGGACCTTGTCCAATCCCTAATCGTTTTTGAGACATGGTAGATGCCTCATTTCTCCAAACATTAAAGAAAAGATGGCCAGTCTGACTTCATGTCTCCGCAAGTCCGACGTTGGAGATCTAGTCAAAAAGAGGGCAGTCTGAGAAAGGCTTCTGAAGAGGTTCTTTATTTATAGAATTTCGCGCTCAGAAAATTCTTAACGAAATCCAACTTGCTGAACCGAATAATTTTGGATAAGCTTTATGCATATTCGAGAGGGGGGGGGGGGATTCCTTGGGTTGAAGGCTGAATTTAAGTTTAAACAGCCATATAAATGAACGCTTATGAAAATTGTTTGAGTTGGCAACTTGAATTACGTTATGAATCTGTGAAGCGCGAGCTTCTATACTGCAGTCATAACCAAAAAAGCATTATCTCCATCTTTCGCTCATTTGCTGTTTACTCACTTTCTAGATTCAGTTATCAATATGATGGAAGACTATTTTCTAGATTCAGTTACATTATATTTGTTATCTTACAACGCTGCAAAGCAGTGTGATCACTAAAATATAAAGAAATTTCTTAGGTGCTTAACGTCTCTACATGGGTACATGGTAGTCCAGCTAAAATAACTTAAATGCTCGTTTTCTCGAAACTTAAAATTTGGGGGATACATCTTTCTCATTTTGAACGGCAGTACAAATTAATGACCTCTTTAGAAGCCTTTCTCAGACCAGCCTCTATTCAAACATAGATCTCCAATGTCCGACTAGCACAGACCTGAAAACAGACGGGCATATTTTTTTTTTTTTTTTTTGTCTTTTGCAAGAAGATGCTGTACTGGAAACTTAGAATGGAATTGTCGTCTGAACCCTGATCTATTTTCAAAAGATGACTCGTAGAGCTCAGTAATTTTTTGACTGATTTCCTATATCTGACTTTTAAGGACCTAAAGTCTGTATTCAGACAGACTGGTCATATTTTCTTTGGTCTTTCGCAAAAACCGAGTGCACTGAAAACGTTCAATGAATTCTCATCGGGTACAAGCTCAAAAAATGATTCGCCCATCTCAATCTGTTTGGGACCGGTTTTTCTAATTTTTAACTTGGTGTGGACCAGTAGTGATCCCCGCACTTACCAATTTAGTTGGTTTATCAGGTTCAAATGCCAAGGCAAGCTGTGGCTAGATAGTTACTGAGAAGTTCCTGTCTCCACTACAATGCATCCAAACTAACTGCTGGTGTCTAACCCCAGGACCGACGTAAGATCCATGAATTTTACGAGCACGTACTCCTCATGAAAGCTATCTGTATCTGGTGGCATCGGGTTCCGATCCCAGAACCCTGCAACTCCGAGTTCAATGCCTTATTCCCTAGGCTACCAATTTTGTGGTGAAACATTAAGAACTGCAAAGTTAATTCTTTTACCATTTCGCACAATCGAACATTGAGTTTTTGCCGCTGAGTTTTCAGCCGTCAAATCCTTGCTCCAGATTTATCTGTAGCACAGTGGTGAAAATAAATCGAAGATTTGTTCTTAAAATGCACTGATAAAACTTACCTTAAATCGAGACTCCAAAGGTTAGAGGCTGGTTCAGGAAACATAGAACGCTGAACATGGCGGATCTCGTTATTAGAAAAGGAACAAATTGCCAACTCTTGGTTTGCTTGCAACAATCTAGGGTGAATCCATTTCAATCTAGAGTTAATTATTTGGACAAATTGCAGCGCTGGCCACACACTGAACGGAACATATAAACTAAACACATCAGAATTTTCTACTATCAAACTCTTCATGTTCTGCATGTGAGATAAGGAGGACAAGTTCCACGCAAAAACATGAGAACTATCGTAGACTTCGAAATGTTGTAATGTCTTTTGCACAGATTCGAACGGAGGATCACCCAAAGTTGGCACAGACAACAGCTCCAAAGACACATTATCAAACACAACTTTCTCTACTACTGCGTTTTCTGTAGCTTGGAAAATATCATCCGGTAATGCGTCTAGAACCGAATTTCGTAACTCAAAGATTCGAATTGGTTCCGTGATGTTGCTCAAAATTTCTTTGAGAGTGTCTGTTAGTGAATCATTTCCTTGGCATCGAACTTGGACAAAGTCTTCTACGTCATTAATCCTTGAATAGTCACATGAACTGTCAAGGCTTTGAATAATGTTGATACTCCATAGCGTCATGATTAAAATCAGAAGCATAGTGTGATGATAACTAAAAAATAAATAAATAAATATATAAATTTGAAACGCCTTTATAAACTGAAAAAAATTCGATAGGAGTTTAGCACTGTACGAAGACACAATCGGGGGCAAAAGAAAGTTCTTTTGTTTTCTTTTGGAATGGAAGGCCATGCTCAATCTCCGTAATGCTGTGATACAATTTAAGCGTTAATAATTGGAGCAATTGTTCCCCCCTCCTCCGTCTCTATGTATGGTACCAAAGCTTTCAAAGTGAGACGTGGTTATAAAGTTTACTAACTGCGCTATAGTGTTTCATGGTATAGCTTGACTACATAGAGATGACGAATGAACTAGAAGTGGAAAAAACACTTCAGTTTGAAAAAAAGGTCAGAGGCAGCGATTGAGACTGAAAAGTGGGGACGGGGCGGGGAGGGATATATCGACAACTAAAAGCCATTGGAGAGAAAACAAAAGTACAAAATTTTGCTAGAGCTAGCTTTGAGAGCAGATGTGTGGTAATTAATGTAAATCTCACAGCTTAACTCACGTTTTTATTAAGATTTTGATGAATTTTGTACACAATAACTTTCCCCGAAGGAAGACTTAGAGATGAATTAGACATACATTATTTACCCCAAGTATTTTGAAATGTCAAAAACACTTGGTAATAATTTCATTGAACAAATATGGCTTCTTTAAGTAAAACAATTGATTTACTAGTATCAAAACAAGGAATACATAAGCTAAAAGTTACGGCTTGTGCTAAATAATGTTTCGTAAACAGATTTACAAAGTAAAACAAATAATTAATATTCTAAAAATGTTGACATTTCCGCTTTTTTTATAATATGTAGCTTTGCTTTTAAATTGGAAAATAAAATAAATAGATGAACCATAAAAAATGCAGGGGCGGTTCCCCCCCCCCCCTCGAATCGCCGCCCCTGGGTAGGATCAATGAGAACGCACAAACAGAAATGTTTTTACGCTTGCTCGATCTCTCTGATCCTAGCTTTTTCAAAAGAAAGTGGTCCATATCCACTTTCAGTTCATCCGCCATCTCTCCGTGATCAAGCTTTACAGATCCAGGCAACTGCATAGAAATCATGGTTCCTTCCACTAAAACACCAATGTTTCATTTGTATGTGTCCCGCACTCGGTCACAAAGCTGTGCATCCCACTACAGCAGCCAGAAATACCTTCTGGAGGGGTTTTTGATCAAAAATACGGTTTTTTGATGAAAAATACCTATTGGAGGAGGTTTTTTGATGAAAAATGGAGGGGGTTTTTTGGATGAAAAATATCTTCTAAAAAAGATTTTTGATCCAAACAGCCCTTTCATATGCATATACTACTGTATTAGAATCTGCATTTATGTTAAAACAAATGGCTCTAGGGGGGAATTCACCTCCGAACTCCTCTTCCTCCCCCCCCCTTCGTTGCGCCACTGGTCCATCCTAACAGTTGGACAACTTATATTGGATGTGCAGTAAATGTAGCACTGGGTTACTTCACAGTCGCCAACAAACAGGGCTCTATTTGATACATGACATTCCGTCGTTCTGTTGAACTTCAACGGCGTCCATTTACGTTTTTTTTTTTTTTTTTTTGGAGAGAAATGTTTCTATAACTCGAATTGACTTTATTAGGCCAATAAGAACCAGAGCCGTCGATAGGATTTATGGGCCCCAATGCAATTTTCATCTGGGACCCTAAATTTTTACTTTAAAATTTCACCTCCTCTCTCTAGGCCCCATTTCCACATAAATATCCTAAATATTGTCAGTGGATCTAATAAAAAGGTTTTGTCGAAAGTTTTTTCTCAATTGAAATCTTCTCTTATTCAGAATTCTTCCTAATCCAAACTTTAATATTTTTAAAAAGAGACTCATGTATGCCGGGTCGAATTTAGACTTAATGGGGCCTTAAGCAACTTCAGGTATGGAGGACCCTTATTGCGGCTCAGACAACTTAATGTCAACTGCAGAGCAGGCCATTTTTAAGTCTCTCCCTGTCCCCCCACTATGTGTATTTTCGTACATTCGTACCCGCGCGTGTGTTGTTAAAATGTAATTTTCCCACTGTCTTTCTTCCTTTTTTTTTTTTTTAAACCTTTGGAGAAGGTAGTAGGAGAGTGAAGGTAGTAGGTGAAAGAGGAGTATCATGAGGGCGATTCAGGGAAAAAAGGAAAATCAAAAATGTTTTAAGCTCATACTCTTTTGCAAATTAATTACCGTAAACGCGGGCTACATTGGCCCTAGGGTCCTCCTTTGGCCCAAATTGAAAAAAAAAAGGTACAAAGTTATCTGTTAACCTGCAGAAAGCAATTTTAAAATTTATTTTGACAAAATACGTTAGAGAGCATCCTCAAGGACTCAGTATGGTATACCAAGCAGTTTGATTTTTCTTTTTAAGGAGCAACACTATTGGTTTTTTGTTCCTTATGCTAACATGCGTCTTTATAACCTATCAGACTTTTAAATGTAGAATCAGTTCTACAACAGCTAAGAAATTGTGAAGTACCTATTTATGAACATTATTCGATACTTTATGTAGTAGCACACTTGTACTTCTCATTTCTGTTAAGGTTTTTATTTAAATATTATACTTGTCCATTTCCCCAAAGTTCTGCTCAGCTTTCAAAAAGAAGGAAATTCTTTTTAGACTTGGAATTCACGCCAAACAAAAAAAAAAAAACTAATTCCTTTTTGGTTGGCGGCGTCGATAGGAGGCTATGAAAATAAGGACAAATGGAATTTCTCACTTCAAACTTGATCACTTTCACTGAATTCACTTCTATTGAGAGGTCGTAATCTTATCTCCAGGAGAAGGAGTTCCTTGAAAAAAAGTTTTCAAAAAAAAAGAAGAAGAAGGACGGTGGAGGGAATAATTTTTTTTCTTAGACCCGCTTCTCGGGCCCCTCAATCACTTACGGGCCCCTATGCAATGCATAGGCTTGCCCCCCCTCTTCTCGACGGCCCTGATAAGAACCAAGGATTGCCAATGAATACTCGCTCCAGGGGGAATATGAAGATTTGTCACGTGACAGTAAAGAGTGGTATGTCTTTCCGGAGTTTTTCTCACGATTCAATAAAAAAATTTTGAAAAAAAAATAGAACCGACTTCAAAATTGCTCTAAAAAGTGAAAAATAATTTTATTCTTTAAACACCATCGATAATTCTTTTAAACATAATTTTTGAAGTTGGCGCAAAAACGATCGATAAAACCATTCACAACCATAACTCAACTACAAGTATAAATTTAACCACGTCTAGTTTCTTCACTACCACATGCATTACGCATTGATGACAGCATATTTGAGTAACGATATAAATGTTTCGTTCCTAAGTTTGGATGATTTTTTGATAAAAATATGAACGAAGCATGGTTACAATGGATTTTACTTTTTGTTTTTGCGCCAACTTCAAAAATTATGTTTAAAAGTATTATCGATGGTGTTTAAAGAATAAAATTATTTTTCACTTTTTAGAGCAATTTTGAAGTCGGTTCTATTTTTTTTTTTTCAAAATTTTTTTATTTCATTCTTTTTAGTGTAAATGTAGATATTTCAGTAAAAGTAAGAAGTTACCTAGTAAGAAGTGCGGCTCTATATCACTGTATTGCTTTCGAAAAGCCTTTATTCAAAATTATCATTACAATTACTATTAATGTTACTGTTAAATGGCACCAAACTTTTATAAAAATGAGTTTCATATTGTCGCGTAGACGAAGATAGCGAAGACAATGTGAAAGCCAAATGAAGCGAATACTCGTTAGTCTCAACTCGAGATCTTAATTCAGAACCACGAATGAACGTTACATCTCCTTATATACAACTTGAAAAAGTGCTGGAACTTTCCAGACTTGAAAAGATACAGAAATTAATAGAACATTCGAGAAAATACGGAAAACAGTAGAAACGAAATTTTAGTAAAATTCACTTTGTCCTAGTCGGGATTTGAACCCAGGGTGCTCGTGTGGGAGACGAGAATTCTACCACTGAGCCACCGTTATCCACGGATGACACGTGCGAACTTTGCTACACTATCATTTTAATCATTTAATAGGGAAATTTACTGTTTTTTGCCCATAACTTTTTTTCTAAAGAACAAATATGGTCAAACAAAGTAATGGGACCTAAGTTGAGCCATCCTCTATCCATTAAAAAAAGAATCATCAAAATCGGTTCACTAGGTGAGACGCTATGAGTGGACAAACAAACAAAAAAAAAACATACATACGGTATGAACTGATAACCGCCTCCTTTTTGAAGTCGGTTAAAAACGGTGTCTACCAGAATGCTTCCTCCGAAATACGATAACTAATAAAAACGATAACCAATAAAAATCGGTAACTAATCCCATGTTACTGGTGCAGTACAATAAAAAAAAAAGGATCTTTAAACAATTTTGGTCATTTCATCATATAAACAGGGCCTGATTAAATCAAGGACACAAGAGGCATAAGCAGAGCCTGATTTACCTGTAGGCCCATGAAGCCCGCTTAGGGGCCCCCTAGCTCCAGAGGCCCCCATTTATGACAGACTATTTGGGATTGTGTATTAAAAACGTGGCTTTAATTTGTTTGTCCCGATGTTTAACATCAATAGTGATTTATAAAGTGTGTAGCAGTGTGCCAAAGTTGGGAGGGCACCAAATCTGTACTTTAAGTTTTTAAAAAATGAAGTAATTTCATTTCGCACTTTAGCAAAATGAAAATATAAAATAAAAACTCGTGAAAATGAAAAACCTCATTCACAAATTCAAATTCCAAAATATTTTATTACTTCAAAAATTTAAAAGCGGGTGAGGAGGGGGGTACCAAAACGACTTCGTGCTCGGTGCTTTCAAAGTCATAGTCAGGCACTGCATATCAAACTTTATGCAAGCTGCTGACGCTCTATTTTACGAACTTTTGGGTGAAAACAAAACATATTCATTGAAATCGCGAGTTGCTAAAAATCAAATTGATAAAAAAAATCATTTCTGGTAAACTGTTCGTAAAATCTTGAGTGTCCGTAAATTAGAGGTTCGTAAAATAGAGCATCTCAACTGGGTATATATATTTTTTATTTATTTATTTCTAGCAGTAGCACTTTCCACTTATTTTTCACAGAGTGGACATTCTCTTCACTCCAAGAGAAATACTAAATCGTAACAGAAAAAAACAATAAAGCAATATAGAACGAGTGATTTTTTTTTCTCCACTTTTCAAAAGATCCAAGATAATGAATAGTTTTTAAAAAGTTATTTATTTTTAAAATATAGGCATTTCCCGTCTCCTAACCAAAAGAAATTATGGGACTTATTAGTTCAAGATTTATTTCTTTGACCGCAAAGAGTGGAAAACTTGCTGAACCCCTCCCATTTTGAAATCCTCATTGCAGATTTGTGCAACATAACGCATAATTAAAAGTTGTGAAATGATTGAAAATAAATGTACCATCAAGGTAGTAAATCATTTGTAATGAACTTACGTATTGAATTCTTAAAGTTTCATGATGAAATTGCATCCACTGACGTCTAGCTCTTCTGAATACCTTCGAAACAGTGAAATTTAATATTCTCTTTAAGGCGAGTTTTTATTACTTTTATCAGTTGCTATGGGCGACGGAGATAATTTAGACGCGAGGATATTTGAATATTGCGATACAAAATTTCTTCTGGTTTCGTAAGATGTATTGTGGTAAATATTGTCGTTTTGATGTTGGTTATTGTTTACGCGGAAGCGCTTTTGTCAATGGTATGCATTTCCCCTTCTTTAATAGTGATTTTCTTTTCTTTTTTTCTTTCATAGCTCTCTGTACAACACAAGGAAACGAAGAAAGATGCCACAATAACTCTTATTGAGGCTTTTTAACAAAACTATTACAATGTAAAAAAAAAGAGACTCTTCTACATTTGAGCGAAACAATTGCCTGTTTGGTGATATTTTGATACTTGAAATTTGAACCCTAACTCCAGAGGATTAACCCTAAACTCAGTGGATAGCGTTCATTTTCAACCACTTTTTTGATTCTTCATTCCCCTAAAATGACTGTCTTACCAGCAAAACAGTTAAGTTAACGGATCGAGTTCAGCCTTACCATGATAAAGCCTTCCCCCGCATATTAAACATTACCAAAACATTTTTTTCAAATTATCATGCAGTGGCACGATTTTCGTTGATGAAACACGAGGGTTACTCGATTATCGGCTATTATTTATATGAGGATTATTATTTACATTCTGAACTATTACCTTCACCTGTACATTTTCTCTAACGCAGAGGTTCCCAACCGGTGGTTCGCGAACCCCCAGGGGTTCGTGAGGTGCAGGAAGGGGGTTCGCCAAAATTTCGGTGCAATGGCGGTATTTTCCTAGTTTGGTAAAAAATTATAAAATATTCAATTTGCACACATAGTTACTAAATTTTTTTTTAAATTTGAAAACGCGCCAGACTCTTGTATTAAGCTCAAAAAAAAAAAAAAAAATCTTTCAGCGGTTTTATAATCTTGGTTAAAAAGAAATTTTCTCATTTTTTTTTCGATAGACAACAAAAAGAGATATCCTTCCTTCTTTATTGCGAGGCGCCATGCAGAAACGTTGTATTAAGCTGTGGCGGGGATCACGATGACCTTAAAAAGGCGCCATCGCGTGGAGTCAATCAAACAATATACATAATATACATATGTCGAAAAAAATAAAGAATTCTCAAACAATGCATCATAGGGGTATTATTTCTAATCTGGTTGAAATATAACTCGGGAATTTCCGTCGAATTCAGTCATCGAATAGCAGACATGACAGCAAAAAGCTCCAAACTTAAAATTTATAACTGGATTTTACCCATCTGTTCGTTTTCAAAAATATATAACATCAGCATGCTCATAGTTCTGGGGAAATAGTTGTTAACAGACGTATTTAGAGATACTTTAGAGATGCTTGAAAACAAGTGATTTTGTTTGCAATTGGTTTTGCTACGTGAACTTGCTACTCTGTTTGTGAAGTTATAATCGTGTTGGTAATTTTTATGATTTAATAACTTTCTGCTGTTATGGATCGATGGTTGAAAACTGGTAGTTTGGTTGAGCGACAAATGAACAAGCAGTCAATCGATCAACCCTCAACATCAGCAGTAACTTTCGAATCAACACAGGATATTGAAATAGATAGCTGTAATGAACTGCCGCCTCCCCCGACTAAACAGAAAAGTGAACTAGGGGAGAAAAAAGGAAAAAAGCGAAAATATGACAGTGACTATTTACAAATGGGCTTTTATTTTACTGGAGAAGAGTCTGAACCTAGACCGCTTTGTCTTCTCTGCAACGAAGTTCTAGCGAACAGCAGTTTGAAACCGTTACTTCTGAGAAGACACCTCGAAACAAAGCATCCGACACACAAGGACAAACCTATCGAATATTTTAAAAGAAAAATTGGAATATGATAAAAAGTGTAGCGTCTCTACGTTCCTGTTAGAATCCAACGAAGATAGTAAAATGGCCCTTGAAGCTTCATATCGAGTCAGTTATAGAATTGCAAGATCTGGACAGCCACATACAATTGCAGAAAATTTAATTGGACCGTGTGCTAAAGATATTACTAAGTGTATGCTGGGAGAAAAGTTAGCAAAAAAAAATTGACGTGGTTCCGCTATCAAACAACACAGTATCACGCAGAATTACTGATTTGGCAAGTAATGTGGAGAAAGAACTTGTGAATAGAATAAAAGAGAATAATTTTGCAATCCAGCTTGATGAGTCGACTGATGTAGCAAACGCTGCAATATTACTTGTCTATGTTAGGTATATTTTTAACGATACAATTAAAGAAGATGTACTATTTGCAAAACCTTTGAAAACCAACACAACTGGAGAAGCAATTTTCGAACTGGTTAACAGTTACTTTGAAGAAAATGGAATAGATTGGTCTTTGTGTGTGGGTGTGTGCACGGATGGTGCAAAATCAATGACAGGAAAATTTGTTGACTTTGTGGTGCGAGTAAAGAAGATCAACGAGAAAATTGAATGGACTCATTGCTGCATTCATAGACAAGCATTAGCATGTAAGCGTATTCCCGCAGAATTATCCGCTACTTTGAATGATGCTGTAAAAATTGTAAATTTCATAAAATCACGTGCCACAAACTGCCGTCTATTTCACGCGCTTTGTGAGGAATTGAGAAGCCTTCATGCTACTTTACTTCTTCACACAGAAGTTAGATGGCTTTCCCGTGGCAAAATTTTGACACGCTTATTTAAATTGAAGTCAGAAGTCCAAGCATTTTTTGTTGATCATCCATTTCACTTGTCCACTTGCATATTCGATCCTCTTTGGATGCAAAAGCTTGCATATTTAGCTGACATCTTTTCAAAATTAAATGAATTAAATCTATCCTTGCAAGGTGCAGTTGTTAATATTTTCGTTGTATATGATAAAATTGAAGCTATGGTAAAAAAATTGAATTTCTGGATCCAATGCCTGGAAATGGGTGAGTTTTCTTGTTTCACTTCTCTTAGTAGTTTTTTATCAGAAAACTCAATGAAACTTGATGAAAGCGTTAAAAGAAATGTATGTGAACATCTGCAACATCTTGAACCAACTTTTGACGAGTATTTTCCTAATAGGCGTAACGTCCCTCTCTCAAACAACTGGATACGCAATCCTTTTGAAGGAAATCCATGCTTAGAGAACACCCTGACATTACCTGAAAAGGAAATGCTCATCGAGTTATCCTGTGATAATTCATTGGAAACTACCTTTAAAGAGCTCTCGTTAATTGACTTCTGGCTCAGTGTAAGAAATGACTATACCGTTTTGTCCAAAAAAGCAATTCGAATTTTATTACCATTTTGTACAACATATCTGCGCGAGAAAGGATTTTCCTCCTATACTTATCTCAAAGATAAATACCGAAGCAGATTGAATGCAGAGCCTGATTTAAGACTCAAACTGTCAGACATTGAACCAAACTTTCAGTTTCTTTGTTCCGTCAAACAGCCACAAATATCGCATTAAGGATTTTTCCCCCAATTTAAAGTATGCTTAAAAAAATAGTTGGTTTATAAAACTTCTTGTTTATAATTTTTCTTGTATATGTAGTTTTAACTTTTTATTAATGTTTGCACTTAATGATATTTTACAATTATATTTTTGTTTATTGCAATCAAATGCTGCAAAAAATGGAAAGCAAACATGCTGTTTTTTTATTGTTTCTTACATGTTACTAATTTCAACATCAGGGGGTTCGCGAACTTTTTTGCCTTTTCCAAGGAGTTCGCAAAGAGAAAAAGGTTGGGAACCGCTGCTCTAACGCCACGCTCTTTTTCTTTCTGCTTATAAACAAAGAGAAAGCAAAATAATAGTCAAAATCCGCTTTTTAATTGTTAACAAAAACAATGGGAAAAAAATTATTGTAAAGTTAATTTTGTTAATGAAAGTTAACAAACTAATTTTAAGGCTGAATTTAAGCAATGTGGATTACGCCTTTAAACTGATGGCTTGATTGAATCTCAGAAATCTTCGAAAACCTTCATTATTTAAACAGTTTAAACTGCCTAAAACGCAAAAATATATGCTTAGGTTCAGCCTTGAAATTAATTTGTTAAAGTTATGAACATAACCCAACTTTTTTTACAATTACGATAATTTTTCATTGTTTTTGGCAACAATTTAAAAACAACTACGTCAGTTCTGTCACAAAAATAGTTTGCGATCGGGAATTTCAAAACCCTCTCATAAGAAGTCTCGCCTCAATAAATACTTACTCTCGTGCTAAAAAAGTAAAACAAAATCAACGACGTTCAAACGGCACGAATTTACAAATTAAAAAATCGCAGACATGCGTTTCAAAGGGGGGGGGGGGGAGCAAGGGTAATGGGAACAGATTGCTCATTGAAATTTTTAGAGGGGATTGTTTTAACGGGGCTTTCCCTCTTTTCGGCGGTTCTCGTTTCGTGGGGGGTATTCCACAGCGATTGAGGGGTTGGGCCTTAACTATTGGGAGGACAGCCACCCCCTCCCCCCAAGAGTCTGATTTACCATTAAGCCCGTGAGGACCGGCCTAAGGGCTTCCTAGTTCTGAAGGTGTCCCAAAATTACACATAAAAAATCGTACCAAAATATAAAATTAATTTGTATGTATTTGTGTTCAAAATCAAGAGCCATATCTGAAGCGCACATAGCAATGCGGCTTTTAACATCAAAACAGTCATTTTTGCTATCTAGTACTTTGCTTAGACGTATAGTTGGGGCAAACCTAACCAGGCAGCGTCGTAATACTGTGATTAGGATCGGTCAAGCCTTGACAATGCTGCCAGATTAGGTTTGGCTCAGCTCTAGGTAGTTTACGCCGCCAATGTACCGTAGCCACCAGCCGGTCGAAGATCCTCCGTGTTCGTTAATGGTGACTGGGACACGTTAAATATGTTCGTGGTCATAAAATACTCCAAAATCCCATTCCAAATCAATGCTTTTGGAGGCGCTGGGCTGGATCAGGGGTTACTCAGCTACTAATCTGGTTGAAAAAACAAAGCTCTCTTCAAGGCCCTATCCAACCGGTTAAACCACGTATAGTGCTAGTTACGGGGGACTCGGGAGTGTAGTAGCAGCAGTAATACCTTAGAGGGTGTAGACTGTGTGTAGCATATGCACCAATAGCGCAGCGAAGGGGGGAGGAGGTTTTGGAGGTGAAAACTTCCTCCTAAGGCATTGATTTTAACAGAAATGAAAATTATAATATAGTAGTTTATGCACATAAAAGGGCTATTTTGATCCAAAAACCTCACAGAAGGTATTTTTGATCAAAAACTTCCATTCAGAAGGTATTTGTGATCAAAAAACTAATCCAGAAGGTATTTTTGATCAAAAAGCCCTATCTAGAAGGTATTTCTGGCTGTGCTAGTGATATGCACTGACAAGAAAGGTGTGCGGCTCCAACTCTACAGCACTTTCGTCGATTGCACTATTTAAGTTTTAAGACACCTATGTGTCTGGCCTACTATCATAAAACTTTATTATCGGGCTCTCGGCAGTGAGTATCCTTGTGCTAAACCTCTTTTGGAAAGCAAAAAGGTGGTTTTTTTTTTTTTTTTTTGAGCAATCACGATTGCTTATTGCTTTTATTTGACTGTTTTGATGTGCTATCATTTTATTTTCCCACCAGCACCCTCTGCAGCATCACCGTCGACCGGCTCCTCACGATAATGCTCCTATAGCGAAAGCCGTCTCCAGGTTGCGTCAATATCCTAAACTTTCACGCATACATACAAGCACCTACACACACACAAACATACACACATACTAGGGCTCGACCGATGGCATTTTTTGGCCGATGGGCCGATGCCGATTGTTGGCCGATTGTTCAAAGATGGCCGATGGCCGATAGTTTTCCTCCAAATGGCCGATGGCCGATGCCGTTGGCCGATGGCAAAAAAACAAATAAAAAGATTATTATGAATTCTGATACTTTTTATTCAAATTATGTTTTTCGCAATCACGAGTTGCGACAGGACACTACTTTTTGGAGTTATTGTTTCCAGAAACTGCTCCTGACCCCCTAAACCTGCCCTTCTCCTTGGCGGTTACGTGTGTATAGTTGTGTGTGTGTGTGTGTAGGCGCGCATGCATATGTAGGTTTGTGTGTGCGTAGACCTGTGCACACACGTAGGCGTGTATGTCTCTCTGTGTGTAGGTGCTTGTGCATGTGTAGGCTCGTGTGTGCATAGACTTGTGTATGCACATAGGCGTGTGTGTGTGTGTGTGTGTGAGCTGTGTGAAATGCATGGACGCTACTGACCAGGAGAAGCGGATTTCGGGGGACATTGCTCAGGACCGGAGGAGCCGCGCCTGCAGAGGACGGTGGGCGGGAGTGCGGCAGAGGGAAGCGGGGGGGAGAGGGAAATAAAATCAGCCTAACGTCAAGGACAGTCAAATGAGAACAATAAGCAATCTTGATTGCTCATAAAAATCTAACAAATAAATTGTTAAGATTGTCAGGGATTTGAAGTATCATTGAAACAAGTATAAGAAATACGCAAAATGACATTTCTTAGCCAAAATAAATAATCGCTAAATATTTAAGAAATGCTTGAAACAAGGAGGGTGAGTTTGGGGGGACGCCCTCCGATTTTGGAGTAACTCACAACATTAAACTTCGGCCCCAACTGCAGTCTCATTTTTTTAGTACAGAACCGCTACCACCAACGCTTCGGAAGAGTTTCTGAATCTACTTCAGCACTTCTGAAGAAAAAATTCAAAAAAGCCTTTGATTTCCGAATTATGTCACCATTCAAAACGTCTTTAATCAATTTCTTACATTAACCCCTTCAGACTTTTAAACAGCTGCTAATCATTTAATAATTGATTTAATTTGTTGATTTTTTTTGTAGTTGACTCTTTACATTCTACTTATTATAATTTGAAGTAATTTTTCGGTTTGGGGTTGACAACACTGACATATAAGGATTGAGAGATAGAGAGTGACTCATTTTTCCAACAATGGATTTTCATTTCAAAAGCGAGGTTTTTTCCTGATTTTTTTAAAAATATACAATCTTTAATTAATAGTTTCAAATACTTATATTATGTTTCATAATTGTTTGTAGAACATTTTGTAATGAAGTTTGTTCGGTATTTTATCGTTTTTGTATATGAAAAATTGATTTCAAAAATATAAGTCAGGAATATTGGACGTGCCATAACTCTCTTAATTTTTCTCCTACAAACTCAAAATTTTGTCAATAAGATACCCTTTAACATAGTACACTGTGTACCAAATATCAAAATTTTTGGTCCAATATTTCATAATTCCGACTGAAGGGGTTAATGCTCTAAATTCTTCCTAAACAATATATAAAGCTTGAAAAAAAAATCTCTAATTTTAAGAATGGTGTTAGTTTCAAACAACTAAGAAGTACAGCCTAGAGTTTAAATTCAGAAATTGAGGGAGTGGGAGGAAGGGCACGCAAGTGTTCTTGGAAATACAAAAAATAGTCATAAAAATACAGTTCAAAACAATCATAAACATTGAGCAGAAAAACCCTTTTAAAACTTGCACCCGAGTTTGTTTTGACGTGCAGTGGCGGATTTAAAAAATAGCAAATGTTGCAATTGCGCGAGAGGCCCATAACCATAGGGGCACCGTAGGAGTTACAAAAATGCTTATGATAAATGTTTTACAACTTCTGTGATAGAGAAATAGGGCCCCAAAATGGACTTCGACGGGCCCCAAACTTGTAGCTCCGCCGAAGCGATACAGAAAAGACTGTATTACTGTGATTCATATTACAAATATCGAAAAATTAAAAATTACCGTCGGTTTAACGGGAGTCTAACAAAATGAAACTAAACCGGTTTCGCCATCTCATATTTTTTCCATGACCTCCAATTCGGCAATACATCACCAAATGATCGTCAGTCTGAGACGCTATATTAATTTTCCATTGAAATAAGTAATAAATAGCCACAAAAAATGAGTAAATAGGCTTTTTAGAACACCCGATCAAAAACAAAAAGGGAAGTGCACAACTGGGGGGGAACGTACGCACATCCCATATGCGAAAATTTAGCCTTCTGCAGCTTACCATTTTTGAGTTATGACTTACGAGAGATACATAGGTACATCCAGCCGTAAGAAACAACGCAATAATTAACTTGTTTGGTACCTGAATGCAGTATTAAAAACTCTTTCAGGGGTGATTAAAATAGAAATTCATACTGAAATTTAAGCAAACAATTTTATATGAAAACAATAACTCTCTTTACTTTGTATTAAAAAGTAAAACAACAAAGGTCCTTTTTTTTCAAAAACATCGGCCAATTCCATCGGCTTTTCAATGTTTTTTAAGGCCGATGGGCCGATGTTTCCTGCAAGTTTGCATCGGCCGCCGATGCCGATGCCGATGCCGATGGCTAAAATGTTGAACCATCGGCGCCGATGCATCGGTCGAGTCCTAACACATACATACACCTACACACATACACAAACACATACACGCACAAACACAAACACACACCTACACACTCACATACACACAACTACCCACACACTTATGCCTACACAAAGACACAAACACACATGCCTACACACACATACACATACCCCCTACACACAAACACACATACCCCCCACACACAAACACACACACACACTCGTGATTGCGAAAAACATAATTTGAATTCAAGATGACAAAATTCAAATTAATTTTTCTTTTCTTTTTTTCCATTCTACGCCAGACGAAAGTTAGCAGAAATAATCGAGTAGATACACTTTTGTCATGCTCCAGTAAATCATGGAGAGTAATTATGTTATGCTGTGGAAAATAAAGAAACATTCAGCTGATAATGTGATGATTTTTTTTCCTTGTTGGAATTTTATTTATATTAGTTCATCATTCATGTCGATTTATTAGTCTACTGGCGGTAACCGCACGGCTTTGCCCGCAGTAGAATATTAAAAGGTTACTAGAGAACCCGACAGACGGTGTTCCGTTCAAACTTTGTAAATTGAAAAGTTAAAACATTCCAATAAACTATCAAGTGTTTGAACCGTTTTGTTGAAAGAAATAAATAAAAAGAAAATGTTTTAAGCTGCTTGGTGTCAATATGCGTATATTTATTACAACTTGATTTATCTAATGCCCACTGAGCAGTTATTTTATTAACTATTTTTTTTCTCTCCCGTACTTGATGGTTTGTTCCTTCAACCACACTCAAAGGATAAAAAGCGTCCTCAGATATTAAGTGTAAAAAACTAACTACCCATCTAGAACAAACGGGAAATCCCGCTGCAACATCCCCCATATAAAAAAGAATAAAATAAAAGGATATCGTTTTAAAAAAAATAAAGGTAAAACAGTTATCTGAAAAAGCGAAAATCACTCTTCCCTCCCCTCCCGATGTAAAATAAACATTCTTCAACTAAAATGACTAAAAACGCTTTAAAAACGAAAAACAATTCTTTGCAATTTGAAATATTTCGCCAAATAAACAAAAAATACAATAAATTACATTAACAATATTTTAAAAATGTAAACAAATGATCGCGCTACTCTATTGTTTATAGCCAAAGTCGACAAACCACCACGTTACTGTAATCCAGCCGATCAGTGAGCGAAGCCAACTCCGACCGATTAGCGGTCCGATAATCACTGCATTGCCTCGCTTCCAGGTTAGGTTTACCCCCACTGTAGAGCAATGACACTAAAATAACTTGATACTTCAGAGAAGCCTTCATTCAAAATTATCATTCCAATTACTATTAATATTACTGTTGTATGGCACCAAACTTTTGTAACAATGGAATATTGCATGAAATTTACTGTTTTTTGATCATAACTTTAAAAAAAAACTAGTATGTTGTGGCCATCACGAAACTTTCTTCTATATTTTTCTTTTTTTTTTTTCTGATCCCTCCCCATGCTTGACGAGGAAGCAATATTCCCAACAAAAACAAAATTACACATGCAAAAACTTGATTACCATCCCAATGTCTGAATTATTTTAAAAGCAAAGCAAAGAGCGAAAATTGAAAGTTATTTTAAAAGCCTTGCTTGAATAAATTACAAATATTTTATTTGTTAACAAACATAAGATGGCAACAGTTAAAAATTTTAAATCATTGAGATAATATTTCCGATCATTTCCATTTAATTAAAATCACGAGAAATACGCAGACGACAATCTATTACGATTTATCTTTCTTATTGTTGCATTAATAAAGCTATTTTTATTCAAAAAAAAAAAAAAAATCAACACCTCTTGGAGCGATTAGCGTCAAAATTGAACCAATGCCTGTTTACGTATGGATTCACATATATTCCAAATTTCAACCAGAACGCAGCATTACTTCTTGAGATAGGGCACTCACAATGGAAAAAAAGAACGGGCGATTGCGCTACCCCCTTTTTAGCTGTTGACACCAAAATAAAATCAGCTCTTATACCCACTAAGGACTACTTGCCGATAAATTTTTCTTTCATTCTGTTCATTATTTCTTGAGATACAGCAGTCACAATCGACGACAAAAAACGTTCTATAGCTCAACCCCCGTTTGAGTTATTGACACCAAAATTGAATCAGCACCTGTTCCTGTTAATGACAACATATGGACCAAATTTTGTCTGATTCCGCCAGTTACTTCCTGAGGAATAGCAAGCACGCGTAACTCAAAAAACGTCCCATTGCTCCACCCCCCTTGGAGGAATTCGCGCCAAAAACCAATGGGCACAAGTTCACATAGGGGCACATATGTGTACCAAATTTCGTTCGATTTCATGCGGTAGTTTTTGCTGTAGAGCGGCCACAAAAAACTGGTCACACACAGACGTGACACACACACATACACACATACATACACACACAGACAGACAGACATTTTCCAAAAATAGTCGAAATGGACTCAGCACACCTCAAAACGTTCGAATTCGTCAAAATTCGAAATTCGAAAATTTGCACGAATCCAATACTTTCTTCTATGTATTAGATATAGAAGAAAGTAAAAAGAATATGGTCAAACAAAGTAATGGGACCTAAGTTGAGGCAACCCCTATCCATTTAAAAACGATTCATCAAAATCGGGTCAGTAAGTGAGACGCTGTAAGTAGACAAAAAAAAAAAAAATATATATATACATACAGTATGAACTGATAACCGCCTCCTTTTTGAAGTCGGTTAAAAAATAAAAGTAATCAAACATTCGAAGGGAGTAAAAGCCGTAACCACGGAAATATACAAAGGGTAATTTCCTTTTCGAAAATAATTTCCACTAAAATTGATAAATGTTGAATGTGACTATCTATATACAGTGGCTCCCAAAAGTCTTCGTACACCTACGACTTTCAACGAAATAGGCCCCAATCCATTGGTTAGAATTAATATTTCGGAATAGGTATTTAATTATAAGATCTATGATTATTTTTTAGCAAAACTATATGAAAAGTGTTTAAAAAATATTAAAAATTAATTTTTAAAAAATCAAAAACTAAAAAGTGCCGGAAATTCTATGTCACAAAAGTCTTCGTACACTTAATAAAATGTCTATATATTATTGAATAATTTAATTTTTTATTATGTTATTAATTAGTAGAATATCATACAGTATTCATGACACCGTTTAAACGTCTGGGAATAGATTTCATTCTTTTTCTTTCTTTTTTTTTTTTGCGTAATTTCTGAGTAAGTGTTCAACCACACTTCGAGTCTTACTGTTTCTAGTTCTATTTTCGTTTTAAAGCCGTATTTTTGTAATCTAGCCTATAAATATTTCTAAATACTTTACATTAAGTTCAAATCTGGAGATTGAGAGGATATTTTCTGAATTTTAGTACGATTTTTGAGGCACTAGACGCAAACGTTGAAAACCGAGTGCTTCATATCGTTATCTTGATAAAAAAACAAAGTTGTTTCCAATAACCAAATTTTTGGTTAAGAGTTCAAAACTGGTTTTTAAAATATTTGAAGGAACAGTATGATTCATTATTTCATCAAAAATTCCAAACTACCAAGTCCTGATGCTGATATGTACCCTCACGCTAGAACACCTCCACCGTCGTGATTAACTGATCCAACTAAGTTCTTAAGATTAAGTTCCTAATTTTTTCTTCTACTTACAATTATGCAACAACTTAACTAAAAATGTTGAATTCATTTTTATCTGTAAATAAGACGTAATTCTAAAACGTTTTTAGCTTATTTATCCTTGATTTTGCGACGAAAAGAGTAAGCTTTGTGTTTTTCGTGCTAACAAGAAAATTTCTGCGGGAAGAGGCCCCATTTAATCCAGCTAATCAGGGAACTTGGCGAAAAATTTTAGGTGAAAATTAAACGTAAAACGTTTCTTTTAACTCTGTAGAAACCTTTACAGCACTTAAATGTGTATTTTTATAATTTTTTCAACTTTAAATCTCCGATCACGTTTCGTCAATTTTGCCGGTTGACGTTTTCTTACTTGTTTTCGGTCCGATTCCTTTGTTTAAAGCATTTTATCAAGAACTCTACTATACAAACAAATAAATTAACTAATTCAGAGTCATTTCAAACCAATTTACCGCAACTGTGGGAAACAAATTCGAATTTTTAATGGTGTTTGCGGTTTTTTACGAATACCAGCGATTTTATAGCAATAAGCACAATATTAAGAAATAAATAAACAAAAAATTAAAGCCAAATGACTTATAAGGGTCAACACAATGCAAAAATATTAATAAAATGGCATATGATAATTTTAATCATGAATTTATTCGAAAATATTTGAGTGTACGATGACTTTTGTGGCGTGTTATTTCTCTGTCTCTTCGTTTTCTGACCCATTTCAAAAAGTAGATCCGTTAATATTTTGAAAAAAACCAATGGGTTGTATTTCGAATGACATAGGAATGATGTGAAAAAATATTGGACTCCATATTCGAATTCAGTTTCGAGTTATTTTGGTTTTACTAAAAAATTTCAAAGTGTACGAACACTTTTGGGAGCCACTGTATCTATCTAGGTCATCGCTACTATATTGGTGAACGACTGAAAACTGAGCATCAAACCAGGTATCGATAGATTCGCAATTTTCATGGCTACATGTTTAGTTATGTGTCATAGCTGTTCCGACTTTTATTTACGGAGATATTAATTGAAAACGATAAAAACTTAATATTTTTTCCTATCGGTTCTTCATTCGGAAGATTTTCCACTTCTTTCGGAACGCTTTTACCCATAATTTTCCCTACAATATTCCCCATCATTCAGGTAAGGGGCTAAACGGAAGTACTTTTTCTCAAGGCCACGTTAGCCTGCGTTCGTAATTTCTCTTTTTTTTTTTTTTTTTTTTCTGTTTGAAGTGGAAAATATTGAATAGTTCAGAATCGAATGATTCTAGAGCGAAAAAAAAATTAACATACTGTTTATGAATTAATGTACCGACGCAGGCGATGTGTTTTTTGATGCGATAATTTTTTCATTACCTTTGAAGAAATGTAAATAACGTACCGAAAACGTCACTTAAATTCATTCGCTAATCGAAGCCAAATGTAGTACACAAGGCCCAACTAACTAAAGCTGAGGCCCTAGGCCGACAATTATTTGGAGGCCCCCGGAGGACTTTATAGCATCAATGGCTGACTTACAAGTTTGAGGCTCGCCGGATTGCATTTTTGGGGGCCTCTTTGTTTATCACAGAATTATGTAAATCATTTATTATGTGCATTTATGAATCCCGGTGCCCCTCATAATTTTGACATGGTAAATTCACTACCGGCAGAATGCATAAAAGTTCTCCATTAAGGAAGTTTTTTTTCCCCATTAACAAGTCATTACTTTTTTATTACTATTAAGTTTGGAACTGTATTTTTTGCATAGTTGTAATGCTGTGCATAATTTTTTAAGTAATTTGGAGCCCTCTAGGAAGATGGGGCCCCAGGCCCAGGCCTAGTTAGCCTGTGCAGTAATCAGGCCCTGGTAGAAAATTCTAAGCTTTCAAATAACCTAAAGCTTAAAGATGCGAATGAAATATTTCTCCTCCATATTGATAAGATTAGGTAAAATATGGGCTTGAAATTAGGGTAGAAAAGAAATATCGAATTTTTGAAAGAAAAAAAACGCTTCGAGGTGCACATCCCCATGCTATCAATTAATTTTGTGCCAAATTTCTCGAAAATCGGCCGAACGTTCTAGGCGCCATGCGCAGGGCGCGATTTGTAATTTTGGAACTAAGAACAACAATCCTGTGGGGGTCCCTTAACTTGCAAAATCGAAGAACGTGCTCAATCGCACATCTTTTTGACATCGTAGAGATTCTCATCCCATAAGAAAAATGACTTACCATGCAAAAAAAAACTAATGCCCCCCCTCCCCCTACAAAAAAATCAACCTAAAATAATCAATGGTGCAGATTACACCATTGATTATTTTAGGTTGACCCCACTGACAATTGCATGGCTATAGGTTGCAGTAAACTGAAGGTGTAAATATATATATATATAAATATATGTGTGTGTCATTCCACCCCAACTGAAAACACAACATGGTTTTTGAACTTAGCAATACCCTTGTACATGAAATACACCGCCAGCTCAGTCAATTCAGGTGAGGACTGCAGTTTCGTGCTAATTAGCACTCAACCACCCGATAAAAAGACTGAGCTGGAGGTGGAAAACCTCTTAAGGAAGCCTAGATTGCCAAACAAACTGGTAGCTAATACAGAATTAGCACTGATCAGACGAGTGACCGAAACAATGGTTCGGTTCAACTCGAATATTGAAGGCAAGGCAGGTATATATTCAGTGAGTTACCGCCCTATAACCGGGCTAAGGCAGAAATACATGAAATACACCACCAGCTCAGTCAATTCAATTCAGCCGAAAACCTCCGTTTTCCACCTCCAGCTCAGTCACTTCTACACTCTTGTGCAAATTAATTGAAACAAAATATTTTTTGCATTTAAAATCATTCCCAAGTATTTTTCACCAATCAAACTATTATTTGCAAAAATATTTATGGAAGGAATAAATCCTTTACCTGATATCAATTTACACCAATCAGGGGAGTTCTGAGAGCGCGTGTGCAGGAATTTCTGAAGATGAAAGCTGCACACACACAGCTATGATTACGTCAGTTGAGATTTCACTATCGTCTGTGATGGATGTGACACCGCGAAAGCGTACAAAGATTGTTATTCTTTCCGAACGCCTACAGAGAGACATTTCAAAGGTAATTGGCGTTAGTGTTGCAACTATGAGCCGAATTATAAAAAAAATAAAGAAACAATATCCATATTTCCAAAGCGGAGAGGGAAATATGGCCGAAAATCGAAATTAACACCAAGGGATGACTTTTTTCTACTTATTCATTGTAAAAAAGACTTTCGAAAGACTAACGCAGCATTTAATAGAGATTCAAAAGAGAATGGAATAAATAATAGCCCATCTACTATTCGGAGGTGCCTTGCCTTTTTACAGCCTATCGGCCTTCTGACCCAACAAATTAAGAAAAAGCCCTACTTGTGAGAATTGGGCTGCTAAAATACTGAAGGAAAGTACTGTTTACGACTAAATCAATTTCACTCCCCTAGGCCAAAGAACTCAACCAGCGCAGAGATTTCCAGGCGAAAGAACCGTGAACCAATTTGTAAAACACACCCAAAAGAATATGTTTTGGGGTTGTTTCGAATACGATGGGGTTGGTTCTTTGCAGCCTGTTTAGGGTATGATGCGTTCTGAGCAATAGATTACCATTCCAGAAAAAAAGGATATCGTTCAAAAAACGATATCCAAATGGAACGGGGATTTTCCAGCAGGATTTAGATCGTTTCCATTCTTCCAGAATGGTCAAGAAATTCATGTCTGAGAACCAATTGGATACATTGCAATGGTCTGGAAACTTTCCTCGTATCAAGTCAATTGAAAATCTTTGGGATATAGGCAAAAATCGTCTATTGCATACGAACTGTTCAACTATGGAGAAGACAAAAACTGCTCTAATTCATGTTTGGGACAAGGACCAAAACATTGTTAATGATAGTAAAAAAAAAATGACGGATTCCACACCGAATCACGTCCAAATGTTAGTGAAATGTCCAAGACATCATATTATGCATTAAAAACGTTTGATTTTATATAAGTTTAAATAAAATACCATTTTTTCTTAGTTTTTTCGAGTTTGTTTCAATTAATTTGCACAAGGGTGTACGCCGGGCTGACGAGTGCTAATAAGCACGAAACTGCAGTCCTCGGTTGAATTGACTGAGCTGGCGTTGCATTTCATGTATTTCTGGCATAGCCCTGGCTATAGGGCGGTAACTTACTGAACGTGTGTGTGTGCATAGACTTGTGCAAATGCACGTAGGCGTGTGTGTATGTGTGTGAACGTGACGTGCGTAGCGTAGGTTTAGTACATATGGACGCAACCGCCGAGGAGAAGAGGATTCCGGGAGACAGTACAGTGTTCTGGGGGGAGGGGGGACGGTGGTGATGCAGAGGCCCTCGGTCCAAGCTGAAAAAGAAACCATAACGTCAAGGACGATCAAATGAAAACAAGCAATCGATCGTGATTGCTCAAAAAGAAGAGAAAGGTTTTGCAAAGATTTGAAATCCGTTTGAAAAAATTGTATGTTGTGGCCATCACGAAACTTTCTTCTATATTTTTCCTTTTTCTGATCCCTCCCCATGCTTGACGAGGAAGCAATATTCCTAACAAAAACAAAATTACACATGCAAAAACTTGACGACCATCCCAATGTCTGAATTATTGTAAAAACAAAACAAAGAGCGAAAATGGAAAGTTACTTTAAAAGCCTTACTTGAATTAATTACAAATATTTTATTTATTAACAAACATAAGATGGCAACAGTTAAAAATTTTAAATCATTGAGATAATATTTCCGATCATTTCCATACAATTAAAATCACGAGAAATACGCAGACGACAATCGATTACGATTTATCTTTCTTATTGTTGCATTAATAAAAATATTTTTATTCGCAAAAAAAAAAAAAAAAAAAAAAAAAAAAATCAACACCTCTTGGAGCGATTGGAGTCAAAATTGAACCAAAGCCTGTTTACGTATGGATTCACATATATTCCAAATTTCAACCAGAACGTAGCATTACTTCTTGATATAGGGCACTCACAATGGAAAAAAAGAACGGGCGATTGCGCTACCCCCTTTTTAGCTGTTGACACCAAAATAAAATCAGCTCTTATACCAGGGTTGGCAAAAACCCGGTTTTTTTTTAAATAAAACCCAAAAAAACCCAACTAAAGTTGGGTTTTTTAAAAGAAATGTGGTTTTTTTTGTCTTTTTTTAGGGAAAATGTTGGGTACTTGTAGCATATTGTAGCATAAGTATATGGACAAAGTGTAAAAATTATCTTCGGGTAAAAAGCTGGAAAACTAGTTAAAATTCAGAGTTTTCTGAAGAAAAGTATAAAAGACCAAAAAACCCAAGAATGTTAAATTTCAGATTTTTTTTAATTTTCATTATTACCAACAGTTAAGGCAAAGTTACTTCTCGAGTGATAAAATCTATTGTTCGTTTTTAATTACTGCATTTTTTTTTTTTTTTTTTTACATTTTACTTTATAGTATTTCATTTTGTTATGTTCAACTACTTACTGTAGAACCTCAAGTAGTTTAAATCCCTTTTTACTGAATTCCAGCTTAATCAAGACATTTCTTTGAATTTTATGTTGCCTGTTTTTCTATTTCTGTGTACAGGGTAAGAAATTATAAACTTTTTTGGTAAAATAATGAAAATACTGTACCTGTTCTGTTTTCTGTAGACCGTTTGAAAAATCTGCTTATTTCTAAAAAAATTACCTTGTGTTTATTCGAGATTTGTGACGTGTTGGTTAGCAGAAAATAATTTACATGAAAGCCTTTTAGCTAAATTAGTTTCCTCTATACAATCTACAAATATTGAGAAAATCAGACGTGACAGGACTTGATCAAGATAATTTGAGTCATTTATTGACCAGTTAAAGAAAAAAGTTAAATACATTTATTTAAAATCTTTGAAGTATATTTTTAATGCCGTTAAGCGTTAAGAAATACTATTAAAGCTCAAAATTCATTTTTTGTGTTCATTGTCTGTGGTGAAGAACAAATAAAAAAGAAGTTTAAATTGTAAAAGTATTTAAATTAATTAATTTTTTAAAAAACTTCTCACAAAATTTTAAAAAACCCAAAAGTGGGCTAAATAATGGGGTTTTTTAAATGGGTTTTTTCAAAAAAACCCATTGGGTCCAACCCAATTGGGTCCGATTTGGCCAACCCTGTCTTATGCCCACTAAGGGCTACTTGTCAAAAAAATTTTGTTTGATTCCGTTCGTTATTTCTTGAGATACAGCAGTCACAATTGACGACAAAAAACGTTCTATAACTCAACCCCCGTTTGAGCTATTGACACCAAAATTGAATCAGCACCTGCTCCTGTTAGGGGCAACATATGGACCAAATTTTGTTTGATTCCGCCAGTTACTTCCTGAGGAATAGCAAGCACCATGGGCACAAGTTCACATAGGGGCACATATGTGTACCAAATTTCGTTCGATTTCATGCGGTAGTTTTTGCTGTAGAGCGGCCACAAAAAACTGGTCACACACAGACGTGACACACACACACACACATACACACACATACATACACACACACAGACAAACAGACATTTTCCAAAAATAGTCGAAATGGACTCAGCACACCTCAAAACGTTCGAATCCGTCAAAATTCGAAATTCGAAAATTTGCACGAATCCAATATTTTCTTCTATATATTAGATATAGTAGAAAGTAAATATTGAGTGAACCGAAGTTGGATTTTCCAATGTCGCCCAGTTGTTTGATTTTGCATCTTCTGGGCGACGGAGTTTTTTCACTAAGCGACATTGGTGTTGCGTAGTCATACGGTCCTGGGAAGGAGGAAGGGCTAATATAGGCTAGTAAGGAGACTTTTATATTTAGATTATGATACCAGACTCTTAAGGGTTGCGTTCGACGTACCTCACCGGTCGACCGATAAGTAACCGGTACAAACCGCAGCGTTCTATCATCTATCGGTTACCTCACCGGTTACCATTTTAAGCTGTTGATTGGTGGATTGGAGCACGTGATCATTAGCTGTCACGTGATTAACTAACCGGCCGCTACCGGTCGAGCTTAATATGTATATACCCGGGAAAGGAGGAGTCAGAGGAAACATGATTCAGTTGTTTATATTTATCAAAAGGAAAGACATTAATGGATAAAATTTTGCACGGAAAGCAGGTAAATACCCTCAGAGCTTGTTTCTAGTCGCAACTAAAAAAAAAAAAAAATACAGCCAGGACAAACATTTAAGAGCTTTATTTTATTTTCAAAATAATGATGGATATTTTAAGAAGTCAATTTATTTTTTATTCTAAAAGTTACTTTCAATGTGTCATGAATTAATCATAGCCGCTACTTCAGCATGGCCGCACGAAATATCTTATGCAACGTACGTGTTTCCGCTTCTGGTGAAGAAGAAGCATTCGTTTTATCAAAATTTTGGTTTCAGTTAGCATTGTGTCAGGATCTGTAAATAGAGGTATTTATTTTATGACATTGTTAAATATATAAATTATAGTGAGCTGTGGATAATTGCTGGACGACAAAGTAGTCGATTTTTATATAACTTTCATATTTTTTCGACTCATTTCGTATTTAATAGAGGTTTGGACTTATTCTGTTTCTTTAAAAAAACACAACTTCTGTAGAATTTTAGAGCAATAGCAATACTGTACTTGTCTTATGAGTCATCGTTTCGTTTCGATGCGTAATACTCTTCATGAAATGCCCCATTTATTTCTGATTGATTTGTGTTGATAATTTCATTAATGCGTCTTAGACGAGTCATTCTGTTCTCTATACATATTTAAGGTTTCAAACTGACAATTCATATTTGGAATTGATTATGAGTGTGTAATTATTTCATTGTAGTATTTGTGTGGAAAATCCTGTCACTCTCTCGTGAGTTAAATAAGGTTTTTTTTTAATGCTGTAGTTTCAAATTATTTACATTTTGTTCTCTTATTTAGCCAATATACCTAGAATGTATATAAAATGAAGTGTTTTTTTATGCACTTCGAAACAACTTGGCTGTTGTTAATAAGAGCCACTTAGCTTTGGCTAGTTGAAATATACATATTAAAAGTGCAATATTTAGTTGTATTTGCTACTTACCAAATGTACAGAACAATCAATAGTTCAGGCATAGAAATATATTTAGCATTACCAATTTACATTAACTTAGTACTTGTCTTTTTTGTGGCTAACTGAGTGGTTGTATCCTTTGGCTTATTGGACTTGAAACCTCCTACACATCGGGGCTCATGGCTAGTGGGGCCCTGCATCAACTCATTATGTATTTAACTAAGTGTATTGTAATGAGAAATAGTTCCTACAATAACTATGTAGTATTCATTTGCACATCTTTAGAAAGCAAATTTGATCTTCAGAACTCCATTGAGTACAGAGCTCCTTATTTTAATAGTTTTTTTTTTTTTTTAATGATTGTAACTTTTTTTTTCCCTATGAATTCACTAGAAAACAAGTGATTCTTTTCAATTAGTGGTAAAAATGGTTACTGAAAAGTCCATTTTTCGATGTTATTTTGTTTTGGGGAATTCTTTAATGGAACAGATTAATAGTTATTAACTCTCTCTTTTTCTCTGACATTCTGACATCACTGAGAAGTACGTAACTATTTAGCACCCTTTTCTCACTCATTATTTCTAGGATTAAATGATACTGACTTCTTGGGGACATTTGTATAATAATGCGTATGTAGGATTTTGCTATGAAAAATGCTTTGTTAATTTTAATTAAGAAATTATATATTTAATCAGATCATACATTATAATTAAAATAGGAATTATCAGTAAAAAAATGTCATTTTTCTTTTAAAAAAGGGGAGCCCCGTGAAAAGGAACCACCCAGGGCCCCACAAGAACTAGGGCTGTCGCTATCTACACACAAGGCTTTAGTTGAATCAATTTTTCGAAACAGTTGTGTATCAACTATTTGACTAGGCTTTTTTTGTGTGTGTGTGTGTTCACACGAAGCAACTTAGTTAAATCAATTTTTAATGAGCTGAATGTGAGCAACTGCTCCACAACTTTGTTAAAACTGAACTTAATTGCCTCAACTAGTTGACTCGTATGATGCTTGGCAATGTCCTAATGAGTTGAATTAACCAAAAAGTTGATTCAACTAATCAAGATGAGAATGGTAGTCCAGATGTGCCTGTTGAGTTGACTGTTCTATGAAGGATGTTGGGTTGCCTTCACTTTTCTATCTGGTTGTACATCCTAATAACCATCTCGTTTAATAGTTTGTGGGGAAAACTGAGAAATTCTCATTACTTCACTACAGTCGGCATCTGTTTTAATGAACTTAAAGGAAACAAAAATCAATTTGTGGAAATCCTAGTTTTGGTGTATATTGCTTTGTTTTTAGTTACTACAGTATGAGCCCCCAATTTCAGAGTCCCGGGATGCGGAAGACCCGAAATCCAGAACTTTTCCCTTTAAATATTAAAAAATTAAAAAAAAATTCTAAATTTTTTTCTTTCCAGTTTCGAAAGTTCAAAATTGTTAGCATTCGGCAATTTCATGCTGAAAGCACAGAACGGTCAGTTCAGCTTTTTTTGAAAACTTTTTTCAATGTCACGTATTACATATAAATAAACGTTTCGTAAATAAGCGTTTCGCTATAATTGTGCAGCAATCTTTCAACATCTACTTACAGTTTTCGATAACTCTATTTTTCTTCTCATAAGTATGCAATACAAAGCCTATAAAATTAAAGCACAAAAGTATTTTGAGTAAAAATATGATTTATTTATTGTTTCGATCGGCACATTGCATAAGAATAAAAAGCAACAACCATGAACCAACTTCGTGCAGCAAATTGTGTCTGACATTTGTTTTATCATAATGAAGTATACTTTCAGTCAGATTGATCAAAATATAATAGAAATTTAATGTGAATAGTAGCAAATCCAGGAAATA
This sequence comes from Uloborus diversus, assembly GCF_026930045.1. Classification (NCBI taxonomy): domain Eukaryota; kingdom Metazoa; phylum Arthropoda; class Arachnida; order Araneae; family Uloboridae; genus Uloborus; species Uloborus diversus. The sequence goes on along the minus strand of NC_072738.1, from coordinate 129,802,752 downwards.
TGTGACTAATACCGGAGACCAGAGTTTTCACTATTTTTTGAGTTTGGATCCAAAATTCCGAAATTTGGAAAGATCGCGGTCTTGAGGATTCCAGATTTGGGATCCCATACTGTATGATTTTGAGATTGTAAATATTTTTATTGAAACAGAATTTTTGCTGTGCAACTGTTTTCATCAATGAGAGTCTGCTGTGCTATACATGGATGTTGGTATGCATGGATGTTCGGCAAATAGTGTTTTATAAAGGAGTTACAAAATAGTGTATACCTAATGTGAAAGTAAAATTTCTTATATCTCTCTTGCATTTCGTAATATATTTTGTTTAGCTACATTGAAATGCATTATGTACATCACATTGTTTATGCTGGATACTTTTATAATTTTTGTTAATATTTTCCCTTGTATTACCTCTAGTGATTTTATAATGGCAGAAAAAACGGCATATTCCCAAGTTCCACCGCAGGTGCATCAAGTACCGCCACCTTATCAACCAATTGATCCACCACCTGCATATTCAGTTGGTCCATATCCTGCTGCAGGAGAAGGTAAATTATTTTGCAATGAAAATAAAAGAAGTATCTTTTGGTATTGAGTAATATGATATTGGGTCTTTCCAAAGGAAACGGTAATTTTGTCCCGCATGTGACACTTCATACATTTTTTGTTTAAAATAATGATTTAAAAGTGTAATAAACACAGGGTTCGTACGGGTCATGGAAATCCTGGAAAGTCATGGGGAAAAAAAACAGAATTTCAGACCTGGAAAAGTCATTCGAAAACTGAAATTTTCATTAAAAGTCATGAAAATTTATTTCAAGTCATGGAAAAATGTCCTGGACAAAGAGAAAGGAACAGTAGCTAAAGGAGCATTAGAAATCTTGAGTGATTTAACAGTATAGCACATAAAAGCTATTAAAAGTGGAAAATTGAACGATCCAAAAATCAAATCTGAATTTTGAAATCTCATTGCATCCACTTCTGTCGCAGCCGCTTGCCATTTTTTGCGATGTGATTTTATTGCCTGAACATCACTTATTTTGAATTTTCGTTTATTTTCAACACTTCTTATGTTTCATATTCTGTAGTAACAAAATTTCACATTCTTAGTTTTGCCACGCCCACTTAAAAAAAAAGCAATTCCATTGCATGCAAGTTCAATAATTCCATCACTTGTAAGGACTTTATTATTAAATTTATCAGAGTTTATTTTAATTTGTTGAATGTTTTAGAAAATAAAGATCTTAAGTCATGCGATAGAATACAGAAAAAGGGGAATTCTAATGCTCTAAAACAGTAATGTCCAACATACGGCACGCAAAACTAATCCTTGTGACCCACTGCTATGTTCAATGTCGGGAATTAAACATGTTCTGGAATTTCTGAACCTATTAATTTATATGCATTCGAAAATATGCAAATTTGTAAACAAAACAAATATACTTTTGAATCAGAAGATTGATTCATTACTGAATGGTTTTTTTTCAAAAGAGACCTGGTTTAGAAACATAAAGAACTAAACTATTTGGCTTAACTTTAAAAAACCAAAATACTGTCAAGTTACGTGGATAGTCAAAGGCACTGCTGACCCTAAAAGGTAACTTTTGAAGCAAATTTATTGAAACTTAGTGATGACTCATTCAACCTTTGTTCCATTCAATATCATTCTGCCTGTTTAAAAAAAAAAAGTCGGACATTTAAGCATCATCATATTCGCTTCACTGCATTTTTACTTTACTGAAATTTATATGATGAAGACAAATAAGAATAGTTTAGTTTTTTAAGTGTGCACTTATATTTTTTCCATTACGAGTAAGTGCTTCAATGACTGTGGCATTCATATAGATGTTTTGCTAATTCTCATTTCCAAATATTACCAAGTTTGAGATTAAATAGTACTATTCTCTTCGTGTAACAAGGTCATGAAAATTTTCATTGAAGTCATGAAAAAGTCATGGAATTTTTTCATCCAAATAGAGTATGAACCCTGTAAACAAAATTTTGTTGCTTGAGAAATCACAAATGTATGTGTGACTTCTTGGTCAAGTATTTTGTCATTAAATTATAAAATTATTTGCTTCCAATATTACTCTTATAGCAAAAAAATATAGCAAAAAACTATCTGAATTTAATAACTTTTATTTTAGGATCTTTTAACCCTGTGATTGGGTATTCATCCTTTCCCGCAGAAGGTTAGAGAATAACTATAACCATTTGTTGCATGCATGTAGATAAATTGCACGGCTTTTATATTATTCATTAAAGTAGTATAGTTTTCATGTAACAAAGTTTACATTTTATTTTGCTCATGACGTCGAATTTGAAAAGTTATTTCTGGCCCAAAACATTTTGAATGATTTGGTATCTACAGTTAGAGCCTTCATGTCTTTCATAATGAAAACTTATTGGATTTTCAATTAGATTTTTAAAGTAAACATAAACTTTATCGACTCTATTTGCTTTTTTCCTCATCTTTAGTAATTTGTTTCCTACATATGCATTATCTTTTACTCATAGAAATTTTAAGTCATGAAAAACTTATTTTTGAAATGGTTTGAAAAATTAATTTTGGATTGTGAAGAAATTCTTAACTATCAAAGGCAAATTTAGAGGGGGAGCCAAAGTGACCCAGTTCTCAAAATAAATAAAAAATTATTCATTGTGAGTAAGGATTTTAACATTTTCTGTTTTAAATTTGGAAAGTTCTCGTAGAATTTGGTTTGACTCCCCCCCCCCCCAAATTATTTATTTTACTCGTTCATCACTTTTCTAAAACATACTGTTTTTGATGAAATAGATACTTTGGCAGAAAATTCTGATACAAAATCTAATAGGAGCAAGATTTTTACTGATATTCAAAAGAATGTTCTCATTTCTAGTTCCTTTCTTTTCTTTCTTCACAAAATGTACTAAAGAGTTCTATGTTGGTAAAAAAAAAAAAAGCATGAATTTGTGGCTAGAATAATTTAAAAGTTTTTGTTCTGTTATAAATAATTTCTCAGTCAATCTCATTTTTTAGCCTACTTTCCTATATAAAAAAAGAGTGAAAGAAAAAAAAGCACGATAGAATGCATTTTGATAGAATGCTTAATGCGACTAATGAGTATTCCTTTCAAAAACTTTTTAAATAATTAAGTACTAAAAAGAATTCAAAATTCAAAAATAGAGTTTTGAGATGAGAAAAATTAGGTGTGTGTTTGTTATTTATTTTGTTGATAAAATTTTATATTTTGGTAGCCTTTTTCTTTTTGAAAAAGATTAAAGATCTTTTTTATGTAAAAAATATATTAGCTGCATTGTTTAAATGGAGCTTTGGGTTTATTTGTTTTTGATGTATCTATTTCATCAGATGAGTGAGGCATATTTTATTTTTACGAATCAACTTAAATGTTAAAAAGGTATGTTTGTTGTAATTTGCAATCTTAGCTAATTAAGAGGAAATTGATTAGATGCTAAAAAGTTCGATGTTTTTGTACGGGAAAGTAGGCTCGTTTAGTTCTGAATGGAACTTCTTATTTTCCAATTTATGAATCTAACTAGTTTCCCTTACTAAGCAATTATCATTAACAGAAAATGAACTGATTATTTTTTAATGTTGTTGAACTTGCTGAGATGGAAATTATTTTTACTAGATTGTGTTTTCCATAAGTCATTACAATAATGTTTTGCCAAATTGTGCCAATTATTTGTTGTGTATTTTATGTTAAGTTTTTCCTAAAGTTCTTTTCTTAAACTATTCTAATGTTCTGATGTACAATCTTAATTGTGGACATTTTTTAGGTTATCAGGCTCCACCAACAGTTGTTCTCGGTGCACCTACCTCATCTGGTGGACCACGTAAGTACCATCAAATATGCATAAAAAGTCAGCTAATAAATTGAAGTACAGTCGGACCCAGATTTAACAAACCCCTGTTTAACAAACTTTGCGATTTAGCAAATTTTTCTTTTTCCCCAAGTAAAATAAAGGCAAACCCCCCTGTTTACCGAATAATAAACCCCGAATTAACAAATTATGTTAACAGCAGAAAAAAAAAACTCTTGTTAATTTGAGTCAGAAAATAGTGGATAGCTTTTGGAATGCTCTATCCATCTTGTCCAAAGCAGAAAAATACTTTTTTTGAAATCGGCAATTTTTGAGGGGCAAGGGTGCAACCAGAAGGGCATTCATTCTTCACAGGTGCAGTTGAGTCATGGGTAACTCGTCAAGTGGATATATCAGTCTCAGAAGAAGTCGCTCCTGGAGATAGACTTAAACGACTATGTTCATGTGATGACGGACTGTCTACCTGTACAACTGAAGTTAATGAAATTGTTGATTTGTCTGAATCAATGAATAGCGATTCTGATGCAGGAAGCAATAATGAAACTCCATTCAAACTGTTACTTTTTCTAATGCTTTACATGGCCTGGAAGCTGTTAAAACATATTTTGTGCAGTAGGCTGTAAATGACACAGTATTTTCTTCTCTCCATAAAGTCGAAAGAGAACTATTTCGAATCTGATACCCAGGAAATCGTTATCTGTCAAGCATCTATTGCTTAGTACTTTAAAATTTCAAATTAACTTGTGTGTAATAAGAAGCGGAATGCTGAATAAAAAGTGTTCAATTTATCATGTAAGTGCAAATTTTCTTAATTTTTTTCTCGCACTCCGATACTACGTGTAACTCTGATTTAACGCACAAAAATTTCAGTCCCGATGAATTCGTTAAATCGGGGTCCTACTGTGCTATACAATTGTTCTTTCCTACACTGCCATGGAAAGTTTAAGAGCAGTATCAGCAGAAATGAGTTTTGGGGATATTTGGAGAAATACATTTTGGATTCATTACTAAAAATAGTAAAATGTTGGAATTCAAAGTTTTTTGCTTTCTTTACTTTCAACGGAAACCAAATAAGCTACCTAATACAATAGATGACAAAAATGCAAAAAAAAATAAAATAAAATAAATAAATAAAAAAATAAAAATAAAAATTGCTAATACTGCCATTTATTTTTCTATGCAGCATATTCAAATTTTTCATTTCTACCTAAATGTATATTTTAAATTTTTCTTTGCAGTAAATTGATAGTTTTTAAAATGTCTCCTATGTCAAGGGTTTGTTTAGAACTTTGTTTTAGGTCTTAAAATAGCCCTTTTTGAAGTTTGCCATTTCTAGATTGCCAAGTTATATTGGTTGTGAAAAACTTAATGCATAGCATGTGTGTACGGCATATCTAAGTTTCTAGCAAAAGTATGCAAGCCCTATAGTCCTCAGATCTTATATTTGCATGGATATGGGCTGCATTTTGTCATAAATGTTAATTTATATTATATCAAAAAGAAGTGCTTTAGCTCCTATGTAAATTAAACCCCGGTGCACTACACAATGCTTCTCTTCTTCCTTTTATTTTTTCAATGATCATACACAAATCATTTTTCAATTACTAGATTAACAAAATTAAAGAAATCTGATTAGAAAATGTATTGGCTTAAAACATGTTTTTGGCATATAAATGTTTCACAATGTGACCTTCAGTTAGTTGCAAGGGTTTTGTGTCTTACTTTTTCTTTTCATTTTTAGCTACAGTAGTGACTGTGGTCCGAGTTGGACAGTGGGGTCCATTCCCCATGCAAGTAGTGTGTTCAAACTGCTCAGCACGCGTCATGACAGAGACTTCACTTAGCCCTGGCTTGCTCACTTGGTTATTGTCTGGAGCTCTGGTTTTTGTGGGGTATGTATTTTGGTTACATTATTGTATACATTGTACTTCTGTAGTAGTTTGATTTAAGTATGTTTTGATACTCTTAAATCAGTTTTTAAAATAATTAAATGAATGAGTTTTATTTCGAATGAGCTGCATATTGGTTCCTCACTATTTGCAAGCATTCCCTAAATACTGGTATCCATTCTTTCAAGTAAGCAAAGTAAGTTTTAGTTTATCAAACATTTATAATAGTGTGGGTTTCTATTAGAGGTGAAAATGTGGGTGCAAAAATCTTACCCTCTGTTAAAATTAGAGTGAGATTAACAAAAAAAATCTTATTATTCAATTTAACAGACTTGACAAATTTGCAAGAAAGTCCCGCATCGAAATATTTTCTGAGTAAGATTTTTTTTTTAAGTGTGAGATTCTCATGGTGTCTTGCTCTATCGGGAACCCTGTTAATAGTATTATCAAAAGAACACCAACGTGTCCTGTAGTCCAACAGGCACAGACTGCCCTCACTGGACTACTTTCTGCATTTTGTTGACTTTTTCAGGATTTCCAATTTAAGTGATTTTCTTCATCTTTTCAAAAATATTTTAGTTTAAATATTTCAAAAAGAAAAAGAAGAAGAAAAAGCTAATCTCTCAAGGATCTTGCGTGATTATCAAAGCTTTTTTCAAATGACTTTCCATGCCAATCACACCTCTTTGCATTGATAAAGAGGCTCTTTGAGATCTCAAAACACGTGTCTGGAATCAGTTTGCTAGTTTGTGCTTGATATACATTTTGTACTATTGTTACTTTGTTGCACAAAGGTAATTATTTATTTTCTACTTCCTTTGTGTCCACTTCTTAGAACGTTTTGTTAAAGCGTCTTAACAGTATAATTGTGATTTTATTCAAAATTAGAAGAGTTTTCAGTCTCTGAACTTTTTTTTTATTTTTCAGATGTTGGCTTGGATGTTGTTTGATTCCCTGCTGTATACCTGAGTGCCAAGACATAGAGCACCGTTGTCCGAATTGCAAGACACACCTGGGAACCTTTCGCCGAATTTAACCAAAAGCTAATCTGGTCAGTCTTAAGTCACTTTTAACTGGATGATAAACTCCCCATTGCCTTAAATGAAGTCCATTTACATACATATATATATATATATTAGTCACAAAATAGATTGTATACATTCCTTACTCTGAAAGAAAATATTTTATGATGATGCTGTATCCAATTTGGGAATGCACGAAATAAAACCTTTGGTTTTGCATTTTAAAGATTTCTGAAGAGAACAAAATTTTAACCATATTTTTCCACTTTTCTGTCTGCCTCAATGTTGATGTGATGTTTGTAAATTAAAATGTTTATCTAAACCGTAATTGTTTGTTACATATTTTATTCAAATATTTTATCGGCTATCACTGAATTTTATGTTATACAAAGGATCTGCTGTGTACATATGTATTAGTAAACTGCATTATTGTGTTTTCTGAATTCTAAATAAAGAGTATTTGTGATAATTGTGATATTTTTTGCTAAAATATATTTAAGTAGAATATAAAAAAATCATTAAATGATAATATATATTTATACTCCATAGCAATGATCTGTTCATTTCAGTGGGTTAGCAAGTCTAAATAAAAATATCTTTAAATTTACTAGCAAGAAAGCAGTAAATTTAAATTTACTAGCAAGAAAGCAGTAAATTTAAATTTACTAGCAAGAAAGCAGTAAATTTCCGGCTTCTTTTGTCGATAAAAACTTTATTATGTTTTAAAACATTTTGGATTTCATTTTAAAAATTTGAATTTTGCTTTCATTTTACTCTGTTATAGCTCCTTATTAGAATTTCATTATGAACAATTTTAGAGAGGTCTTTTAAATTTATGTTGATTAATACCTTTCTTTCTTCTGTAGTATGTATAATAGCTGAGTAATTAAGAGTGTTTCTTCTGTTTAGCTGTTGAATGAAATTTGAAGGAAAATTTGAGACTTGCAATTTTGCTTAGGAAGGCTGCATAACTTTGAATAAGAATTCATTGGAGATAAATCAGATTTTTGAATGGGAGACATTAAAAGAAACGAATAAAATAACTATTGCTTTAATAGAATCCTTAAAAATACTGAGTACAAAGGTAGAAAACTGCACCAGAATTACAATTGTACCCTAAGTTGTATAACACACATCTTTGAAGTAATAAAAACAGTAAACATATGTACAAATTATTCTAGATAAATACAAGTTTCATTTTCTTAATATACATCCCTGTTATTAAGGGAGATTAAAATTTGATCAATTACTTTATGGCATATATGAACTCATCCAAAACGGTGGGCTTGTTGAGGTAGGGTAAGATATTAAATTGCCTCTTATAAACACATAAATTGTACTTAAAAGTCACAGCAATTACAAAAAGTATATAAATAGTAACTTATCACAAAACTAACATTTAATAAAAATTTTCAGAAAATGTGATGGACTAATCACTTAAAGATTTATGGACAAATTTTGGTGTAAAAGAACTTTTTATATTTTTTCCCTATTTCAATTTTTAATGTGATATATTTGAAAACATTTCTATAACATCCCATACTTTTAAATTATTTATCTTTGAAATGTGAAAAATTTAGAATTTTGTAATGTATTCATGCTAGGTACATTGTTTTACATTATAAAGTCTTTTAATAACTGGGTAAATGATAAAATGGTTTTACTATTTAAAATTCTCATTTTTATTCATAAATATTTTTATTGAATTAAGTTCATAGAATAATTAGAGGTAAAAAAAATCTCTGTTATTACAATCTATTTTAAAGTACAGATGTGTAAAAAGGATTTAAGTTATCACTAAAGAACCTTTAGGCAGGATTTTTTTTATATAACTGTAAAATTTTGTTTCACATTAAATCGGTAGGTATAGAAGTTCTTCATAGTTATTAGATTATCAATTCATTAAATCCTTTAAGTAAGCTCAGCTCGCTAAATATTGATTAAAATTAGCAAAATAAAATTATTGAATTAAAAATGAATTTTAGTTATCTGCTGTATTAAGTTACAAGGAAATTATCCTATTTGTGAAGAACTTCTTTCTTTATCTTGAAATATGTTTAGGACCTTATTTATGTTTTATATTTTGATTCAAGCATTTTTTTTGCGGAATTTAGAACATCAAAAAAAAAAAAAAAAAAGTTACTCATGGGAGGGAAATTGCATTTAGTCATTTATAGCCCCAAATCAGTGGTTCGACTTGAAAAAATCTGAATACTTGCTTCATATATAAATGGAATTTGTGATTTTATCTTATTAACCAAAGATCCTGCATGATATAAAAAGGTATGTGGAACTGTTGTGGCAAAATGGCTTGTTGAGTAATTGATCAATAAAAAAATGAGTAACTGTAAAAATATTTTTGAATGCATTTATTTTAAAAAAATCTAGTTATTATAACTTTTTCCTTTATCTTTTATGAAGTTCAATGTTAAAATTGTGTTCTTTAAAAAGAAAATTCTTGGTTCTTATTTGAGGAACAAATTACCTAGTTGCCTTATAAATAAAAGAGATGAGCTTGATTATGTCTGTTTTTTTTTATTAGTCACGAACCTACCACTTCCATCCTATATGAATATATTAATATTCTAATATAGATTCAATTTTTGCTAAGTTTTAATTTTTTACTACAAATGCATAGGTAGTAACAAAATCTTGACTTCGCTTGTTGACATAGAACTTACCACATAATTAATTTCCTTGAGCTTACATCTTACTCCTGTTGATTTTATCCAAAAAACAATTGTTTCTGGCGAAAATGAAACAATTACAATGACAAACACTGAAATCAAGGAAATGTGTCAGGAATATTATATTTAAAAAAAAATTTCCTTGAGTTTAAAGCAAGGCACAACATTTCCATCTTTTAAAACCAAATTCATTACTATTTAAAATTGTTATAATTTACACATTTTATGACAATATAATTTAGAAACCAGGATTGTATGTGCAGAGCATTTATAAATTAGCTTGGGTGATCTGTTTAATCAAAACTTAGGAAATATTTTCTGCATTTGATATATATATATATATTCTTCAAAACCTTTTTATTAAAAATGTAATATAAATTTAGTTCATTTTCTCAGAACGAATGGAATGTATATAATTTAGGTTAAAATCAAAATCTCACAAAATATGACATTTTAATAATGTAAATGTTATCTACAAGAACGTTCTACATGGAATTGGAATGTTATTTCCCTAAGTAATAGAATAACTACATTAAAATTCAGGAAATTAGCACATAATAGCCCAATATGGGCCAGGAGAAGAAATATAATGGAATACAGAAAGAGCCCTTTAATAATATCATCAAATTGTCATATAGTGTGCATTTGATAAGTTTAGGCATAACCTTGATAATGTTTACTCATTTTTGGAGGTGATTGGTATTGAGTTGTTTAAATTACTTTTGTAGTAGTTTTATGAAGATATTCAAACTCCTGTTCCAATAGCATGTCCATTTTTAACTGCACTCCCCCAAAAGAAACAAACGTCATGCCTCAACTTATCAGAGCTACATTACAGAAACGTGAAATATTAGTATTGTGTGCTCTGCAGTCAGTAACCTTTGTCACCTTAAAGGGCTGCCTTTGCGTCAGATCTGGTAGATATGATTTTTTGTCGAGTTGTTTATGACATTGTTCCAATAAATAATCCAAGTTTGTTACCTCGAGCACTGAACACAACCTAATCAAAAATTGAAAATACCATTAATTTTTAGAATGTGCTGTAGTTTTTTTCAATTTTAAACCTATACAACTAGTTTTTCAAAAGTACCTATTCTGAGCATTTTAAAAGTAGACTAAATTTGCTGCAATATGAATCTAGAACTATCTCTTTAGACCCAATAGTTTCCAAAATAAAGCCATTCACAACAACAAAATATTGCCAAAACTTACAAAGTTTGAAACCATAATAATAAACTTTTAAAGGCTTTATCTGAGAAACTATTGGGTCTAAAGTGACAGTTCTAGAGTAGATTCATATTGTAGCAAATTTTGTCTGCTTTAAAAACCTTCATAGTAAATATTATTGAAAAACTAGTCGTTTAGGGTTAAAATCGCAAAAAAGAAAAAACTACAGTAAAGTCTTAAGTTTGATGGCTTTTTTGATTTATGAAAAGCATTCGGCACTTGAAGTCAAAAATTTGGATTATTTAGGGTAACGGCACTTGTAACAGACAAGGGTTCAGTAACAGACAGTCATGAGTTTGGAATTTGGATTTAAATAATAAGAATTTTAGGCAGATAAAACTGATGTCACTGTGGCCCATGAATACGGTGCAACCATCCAGTGTTATCAGAGTGAATTTTATGAGCCAGTTGGTATTTACAAGGCAGTGGTGGAAGGTTATGAACAGATACCACAAGGTCAGCTGGTGTTTCATGTTCATTTGAATTGAATAAGGCTGTAGTTCTAAAAATGAAGAACTTTTGCACATTTTGAACAGAAAAAGGGAATTTTGTCCATTACCCAACCCATCCTTTTCTCATCCTGTTACTGGGCATCATCCATGGGCGCTTATATAGGGGGATAAGGAGGGGCTCAAGGCCTTCCCCCCCCCCCTGGAAATGAGAACTTCCTTGCTTTTAGTACTTTTTTCTTTGCAAAAATGTGATAACATTTTTTCTTCATACAATATGAACAAGTTATCAAAAATATCAAATTTTAATAGCTCTAATCTGTACTGAAATCGGTTTCCATGGGGAAAATATCCTGCTAAACCATGGGGAAGATATGAGCCCCCCCCCCTTTAAAATGTTGCATATGGGCACTCATGATATCATCAGAATTTTTCGGTGTCTGTTACTGGGGGTTCAACCTTTTTTTGAAATTGAGCACATAAAAATAGAACTAATTCAGAGGGTTCAGAAGCAGCCAAATGGTAAATGAGATGTAATATCATGAGAGAAATAGTTTAAAAATTCTAAGTGCATTGAAAAGCTCAGAAAATTGAGTTAACCTGAGAGTGGTGTTTTAAGCATGGCTGTTACTAGTGCCGTTACCCTATTGGACCAATATCATAACCAACTCTGCAAAAAATCTGTACTACCATGTCTAATGTATACAGTAACTGGACTACTGGTTATTTAAAATTATATTTTTAAAGTATTCGCAGGATGAATGGGAACGAATATGGAATTGGAATATTTTGAATAAATACACAGAAAACATTAACATGATTGGAACTTGCAACGGGAATGACATGGCACTTATCGAATGAGCTTGTAGGCACATCTAATAAATATTTGCATATTGGTTTCAGCTTTTAGTGCTACTGACAGTTTTTGTTGCCGATGCTTTCTCTCTTATTCTTGTCTGTAATGTGAGTAGTAGTCCACTTAAAACATCATGATTGTGAAGCTTTTTTCCAAAGATTAATTTCCGGACACTGTCATCATAAGTTAATAAAGCCACCATATTCTGTAAAAGAAAGCCTTGACAGTATTCTAAAAGGTATACTGCATTATACACCTTTGCATGTATGTACATTGAAACTACATTGTCCAAATCTACTAGTTTAGAACTTCTAGATTCACAGAAACGTAAAAGTCCATCCAGCTGGAAGAAGCTTGCTGCTGCCATTAACTGTAAAAGAAAGCAGTTACAATTTCAATGAAGATCAGTCATTTGATAACTGTGGGTTATTATTATTTTACTAAAAACTTGCCCGTCAAGGTATGACAGGTGAAAATTGCTTCTACATTTGAACGACAAACCAATTGCCTGTTAGCTGCTATTTTGATAGTTGAAATTTTAACCCTAACTCAGGTGGATTAACCCTAAATACCAGTAGATAGGGTTCATTGTTGACCAATTTTGTTCCTTAATTCTCCTAAAATGAGTTACCAGTAAAACAGTTAAGTTACCGGATCCAGTTCAGCCTCGTCAAAATGAAGCATTTCCCTGCATGTCAAACTTTACCAAAACATATTCGCAACTCCAACAAACTATAGGGGGCGCTGCAGTCACTGTTTAATGGCGGATGAAAAAACTAAAATGCACGCTGTAACGTATAAATTGCTTCTAAACTTACGAAATGAGAGAAATTTTTGTTCGCATGCATAATTTTTTATTCATTTGAAAAGATTTTTCAAAGTCTTTTGGTTATTCTGACTCATGTAGAAAGAGATTAGAAATCAAAAAAGTATTACGAAAGTAAAATTGATTCAGAACACACAGTAAGTTGTTCTGAAGCAGCCACTTTCACGATGTTGAATTCGGAATTCATAAATTTTTGGTTCGCTTCGAACAGCATTTTCATTTTGTACTGTTTTTTCTATACATTAGTAGTACATATTATGTCCAGTTTCGTGACATTTCCGGCATTTGTTGACATTTTTGTGACCTTTCTGGCATTTGTTGACATTTTTGTCACATAGTGCACATACGTGACAGACTGTCAAGAGTAGCATTTAGCACTTGATAATTTATTTCTATGACTATGATTGGATATCAAAAGAAATCATCAAGCATTTAATTCATTCGTCATGGAAATGATTTAACTGATATGCGAAATCTTGTCAAGATACATTATTCTTTCTCGCAATTTTTAAACCATAACCCTATAAACAAATTTTTGGCAAGACTCTTCCACCGATATTGACAGCTTTTGGAGAGCAATAAAGTTAAGTTGGCGCGATATTTTAGCGATAAAAATTCCTAACTTTTATTTTTTATTGTTCAAATTCTTAACTTCATTCTGGATTTTTCAATCTGTTCTGCGATAAATATTTTCAAGAAAATTTATTTGCATACTGTCCATTTCAGTTGGATGCTGTAGCAATAAAGGTTATTTAAATCATTTATGTGGAAATAGGTTAAGGAAAAGAATTTTTCAGCATGGCCCTAGTGTCCAGTCAATATTGTCAAGTTCGCTTTTTTTCATAGAATTGAAAAACTGATATTTATTCAAATTCACTCAGAACAAGATAAATAAAATGTGTACTCACAGTTTATATCAGATATTTTTGATGTTAAGCTGTTGCGGATGACGATTCCAAATGATGAATTATCCAAATAAAAAAAAAAGATACACATAACAAACTGTTTTGCCCAAAATGAACACGTGGAACGCTATTTTTTATTTTTTTCGGCAGTTTTGTAAATATCCGCAAGGTAGCGTATTCGAGCTCTGGAGTTGCAAATTGTCTTATCAAATGATCATGATGAAATGATTTTATTAATAATGAAGACAGGAGCGTTACTAGATCAGTTAATTTGCTATCATATATATGAGGATTTCCTACCAATCTATAAATTTAGAAATTAATCCAGCAAATACTTTAAGAAAAAACATCACATTGAAATCACATTGAGCATCTATGTTTCATAATTTACTAGATGAAATTCATACTATATTGAATTGTAATCTATAATAACTCACAAAAATGTATGTTTTTTTTTTAACTTAAAAAAAAATCTAAAATAAATTAAAATATTTCAAGAGTTCTGAAAATAGTCCAATAAAATTAGCCTTGCTGGAAACTAGAAGGAAGGATTGATGTGAAAATTCATGTATATAAGAGTATTTAAAAATTCTATCCATATATATATATTAAAATTACTCCCCAAATTTGAAGATAAAATTCAAAAGTATACATCTTGTCCTGTGATTTTTCTGCAGACAACTTTTTAAAATCCAAAACTAATAATTACAATAAATCTAATGTATTATTTTTTTTTTCAGGAATGGTTTTTTTACAGCTCTTTATATTTATTAAACTTTTGAAACACTTTTTAAAAAATTTAAAAACACACAAGAAAAATGCCTTACCTCTAGTACGTCGTTTTGATCTATTTCACAGTTTTCAAAACCACCTTTGTATAAATATTGCATTACAAGCTGTTGAAAAATATTTAAAGTTATTAGCATTCAGTATAAGAGCAAAAACTGAGTCAGTAATTTCTACTGATATGATTTTAGAAAACAGATTGTACAGAAAGAGGTGAAAAAACAGATTGATTGGGTTGGTAAATTTGTTAAAACATAGTGTTTCAAAAATAATTTTAAATGTTTTATTAATGAACAAGTTTAGAAATGAAATGGATTTAAATTAATTTCATATTTTTTAATAACTACAGTAAACTCTCAATTATCGGCGGTCAGATTATCCAAGTTTTTTTTTTTTTACAACTGTAATAAAATGTTTTTTAAACTTATGAATGCGTTATTGTTTGTTTTTACCTTTTACATATGTATATTTTTTACATTCAATGTTAGTAGATGCAATGTAACAATGTTTTAGTTATAATTTAAATTGTGTGAGTGTTATTCATGTTTTTTAGTTATTGTATACAGTAGTATCGTTTTTTACCTATTATTCGGATTATCTACCGTGCAGTATATCACACTGCCACCTTATTTCGCTGATAATTGGGAGTTAACCTTATTAGGTAATGTTAAAATAACTTGAAATTTTATTAATATACAACAAAAGAAACATTTTGGACAAAAATGTATAATAATGAATGGTACATGAATCTGATATTTTCATGTGCTAAACTGAAATACAGACATTGGGAAGCAAGCTAGTGTATGGACTGCTAATATGTTCTGTTCTCTGTATTTTTTGTTTGTTTGTTCTTTTTCTTTTTTTGTCCTCTAATATGTTCTGTATTTTTTTCTGCCAGCAATTTTCAAGAAAAAAGTCTAAATATTGAGAACTATTAAAATAGACAGTTGTTGGTCATAGATACTCTATGCTTAAAGAGGAATTAAGTATCAGGTAGTCATACTTCATCAAAGTGACTGCTTTGAACTTCATTGAAAAATATAGGGTGTTCGAAAAGTCTTATACACATTTTTAAAAAATCATAGAAAATCAACAGGCTGTTGTATCAATATGTGGTTTGCGCCCTAATACTTGATTGGTTCAAGAATTTTTTATGGCATTATAAGGAAAAGTGTTGGAAGGGAGGGGGGGGGGTGAGAAAAAGGAAAAAATCATAGGTAAGTAATTGCTATATTGTCACAGTACGAATTTTGTTTTCTTTCTCGGACAATACAGCTCTTGATGTAAATTTCTTATTTTTACACTTTTTTTTCCCTTTTTTTTTGTTTACAATATCATAAAATGTTCTTGAAACTGAAGTATTATCGTGCAAACCATATATTGATACAAGAGTTTTTGTTGCTCTTCTACGAATTTTTAATTTGTCAAGGACTTTTCGGACACCTTGAATTTTAAGAACCATTCAAAAAGAGAGGAAAAAAATGTTACCTAATATAAATGTTCTCATTTTCAGTTTTTTATATTAAGGAATCTTGACGACATTATGTTCATTATTTTTCACTATACAGTCGGACCCTGATTTAAAGAACCTCTATTTAACGAATTTCACGATGTAGCGAATATTTTTCTTTTTCCCCAACCAAAATGAATGCAAAAACTCCTATTTACCAAACATTCAACCCCAAATTAACGAATTATTTTAACAGCCGAATTTTTTTTTTTTTTTTTTGTTAATTTGAGCTAGGAAGTGTTGGCTTGTTTACCAAATGACTTAACCCATATTGTCCAAAGCAGAAAAAGACTTTTCTTGAAATCGGCAATTTTTAACGGGCAAGGGGGAAACCAATGAGTAGAGATTCTGATGCAGAAAGCTATAATGAAACTCCCATTAAAACTGCTTCTTTTTCAAATGCTTTACATGGCCTGGAAACTAAAAACATATCTCATGCAGCTGACTGTAAATGACACAATATTTTCTTCTCTCCATAAAGTCAAAAGAGAATTTTGAGTCAAACATCAAGGAAATTATCAAATATCTATTATCTATTACACAGTACTTTGAAATTTCAAATCAACTGAAATTTCAAATCAACTGGTGTAATAAGTTAAGGAACGCTGAGTAAAAAGTCTACACTTTCTAATTATGGATATTTTTGCTCAATTGCTTTTTAGGGCTTTTAGATGAGCTAAGTGCAACTTTAAAAAAAAAAAAATTCACCCCCGATATTACGAATAACCCCGATTTAACATATGAAAGTTTTGGTCCTGTTGAATTTGTTAAATCGGGGTCCGACTGTAATTAATAAACTGTACTTACTTGAAATATATCATAACGAATGTCATTTATCTGCACAACAGGAGGTACTCCTTCTGAAAACTTTGTAGAGAGCATAGATTTGAATCTAGGTGATGCATTTACAAGGATGATTTTGTGAGCATAAAATACTCTTCCTTCCACTCTAAACTGCACATCAGACATTTCTGGATTATTCACATAGGTAGGATCTATGAAAAATGCTTTTTTAAAAAGTGCTATACAAAATTGAATCCCACAAAAAATTAATATTTTTTTCAATGAAGGTTTCTTACCTATTCTTGCTCCACCTATGTATAATACATCTCTTATTTCTTTAATTGATTCTTTGCTGTAACAGTTTGAGAATATATCTGCAAGCAATAAACTTGTACCTTCCTTCTAAAAAGAAAGTTATAGAATCACAAAATGAAACTTTTCAATGATTAGCAAGTTTTGTCATTAAATATTTTCCAATAAAACATAAAACACTACAAAAATCAGTTGCAAATAAATAAAACTCCGACACAATAGCAAGTAAAGCTTGACTATGAAGAGAAGGCAGATGACCTTGAAGTAAAAACATCATTTGCATCGTTTGTAATAGGTTGATTGTTATTAATTTGGAATAGATAGGGTCAGTGAGAATGACTCTTACTTTTAGGTGCTTTCTGACTGATTCTATCTATTGCAAATGATACAAAATGAGGTTTCGCTTCAAGGTCATCCACCATCTCATTTCGATCAAGCTTTAATTGTTTTATCTTTTTAATATCAACTTCCTTAAATTTTTATATCTATGTTCATTTTGGGACCAATTGTTATTTCCAAAGCATAACCGGTCTATAGTTTTAAAAGATCCAATTTTATAGATGTCAACAGTTAATTAAATATTTCTTGATGAGATATGTTCTAGTAAAAATAGAAAAAGTAGATTGTAATTAAACTTATTTACTACAAATGACACTACTTATGCAGCATTTTTCTTGTGCAAACCACAAAGTTCATTTTCATAATTAGCCATAACTATTTTAGTAATTCTTTGTTATAAAGCAGTGGCTTAATGTAGAAAAGGTAAAATATTTTATTGAATTTTTAGCCATTCTAGTAAGTGTGACAAGATGATTTAACTTGTTTTTAATATGTTGAAATTCAAAATAAACGTGTAATCAAATGGTTTACACTTTGTTAAGTATACCATTTTCTTTTTTAAAGTAACTATTACCTAATCGCCTGATCACTAGTCATTCTCCTCCTTATATAACTGAAATTGCAAAAAAAAACTTACACTATAAGTATAGCATGCAAAAAATGTCTTATACACATATTCATTTTCTGTCAAAAAATAAATAAAATCGATCATTTTTTGCTACTTTTCTGAAAAAAATAGTTCTTGAAAGGATTAAAAAACAAGTTAACTTTATTTCAAACAAATTCATAAATTGCTAGGAGGGGATCCAAAAAACTTTATTTTGACTCGTTTGTTTCCTCCAAATGTAATCTTTGGTACTTTCTTCCAAATGTTATATTTGGTAAATGGTATCTTTCTTCAATTTTTGTTAAAATTTTTTATTGTTTCACCTGCTTAGACAAAAAAATGGCTTAGCTATTAATGAACATTTAAATTAATAAGCAATAGATGTACTTTCTTTTGTTCATAAAAGAAGAACCACAAGCTTGAATTTAAAATTATATGAAATTACTTCTTTTGAATTCTACTTTTCAACTAAATTGAAGAAAACCAACACAATGATATAGAACCAGTAAACTAAATAAGATTTTTAACTCTCTCGTGGTTTTGAACATCTTATCACGCCCTAGCGAACACGTTTCAAAAGCATTTTACACATAGTTTTCGGGTGCTAAATATAAGTTGTCAAACCGTCTAAGGCGCAGGGCCGTAGCTAGGCATAGATATAAGGTACTACTTACATACAAATTACTTACTACTTTATTTGTATTTGTATATATTTACTTACATACAAATACAAAAGTGACGATCAGCAACAGGCTGTGGGCCCAGCTAGGCTGTTCCTAGTCAATTTAAATCAACATGGCAAGTTACTCCAGAAAACAATTTCATGGGGAAGAATTTCACGCATCTTACTCATGGCCCAGGACCGTCAAAGGGTTAAAGCTATAACTTTTGAAAATGCATCAAAGTAGAGTAAAACCTTGTGTATCCGGACTAAATGGGACCAAAGTTATTCCGGATAAACAAAAATCTGGATAATCTGGGTAGTTGGGAAGTAAGCAAAACAAATCCTTAAATAATCAGACGTACCATTTTGCACAGCATAAAAATTCATTGAATTAAAACAAAACTAAAAATGACTGTTTTGTACAATCAATACTTATCATTTATATTACTCAAACACTATCATTTATAGTTCAGCTGCAGTGGTGTCGAACTGACACTCCCAAGAACGCCATGTTTGTTAAATTGCTCTAATATATTGCGCTATCTACACAGCAGTACATTTAATTAAAATAAAAAGCAAATGTTTGCTGCATTAAAACTTCAGCTATCATAATTTAAAATTATTATTTGTGTGAATATAAAACTTTTTAAAGCTCCACGAATTTGGCCAGGATAAACAAGGTTTTAATGTACATTGATGTTTGTCACACACAGGGTTGGCAAGTTTCTGCCGAAGCTGTTAAAACCACTGGTAGAAACCGGTTAAAACCGGCATGGCAAAAACCACTTTCTGCCACATTTGTGGCAGAAACAGGCAAAAACTCACAAAATGACAAAAAATTAATTACTGACATACAATAGAAAATGCATGGAAAAACATAATTAGTTGTAAACCCCCAAAGCATACTTTAATTACAATATCTTCTCAGTTAAAGCTTAAATGTGACATTGTCTTAACTCAGCTGTTGGCTCTTAGAAAAGGTGTTTTCTATAATCTAAACAGTTTCTCAATTTAACGTGCACAAATAAGAAATTTTAGAATAGTCTTGCTACAGAAGAGCTAGGAGGCAATGCACCAAGGAACAAGCAATGTTTGTGAAACTTTCATCTAGTGCATATTTTTCTAAACTGGTCTACCATGCAGTAACTATAAAAATGGTACAAATTTGACTGGAAAAATAAGTTTCGAGAAATAGGGTCAATTTATTTTGCAAAGCTATGACATAAGGGCAAAATATCGTACAATAATATTGGCAAGTAAAATTCGGGCACTTTCTTCTTGAAGCACACGATAATTTCAATCACAAGCAATTTAGATGAAGCTTACATAAGCATTCAAATTACAATCAGTAATGCCTGTTTAATTCTGTATGTCACGCCTCTTTCCTGAGCACCCGAATTATTTCTCGTCCCTTCTAATATTAATCCAAATTTTTCGGGCATCTGCAATTGAAAAGTTCCCTTTCTGAACTAAATTAAGGGCACTAGCATAGGATTTTATTTTTTTAAATGATGAAATAAAGTTTAATTTCTTAGTTGACTTAAACAAATATCATTTAATAATTACTTTAGTTATTAAAGACGCTTTTAAGTTTTTGCCGGTTTTTACCAGTTTCTGCCGGTTATAACCAGTTTCTGCCACTGGCACGGCAAAAACTAGTTTCTGCCGGCAGAAAGCCAACCCTGGTCACACATAATGGGTAAAACGTCTGGCGTTCTTTTTCAAATCGAACTAAAAGCACTGAATTTATTCAAGTAACCAATCTTACTCACTTTGCTATGCCTGAATATCGTGAAAAGCAGTGGTAAGCATTCGTCAACAAATTGAGAACTACAATCTTCAGGCCACACTTGAAGGTAATCCTGCAACAACTGATCAATCATTGGCTCTACTTGAAGCTCATATGCCATTGCCAAAGTGTTCATCCAACAGTGCAACGTCCATGGAACCCCTATTGATTGAACAACTAACACATTAATATTTTTCTGCAAAATAAAGCCCAATGTTTAAAATCAAATAAATAGATAGAATATTATTGGCCTTAGAAGTAGAATACATAATTTTTATAAATGAACATAATGTATAAATGTTAAAGGTACTACATTGGTTACCAAATATTCATATGTGTATTATCTTGAGTTTCTTAGAAAATAATTTTTAATATTCGCATATAAAACCTTACCTATATTCCGTAAATCAAGTGTGATGTCTATGTGACCATTTTCTGCACTATGATACATAGCTTCTTGAAGAGATTTTAGCTGAGCCTTTGTCAGTTTGATCACTTGTCCATTATCTGTTGCGGTAGGGACACTCGAGGACGACTTATTTAAGTCATCAACACAAACAGGAACAACCTAAATAAGAATAGAAATGAATTATTGGAGAAAAAACAAACTTTTCACCCACAGGGAAAATTTTATGAATCCATGAAAAAATGATCCCATGCAGGAGTGGATACAAGGGGAGGGGGATCATACCCTCCCCTACCCCCAAATTGTCGACAATATTATCCATCCATCATTAGTGCATATGATCAAATTTTAATAATTGCATACAAGATGAATGAATGCAGAATATGATGCAAATATTTTATTACAAATTATGTTTAAATACTTTTTAAATAAAATGTAAGTGTTTGCCGTAATCTATTTATTTCACTAATAGTTTGTTAAGTAAATGTTTTAAGTAAAACTTCCTTTTGTTGCTTCTGAATTTCATTAAGTTCAGTCCCTACTAAGCGCCATTACTCCTGGCCGATTTGTGTCCTTTTATTGACACCTAAACATTTCCAGAAAATTTTCGTACCCAAAACTCGATATTTTTCAGCAGGACCCGCTCTCCTAAAATGGTAGTTAGTATCTGCTCCTCATCCAATAACAGTCCTTCATGAAAGTGCACTAAAAGGTATCAAATGAAGCAACAAAAAAAATGCCGATATATCTTACTTGCAGCCTTGAAGTTCTGCGATCACAGGTTAGCTGGGATGCACCTTCAGCCAGAATTTCTTCCAGGGACAAGACATCTTTGCTGCTTTTGGTCATAGGATGAGACAGAAGAAGATGCAACATAGTCCTCTGTCCGTGAGCACCAGCAACAGCTATGGCACTGTAGCAGCCCCTCTGAGCCGCAGCTCCGTATGCAAGGGAATCTCTTGAAGTAGTTGACAAGAAAGGGTGAGCCCCATGCAAAAGAAGCAGCTCTGCAAGTTTTAGGCGACCTGGAGATAAAACATGTACTAAGTGTTGGAAATTTCTAGCTTGGTCGAGCATCAGTTTTCATAAGGCAAGGTTGGTGCTAGTACTTTTGAAATGAAACAACATTTTGCATACAATGTATCCGCAACTTATTAAAACCAAAATACAAGAACAGTCGGCATAAACATATGTTGTAATTTAAAAGATCTAGCTGCATCAAACAAATTTTAATATGTATCAAATTTGTATTGCAATGGCAAATGTGCTTATGGAAGTAAATTCATCTAACAAAAGCTTTTGTAGGAGAACTTGAAACCCATAAGATTGCCGGCAGAGTGGTGTCCATGGTTTATGATTATGAAGTATGTAAAAAATCCCTCAAGTATTTGCTCTGTTTCAAGTACTCTTGGCAAAATTAAATTTCTAGTGCAGCTTTGCATTAAAGAGAGAGAGCCCTGGTGTCTCTATCTGGTAAAGAAACTGAGAGTCAAAATTCTCGTAGTAATGGCATCAGCTGAATAGTGGTGCCACATGTAAGACTAGGTGCTATATCAGGATTTCATTAGGTTTGCAACAGATAAAGCCTCTAGTGCAGGGTCATTAGAAAGAAAAAAAAAAACATCCGTAAGCTCAAACCTTTTTGCATTGGGGGGGAGGGGGACTTTGATGCCCAGAAACATGCATCTGCAAAGTTTTGTGAATTTGTGCATAAATAACTTTAACTTCGTTTTTTTGGAACAAAGGTTCTTATTGATATCTTATGTTCTTTATATTATTAAAACATGCCTCCTTGAAGATAATATCTGTTCATTAAAAATTGACTTTGGCTAATGTCATGCTCCATTCTGTGAACAACTCATGCAAATTTAAGGACATTAATTTTGTACATTTTTGAATATTATTTTGGTCACAATTCTAGGTAACTTTTTTGTAAGACCAGCAATCCATTATTAATAACAACAAATAGCATTAAAGTATGCAATAATTTTGATTCCAATTTTTAGCACAATATGAATTTTTTAAGTTGCATAGTACATTGAACAAAACAGAACGAACCAGATGCAGCTGCTAATTGGAGTGGTGTAACAGTTATTTTTTCTTCACTCAACCGAGCACCTCCTTCGACATTTGCACCTTTTTCCAGCAACAGCTAAAAAATTTAATTAAAATTAAAATAACAATAGTTATAAAGTCTAAGTTATATGTATAAATGAAAGTTATATGTACGTCTAAGGGAAATTTTGAAAACAATTAAAAGTAGATTTATTGTACATGACCCAACACAAAGATTTAAATTTTTTGCTAAATAATTTTACAAATAGGAATTAAAAACAAAATATAAGCGTATAGATGTTTAAGTTATTCTAGCAATCCCTCAGTAACTTTAAAAAAAATAAAAACATTTTCTTAACTTTTAAGATTGTCTGCAATAATAAAAAAATGTGTTGGCTATGAAAAGCAACTACCTTATTGTATGATATTGATAATAATAAAAAGGGGGCGATTCAATTTAACAAAAGAGGAGAATGGAAGAAGATAATACATTGATATTTTATAAGAAGTACTTTGAAGCACCTCAGATTTGGATTTTTCAAATTTTACAGATCTTTTTTGGGTTTCCCCACATCAAATCATCAGATCAGTGCCTGATTGTAGACATTTGGAATAGTTTGCAGTTTGCCAAAGGCAATTGCTATTTGCAATTTGGTGAATAGTTATAAGAGGCTAAGAGAGCACCTTTATACATGCAATATACCTGAATCCCCTGGTTATCACTTTCAGAGACTGCAGTTTCGTTCTTATAGGAACTCATCAGTCTGGATTAGTGAATAACCAAGCTGGAGGCAGAAGTCATCTCATTGAAGATGAAAATGCCAACAAACTGGTAGATAAAGAAAATGTATCTCACCAGCAAGTGTCCGTAGCATGGTGCGGTTCGGCTCGTGAATTGAAGGCAATAAAAATTGATAGATTGACCAGGACCAGCCAAGAACTTGTTATTGGTCATGTATTTGTACTATTAATTGCAGTATGTGAGACTAAATTTCAATCAAGCACAGTTTGAAACACCATAAAATACCATTGTTTGTTTATGCAGACATTTAAGAGTGCAAGGATTCTGACACTGGTGGCTAATTTCTAATGTACAAATGATAAATGAAATTACTTTAATGACTGACAAATGCCCATGCGTTGTAGCATAAGTTAGTGCTGTCCAGTGTTGAGTCTCAGGATTTACATAAGGATAAGAAGTCCCTGGTGCAGGAGTCTATAAAATAAAAGAAAAACAGTCCACTGATTACTTTATTTTAGAAATGTTAAACTACCACATGGTTTGTTTAGCAAATCATTTGGTAAATATATCATATGAGATAAATAAATACCTTTGTGCTGAACAGTAAAGTAAGGAAAAACAACGTCAAAAAAAGCACAAATTGCCAATTACAGCAGACACGTGTTTTGGTGTTACAGGGAATGCCTTTTTCAATGCAAAAAATGAGCTTATGGATGAAAAGACATCCGAGAAAACAGGCGTTCCCCTGTAACGCCGAAACACGTGTCTGCTGTAATTGGCAATTTGTGCTTTTTTGACGTTTTTTCTTACTTTAATATCATATAGTGGTCAATTTCATTAGCAAGAACCAAAAATAAATGACCCTAACCCCAACTTTAACGATACTATAGAGTCTTGATTCGTGCGGCATTTCTGTAGGATGTAACCCCCCGCATAAAACAAGGGTCTACTGTATTCCTTTAATCATTTTATTTTCAGCAAAGGTATTATTTTATTACTTAAATTGATATTGGTTTTCTTATTAAAGTATATAAAAGCCATTAGTATAAATAACAAAGTATGTAATTGAAAAGGACGAAAAAGACCGCCCTTACCGGCTATGTTTTTTTTTTTTTTTTTTCATTATAGAAAAAGCTGACTTTTTCACAGCCCTGTTAGTAGATTTATTTTACTTAACAATAAAAGATAGAGAACAAATATTTTGTTATTCACTAAGAGTAAAAAATAGAGCGTCCCATGGAAAACTATTGCGTGAAAATGAATATTTGAAAGAAAAAGAACTTTTCGGTGGAGGAGAGATTAGCAGGTGAATTGGTCTTGGATGTTTAGAGTAAACCTGAGATAGGCAGCACATTGTAATTTTTTGCAATAATAGTAATTCAGTAGCATCCCATTGTCTGTGTGCATTATTCTTCTAATGTACATTTATCATGGTAAATTCAAAATGCAAAAACAGAAAGGCCGAATTTATATTTATTCATAAGTGAAAAAAATTTCTTTATGTCGGTAAAAAAATTTGTATTAGTGAATATTTTTTCTCATTTTTTGGGCATTTTTTATACAGTTTTAGTGCATGTTTTAATTATTTTTTGCACACATAATCCTGGCGCTAATTTGTTAGTTTGTCTCACTTGTACAACATGTTATGTGCTATAAAATCTGCTTGTATCGAAGCAAATTTTATAACACAGCATCAAACAATACATAGTTACCTCTACATCAACATCAGCACCAGCATCCAACAGAACATGGACCATGGCTTCATCTCCCCTAATGCAAGCAACCATCAGAGGCGTTAACCCTTGTTCGTTGAAAGTATTTACATGACTTGTTGGCAAGAGCTGCAACGCGTGAGGTACTAAGTCCGTCCTTCCACTGGCAAGCATACGAAAGCCTAATTCCACCTTCAACATGCGAGCACATTCTGGATCTTCAGATCTTTTGCGGCAGTGCAGGCGATCATCATAAATCCTGCGACGACAAATAGGAGGGAATATTTAACAGTAGGGGCATTATAAAAGCAATATGTTAATGAAACTTTTTTTTCAATATAAAGATGAAGCACAATAGACAGAATAAATACTGAGAAGAAATAAAATAAATATCAATATCAGAATAAATATCAAGAATGAATTTCGAGAACTATCTTTTTAAAAATTTTACAGCTGTTTAACAAAATAACAATTATAAATTAAAAAAATCTTGAGCATTTTTATATTATTTATAAATAAGGCACTCATAAGATGCTTGGAGAAACCTTTAACCCTGATCAGCCTCCTCAATGGCGCATAAAATTTGGTTATAGAGCAAAATAAATGGGAACAATCTGATGATTTTCCTTTTTCTTTTTGAATCAAGCATTATTCAAACTTCGTGCACTAGAATTTTTGTTACACTGAGCACAATAAGTTTATTCAATTCACAGTTAATTATTCCATTTTATTTCTTCATTTTAAGTTATTTATTTATTTTGTTCACACATTTATCTGTTATTATTATTTTAAATGTTATTCATTCTATAAAACATAAATGTACATTGAAGTGGCTAGCAGAAGTCAAAATGTTGATTTATCATTAAGTAATGCTAGATATTTAAATAACCAACAGCTTTGAATTCTCAATAAAAGGAAATTCAATATTTATGCCAGATAACTAAAGCAAAATCTTTACAGCAAAAGAAAAAGGCTTTTTTAAAATAAATTTAAAAAAAAAACTGTTTCAATAGTATTTTCGTGTATGTAATTCGCGGATTATCAGTTAAAAAAGTAAAGTCAATGAGGTGCGGATTATACGCTGCCGCGGATTATCCGTGATTTTTTTTCTCAACAACATATCGCATTGAACCTCAGTATTTACAGTAGGATTCACCAAGAGACCTTTACCGCTGCCTGTATGTTGTTTTTTTACATAGCTGGAATGTTCCTCATACAGGCTGTGTAAAATAAACAACAAACAGTTACGGACGAAATCTCCATTTGGACATGATTAGACCGTTTGCTCCTTTGTCTTGACTCTTTGTCTTTTAGGGTACTATATCACGATTTCAAGAAGAAATCATTATTCTTTAGATAAATTTTGATTATACCTTAAAAGTTATGACTTCTTCACATTTTTAATTTAGTTGCTAAAATTGTATGTTAAATCAAGACTTCATTTGTTTTACATCGTATTATCCGCGGATTATACGAAGATATTTTTTTTCTTCAGGCCAATTTTAGGACCTGCGGATTATACGCCGCCTCAGATAATACGCAGGAAAATATTACATAGAAAACAAAATCCCACAATCATAAAAAAGGAACAAAAAAAAATCACGTTGAAGTAAAAAAATATTTATAAATTAAAACCTATAAAATAGAGACGAGAAAGAGGTTCATAGTTGTGGGGGTCAATTTATACGAAGGGCAAAATTTCCGAACATATTTACGGAACAACGGGGGGGGGGGGGAGAGACACTCGAAAATCTAGACTTTTCCCTATTTTAGTCTAATTCTTGTAACTAAACAATTAATAAATAAATGCTCACGGATTTTAATGCACTGACAATTTTATACTGACTTTTGATGCAAGTTTATATTAAGTACTATAAAGTACTCAGTTAATAAAAAACTTTAATTGCAGTAAAAGTTCTACCACATGATTTGTTCATTAAACGCCCAATTTCCTGCTCACGAATTCCTCGGATAGGTGATTGCGAGTAAATCGGAACTTTTTTTTATTTAATTAATTAATTTTTATTTATCTATTTCTTCATTTTAAAGAATGCATTGAGGCAGAGAAGAATTAAAAATCAAAATTTTATCGCCGTTGGTTTGGAATAAAAAGCAATAATCATCAAAAACTATAATCGCGAAAACGAACTCGTTACGAAAATCGCGATCGCAAAAGCGAAACCTTTTCATACAGAAGACGAAAAACACATTGAGAAACATAAACATGACTATTAAATTTCATTCTTGTTCTTCGCAAAACATTTTCTAAGAGAAAAATGGTCAAAAAGTTCCTTTATTTTATAAAAAAAGGGGGTCGTTCGCGGGTTTCGTTTTTTTCTCTACAAGTAGGGAATCGACTCGTGCACGGGGTATACATGATCATTAGAAAAGTGATGAATATCATTTTAACAAACTTTTTGATCAACAAAACAACCCTGGAGGCAAAAGTAATTTGAACCAGCTGCAAATAAGATGGAGGGGGGGGGGGATTGACGTCACAAATGTTTAATACTTACCCAAACTCTCGAATGGGACAATCAACACCGGGTAATAACAATCGCGCTGCTTGCATGACATCATCCTTGTCGACCACCTGTGATCGACGATGCTCAGAAT
This sequence comes from Uloborus diversus, assembly GCF_026930045.1. NCBI lineage: Eukaryota > Metazoa > Arthropoda > Arachnida > Araneae > Uloboridae > Uloborus > Uloborus diversus. The sequence goes on along the minus strand of NC_072738.1, from coordinate 129,774,748 downwards.
GAGCCGTGGCTACACGGACCCATTCTATTAAAGGCGGTAGCACCAAGTATGGCCTGAAAATAAATTACATAATAAAATTCATTAAACATTTTCTACCACCGTCACTTTTCATTGCACAAGAAACAATTAATGATGAAAAATATGGAACAAGAGAAATAAACTTTTGTTCTGCTTTATTGTGGTTAAGTAAAGTATCCCCAAGAACATCAGATTTCCATATCAAACTGTTATACGCATACCAAGAATGGATCAAATATTGATAGAACCTATTAACTACAAATAGCAGGATAACAACAATAACCTTTATCTGGATCATAGGACTCCTACAAGGGTCAGTCGTGCATAGTTTCCTGCTATGCAGAAATGAGTGCTTTAGTTGGATGGGAAAGCGTAGGTATGTCGTTCTATTTGATTTATTTTAGTAATAAATTTGAAATTGGTTGACACATTTAGCTCTAATATCGCCTGCGGTGAAAATTGAAAGAATTGGATTTGTAAGGTAACGATCTTCAATTTAAAAAAATTAAATGAAACTGATAATAAAACTATAGTTGTGATTGTTTTTTTATACAATTTAATCAAAAAGCCTCTCATAAATCTAAAAACTAACTGCATGAATACAGAAAGTTAATACTGGTTGTAAGAAATTCTTAAGTTTTAATTGATGGTTGAGATTGCTCGGGTACCCAAATTTTATTCACAAAAAAAGAGAAAGAACGAAAACCATTAACCAACCACTACTGTTCAACGCATACTGAAGCCCAATTCGATATATTTTTCATACATTCTCATTTTGTCCTGACATGATTAGGTTTTTAAACAAGAAGTAAGCACAAAAGTTTTGAACATTTCTCGTTCATTAATATTTTTCTCGTGTGGGATATTTCGGCAGGACACCAGGCCTTGCGGTGGAAAAAATGAAATAAAAAGGAACGTCCCAAACTTAAATTTTTGGGAAGGGGGAAATTCCGACTTTTGCTGAACTACAAAATGCCAGTATGCACAAACATCTACATCTAATGCGAAGAGATAGATAAACAGCAATTGAAAAAGAAAAGAAATTGCAACAGCGTCTCCGAATTTAACGTACCGCATCAACCGACAAAAGTTACTGAGTAGGAAATTTTTAAGGAGACCATAATGACCTCCAGTGACCTCTCATCTCGGCGCCCCTGCAAAAAGTTGAAACTGAGTCTAGTCATTTTACCGTTCAGACGTAATGCACAAGTTTACAATTATCATAGGAGAAAAAGGAAACAACGATTTTTTTTTTAATGAGGTTTAAAACTTTGAGCAGGAATTAGCACCTGGAGGGAGCAAGTCCAACCATTGGCTTAATGCTTAGGCAAAGATCTCAAGTCATTCGATGAATGGGAGGCACGTTTTACGCGAAACAAGTGGAAGAAACCACATTTCAAATTATTTTCAAATATATCACGTGACTCGGGATCCTTGCTTCAAGAATTGACGACTTCACTCTCTCCACCTTTTATTCCTTCTCAAATGGTTAAAAAGCACTTTACCTTTCGTAGACAAGCTCTTGAACGGGTGTCCTATGGCTACTATGATCTGCATGTTCCAGTTGAGAGCATCGCATGAAATAGTACAAAGAATGCAGAGCGGCAGGTCCCCAAATGATACTACAACGGCCTGCATTGTAGCCTTGCATGTGCTGATAGTACTGCACAACTCTTCGCAATAGGTCTCCTGCAATAATTACAAATTTAATATATGAAAATCTCCTGTCACGGTGTTAGTGTTTGAACTCCTCCGAAAGGGCCAGAACAATTTTTATAAAATATGTAATATGTATTTGGTAGGCATGAGAATAAGTCGTAAAGACTATATTTCATACCGCCAGGTAATCAGGGTGTCGTTATCCAGAACTTTTTTTTTTTTTTTGAATAAAGTTCTGGATCGACTTTTGAAAAACATTGCTTGAATTAATTACAAATATTTTATTTGTAGGCAAACAGAAGATGGCAACAAAATTGTTTTACATCATTGAGAGTTTTCCCATGAACTAATAATAACTCATATTATTAGTGTATGAATTTTCTGATGTTTTGCCGGAGGCGTCGCGTCCGTCATTTTGACGTTTTATTCTGCATTTGTTTTGTATCACAAAGCAGTGTGTGACAAATTTTGAACGAAACAAAAATTGTCTTTTTGTGCGTGTATATATATATATATATATATATATATATATATATATATATATATATATATATATATATATATATATATATTTATTTATTTAATCTGTTATCATCAGCGCTCCATTCCTCCTTCGGTCAAAGATCTCATCCCCACAAACTTACAATACATTCGTTATTTTTTAATTAACAACCAAAATATTCACTAGAAAATATTTTTATGGCGGAACAACGTTTGCTGGGACAGCTAGCATACATATACAAACATGACAATCAGCAACAGGCTCTGGGCCCAACTAGGCTGGTCGTAGCCAGTTTATTAGTGTCCAATGAAGATCAATGGCCCTCTTAAAGCTACCCACCCCCTTGCTCATTACCGCCTCGTCCGATAAGCTGTTCCAAGTGCTCACGACTCAACTAAAGTAGTACTTCCCCCCCCCCGCCCCCAATTTCTAGGTTAGCATGTTGAACAGCTTAAAACAATGACCCCTTTTCCGGCTTTCCATGCAAAAATTTAATCCAGTAACACCTTTCATTTTGATAAATTTAAACAACTGCATCATGTCCTCTCTGATTCTTCTTTGCTGTAGGCTATATTAAGACTTTCAAGTCTGGAATCATAATCTAAATCAGAGCCTAGTAGCCCTTTTTTTGAACCCTTTCCAATAAAGAAATGTCTTTCTTGAGACAAGAAGATCAAAACTGAACAGCATACTTCTAAACCTCGTTGCCCATTTTGACCGCAAGAGGCGCAGAACGGAACCCTGCATCCACCAATCAATGGCAACGTAATGGAAAACAGGGGTTCACTGTAGCGCCCTCTTTGTTGCCATGAGTTTCAGCGATTGTCACGGCCTATAAGTGTAAGCGAAATTTGGTGGGGTCATGATTGAACATTCCAATGGGCCACAAGGATAAGCTTCGCGGGCCGCAGGTTTAGCACCTCTGCCATAGACTTACGAGAAATGTTCGTTATTTTCCAATTCCACTAATGAAAAGGTTAAACAATAATCCATCCTCAAATTTATATCATAACTCTGCAGCGACAAGAAACATTTCCAGGGAACTTGAACCTTGATCGATATTTTACATGTAATCCAAAACGTTTTGAGCTTCATTTTCACGTTATAAAGATTTTTTATATCGAGTAAAAATAGGGGGGGGGGGGAGTCCTAAATATTGCTTTTGGAAAAATCAGGTATAGGCGCCAAATATTTCGTCATACTTCCAACATAAGCTTGATTTTAAAGAAAAAATTATTCCATACTCCTTTGCAAATCTGCATCAATGATTGACCTAAATATTTTTCTTTACTAAGTCCATTGCTGCCTCATGTATTTTTTAAGCACTTAAATAAAACCCCATCAACAACATTTTTCAAGTGTTTCATCTTCGAAAACACGAAAACAACTATTATCTCGAGCTAGATGAATTCAAAGCTTATATGGCTGACAAAATATTTTTGATATAATGAAATTTTTTTGAAAAAATGCGAACATAAAAGACATTAGCCGCTTGATTGAGAATATTTCCGCTGCAAAGTTCGTGATCTTATCGAATTTTTCAAATTACCATATTCATAAACTATTTCACTTTTTTTTCTGGGAGAGGCAGAATGTTATTGTAGGGGAAAAGTTTTGTCCTGTAAAATGTTTTGAGGATTGTTTCTTGTCTTCGGAAGAATATTATTCGCATAACCACATAATGATCATCACAAAATGGTAAAAACACTCCACAAAACAACAATCTTAATCATAATCTTCAAAGCAATGAATAGTTCGAAGTTACAATTATTCACCAGACGATTTAAAACGATTCCGTATTCACTGAGCTCAGCTGGGTTCGAAAATTGCTTGATATTCAGTCACTTATTATTACCATTCATTGTTCCCCCCTTTAATTTTTTTTTTAAACTGGTAATTATCTGTAGCGGAAATATTCCTTCCTTTTTAAGAGAGCCTATTTTTACTGCACCCATTTGAATGCAAATGGCAGCTTTTAGGCGTGAAAAGCAGCAGATCAGATAAAACCTCCCCATGTAATGCGTTTGGAAAAGTTGATTGCTTTTTCGTTATCACTATAAAAGTCACTTACCAAGCTCAGCAATGCTGCCCACACATGTCGTCAACAAATGTTGCTCCACTGATTTGCAGGTTGACTGCCTAGGCTGCTGTTCATCAGAAAGGTGCAGTTGAACAGAGCTGCCTGGCCTACTGCTGTTATTTTCAGTTTGGCTTGGCCAGCGAGGCAAGGACAAGGCACCTGAAAGTAAAAGTTCATGGTCAAGAAAAGATCAACTTTATTCACGGTTTGCGGTGCAGTCTTTTGGAGTAACATTGAATCATGTGGGCAGGTTTGTCCTTTAGAAGGGTCAAGGAGGTTCAATTGACCCCCATCCCCTACAAGAGACGAATGTTTTTACATTTTAGTGGGCGTGGGTTTTGCAGTTTTCCGGTAAAATTTGCATTGAATATACACTGTCTCCTGCCCGAAAAAATTTGAAATGACGGGCCTGCATGTGGGTTAGTTTAATGAAGCTTCATATTTTTTCTAAATTTGACTTCAAAAGAAATTAAAAGGCCCAATGTATACTGGCAGGGTTAAACTATCAGTTTTCAACTCTTTATTGCACAAAATAAGTTGGCAACACTGTACTCAGCATCATTCTGAAGTGATTGGAAGTTGGTGAAATCTCTTTTCCTACATTGTAATATTATATGCAATAAAATAAAGAAATCTCGAGGTTCTATGAAATAAAAATGAGAATTATTTACATTTATGGCTTTCTTTCTTTCTTTTTTTTTCTAGTTCAAAGTTGTACTAATTTTATTAAAATAATTTCACATCAAGTTTCTCTCATGGTTTAAAGTTTTCCTCAGAGGTGAGATAACTCTGAACCAGGTTAATCATTCATTTTAAATTAATTTTATGATTAATTTCTTAATTTTGGATAACTATACAAAACTTCAAGAGGATGCCTACAGTTTTATGCCAATAGATGCAATAACACTATCAAAAGGGCAGAAGTCAATGATGGAGAAAACTGTGGATTAATCAAAGTCGTAACAGTAAAATGAAGACGGATCATCCAATTCAGATGACTCTTATGGGTCATTCTCCAGAAAACGTAACTTTTGAAAGCAAATATTTTTCAATTTCGAAACCTTTTGTTTTCTTTTTTTTTTCATTCTTAAATGAAAGTGTTACCTAATAGAGGTAACCATAAACAATGACCCAGCTAAGTTCCAATTATTTTACTCATAAAAAAAAAAAAAATAATGCCTCTTTCACGGGAATAAAAAAGGGGGGGGGGGGACTTTTAATGTTTAAAAATCGAGGCCAATTTAATATCAAAGTAGTAATTTTGTAAATTGTTGAGCTATTTTAATGATTAGTGGGAATGTATTAAGCTCCCCTAATTGAAGTATTGCTTAATTAGCATTTATCCTTTTCGTTCAAATGTGTGCTAAAAAAAAGTATTTAGTAAATTTGAGAATATACTGGCAATATAAGTTTGGTAAAATGCCTAAGATTGATGTATTTCCCCTCCATCAGTTATTTTCATCTCAGAAATAATGTCATTTATAAGGTCTGTCACGGAGGTGAGGAATTTTCCATTAATATATGCCTAATGGATACATTTTTCAGGGAAATATTTTGTTTCTTCGTTGCTACAATCTGCACATGTTAAGCATAAAAAAACATGTTCACTTATTTTTTTACATTAATTTGCATCCCTGAAATTCAAGTTCACAGAGGTAAGAAGTCAGAATAACACACCAAGTTTTTAAAGCAAAACCTATCTTCTTGTTTTTCAACAAAAATATCACAACTACAACTATGGCTGAAAATAAACAAAGGGGCTCTCTTGTATCATGGAACATAAAATTTGATGTCATGACTGCCACGTGTTAAGGAGGGATGGCATTTTGTGTTTAGGCAACGGAGGTGAGAATTTATTGAGTGACATGACTACTAAAACAAACTAAAACACAATATTAAAAAATGAAATATACTTAAACAGTTAGTATTTGAGACACTTGTGAAAGGAATAATGAATAATTAAATACATAACTTTAAATTAAACAAGTTATTAATCAACATAAACAGTCACACACGGTGTGTGACGTGCAACGGAGGTGAGAATTCACATGTTATGAACCAAAAATATACTAAAATAAAAATTATTATTTAAAAATTGTTGTCAGGTTGAAATAGATATACTTTTGATAAAATTAAAAAGCATTGTTAAATGAATTGTTCCTTCAAGTTTTTTCTGTAAAAGGCGTGTGACTTTTTGAAGAATGACCCTTATGCGACATATATTTATTTAGCTGCCTGTGTTTATTCGTTTTTTGATCAAAATATCGACATTCAATTGTTTTGTTTGCTGATCAATTTATTTGGATTTGTTGATCAAAACTGTTGAAGATTCGGCAATGATTATTAGCTTTAAAAAATTTGACGATGATTTCTTTTTCATTATTCGTTTATTTTTAATTGGATATATATATATATATATATATATATATATATATATATATATATACTATCATTTTGTACACAGATCAATCAACGATACAACTTTTGCATTAAATTTCCTCTTGTATTAACTGCTACAACCTACAGGATAAAAAGTTAAAAATCACATAAAACATTAAGCAAAATTTTTTGTAACTAATTTATTAAAAATTGGGGGGCGGAGGAGCACAACGGCGGTCGATAAAAACTATATCTGTGCGCACCCCAAAAACAAGCCCACACACATAACACAAACTCTTTATTTTATTAAATACTGAAGGCTGTTGTTTCTTTTTTTACATTGAGTATCAACAAATATCATCTTATCTGTGAGAGACGGTAAGTCAACTTAATTTCCCACTTTCATTCTCAATCAAAATAGAAAGTACGCAGGGGTTTTAAAAAGTAAGGTAACAAGAGTTGTAACGGGTGTACAGACTCTTTATATGAATAAAATCAAGCTGAAGATAACAAAGATGATCAGGACTTTCAAACGGAACCGGTGGATATGGAGCTGGGTGTCTACTTGCAGGACGAAATGTCAGTTAGAAGATGGCTGCGTTCACGGAAACATGTCCGTTCAGTGAAACAAGAAGTTTGATAAGGTTTTCGCGTTGGGAGGTTTCGGACCGCCTTCCTTGCAATCCCGACCTCGCACCAAGTGATTTCCATCTCTTTGGACCTTCAATTGCAATTGCGAACCTTTAAGTGTTTCAAAGAAACACTTGAAGGTTCGGAATGGAAGAAATCATAGCCAAGAATGTGAAGATGGTTGATCAAGATGACTTGCTAAACCGCAGCATCGGTTCTGAACTGCTAATTTCCCAAGTGTTTCTTTTAATATCCAAAGAGATGGAAAGCACTTGGTGCGAGGTCGAGATTGTAAGGAGGGTGGTCCACTATCTCCCCACGCAAAAGCCCTATCACACTTCTTGTTTCATTGGCGGGATATGTTTCTGTTAACGCGGCCATCTTCTGACATTTTGTCCTGTTAGTGAACACTCAACTCCATCCAACGGAATCGTTTAAAAGCTCTAATCATCTTTGTTATTTTCAGAGTGATTTTATTCACACCAAGGATTCAACAAGATCTGCATTCTACCTTTTCTCAATGTTTATATCAGTCGCTTAGAAATCTATTATAATAATAACTTTTCGAAGTTAACAAAAAACGAAGAATGTCAACGACGTTTCGATTCACCAATCAAGATCATGGATTCGATCCGGTAGTTAATATAAAGGATGGGAGTCTTTTTTCGTCTAAAATATTACAATTTTCATTACGAAAGGGTTAATTTGCCAATGTAGCAGAAGGCGCAAAATCAATTGTCATTATTAGGTATCACTACTAAAATACAATACTGGAGGATATTCTGTCATGCAAATCAATGCCAAGACGTGATACTGGATGGGAAAGTCATTGTGAATCATTTTTAGAAGTGGGTCAAATTTTGCTCTTTACCTTTTAAAATAAATGATGGATCACTAATTAGTTCATTCACTTAAGGAAAGCGAGCATAGAAACCAATTACTTGTAAACACCGAAAATTTACCCGAAAACTTAACGGTTTACAACCTTTATCAATGCCACAACTCATCTGCTCCTTTACATGTTGTTGTTGTGTGCCAGCTAGGCTGGCAATTTGGTGTGCGCTGCTTCACTTTTCCAACTGCACCGTAATTTGATGTGAAGTCCGACTTCTACAGTACACACATGCCATAAGGACCCGTTTATAGGGTAGGCAACCATTCACAGCATAACAACACATTCACACAAAGAAAGGACAAGGACAGAAGAGGGAAAGTACATCCATGCCCGAGCCGGGATTCGAACCCGGACCTTCCTGTCACAGGCAGACTTCTCTGACCACTAGACAAGGCAGGCGGCGTTCCTTTACATACAGAATTCATATGGTTGTCTGGAGGAAAGATATTACCCATAATTTCGAGAGTGTACTTTTTTTCCCCACAAAACAATTTTGAACTGTTAAGTCGACGATTTAAAAATCATTGGCTGACTAAAATTGCCTATTTATTACATTTTCACAAAAATTAATGAACTTAATATTATATTTTAGTGAAAGCAAGAAAATATGTTTAGTGCTCATGAAAAAAATTGTACAGTCAAGCGCCCACACTTAAGACAGTTTTGAACCTTTAACTTTAGCAGCATGTTAATCATATGTTTTCAATTTGAGCAAAGTATTCTACCTTAGTACTCTACCTCAGGACAAGGTACATACAGTGGCGCACACAGGAATGTTGCAAGGGGAGGGTCCAAGATCGAAAGCCTTAGTCTCATATCATATCCCCAATACGCCGTCAAACATATTGACTTGATTTCTTCGATTCTCGAGAACGAAAAACAGTAAAAAATAAACTATTGAATAAACAATTAGTGTTATTTAATAAAATATACTTAAATAAATTAGCAGACAGCAAAATAATATACGCATTAACTTTTCTCATAATTAAAAAATGGATTCAACAAATCAAATTCATCGTTGCAGAAGCACCATATGATTTAGAAGTTCATAGAATCTCATTTGGTGTAATCTGTAATTACAAAACTAAAACATGGTTTTTCAGTGTATTCATTTATAATCACCATTCTGCTTGTAATAGGCAATTCGTTATAGGAAAAGTGCACAATATTTAAAAAAAATCTTTTATCATGAGTATTTTTTTTTTCACTTATTAGAACTGAAATTAACGTTACCTTTGTTTGAATTTATTTTATGTACAAAATACACAGAATCGTAATCAATCGGGTAAAAAAGCAAGACCTTTGGGAGGGGTCCGGACCCCCTGGACCCCTCCCTTGTGTGCGCCACTGGATACATAGGTCTAGATCAGTGGTTGGAAGTAGCGCGCTACAAGTAGCGACGCTACTGTAGTAGCTACATTTTTTAGTAGTTTGTAGTGTAGCGCACTACTTTTTAAAAAAAGTAGAGTAGCGAGTAGTTCGCTACAAAAAAAAAGTAGTTTGTAGCGATTTCTGGAAATTACTTTTGAATAAAGTTTTTTAAAAAAAAAACCCGCGTTTTCAAACGAATTTGACTGGTGCAAGTATTACGCGAGTAAAACTTGCAACAATGATATTCGTAAGACTGAAAAATATGAGCTGACCTCTGATATATTATTTTGAGGCCATACGTTGTATCTGTTTGACGCCATTAGTTTGTTTGGCATAGAAACTTTAACATTTTCCCAATATTCGCCTTGATTAAAGCATTGCTTAGAAAGAAAAAAACGAATTTTTTCCGTTTCATGCAAACTTTGCCCGTTAAGCAAAAAGCTTTCGGTGTCCATTTGCACATACGCGAGGGATGAATTTCAAACTTTGGATAAACAGCTCGCTTTTATGTGAAATTATATTTCATCAACTTCACATTTCGAAAAAAATGCGGAGTGGCGATTTGTACGTTAACAATTTGATGTTTCGACTCTACGGTGCGGGGAATTTTGGCTTTCAGTGATGCTAAAGGGAAATTCCTTTCACGAAACTAATATTTAGTACCCAAGAAAGAGGGTGATATAAACCCTGCGCTTCTGCTCCAAAAATTTTCGTGTAGCGGGTGAGGAATTCACGTCTGTTGCAAAATTCATTTCTCGAGTAAAACTCGCTATATAGACATTTCGTGTTAGTCGAATTGTGTTGTAGCCCGAGTCCACTGTTGCTAAAAATTGCACATTGAAGTAAAGTAACTTTTTAGTTATGTTACATGTTTCGGATAATTAGTAGAACCGTTTGGGGTATTTTTCCTATTTCTTTTTTTTTTTTCTTTTTTACTGATTGGGTGTTGATATATTAACATATTGAAAGTCAATTATTAAATGTTCTGAGTTTTTGAGGTTATTCGGTAAAATTGAAAAATTCTTTTATTTCATTTTGTCAGGGGCATAAGAAAAGAGATAGTGTCCAGGTCCGGAACCCTAGCTTGAAGCTCAAAAGCAATTAATTCCTACGAAATATAAGTTCCTCTAAAATCATTTCATATAATGAAAATTCAAGTTTTTCTCTTTTGTTGAAAAGATGCTTTTCATGATCAAAATAAATTTTATATATATGTATGTATATGTAAAATTTAAATCAAATTATGACTGGATTTATCTCAATTTCAAATAGCCGAGTTACACTTCTTGAATGAAATACTATTTACTGCCAGGAAAGGATTAAAAATTTGAAAGTTGAATTCCTTCCACTTTTAAATCCTTTCTTGCAGGCAAATGGTATAAAATGTTTGAATTGACGAATCGTTTCAGTAAAGGAAAGAAAGAATAGATAATTTATAGCAATATTCCATGTTCAAATGAACCAATATATCAATCTGAACATTTTTACTTCCTTTTACAAAAAAGGTAGTATTGTATTCGCGAAAAAAATTTAACCGAAAAATCGGCCTTAATTTCCATTTTGCTCAGCCCCAAATGAATGTTGAATTTTTTTTCATCCCGATCACACGTGGATATGTGCCTAGGAACGTACAGACACCCGAAATATCCATTTTGACAATCCCCGAGTTAATTACAACGAGTTTTCTCGTGACGTCTGTATATACGTGCGTATGTGTGTATGTGTGTATGTATGTCGCATAACTCAAGAATGGAATGTCCTAGAAAGTTGAAATTTGATACGTAGACTTCTATTGGGGTCTAGTTGTGCATCTTCATTTTTGGTTGCATTCGAATGCTCCAAAGGGGGTCTTTTGCCCCTTTTTTGGCGGAAATCATTGTTAATTTCGATGTAAACTCAAGTGGTGTTATAATTTGGCAGACACTTGGCGATATATTGACAGTCTTTTGGTCGCCGTTTTGTCTCCAACTTGGCGACGAATTTGTCGATTTTTTTTTAAAATCAGGTTTCAATTTGGCCATTGTTGGTTATATTTAGATTGTAAACTATTGAATACATTAAAACTGCCAATAATGAGAAAATGACATTAAATTGGAGTAAAAGGAAGTCATGTGATGCACACATCAGCTCGTTTTTATTCAATCCGCAAACGGTGTGTATTATGTGTATGTTATTTATTTATGTTTTTGAAAAGTAGCGAAGTAGCGGCTACATTTCAAAAGTAGTTTGTAGTTGCTACATTTTGAAAAAAGTAGCTGTAGTTGTAGTTAACTACATTTGTGCTAAAGTAGTTGTAGTTGTAGTTCGCTACAAAAAAAATGTAGTTTTTCCAACCACTGGTCTAGATAACTAAATAATAGGTCCCTTAAAACTAAATTAAAAAAAATAAACTCTGTGCCAAGTTAGAGATACTTCTCCTTAACTTGTAACCCAAACATTTTGATTTTTCTTTTATGTATGTAGCAATAGATACTAGATTGGAACATCAATTATCATTTTAAAGTCTATTTTACTTTTAAATAAAGAAACAATACCATTTGATAGAAATAAGTCTTGCAAACGTTCAGATTTCAGAATGTATAGTCCCTGTATGTATGGTCTCTCCAGAATTCTTAATTCCTTTTGAATGTGATGTTTCTGCGTTCCCCTCTACATTTGGAAGCATAACAGTATTTGGTGAGCTTTGCTCTCTATGGTCCTCATTTCACATCTTTTTATTTTCCTTCCTTCATTATGTTTTGAATTCACAACTAATTGGACTTGTTTGCAACAACAACATATATGTTTGAAACGTGGTTCTAAACTTATGTGTCGGCAAAAATAAATAATGCAACGAACTTGATGCTAAACCTGACCCAAAAAATTCAACTATCATCCATAAAACATAATATTGAGCACATCAGCGATCTAACAAAAATCAATGCCCCTCAGCTCTTCAGATTTTAAACTTAAAAATATTTTGTTTGTTTCTTTAAATTTTTGTTTCGCAGAGCTCAATTTTCTTAATGCAAATAATTATAAGTTTGGGGAGAGCTGGAAAATAGTCAACATACATTTAGAAAGCCTTTCTCACAGGCAATAGCTGTTAATATTCAGTTAGTTTTAATTGAAACCAGTCTCAAAATTTTGCAATTAGCCGCATCTTGGTGAAAATTTCCAACAGTTAAATAAAAATTTCCTTACCTTATTAAATGTCCAGAAATTAGTACCTACGGCATTGCAAAAAACTGCATTTACTTCTCATATAATAGGCTTAAGAATAAAATTACTGGACAAAATTGCCTAAAGAATTTAACTTCCAAAAACTAGTACTTTGAGCATTGCTCATGTCCCATGCTAATTCTATTGCATTACTTTCCAATTATTAAGGGGGGGGGAATAGTGGAACGCCTAATAAATGGTAGTGTAGATGAACCCTAATGTTGTGCTTTCCGTTTTCGCCCAGTTGCATAATCAAAGATGGCAGATTAAACGGTTGTACTTCCTCATAATAACAATAATAACGTTTCACTATAACAGCTTATCCGCAGTTCATATCAGCTGCCAACATATTAAATAAACAACCCAAAATGATCATTATTTGCATGAACGCGCGTTTTGAGCAAATTGAGAAATGCAGCAAAGGGAAAAATACATATCCGTGCATCATATTTATTCGGCCCCAAACATGAAAAGAGTTGGAAAGCAATTTGGAATCATCAAACTAAACATCTAACCCTTCATAAACGTGAACTAGTTTCTGCAACTTGGAGATCATCCGTCTAGGATTAGAACTTTTTTATTTCCGATCCAAATCTTTAGAAAGGTGTGGAATACGTACAACCTGATGACAAAAGGAATCGAGGCGGAAGCAAATGGTGCTCAAAAACGATGAGGAAAGTTCATGGACATACGACCTTACGCAATAATAATCGTATAAAATGGCTGCGTAAGTTGTTAAAAATCTTCGATGGTGTCAACAACCCTGTAGCAATTTGTATCGCTTCTCTTTAAGAGCTTTTAATCCATTCAAACTTCGGCCGTCCGTTCGCTAACAGGTGGGAATGAAACATGCACAAAACATGTAATTAATGATCGCCAAACTTGGCGATCACGAGAATCGATGAAAATGGATACTTTTTATGAAAGAGTCGATTAAGAAGCAAGTTTTCTAGTTTCGTACCATTTGCTGTGTTGCTTGCGAATGATATTTAAAAAAAGATCACCTGTAAAATTAATTTGAAAAATCCTTAAAATTTTTAATTCGGTTAGAAAATCCTGCGAAAGTTAATTTTGTTTAAAAAGTTTGGTTACTGGATTAATTTATCAAACATTCCAATAGTGCCCTCCCCCTCCCCTTTCCCCTTCTTTGAATAAGAAGTGTTTGATGGAATTCAAGACAATGTTTTTATACTTAATGTGTATGTAACTGTCAGTTTAAAATAAATCGTGGCGGAAAGTAAGTCTGAAAATTGTTAAGGAATTTTATGATTTTCAAGACCCTCAGCGCTTGTGAAACAGTTTCAAATACTTAACTGCGCATACATTAACGCGAACAAACGGGAAGAAGTGCACACAAACACACACGCACGGATGAATCGAAGACAATAAAGATCTGACACGAAACAATCAAATAAAATCACTCATGTCAATGTATTATCGGTGTATGTAAAAAGAGACAAGATCAGCAGAAGATGCCAGGGGGGACCTAATACTTGTGAGTTAGTCACTTTGCCTGCAAAATGGTATTTCGTCAAAACTGGTAAAACCTACAAAAACTTCAAAAAATTGGCTGGATTTAAATTGTGCGCAAAGAACAGTATAATGTTGCACGTAGAACAATTGAAATTCGAATCAGAATATTAGGTACTTTATTATAAGTATTTGTCTATTATTCAGGGTTGCAGAGTCGGAGGAAAAATAACCAACTCCCACTCATTTACCCCAAAATCAGTCAGACTCCGCAAGTACCGGGAGAGTTGCGGACTGGTAGAAAAATGACCGACTCCGACTATTGAAATTTTGAGCCTTCGACTCCCGACACCAACTCCTTTAACTGAAATTCAGTTCGACTTCGACTCTTGGAATTTTGAACCTTCGACTCCCGACACCAACTCCTTTAACTGAAAATCAGTTCGACTTCGACTCTTGGAATTTTGAACCTTCGACTCCCGATACCAACTCCTTTAACTAAAAATCGGTCCGACTCCAACGCCAATATTTAGAATGTCTCTTGGTACGAAAACAACAGTTCTCATAAATAGGCAATAACTTCATTTTTGAGAAAATAATTTAGAAAAAGAGAAGCTTTCAGACTGTAGTTTCGAAGTCTACCTTTCTGAAGGTTCGAATCTGGGACAAGTAACGGAAGTAGTATCCCAGTCTGATAAATAGATGAATTATTTTTCCAACGGTAGGGGCGAAAACAAAATAAAATAAAAGAAAAAGAAAAAAATAAATAAATAAAAAATTTAAAAAAAAAACCGTTTGTTAATCTTTTAACTCGTATTGCAAATCTTACTCTCTGTTTTAATTAAAAGTATGAAAGTGGTTAACTGTAACAAAACATAACAAGCGCCAATATAGCGAATAAGAGCGTTACCATAGCAACCCACTCTCTATCAGCTAACCTGTGCATATGTTTAGTATATGCTCACCATAAAGATAACATCTTCGATTAAAGTATCTTCTACTACGATCTCAGTTCATCCGCTTATACATTACGAACACGCAGGTAGTTTTATAGCTTCCATCTAAAAAAAAAACATTTTGATGGGAGAAAAAACTTTCAGTAGTGAAAATTAAAGCCTGCATAATTGCTTGCAGTCTTCATGCTTGCGCTTCATAGATGAATCAAAGATAGTCATCAATATGCGTAGAAAGGAAAAGTGGGAGGTGTTAAGAAACATTTTATTTCTTTATTTTAAGGAAACGTTTTTGAAAACACTATTTGCATTACGGTACGATAGAGCATCTTGTCATCAGCAATTAGTACGTTACAAATGGATGTCAGACAGTTCTGTGTAAATGTACAAAGATGTACAGTGCTGGCCAAAGACTAAAGAAGTTTTTTTTTTTTTTTTTTTTGTATACTATTTGCACTAAAATACTATTTATTTTACAGTTAAAGTACAGTACATACTGTACACTGATTATTACGTTATTTTAGCATAATTTAATGTTTGCAGGTGGCAGCACTGTCTGCTTTGTTTATGTTCTTCGTTTATCTACCTACCAGGAACATAACCTCAATCAACTTAAACAGTTCACTAGTTCTTTCTATTAGTGTGTTCTGTTATATTTAACGTTGGTTTTAGGTAATTAGTGAGTATGTGTATGTGAGTATATATAATAGTGAGTATAAACAATTTTTTACCTCCTTTTTTAAAAAGTTAAGAAATGGTGTAAACCTTCTGAAAATATGCGAAAAAGTCTTAAAATGCTCATCAAGAACAAGGGAATGCATATTTAATATTAGATAATTATTTCACTGTTCGTTAATGTGTCTATAGTTATGGAATCAATAAAGAATTTCCTTTTAAAACAGTACAGCACTGCATAGAATGGGAAATGAATCGATTTGAAAATCTCAACAATGTTAATATTGGAGGAAGAATAGGAACAGTCACTTGTGTTAACTTAGAATCACGTTAGAAAGGTTAGAACTAGAACCATGTTCAGAAAATGACAAACAAATCATAGTAGTGGGTTCTTATCAGTGGGGCACGCCCCAAAAGGGGGCATAGGAAAATTGTAAGGGGACAGGCAGCTGCTGCCAATATATCATTTTCAACTAACGCACACACGCAAAATCAAATCGGTATCAGAATATAAGAATCAGCAAAATGTCATTGCTGCCGCCAAAAACTTCCTTTTCCGGCACCTGACGATTCGGCAAACTTGGAGATATATTTGCAATATTTTAACTTCAAAACGCCCGAATATTCCTGTTTGTACTTATGTGCGCATACCCATAATTTCTGTACCTCACAGACAGACTGACGTAAATCGCATAATCGCTACTTTATAGGAAAGAGGGAAAATGTTTGTCTGGCGCATACAAAGGATGGGACGCGCGCTCTTTCAACACTGATAAATAATTCCAAAGTATTTTTTATTTATTTATTTATTTATTTATTTTTAATTTATTTTTATTTTATTTATTTATTTATTTTTAATTTATTTTTATTTTATTTATTTATTTATTTTAGAACTACGTTCACATGCCTCGATACAAAATTCGCCACTGTAGAGCTCGAATACGCAACCTTGCGGTGATTAACAACACTAAAGAAAAAGATAAAACATTCCGTTCCACGTGTTTTCTTTGGGTTAAATTGCAGGCTTCAGACACTTTGTGGTGTAATGTAATTTCTGAGGAATAGAAAAGAAAGTTTCCCACAAACACGATGAAATATTACTGTCATTCATTAAGCTTCAAAGCAAGTCATAAGTTACGGCATCTGTTCGTTTTACCTTTTTCATCCGCCATTAGACAGTGGCTGCAGCGCCCCCTATAGTTTATTGGAGTTGCGAATAGGATTCAACATACAGTATAACTTTGATTTAACGATACCCGATTTAACAATTTCCTCAATTTAATGATACATTTCACTAGTCCGGATTTAACTGCATCCAGTATATATGCTCCTCGATTTAACGATATCCTTGATTAACGATAACCTTTACCAGTATCTTGACAATCGTTAAATCAGGTTTATACTGTACTAATAAACGGAAAATCGCAATTTTTGGACTCACGCTAGTCTGGATCTGAGGTACAGATTTATCATTGGACAAAACTTCGGGCAAAACTCTGCAAATTTGGAATTTCTGCCCTCCCAAAAATGTACGTTCAATGCGCTCTTTGCTGTCGCGTTCGAATTTTAACGCCGCCCTAAGAACATTACATTTCAATGCCAACATGGTTAGAGAACATTTTGCACTCTAAAGCAAGGCTAACCATCGCATCATTTTATTAGGCAGTAGAAGTTCCACCGCGTAAAGAGAAGAAAATATTACATATTTTACCAAGAAAATAAAGCCCGTACATTTGTTTACCTGTGGACATTTCAATTTACTCGAAGATAAAACTTCTCATCTTTCGATTATCATTTGCCTTTTTCAATGTTTTCCAAAAACATTCATTCACGAGAAATAAGTGATTTTTTTCTGAATATACCAATAGTTAGATTACAATGTGTGTATTAGTGGTAATGTTTTTTAAATATAGGTAAGCATTTCTTTGTTCGCTCAAATCACCCATTCACGGAACAAAAATCTTCTAATGATGTATTTTTTGCGGGCTTTCGAATGAGACTAAAAATGAACCAATAAGATAATTAATTCGGGTAGAATAAACCATTTAATGCCATTTCCGGGTCCTAAAATTAAAATTCGGTTTTCAGTTTTTTTTTTTTTTTCTTTTCTTTTTGGCTTTCGAAACTCGCCTTCCCTACGTTCCTTTTCGGGTGCCCAGGTACCTCCCTATCAAATTTGGTCGAGATCAGATGTAAAGTGTGGATTTGTGCAGGGAACATACAGAAATACGTATATACTGCCGTAGGCAGATTAAGAGACACACATTTTTCTTTTCTTTTTTGCATTTTTGTCATTTGTTGTACGTTAGCTTCATTGTACAAGCTTGCTTATTTAATTTTCGGTGAAAAAAATGCCCGAAACTACCATCTAATTCCAACATTTCCCTATTGTTCGTATTGAATCGAATACAGATTTATTCAACTATCGCGAAAACTCATTTCTGTAGATACTGCCGTTTACATGCACACGGCATTCTTTGTTTTATTTATATAAATTCTCATTTTCTGAATCGGTTATGTATAATAATGAGCTTAACGTTTTCAATAATATCCGAACGATTAATTTCTGACGCTCAAAAAATGTAATTGATTATAATACTTTTTTTTTTTTTGCGATGAGCAGAGGACATTCCACATACGACACAGAATGTGCATCCCTAATTAGCATAAGATTTGAATGTATCATAATTTACGAACTTTCAAATCGATCATCAGAAGCTCCATTATAATAACGAAATATTCTCAATCAAAACTTTAAGCATGTCAAAGATTTTGAAGAATTTGTTAATTGGCAGATAATTTTCTGAAAGAATATTTCCTCAACCATTTTTCTCTTCAATCACTGTCAAAAGTAAATTTTAAAATGTTTCGTGCAACCATTTTTCTGGAAAAAACAACAGCACATGATTTACGTGCCTACTTAATATGTTCTCAGAATAATGAATGATACATATATGTATCTCATTAATTATGGAAAGAAGTTTTAACTTTGGCAATTGGTACAAGATGTTTTCCCCCATTAAACTTTAGAGAATGAGAAGGAAGGTTACACTATGTATTGTTGTCATTATGATGAAGACAATGAGATTACAGCCCTAGAAGTGGGTAAATTCGAGCAGCACGAAAATATTGGTAAAATGTGCAATCTTCGACACTGTTAGCTGCATTTCAGTAATGGGTCATTCTTCAAAAGGTAACTTTTCTGTCACATGCCTTTTACAGTAAAAACTTTAAGGAATAATTCATTTAACAATGCTTTTTAATTTCATCAAAAATATATCTATTTAAACCTGCCAACAATTTTTTAATAATAATTTTTATTTATTATATTTTTGGCTCACAACATGTGAATTCTCATCCCCGGGGCATGTCACACACCTGGTGTGACTGTTTATGTTGCTTAATAACTTGTTTAATTACAAGTATATATTTACTTATTAATTTTTCCTTTCGCAAGTGTCTTAAATACTAATTGTTTATGTATATTTAATTTTTTAATATTGTGCTTTAGATCGTTTTAGTAGGTTAAGGAATTATGTCCCACAATAAATTCTCACCTCCGTTACCTAAACATAAAATGCCATTTCTCGTTAATAGGTGGCAGTCATGACTTTAAATTTTATTTTCCATGATACAAGGGAGCCACCCTTGTATATTTTCAGTCATAGTTGAAGTTGTTAGATTTTTGTGGAAAAACAAGAAAATAGATTTTGCTTAAAAAACTTAGTATGATTATTCTGACTTCTCACCTTCGTGAACTTGGACTTCAAGGATGTAAATTAATGTAAAAAAAAAGTGAACACGTTTTCATATGTTTAACATATTTTTGCAGATTGTATCAACGAAGAAAAAAAAATCCCTGAAAAATGTATCTATTAGGCCTATAATAATGGAAAATTCATCACCAACGTGTGAATCTCACCTCCCTGACAGACCTTATCAATGTCATTATTTGTGAGGTGAACATAAATGATGGAGAGGAAATACATCAATTTTAGGCATTCTACCAAAATTATAAATTGCCAGTATATTCTCAAATTTACTAATTTGTAAATATATTAATCTTATACTTTTGTTTTAACACACATTTGAACTAAAAGGATAAATAAAAATTAAGCCACACTTTAATTAAGAGAGTTAAAAATTAGATTCACACTAATCATTAAAATAGCTCATTGCTTACACAATAAACAAAATGACTACTTTGATAATTGGCCTCTATTTTCAAACAATAAAAGTTTTTTTTTTTTTTTTTTTTTTTTTTAATTTCCGTGAACAAGGCATTTTTTTAATTTATTTTATTTTTGAGTAAAATAATTGGTATTTAGCTGGGCCTTTTTTTTTTTTTTTTTTTTTTGCTTCTAGTAGGTAAAACTTTCATGTAAGAATGGAAAAAAAAAAAAAGAAAGAAAGAAAACAAAAGGTTTCGAAATTGAAAAATATTTTCGATCTAAAGTTACCGTTTCTGGAGATTGACCCTACTAATACATAATAAAATCGTTTTTCAATTTTGGCGATTTTCTGATCTCTCTCTCTCTCTCTCTCTCTCTCTCTCTCTCTCTCTCTCTCTCTCTCTCTCTCTCTCTCTCTCTATATATATATATATATATATATATATATATATATATATATATATATATATATATATATATATATATATATATATATATATATATGTTTGTGTGTGTGTGTGTGTGTGTGTGTGTGTGTGTTAATACTCGCGGCGTCTTCTACAGAATCTCGAGTTTTACAACTTGAAACTTTAATGCATGGTTGCAAGTTTGCCGTTCTTTTCGCGAAATCGGGAGTTGATATTTGACAGTATGTCTAGGATCTAACAGTTACTTAAAATTAATCAAATATGCAAAATGGCAACAATAATTAAATACTTCAGTACACAATCATCGACAAAAGGATGTTGAACCAAAATGCACGCAATCTTTGAAAGCCATTTCATTAAAATGAACACGCCCCTTTGCTGACATCGCTTGATCATTGGCTGCCATTTATTTCATCATTAAAATTTAGGTTCCCGTAATTCGACAATAGAGAACCATGATTCGTGGATAACGGTTTTACACAAGAAGGTACAGGTAAACTGTCATTCTTTGTGTGACGTCATGGAAGACAACAGGTAACAGCGACAAAAAAAAAAAAATCGTTCCTGCAGCGGACTATTCAAAGTCAGTATATGCGTGAAGAGTGCTCTGTGCACTGAAAATTCTGGAAGAAATCTATAATAATTTATGCAAACGCGGATAGAAAGGCGGTCATGAGCTCTCTCCTAATGCGACCAAAGATATAAAATTGCATTTTGCGGTTTTACTAAACAAGTACACCCGCGCAGAGCATTTTGGCAATTGAAACAAAAAAGCTAGCTAGGGGCAATGACATTTAACATTTACATCTTAATTTCGAACCCCCACGTCCTCTATTACTAAAACGTATAAACATATTGTGTATCTCAAAAATCCGGTCGTCTGTAACTTCTTTTTCTTCTTTCTTTTTTTTAATATCACCTCGAAATTTGAAAACTAAGAGGTTTTACCGTTACATTATTATGTGAAATTCGAGCAGAAATGAATTCTCATTGAACCACAAAAAAATTATTCATAATCATTACACTATTATTCAGTTTCCTGACAAATACAACAGCACCAAAATTGACTCTTTTGTGTTACATACTAAAAAACAAGAAAAGGAAAGGAAAAAAAGGCCTGTGCGGAGTCAAGGCCACTCATCTTTGTGACAATGTATTTTTTTTTTTCCTTCTAAAAGTTACACAAAGGATCGTGGCATTTCCGTCCAATATTCAGCTTCAAGTTCTTGTCTGCGACTGTCAAATAATTCCACCCAAACGTTACCAACACAAAAGGCAGAGCACGGATTATGGTTGAGGTTAAGCTGCCGAAAAATTCGGTATTCTAGGAATGAACGTAACGCAGTTAAGGAGACTTTTTTACGATCTTTTTCCAGTTCCGTCCACTAAGAATGGGGGCAAATTTCTCAGAAACTTGGGTCAATTGTCAATACTGAAATTCCAAGTTACGGAATTTAAAAAATATAATTGATATCGGAAAATGATTGGATTTTTAATGCAGTTTTTCAAAGATATGCAAAAACATTTTGTGATTTATTGAAAATTTTAACATTGAAGTGCAGTGCAAGAGCGTTTATCTACTTTGAATCAAAAGCAGTCTGGATGTTCAAAAGCACGGATAATGTGAGCAATAAGCAAAATAAGCCCTTAAATAAAGTCTTACCGTTACGGACGACAAAGAACAATGGTTTGCATCAAACTTACACAGAATCGTTTTTGAAAACATTGAAAAATATATAAATAATTTCCCATATTTTTCTTAAGAATGAATTGGCCTAGAGCCGACGCATCAGCTTAAGGTAATTTGCCGAAAATAATATTTTATTTTCGGCAAATAATAAAGTCATCTGCTCAAATACTACAAGAAACTAACAAAAAATATGATTTGTGATAAGTGGTTTTTGTAGTTTGAAGGAATGTGCATAAAATTAAAGCATTATTTGGCAATTTATCGCCAAATGGTCACCAAATTTATGAAGTCACTTCAGTGAACATTGAAATTAACATGGATTTGACACATAAACCAGCCCTTTCGGAACATTCGATTGCAAGGCAACCAAAATGGGAGCGGCACATGAAGGAGCTGTCCATAAATAACACAATATTTCAAAACATTTTTGACCCCCTCCTCACTTTGTCACAAAAGGTCACGCAAACATTTTGCTATAAAATGTTTTTATTTGAACATACATAGTGATGTTACACTTCTTCCCACTTGTCACAACTGCACAAACCCCTCCTCCTTCCGTCAGGGCCGCCAACAGCCGAAGTGGGCCCCTTGTCAGTTTTGTCGTCGGGCCCATTTTCAAGTTATATAAATTGTCAAATTTATACTACTTCGATTCCGAACCGGGTTCTTTCAAGAGACGAACCCTTATTTCTGACTATGCTGACATGACCTTTCGTCAACCCTCCTTCAAAGCGTAACATCATTTCTGTACCTAAGAGCCAGAGGGACGTAAGTCACATCATGGCAATTTAACAGGAGAGAGGAAAAACGTTTTTCTGGCACTTGCAAAGGATGGGACGCAAGCTCTTTTAACCCTGGTAAAAAAAATTGAAAAGTATTTTTTTTTTTTTTTTAAGAATTACGTTCCACGTGGCTCGATGCGAAATAAGCTTTTTCATATAATCTATATATATATATATATATATATATATATATATATATATATATATATATATATATATATATATATATATATATATATATATATATATATATTTAAAAGAAAGTCATGTTAGTTACACTATTTATAACTCAAGAACGGCCGAACCGATTTGGCTGAAAATTGGTGGAGAAGCAGTTAAAACCAGGAGACGGACATAGGATACTTTTTGTCCCGTTCGACCGCATTCCCAAATATTTGTAATTTCAAATTATATGCTTAATTCATTGTTTAGTTCTATGAATTCCTAATAGATGGCGGGGTAAGTTTAGTTCTATTGATTCCTAATAGATGGCGAAGTAAGTTAACTCGAGAGGGCGCTGGCCAACAGTGTCGATAGTTACGTTATTGTGCGACTATTGTGGTCAGCAAATTGATTTTTGAATGCGTTTTTTTTTTTTCGATATACAGGTACATAATTGGATTTTGGCGGATTTTTCTATTATGTTTTGTTTTCCTTATTTCTACTACGTTTGTTTTTGTTCTTTTAGTTGAAGATAACTACTTAGCTAAGTAAATAATTTCATTTCTCGTATTATTCAATTGTGATTGTTCTTTATAACGTTTTTATTATAGTATTGTTTATTTGGCGAAATATTTTAAATTGCAGAAAAAAAAAACATTTCACTCGCTAGAGGGCAGGGTTATAGTAGCGTAGTTGCTTGGCGCGTTAAGCGATGAACTGTACAGTTGAAGGATTATTTTGAGTTTTAAAGCTAAATGTTAATGTTTTTATTTGTTTTGGCGAATAGTTTTAAATTCCTAAACGACTCTAATATGTTTTTGAAAATATGTGTACGCATTTTAGTTGAAGAAAAACCATCATTTCACATCAGAAGGGATGGAAGGGATCGTGGATTTTTTTCATTCAACGGACTGCCTTTAAATTCTTATCATGGGCATCGCCGTGCGGGTACTGCTAGTGCACTAATAAACGGAAAATCGTAATTTTTGAACTTACGTCAGTCTAACTCTGAGGTACAGATCTGTTAAGTAGACAAAATTCACACCTCACTCACGAAATTTGAGTGATAAGTTTTTCCGCGATTATAACACTTCGTTTATTTCGAACAAGGAAGTAAAAAGTACTTCACTTCTACGAGGGGGAAAAAAAATACTTCAGTGAAAAAATTAATGACCTACGAAATTTGTTTACAACAATATGCGACTGAAATACTCAATAACGATCAGTGACAAAATTATATGCTCATCAACAAAACACTTTACGAAAAGAACAGGTTCACGGGGTTCAG
This sequence comes from Uloborus diversus, assembly GCF_026930045.1. Lineage (NCBI taxonomy): Eukaryota > Metazoa > Arthropoda > Arachnida > Araneae > Uloboridae > Uloborus > Uloborus diversus. The sequence goes on along the minus strand of NC_072738.1, from coordinate 129,750,393 downwards.
AAGTCTTTTATTCTTCGACTTCCCATCGAGGTGACTATCCTTTCCGCGTTAAAATTCTTCTCCCCCCTTGCCCCAAACGCAAAAACTACAGCATCGGTAATTGCTACCTGTTAGGAAATGGTCCGACTTCTCTTCAGACTGATGAAGTGGAAGCCGGTTTGGAGCAGCAGGGGTGAATAAACATATTCAATCCATGCAACATCTCGTAATTACACACGCGTAGGCATCAGAATTCGGAGTGTTTAATAACTCCGGTGGGGAAATTCGCGATTCATTTATTTAGTTTTTAATCGCCGACCTACTTACATTGCGAAAACCCTCCACCAGGCATTTTAAATGGCGAAAGAAAAAAAAAATAGATTCTCGTAGATTGGCGATTTACCGGTAGTGGTCCCAGTCAACCTTGACAACGCATCCATCATTAGCAAATTATAGAATTTGAGCGAGCGTGAGGGATCAACGTTACCGAGCTTAGAGACATGGAATGGAAAAGCACGAGAGGAATGCTGCATTGCCTACAAACACAGATGTTCAACTGTAACAGACAGAAAGGAACTAGTGAAAGTGACATAGATTTTGTTCCGCATGATTAGTCGTTCGTTCTTCTTCTAAGAGTTTACTGTTTCGGTTCATGTGGGCCTTTCCACGAAAAAGTCGCCATGTTATATCCGCAAGTGACAGCTCATATATTTGATTAAAAGTAATAAGCTAACGAATAAAATTTTTTGCTTAAGAAAACGTATTAAAATATGATTTTCAATTAAATATGTAAGTTGTCACGTGCTAGACAAAATGTCCTTTTCTTCGTGGAATGCTCCAGTTTGATGAGGAATACAACCAGTGTTTGACCTCCCTTATATTGTGATAAAGATTTTATTCCAAACTAACGGGCTTCGCTCGCCTATCCCCGTTCACCACCTGCGGCGGGTGACTATTGATGATTTAAATAGTATTCCTATCCTCAGCCCCTTTGAGTTTAGAGGGACGAGACAGGGCGGAAGGGCTTCCCCTGTATCCAACGGTAACAGTATTGACCTGATAGATATTTCCAGTCCGGAGGTAATAAGAGTTACAGACAGACAGACGCCCACATATTTGAACAGTATAGATACTGTCTAACCACGGAATGTATGGAAAGGCAAACATCCGGTTTACACGCGGAAATGGAAGCATCTATTAGTTTTCAGGGATGTCAGCCTCTAAATTAAGGAGAGTCTCATTCAAATGAGCGGAATACGCGCATAAAACTTTTATTTTCCCCCTCATTCAGATGGAATCGCCTTAACTGGATGTTTGCCAATTCCATACAATCCGTGGTCAAACAGTAGATAAGGTATAGGGAAGCGTCATAGTTAGTCGTTTGTTCCTCTATGGGTGCTTAGTGCTGAGATTCATTTAGATGAGGACGGTAACTAAAGTTTGGCCTCTCTTACATATGATATACATTTTATTCCATGTAAGAAGTAGAAAATAATTCGTGAAAATAACATAGATTTTGCTTTACATGATTAGTCATTTATTCTACAAGGCTTGGCTACTGCTTACGTAGGTTCATTTTGATGAGGACTATCATCTCAGTGTTTTGCCTCCATTACATATGATATATAGTTTACCCTGTATAGGGAAGAAAACACACAGGCAATACGGGAAACAATTTACAGTGCAATGCAAAGTAGGAAATCTGTAGCAAGCAAGAGCAAACGATCATTAGCAGACTTGGTCTGCTGTGGTCACTTTTAATTTCTCACGTATTCCAACGGCAACGAGAACTTCCCAACTTCACCCAAGTGCTGTACTAGCTGATCCTTCTCTCGGCCATTTTCTCGGTTGTTTGCTGATCGCCGAGCAGGATATTTATTTTAGGCTGTTGCACGTTATGGATTTTATTAGAGCTTACTCAAATATTATGGAGTTAATCTAGCATTGCTGATGCAAATATATTAACTTCTCAAAGTCAGGTGGTCAATTGCCTCCCCCTCCCCGACCCCCTAAATAATGGGCCTGTATAGAGCAACTACAATTTTTGCTACAAATGTTGTTTTTGAATGCTTTAATTTTACAATTGAGTGTTTAACGATGAAAAATAAAAGTAGCCATGTGGTAAGAGACCGTTCCATGTTGCCAAGTAATCTGGACCACTGGTTCTCACCAAGTCGATCTGGAATCTATTCCACCATGAGTCATGGGTCTTCGGTGCTGTACATCAATCCTAAGGTTTCATGCTAAAAGTTAAGAAGCTGGTAGAGGTAAGGGTGGTAAGAGGATGACAATGTTTAGCTTGAAACAAATCACAAACTGCATCACACCAATGCTAGAGCACATACATTTTTGCCATCATAAGATTTGCCACCAGGCTCGCAAAAGGTCATAAGCAACGATGGAATGTTAAAGTAATTGTTGTAAAATATAAAAAAATGCACCATTTTCTTCCGCTTCATAATCGAACAGAAATTTCCAAAAGTCCCAAAATATCTGAATCTCAAAATGTTATTTGCGAATTTCGAGCGTGGTCAGACACAAAGAAGTGCGGCTACTGAAACTACCCTTGAATGCACCGATTCTTCTTTGCCACCAAGTTCATCATTTTTATGGCAGCCGTTACGCTACTTCTACTGTTTCATCTTTAGATGATGCACTTATCCGTCTACCAGTTCTGTAGGATTGCCCTCAGGGTCTGCAGGGTATCATCATCAAGCTTGCTTGGCACACCAATAATGATAGGGTGCAAAAAGCGGTTGTGGGAAAGATTATTTTCGTCATCATCTTTCGCCTCTTTATATTTTTCCTTTTTTGGAGGCTTGAAGGCACATGGACAAGTATATAAATAGGGTTGTTTTATTATTATATTTTTAACATTCATGAAGAACTGCCTGTTTTTTCAATGTCAAATATCTTTTACTTCCTTTAATATTCTTGAATAATATATTTGATTGGTCAAACGTTTGATGGAAAGAGAATCATTTTCTGTTGCGTTCTTTAATAGATGTTGCACAAAACTCACAATGACGTCAATATGATATTGATATTACACTGATCGCGACCGCGACTGAATTTCTGAAGCCAACTTTCAGCATGCGTAGTTGACCCTTCTTAATTTGTTTAACACACCCTCGTGTTACGTAAATTTCTTCATTCGCACTTTTTTGTTGTGCAGATTAAATATTTTACTACACAACAGGAACAACGATTACAACAGTATACAGTTAATACACTAGAGAGACCGCTAAGTGAAAGTAATTTTGAGTCCTCATCGCTTACAGTGACTATTTCACCTCTTTTTCTCCTTCTTCAAGAATTTTCTTAGAGCTATATTATATCTTCTTTTGTGCTGTGTGCACCTACTAAACGATTTCTAATCGACATCCAATGTTTGATTTATTTTCATCAATGTATCAATTAATGCTACTCACCAATGCAACCAGAAATTTCTTCTTTAAAGGAGAAGAGTTGGTCGTAAAAAAGGCCATAATTTTCTCCTAGGGGGAATATTCATAATAGACCTTTTCAGGCATATACATATTATCACAGAAGAGTTGCCAATATGGTCTGAAAACAAAACCCCTCGTCGTTCCACCTCCAATACAACTACATCAGCAGCATGTAAATCTATTTCCTTAATAAATTTTACTCCAGATTCTAATGAAAATTGATACTTTGTAGTACGCATTACGCAAGGAATGTAGCAGATGTCCAAAGAAAGCTTAATCATCAACCAAGTCTTGAAGTAAATCCATACGATACCCGCAAAAATGCTTCATGTTCTTCATAATCCGTAACACTTCAGTTAATTTAGCAGAGCTTTAAAAAGCATGCAAATACAGCAACAGATATATCTCCGACCCTTTCGAATTGTATTTGAAATCTTCGCAACAGTAGTATTCTAGAGCTTGTTCAATCCATTTGCACGGGTTTGACATTTTTACACACATATTTGCACTTTATTATTCCGGGAATTTAAAACGTGTAGTCACCACTCTTTAGCAAATTTCATTGGAATTCTTATTATTATATTTCTACCGTATGCGATTAATGCAGCCTAAATGAAGTATGACTGATCGGCCAAAAGGTGTTGCTACAAATCCTTACGATTTCCTCAAATATTCTTCGTATTTTTCATATTTGCTATAGTAGGGCAACCAATTTAACAGAATCGAAGAACATGCATATCCACCTATGCATGGCTACCTAGGAGGGGTCAGGGCGCAGACAGCGCCATTGAAATTTTTAGGGGAGGGGGGGTTTTGAGGGATATTTTTCACGTTTTGGGGGGCTATTATTTTTGGAGGGTCTTTGCGATATTTAGGGGGAGGGGTGCGCCCTTGCTCTTAGGGGAGGGGCACCCCTGTGTATCTCCAACCCTTCGCAAAGTTTGCTAGGTATCCGACGAAAAATTAATTTTCTCCAACTTTCATCAAGAGTAAGCAGGAAATTACATCAAGCTTTGGCGCAATATAACCTAATAAACAACCCTTATCCATCACAAGGTGTAGTCGCCACTCCTAAGCAAATCTCATCTCAAACTCGTAATGTGATTACGTGTTCTGCAGAATGACAATTAATGATGTCGAATTCCCGAAGCATGACTGATCAATCGGTAGATGCCGTGTCAATATGGCCGATTCCTTACATTGTACTTGAATCCTTCGAGGCTACCCATCAGCAAAACTCGACAATTATCATGGGCGGGGGGATGGCCATGGAACGACATCCTACCCAATGACCTGACGAGGCATCCTCCAGATTATCACGACGTTGGGAGAAATGGAATGCATTCGAAGCAGTTTCTTAGCAATTTCTTAGCAGAAACTGTCCTCATTTTCCCAATGCACGTAACATTTAACTTGATTCTTTCAATAATTTCTTCCGAATTTTTTTACAAAGTAGCAAATAATTAAACTATCCTTTTGATAACTATTTCTACAAAGTAGTAAGTCTTAAAACAACCCGTACAGTACATGTATTATAGGAATTCTCTCTTTGAGCTGAAGATAGTGTTATCTTATTCTCAAGATACGATCATGTATCAAATCATATCACACTCAAAGGGTCCCCTGTACCTACCACTATTTATGGTTTGACCGGTTGGATGGAGCCCTGAAGAGAGCTCTGTTTTTCTGATCCAGACCAGAAGCCGAGAAATCCCTGGTCCAGAACCCCCAAAGGTATTGATTCACTTGGAGGACTTGGACTGTGACATATTTAACGTGCCTCAGTCACCATTAACGAACACGGAGGATCTTCGACTGGTTGAATTAAAACTGGGATCCGAAGCCTTACCGATCAGTCCACTACAATCCAATACAGTAACGTAGGGTAACTTCGTGTCATGTAAGTTAAATTTGCACCATTTCATATTTTTTGCACATTTGATTTCAAAAGAAACAGTAGAAAGCTAACCGTTGCTAACCGCTAGAATATGTTGGCCATAAATAAGTTGTGCACAAATGTTGGTTTTAATTAGTAGCCACTCTTTACACAACTCATTTTTTAATCCAATTATTCTCAAGTCACAGTTTGAAAGCAACTCTAGAAAGCTGGTTTGAAATTGTTGAATCTCCTCTCCTCTACATAGTTCTGTTCCACATAATATAATAAAAGATAGACAACTTTCCGATGCTATGAAATAACTAGTATTTTTTGTTCCCGTAACGTCTAAAAACATTCAATGAGCTACGTCTGTGAGGTCGCAAGATTCAGAAATAACCAAAGCGTTAAACTCAGCAGACATTAACTATTGTTTTAAGTTGTTACTGTGACGTCCTTTCACCAAAAAAGCGTGATGCACATGATTCTAATTTGTAGTGAGATATGGACTTCAGTGGCGTTAGATTCGCACAAAATAAAGTAAACCCCATTTAGTGGTCCCTGACCTCAGGGGCGTCCACAGGAAGGGAGTAGGGACACCTGTTGGCCCGGGCCCGAGCCTGAAGGGGGCCCGAGGTTTTTAAGACGAGGGGTGAAAAATATGCAGGGACGTAGGGTAAACAATACGGAGGTAGTCCGTGGAAGTCATTTGTGACGGGTCCCAAAATTTCAGTGCAGGCCCTTGCTTGACCTACAACATATCATTGAACTAAAGAGCCCCTGATTGTGTGAAACAAACGCAATAAGACCGATTTTCCCACATTCTAAAACAAGTTCTCGCACTAAGTTCATCAGATGTGTATGCAATTCATTATAATTATCAGTGGTCAGGACCTGGTTACCGAGTAGGTCAACTAGGTCATAGCTAAAGGCCCCGCTTTTTAGGGGCGTCCTGTTAATTGTTTTAACAAATGGCTAAAATTGTATGGTTTGACTACAGGGGTCCCGAAAAAGTATTTGGCGTAGGGCCTTCCGATATCTAAATCGGGCCCTGTAATTATCTGTCAGGGAACATTCTAAAATTGTCATTATGTTCAGTAACCTGTGTGATGTGTGCCGACAGCCTTGTTTAATATAAGGCTACTATAGAAGTTCTAGTCTAATGGTCACAGAAGCCTGACTGCGATGGGAAGATCCTGGGTTCGAATCCCGTCTTGGAAATGAATGGATGTACTTTCTCTCTCCTGTCCTTTATTTGTGTGATTGTGTTCCGAATTGTTGCCTACCCTATAAACGGGTTTTTATGGCTTGTATTTACAATGGATGTCGAACTTCACATCAAATTATGGTACAGTTGGAAAAGTGGAACAATGCACCGCAAATTGCTAGCCTAGCTGGCACAAGACAACAAAAACCTGTTTGGTGCAAGGCAGATGAATGTGAATATCATCAAGATACATTTGTATTCAACAATGTAAAATGACAAGAAATAAAAATTTTACTTTTCAAATGAACTATTGATTTAGCTTCACTGTTAATCTGTTTAAATGAAGAGAAATTACGTGTTGTAATGAACCAGAACTGCTTTAAAAATAGACATGTTTGGAATTCCAACCATACGTTTAAGCTCTATATTTCAAAAAATCACATTGTGCGCAAGAATAATTGCATTTTAAAAGTACAACTGCTAATCAAAAGAAGCTAAAAGAAATTCTAAGTCTCTAAAGAAGTTTCATTCAATGCTTAACTATAAACTTAACACAGATATGACATTTATTAAAACTGCTTCATTAAACTCTCACGACCACTTGTCGATAGCGCGGAATTTCTTTCATTGATAAACAAAAGCCATCTTTAAAAGTCACGAAGTGGCAAAATACATGCATTAGAACATCGAACGCTGAGCAGTGCGACTCATACAAATTAATGGCTTTTATGTTTTGTTATTACGTACTCAGAAATGGTTCTGTTCCTCCGAACAGCAATATATTTATTTTCTTTTATGGGGTGTTGTCACGAAACTCAACAACTTGTTAACTGCGAAATAACTTACGCTTGAGTAAGACGGGAAGAACAAAACTACCAAAAACTTGTTTCGATATTGATTATGTTGGATGTTGTTTGCATTAATGTTTGGCCTTCCGATGCTGCGGTAGAAAACAGCTTTTATAATCAGAGCCTTTTCGGCTGCTTAGGCCGTGGCTTAGAGATTTTTAGGGCGTCCCCAAACGTCTAAAATTGTCTACGATCTAATACTTCATTTTAAATTTCATCCTTTTTCCTTTTAATCCTTCTTTCTTAAATTTAATTTAAAAAAATAAATTAAGATTTTCTCTTTATTTATTTTTATTTTCTTCTGCTTGTGTAAGGTGCGCACGGGGCGTTTTGTACCTCAACAAATATTTTAAGTGTGCGATTAAACACCGCCGTATCCCTCAAGTCGTCACTCCTTTTTCCAAATGAACTGTTTGTTCGAGTAAAATTTGACTGCAGGTGGCCTTAAAAAAGTTTTTGGAATAGATCCCCCGAAAATCTTAATCGGACTCTGTTTATAACTGAATGGTAGCGGGGAAAACGTTTTTTGTTGGTTTTCAAATTTTGTTTCAGTACAAAAATGCTTTATATATAGTCTAGAGAATAAATCACATGCGTTTTTAGTTCATTTACACGGTCAGAGAAAGTGCTAGTTAGCCTTGTAAATAAAGTGTTCAAAATTTACGGAAGAACGTTGTATGTCGCAAACCTGCTTCGGGGTCCTTGCAATAGGAAATGAATAGAGTAACTGAATGGAAAAAACATTGTACGTTGCTCTTCGTGGCTTGTTTCCTAATTCCACTAAGTAGATTCGTGTTTTGGCTATAGTGAAAAGTTGTTATTTTCAACAAACAACAATTTTCACGCCACCCATTTAACTAATGAGAGAAAAGATGTATCAGTAACATTTTGATGATAATGTTTGTGCTCAGGTTTTTCTTCCAACAAAGTGCAAGACTCCTATGTATTTCAAACCTTATTTTCATGCATATACGAAAATTCTAATTATCTTTTGAAATAAGAAAAGCATTTTTTATGTATAAACAAAATTACGCAATTCATTAGTTGCAATAGAATAAAGTCATATGTACCTAGTAGCACTCAAGAAAAAACCACTACTTTTACGGAAAGAGACTTTTAAAGATGACAGAACAAATGCGAGAATCCGAAACAAAAAAATGCAGTTTCGGAAATCTGAAAATTTAATTGCGATTAATGAAATGAAACAAAAAATTTCTTGAGGTCTAAAGTACATATTTCAGCAAACTAGCACTTTTTCTAGGTTTTTATTACTGTTTGAGTCTTACTTTCCCAATTCATCAAAAAATAAAAAAATAAAGAAACGTGCTACACGAAAGGCCAACAAATGAATGTTTAAATTAAAAAACGCTGTTCAAAGACAAATATAGTGCATTTTATGTTCCCATAAACGCAACAAATTATGGATTTTTGCCAAATAATGGATAAATCTTTTTGCCAAAAACTCATTGACAGCAATAAAAGAGAGAGAGAGAGAGAGAATAACACTTGCCTGTGGCTGTACGTCCTGCATTCAGATGAGAAAAGGGTTGAAATAATCCCCAAAGGTCACTACTGTTTGATATGGCAGTTTCCAACATGGTAGCAGTGAACATTGTCGAACCATCTAACGCCATGCACTGAAGCACAATTTCTTCCAGAAGATTTTCAATGGCAGCGGTCAGATAGATCGCTGCATACTGATGCACAAAAGATCCTATTCGAACATCACACATCCAGCGATGAAACCGACCCACAGATAGCTGGAGACCAGCTCGCGCACTTTTGCTAAGTTTCATCTGATCACCACTGACTGCTGATATAGCAGCAGCTCGATGGCACGCTTTGATGCAGCTGTCAGCAAGAGCTGGTGAAAGAACCACTTTCAAAGATCCGCTCACTTCTTGCTTGGTGCACATTCCCAGTGTCCTGGAGAACCTCTGAGTCTCCCGCGCTATCCTTACTAGAGGTCTCTGAAGCAGGTACGATAATCGTGGCACTGTTTCCATTGATATCTGCCCAAGATGTTCGCGAAGGCGACCTGTTTGCATCACCTTTAAAATATCATGATTGGACCATGGAACTCTCTGTAGCTCTACTAACCGGGTATGGTTATCCACCCACACAAACTCATCTGCATTAGTAATGTTCGTGTTGATAGTTTCGAGACTGGAATGACGAATCAATCTCCTCACCGGTTCTGACTCGCTGCCACTCATAGAAGAATAAGTTGATGTAGAATAGCTCGTCCTCGAGCCTTGCGTTCGAACTGACAGCTGCTCAATCGCTTGGCGAATATCTTCGAGTCCACAAGCTCCTTCCAGAGGGGTCCTGTGGGGTTTTCGGGAAGGTGTCGGCCTGCGACACGATATTTTTGTAGATGATGCGTGGTGAGAAGTCAAAAGTCTTTCATCCTCAGGAACCGATTTCAATGGAGTCCCTCTTCCAAATCTATGTTCGGAAGAGTCTAAATGAGAGTCTTCTCTCATGCTATCAGAGTTATAGGAGTCGCTAAGTTTATCAGAATGTCTCCCGGAACTTCGAGATAATATTCCATCTGTTGGTGAAGAGCTTAAATAGGATGATTGTCCATCACTCATACTCGCATGTCCAGAAGACCTATGGAACAAGAAAAACTTTTTTACACATAAAACCAATAGTATACTTGATGCGCGACTAACTAATATATATGGAATTTTAAAAAAATAATTACACAGAGTGAACAAATCTAAGCAAACCTTGTAATTAAGTTTTGCCTAGTGGACAAATATCAGTATTTGCCAAAAAAAAGTGTCATGAAAAAGATTTGGTTTCATAAACTGCATGGATGAGTGTAATGTTTTTATAAAATATAGAAAAAGCTCTTCCAGAAATATTTTGGATTCAGTAAATTCTCCTTTTGAAAGCGACTTTGATTTTAAATTAGAAATCACAACTTTAATGTAGTTTTTTTTTTTTTTTCAATTTTTTCCAATTTTCTCTAATGCTCAGCATGCTTTTTCTATCCAAAGAAAATGTCGCACAAACGCCAGAGGGAAAAAATGTCTATGCGTATACTTCTCTCATTATGACCACCCATGTTTAATTAATAAAAAAATCAAATACTTAATATGATTTTAAAAAAACTTTAAAAACAGAAGTATCCTGGTTTTAACTTCTTTTCAAATCTGATTTTCGGTTTATAGTATAAACATGACACTGATTTTAGGAAATTCATTCAAGATTTCTTACTTGTTTTCATCACTGGAAGATCCTCCGTAGCACTCGTGCCGCCTCTGGATCAAACGAGTTTCGTCTAAGCCTAAAACTTGAGGAAATGACAAGATGTTTCTTCTTTTGGATTTCAGCCTAGTAGGTGGTCTTTTACGACAGATAATGGGATCGCCGTCAGACGAACTCTTACTCAAAGATCCACAATCTGTGTTAGACATGGAATCCACATAAGGTGACAGATGACCATCGGGAGAGAACTCGTCTTCCACCACGTTTTTGTTGTCCCAGAAGGCTGGATGGCACCTGGAGAAGTCTTTTTCTGAGTTTTGGCTGTCTCCGAAAAGAGAAGATGGGGAAGTTCTGGTAGTAAGTCCTGGGGAACTCTTTGCGTGTGCGATTTGGTGTTGCTGAGATGGCCTGGATCCTCCATCGTGGCAAAAATTATTGCAGCTGCTAGTAACGCAGTCTTTATTTGGAGTTTTACAATTGGGTCGAAGAATTATGTTGTTCATGTCTTTGCACGGGGTTCGGGAATGATTTTCAAATTGAGCATTGCACCCACCAACATTCGCTTCTTTAGATGAAGTTCGGGTACTGCCTACGTCTTTGCTGGAGGATCGCGAAGCATTGCGCAGTTGAGAAGCGGCAATAGGGTTATCTTTACAAGATGTCCGAACATTACTTGGAACATGCGAGCTGTTTGATACTAAATCTTTGCTGGGCGTTCTGCAAGGAACTTGTAGAGGAGAAGTTTCTCTGCAAAAGAAAATAAATACATCAACTGGAAAATATCAATGAGCTTTTAAGTGCAATTTTCTTTTAGAATTAGTGTCGTACGACCAGTGAATAAATATAACTCAATTAATGAACATTTTGAAATTTCAAAAAAAAAAAAAAATTAAATATAGATTCAAACGATTTTTTTCTCCGATGAATTGGTAACTAACTTCTTTTTATGCAATGCCGAAGAGGAAACGATTCAAAAAGTTTACGTCGATCCACTGATGGTTAGACATGTTTATTTACTGGGTTTCTGCATCTCTTTCTGTTTACCTTTAACTCTCTCCCCTCCCCCCCCCAAAAAAAAAGCAGAATCACAAAAATTATCAACTTTTTTAAAACTAAATTACACAGTTCAACAAAACTTTTTCTAGTGTCATATACCAAAAGCTAGCTTTAAATAATAGAAGGAATTTCTGAAAATGATTTTGTGCTTAAGTGATAAACTAAAAGTACGGATACGCTAATCTAAACTTAAGTAAGTGAAAATAGTCCCGGACATCGAGTATATTCGGGAAATATTCTTCTTAAGTTAAAATTCGGACAATGATCGAAAATCTTCTTTTCTTTCCTAAAAACAAATACAAAATTTTACACTTAATATTTTGGAATAAAATTCAATTATCATTCTCAGAGTATGTAAATAAAATTGTTTTTAAATTTGGATACTCTGTAACAAGTTAATTTAGTAGAATTTCCTCAGAACAATTCAAACGATTTTAACTACTTAAATGAATGTTTTGCAATGAAAATGTAGTAATAATGTTTTTAAAAATTCTACAACTGAAGAAGATGAACCCAAAAGTGATTTAAAGTTAAAACTACGTCATTTGTTTAGATATTACAAAAAAAAAAAGTTAGATCTTCTTCTTTACTGATTTTTTATCATATTTCTTACTACTAAGATGTGGAATGTGATAGAGCAGTGAGGGGGTGTGCTAAGTTAACGCTTCAGAACAATTGATTTTAAACTATGATGCCAGACCTAGTACATCACTTGTATAATGTGAGGACTAGTAAGAACTAAAGTCTCCAATCCCCTTTAGACAAAATTATGGTTGCGTTAGTGTCTTGTCCAACTCTTTAATTCAAGACATCAACAGTAGTAAGACTAACAAATGTGTGTGGTACGGTTAAATTTGTGACAAAAATCACAACATGAGCTTTGTAGTTCCTTTTTTTTCCTACAAGTTTTGATCTGAAACCACAGCTGCTATTGCAGGAGGGAAGTCTTTTGAAGAAACCGAAGCCTCACAAGATTGCATAAGTTATATCTGAACAAATTTTTACTAACCGGAAAATGCTTTTAAACTATTCATTTTTTTACATGCCTAAATCAATTTAACATCACTGCATATGAACTAGAAATAAATTCGTATTCCAACTGCGTGTTGAGGAAAAAAAAAACCGTATCATCCTTAATATCTTGTTCCTTTTCATAATCTTCTCGCATGTATGTTGTTAAAACTTTAATCCTCTGACAATACGAAACAAAGAACGAGAAGAATGTTCAAACATTTAGGTACAAAATAAATTAGTTACAAGTCAGTGTCTCGTTCATTTGTCTATGAAGGCAGTCGTGCCCGCAGCGAAAAATCACATAAACAGCATTCTCCATCCATCCGCAGGAAAATGGCAGACAAAAAAAAAAGAAAACAAAACACGGCCAACCTCGAGGTGCAGTTGTGCGACTTCTCCCTGGTCGTCGATTTCAGGAATGCAGTCGATGATGATGTATGGGTTACCGGCGTGGTCTCACGGCTTCCTGAAGACAACAACAGCTCTTTGCTCGGGGTTCGGGAATTCTGGTGCAGGGCTTCGCGACTCGTGGACTTGGTGAGCGATGGGGAGGACCCTCCCACGCCAGCCTCCCTGGCAGGCACCTGGAGGGGGGTTCCGAGGAATAATCTTTCCCGGCTTGAGGTCCTCGAGGAAGGGTTGTTGCCACTGTCTTGTTGTTGCTTGCTCATGTCTCCTAGACGACGAGGCTTGGGTCGGATGATGTCATTGTTGAGGAGTGGTTGCCAATACTGGTGGGCTTCTCGGAATTCCGGGACTGGAGAAGACATGGTCAAACGGGAGGGGGAGCATCAGAAAGGTGGATATGATACCCACCCTGTGAAAAGAAAATATGAGTTACTTCACATGAATAGTAGAACAACATGAAATACATGAAATTCACCGCCAGCTCAGTCATTCCATCCGAGGACAGCAGTTTCGTGCTTTATTAGCACTCATTCAATAGGAAGTGAATGAGCTGATGGTGGAAAACCTTTTAACGAAGCCAAGAGAGCAAAACAAACTGGTAGCTAATATAGAAGTAGCACTGATCAGACGAATGACCGAAGCAATGGTTCGGTTCAACTCGAAGATTGAAGGCAAGGCTTGGTAATTTCAGTAAGTTACCATCCTATAGACAGGGCTAAGGCAGAATTACATGAAATACACCATCCGAGGACAGGTGGTAACTTACTGAAATTACTGAAAATAGTACAACAATTTAAATCAAGTTTATGTCATTGAAATAGTTTTGTAAGTTCGAGCACATTCACAGTTTCGTATTTTTTTCTTCGACTGATGAATAAATCAGTAAAGAATGGACTGGTGAGTAGACATAATTGCTGCATGAAGAGGCTTTAAACAGCCATGCTCTCATTTAGCGGTGATAGATCCTTCAATAAGTTGGTAATTGATAGAAAATAAACAGTTTCATCAGAAAGAATCGTACCAAATGTTTTTTTAAAAGACAGTTGCATTCACTAAGTCTTGAACCAAAATTTGCATATAAAATAAACAACGAATACTTTTTTATATATCCACTTGTAAATTGAATCTATTCAGAGTTCACATACGTAGATAGACAATGAAGTTTTTTCTGACATAATATTGGGAAATCTATAAAAAAAAAATTGAACTGATAAATGAAAAAAATTGAGATAAAAGTTTACGATTCGTGCGAAATTTCATCACCCTACCACCCGAAACATAACCTTAAAACAGCATGAGGCATTTTCACATTAAAGTGCTGGACAGAAAGTACACACACCAATAAGTGTTGAATTGAATAAAAGAAAATAAAAGAACATATTGAATAAATTGAAAATTTTCTTTCACAATTTTTCGGCTCATAGTTAGTTTTAAATTTATCCATGTGTAGAAGTGGTCAAGTACACTGGAGTCAAAAATCTAATCGGTACGTCCGTCGTTCTACTGCAGATAATTTACACTCTCAACCACAACTCTGGAAAGATTGCCTCTTTTTTTCTTTATTAATTTTGATTACAGAGGAAAAAATAGGGTATCTAAAGATGATAAACGATTGAAATAAATGAGACTTGTTATTAATAAATGCTTATACTTCTGATTGAATATTAAACGTGGCTTCATTAGTAATTCATTTTTAAGAACGGATTTCATTATCTAGTACATTTTTAGTTTTGCAGTAAAATCACGTCGAATGAAACATTATTTTTAGCAAGCCCTGTGATAACAAACACAAAAGTTTATAAAAATGAAATTACATTGAATGACACAGAAAAAGATTATGATTAGGGGACGGGGCCCAAAGCGGGTAGGCCTTCGTATGCCCCCCCCCCCCCCCATGGCGTGTTAGCGGCGATGAACACGTATGTCGTGTTTACCCGAACACCTCCGAGTTATTAATAGTCCCACCGAAGCAGCAGTAAAGCAGCATGGCGCAACCAGGCTTAAAATAAAAAAAATGATACATTTCTTTAAAAAAATGAAATTTTGTAACTTGTTATTAGTCGAAGACCAGCTTATTTTTTTTATTGTCAATAATATTAACTTATTCTGACACTATCTACCTATAAACTACGATTATCATTCCGTTTTTTTTTTAATTATTGATTTAAGGTTAAAATTATTGAAATAAAAAACGTGCCTTTGAGCAAAGCGGATAAAGGATTTAGTCATATATTAATTTAAAATTTCTTGACTCGTGTGCTGACTTAGATTTTCTATTTCAATAGGATAAGTAGCTTTAAAAAGTTATTTTTTAGGATGGCAATCAATTAGTCTATTAATTAACTCAGTTATTTATTTATGTTTTATAAACAAATGTACTGACTTTAAATTGGATAAGTACAACTATTTTATATATTTTAATATAATGGCAGGTAGCTAAGTCAACTATTTTAATCATTTAGAACTTCATATTTGATTGGCAAATGTACCAAACCACAATTAGTTAAGCTTACCCGCTTTAGGCTGCCTGGTAGGGCAAAGCGGGTTTTTCATATGTTTGTTAAGTTTGATAATAAATAAATAATTGGGTTTGAAATAATACAAAAATCAATTTTTATTTTGAAGTTCAAGAAGATTGCTAGGAAATAAAACCGATATTGTTGCGATTAAAATCCAAAAACAAGAATTTTCAAGCGTTCTTCGAAAACCTTCCCGCTTTGGTCCACCCTCCCCTACGTAATTAATTACGTACTACAATTATGATCAATTATAATTGATTGTAACACAAAGCAATTATAGCTATTCTTCCGCTTGATTTCTCACCAAAGTCTAATTAATCGATTAAAAAAATTATTTGACAAACGCAATATACCATGCGAGAAAGAATTTCGCAAATCGTTTCACACTCGAAGTCAGCCATGCTGACATCGGCAGCATCCACCACCCCACGGCATAGGACAACTACTTTCAACAACCATATTATTCCGAGAGATTCTCCCTGAAGCTAGAATCAGAAACCTGTTGCGAAAAACTGTAGGTAAGAACGAGCCATAAAAAATAAATGACATATTGAGGGGAAAAAGTAGTCAACTATGAACTCTGGGTAATCTCGCTTGCTCGACAAACTATGTACGTGAAGAGAGAGAGGTTTAGAAGGAAATCGTACAATCGGAAACAAAAGGTGGAAATGCCTAACATTGCATTGACTGCACGAAAAGAAAAATATTACCTGGAAAAGATCGCTTTTTCTTATTTATTTCTCTTCCCTTTACTACCTTTTTCATTTGGTCAAATGAACTAAATCAAAATAATGGGAGTAACAAGCTTGTTGTCGAAGATTATTCATTATTTGACTCTTCTTTTTCTTTGAACTCTTCAGTGCTTTTAACTTGTCATTTCAGAAGGTTGTAAATACGAGAAAGGTTTTCACTTCACGTTTGCCTTGAAGACCTTGACAGTGTTTGCTCACTATTAACCAATGAAGTTCTTGAATACCTTTTTTACGTCTGTGGAAGCTAATGGTGTGGCATTTTTCTAAAGCTGACAGCGGTGTTTGATAGTTTCGATTGACATTTGGCGTTGGATTGACTTGAACCTAAGCTGATGTGCATGATAGTACATTAGGGACTTAAGATAATGCGTTAATGATGGCTCAGTTTGTACTCAACTAATGAAACAATGCAAAAATAAGCAAAAAAGGCAAAATGGATTATGTTTTGATTTTGTGAGAAGGAGTTCATATGACATTGGTTCTCCCAAAATAAAACTAGTGCAGACAAAAAAGCATTTTTTCTCCTTTATAAAAAAACTCACGATTCTGCATTTAAAGTAAATAAGGTCAATGAACTTTTAAACTTAAACCTATTGTAATTTACAACTTTACAATGAGTTCAAAATGAACACAATGCCGACGTAAAGATGAAAATTAAAATAAGGAAGAGAACTGCCCTGTACGTTTCGCCCCCCTCAATGTCACACAACACTATATACTCAAATAACAGTATTTTAATGATGCACATTGCACACCAAGTCCCTAGTTGAAAAATTAAGGCTAAAAAAGTGTCTTGTCTACATGTGTCTGATTCAAACAAAACCCAGACCGAATTTAGCCTCCTGCCTCCCTTAGCCGACTGAAAATTTCGCACCCTCTTCCTTACTTGATTTTATAAGGTCAAGGAAGGTTTGACAATAAGCAAACCTACCTTGACATTGGAAATTCAATTAAAGTCTCAAAAGGAGCGATATCAACATTAACCTATAGGGTTATTGATAATTCTTTCGAAGTGCTGCAGTAAAGAAAAAAACTAAGATGAATACATCACAACGAAGAACCTTTGAAAGACTACAGAAACAATTCAAATGTCAATTACATATCTTACAGGTGTTCTATAAGTAAATCATTAGTTACATGTCATATACCAATGCGATAATTCAGTTCCTGCAGCACTGTACTGACTGTACTCAGCGCAGTACGATCGGCATTATTGACTGCGCATGCTATCGATTTACACAGTTCTGCTAAATCACGCGGTAAGGAGGGTACGAAAACCTGGTCTTTTACATATCATCTTCTTTACTAATAATAAAGCTGAAAGTCTGGATGTCTGAATCTCTGTGACGCGCATAGAGCCTAGACCGTTTGGCTGTTTTTCATGAAATTTGGCACAAAATTAGTTTGTAGCATGAGGGTGTGCACTTCGAAGCAATCTTTCGAAAATTTGATTTTGTTCTTTTTCTATTCTAATTTTAAGAACATTTTACCGAGCAAATTATCATAACACGGACGAGAAAATGACCATAACCTAGCAAATTACCAAACGTGGACAAGCAAACTACCATAACATGGGCGAGCAAATGAACATAGCAAATTGGCGGCAAATTCATCATCCATTATTTGTAAATATACATGCGAACCAAATGAAATTTCAATTTTCTACTACGGACAAAGCCGTGCAGGTACCGCTAGGCACAAAATTAAAGCACAGGGATACCAAGTGAAGTGCTGTCAGTGAGGTTAATAGTACTTTGTTGAGTAGAGTGTGGCAGGAGCTGGACTGTTGTAAGATGATGTGTGTGCGATTGATGCATTTTCCATAAATGGTCAAAATGTATTCGGTAGACTTCAAAACGATTGAAAATTCGACGAAATTCCAAAAAAAAAAAATCAGGAATCCAATACTTTTTTCCGTACATTATATATAAAGAGAAAGTGAAAATCGTTACGCACTTATATTGCATTCCATGTGAAATATTTGCCACTCAAATTCGTCCGAAAAGAAGAAAATATCAAGTACCGCTGCGTAGTAGGCACAGAGAAATTTTCTTTTTTGGAAACTCCAAGCGCTCTTTTGCATTTCGCGAGAGGAGTATCCCCACAATAAAACCCTATAAAAGAGTCCGTCAAGGATCACTCAAAATTAAAGTAATAAATCCAAGATTTTATTCGCAGAATTCAACTTTGGTTGCTGAAAAATGTCACGAAGAAGATTATAGGAAACGTAAGGTAGGAAGGAAATGGCAGAAATGCCTTCCAGGTTCACGCCAAAAAAGAAGTTGTTGTTCTAAAAAGATTATACAATAAAAAAAAAAGCTATTAACATTGAGTGGTATGCCGAGATAAGAGAATGACAACCATCTGGCTTGGCGAATGCTGTGACCGAGAGGCCCGACTTCATCTAGCTGTTCAGATAAGGTTTAATCACGATGTTGCAGAAAGGTATCGGTCTGTTTCATATTTTTGGAGTCTTAGTTTTTGATCTGAGGTTAGTGACTACGCAGCAGGACTTTCTGGAATAAAAACTAAGGTCTGGACTGGACAACGGATAAAGGGAAAATGTTGCCGATTCTGATTTTCTTATCGTGTCTTATATTTTTGGTGCCTTTGTTCTTTACCTGAGGTTAGTGACTAAGCAGCAGAACTTTCTAGAATATTCAAGATATGGTAGGGACAACGGAGAAATAGAAAATCTTGTCGATCTTTTCTTTCTTAAAGGTCTGTTTCATTTTTTGGCGGCTGAAGTTAGTGACTTCGCAGCAAGACTTTCTTGGTAAAATGTAAGGTCCGTTAGTCGGGACAGCGGAGAAAGGGAAAATGTCACTGATTCTTAATTTCATACTGGTCTGTTTCATATTTTTGATCCTTGAGGGTAATATGCCCACGCAGCAACACTTTCCGAAATAAAATGTAAGGTCTGGTCTGTAGAAGGGAAATGTTTATAATCCTTATTTGCGGTGTCCCATATTTTTGATCTGAGGGTAGTGTCTATGCAGCAGGACTTTTCTTGAATCAAGTGTAAGGCCTGGTCGGATCAACAGACAAAGGGAAAATGTTGCCGATTCTTACTCGTATCTCATATTTTTGGTGTTTTTGTTTTTGATTTGAGGTTAGTGTACGCAGCAGGACTTTCTGAGTGCTGATGGTCGGGACAGCGGAGAAAGGGAAAATGTTGCCGATTCTTGCTTTATTATCGTGTCTCATATTTTTGGTGTCTCTAGTTTGATCTGAGGTTGGTGACGACGCAGTAGGATCTTTCTGGGGTTAAATGTAATGCATTATCAAAATCCTACCACGTTGTTAGTGCAAAGATCGGCTTATTAATGCTTTAACATTTTCAGCTATCCAAAATGAATACATAAAACGGCACAATTATAAACTGTGTAATGCTTTTTTTTTATATATAAAACCGATAAAACGAAGTACTACGTCACAATCTCCTGACTAATCAATGATTGGTAACATAATTCAAAGGCACCGGTAATAATTAAGCAGCACAAGCAAGTATCATCAGTCCGATAATGAGACCTAAGAAATAACTCGTTTGTTAATTAACTCATCTCTTTAATTACTAATGTTCAAGAAAGAACAAAGGAAATTAGTTGAATGAAAAACTGTTGAAATTCGTTAACCGAGTTCCAGAAAAAGTTTTGCCACTTGAATCTTTGATTAGCATTAAATTGCTCTTTAATTTCTACAACAAAAGACTGGTGTATATATTGATAAGGAACTAGCATCGCTAGAAAGACGAAATTCGAGCAATTGTATGTCTAACATTAGTGTCCTGCACTATTTTTTTTTTTTTTTTTGCCTTTCAATCCGACTCGTTAGCATTCTAGGAGGCGTATCGCAAATGTATTTTCTGCAGAGGCGTAGCTAGACCCGACTTTCGGGGGGGGGGGGGTACTTCTTTTATGTATATATATATATATATATATATATATATATAGGTAAATTTTTTTAGTATTCAAAAAAATAAGAGGGAGTTGAATCGTACATACTTTGGAATGGGGTGCTTTTATTCTGATACTTGTTCCAAACAAAACAAAAGCAAAGAATTTTATTTTTTTAATGTTATGGAAAATTCCAACTTTTTTTTCTTTTCCCTCCATTTAATTTAAAGTGAAATTTTCTAGCAACGTCTTGTTAAAACCAGTCTATCCAAATCAAGGGGAAATCAAATATCTGATGATCCGTTCATTTCAGTGTGACTGCTTAATTTAGAGGCTAACACACATCTACAAAAGCTGGCATCCATGAAAGCTAATAGATACTTCCATTTCCGCCTGTAAACTGAATGTTTGACTTTCAATCTCATTGGTGGTCAAACTACAAAGATTATTTTTACTAACTTGGTTTGCACTAAAAGTATGAAATAAAATAAAAAAAGACTTCTTGAATTATAATCCGCAAAAAATGAAATTGCTTTTCATATCGTTATATTTATATGTTGCTTTTTATGTATTTACATTTATGCTAATTCTAAAACAGTTAATAAAATTTGAATAAAAAAAGTTAGGGAAGAAATATAGGCGGTAGAAAGTTATTCGCTCAAATGCATACCATCTGTTCTCCTCTCAAGTCTTTATTTTTAATTTTATTAGCTACTTTAGAATTTACATAGATATCTATTTGAGAGAGCAACAGCAATTTTCGGGTATTATAAACAGAAGTCTTTTTTATTTTCTACTTTTTAATCCGGACCAAGCTAATAGAAATAATCTCGATTCATCTCGTTTTTAAGCATTTTAGTCATGTAATGCCATGCAGTTTTTTTTTTTTTTGAATTGAAATAAAATTACCTTCAGGGTCTAATGCTGCTTTGCAGACTACTTCGTTTTCTTCAGACAACGTTAACTTTCTGTTTTTAGAGCAATCCTTATCTTCATTTTAATTTTTTTCTTTGGGTTGAAAAAAGCTTGTTATCGGTCTTGCTCGCTTCATTATGCAACAACTTTCACTTAGAATGTACTATTTTAAACATACTGTACATTTCCAAAAGAATACGCAGTAAATACTGGCTGAAAAATCAATGTGATTGCAATGGATACTCTGGTTAGCAAAGGTCGTTTTGACTATGACCTATGACACACACGAGACCGGACCAACTAAAACCTCTATCGTCTCGATTTCCGGTTATGCTATCATTTTCGGATTCGAAGCCCAATGATCTTTAAAGCGGCAAACAAAAACATTTTCTTCAACTCAGAAACAGAGGAATTGTCTTCAAGAGCTGAGGAGGCAGTGGAAAAAAGGGAAAAATGCGTTCCACGAATAGGCTTTCCAGGAAGATTAACCAAAGGACAGTCATTTCGCGCAATTTCTTGGAAGAAAAGTAAAGGGGTGAAATTCACAGGTTTGACATGTTAAGATGAACATTTCAAGTTCATGGTTAAAGGTTATTCGAGTTAAAGGCCATTTCGTTCTGTTATCTGGATTAGTACTGTTCTTTGGTTGCTCTCTTTCTTAAAATTGTGATTCCTTAGAAAACCGAAATGATAGGAGTGAAAAGAAAGTATAAGTTTTTTTTTAAGTGATGAAAAAAGGAAAATCGTACAACGCTGGCCAAGTTAGATTTGCTGCAATTGCTAACCTCAAGAGGATAAATAATGAATCCAAAAAAAAAAACAGGGACCAAAAAGCAATAAAAGACTTTTTCTTGAAAAAGATATGCTTAAAGTTTCTTTTACTGTCAAAATCATTCCTTAAACTCGCAATAAAGCAATTAATAATGTAGTAATAGAATAAATACCTAACAAAACTAATAAAGAGGAATTTTAATCAAGAGCCCATATTGTCTTTCTTATCGATTTCAAATTTCTATAAAAATTTTCTTAAAGCCCCCGTATTTCAAAACCTCTTTATCTCGATTTTTTTATTTAATGTGAAATTCGAAATATACAGATTCAACTGTATGCAATATTCCCACTGTGTGGCTCATAAAATTAAACATATTTAACAATTTGCAGAATCTGTGACAAAGAAAGGCTGCATATACGTGGATTTAACAAATCAATCTCATTTCTATAGCGAAGTGTCAAATTTCACTCAATTATTAAAAAATTGTCACAGCAGAGGGAGGCGTCTTTATGCTTGAGGGTCACACATGGATCAGATTTTCAATGGCATGGGGGGAGGGGGGGCGAAGTGAATTTTTGAAATTTGTTAATCAGAAAAAAGTCGCTTTGATTTTTTTCTTCTTCTTTTTTTTCTTTCTCTTCCCTCTTCTTTTTCTCTCTCTCTCTTTTTTTTTTTGAGACTAACGTTTCGGGGGGGGGGGGGGTTGTCCCCAAACCCCACCCCCTTAACTACGCCCCTGATTTTCTGTCTACTTTTAGAAAAAAAATGTCGATTTATTACTTTAAAAATAATAACGCAGTTGTAATCGTTCATTGAAAACATTCCGCAAATAAGCTTTTGCTACATTTACCAAAGTCAAAACAGACAAACATAAATATTATTTGTATAACAATTCATTTAAACTATTATTATTAATTATTTTATTTCTTTAAAAATTTAAGAAAACTTTACTTTGTGAATTTTATGAGCACAATTCGAAAAAAGAATCAACAGCATTTAAAACTGCAAAATTAAACATTTGATAATACATAGTTACTTTTTTCATTATGAAAGTTTCCTTTTAAACTATTAAAAAAAAAAAAACTTTCTTGTTGGAATGGCGTTCATCATGTTACATTAGAAGGAGTATAAATATTAAGCAACATAATTTTTTTTAAAGATGTTTTTATCTAATTAATGAAACATCTTATAAGCCTAAAGTATATGCACAAAAATTCATTAAAATAGGCATGTAAATATGCAATAAAAACACTTAAAATGGGCATGTAAATATGTAATAAAAATACTCAAAATATGCATTAAAATGTTCAAAATATACATAAATATTTGTTGCACATTTAAAAATAAGATTGAAATAAAAAATATGACTGGCATTTTTCTTTTTGTGTTACGACAGAAAGATTTAAAAAAATATATATATATACACAGAAACTGGTATGCTCATCATATTACCTTTTGCTAGACATTGCATTTTGCCATTTAATATCACTTTTAAAGTCTACGACATCTTTTCGACCTCTGCATGTGTTTCATAGGAAGAAAAATACAGTGAAACCCTAATTTTCCGTTCCTCAAGGGACTGAGTTAAAAAAACTTAAAATACGGAAAACGCAACAGATGGCAAAAAAAAAAAATAAAAAATAAATAAAGAAAGAAAGAAAGAAACTAAAAATAGTAAAGATGACCCTTACGAAAAGAACACAATACACATTACGGTACCCCCCCCCCCCCCCCAAAAAAAAACGAAAGTCGATGTTTAAAGTCGCACACCCTCTAATATTTTTCCTTTTAGGTCAAATAATTTAA
Organism: Uloborus diversus; assembly: GCF_026930045.1. Lineage (NCBI taxonomy): Eukaryota > Metazoa > Arthropoda > Arachnida > Araneae > Uloboridae > Uloborus > Uloborus diversus. The sequence goes on along the minus strand of NC_072738.1, from coordinate 129,726,677 downwards.
ACAACTTTTAGGTCATATAATTTGAACAACTGCAATCCGTGCCGACTTGCGCCCCGAAAGTGTAAACCAGCCCTGTTTACAAGGTCGAATTTTTTTTTAAAGTTTTTTTTTTTGGAAGTTCTAAATTTCATTTTGATAAAACGTTGCCCTCATAGCCCCACATGTACCACAAGAATATTTATCCAAATTAAAAATATTTAGGTGTCCATCAAGAGGCCTAAAATTTATGAATTTCTTCAAAAAATGGATTTTTTTCGATTTATCTTTTTAAAAATTACATATACATTTCAATAAAATATCAAGTTCAAAAATCATTAGTAAACATACTTTCAAATCAAAATTTGCAAATGAATAATAATAAATATATATATATTTAAAATGAAAAATTCATATTTTGAGTACTATGTGTGAGACTTAAATATTGCAAGAGAGAATAAATTTCTATTCAGCGCTAATCACTGAGTTTACATTTTATTTTTCTTTGAAAAAATTTCACATTTTTAGAAAAATGTTTAGAAAAAATCAATTTTTTGAAGAAAATTACAAATTTTAGGCCTCCTGCTGGACACCTAACTATTTTTCAATTTGGATAAATATTTTTGTGGTACACATACGGTAAAATATACACGTAAAATCGGGGTTGCACTGTATTTGCTTTACATTTTATAAAGTAAAATAAATTTGAAGGGAAGAAGAACAAGCAGTAAAATTCATTTATTTTATAAATTCGCCATTTTTACGTATGTATTAATGCACTACACTCAAAACAAGCAAAAATAATCAGTTGCACTATATGCATTTTTATATAATTCGTGCTCTACTATACGAATAGCTAAACAAAAACTCACAGATTAAGTGGGTACCTTAAGAGACAAAGTGGGCTTTAAAAGTCGGTTGCAATGTTTAAAAGTGCCTTTGCTCAGAGAATATGAACGGATAAATACACTTTTGCAAAGAAACACTTTTCTGCAATGATTTAACCAGTTTTGAATGCTTATATTCCCTCCTTCACGTTTGGAAACAACGCACTGAAATCACTAAGTCAATAAACTAATCAAAAAACCAATGCAGACATTAGAATAACTTCAAATGATAATTCATCGATTTTTCTCACACAAATTTTAACAGTTTTTTCCATTTAATGGGAAATTGACATGAAACAAAAAAAAAGGCTCAAAGTATTGTACATTTATAGTTATAAAGAATAAAGAAAAAATAACAATAAACATTTATAATAACAATAAACATTTAAAATTAATTATCAACTTGACACAAAGTCGGCGGGTAATAGCAAAGTATCAAAAACTGCTGCCACGTGCTTTTAGAACTATCTCCACCCACGTGTTACTTTATTTTGATGTCGTCGGCAGTAGAAAAATAATTCTGAAAATTAATTCTTTCGTTCGGCCACTTAAAGCAATCAAAATTCTACCAAGGAAATGACAACACGGTGCCGCTATACAACGCAATGTGCTGTTAACAATTAATCCATTTCTAATTTTAACAAGAGGGGAGGAGGGGGGTCAAAGGGTAGATATACTCAAAGTACAGTCAACTCTTGATAACTCGAAGTCTCAAGGAACCGGCTAAAGCGTTCGAGTTATTGGTAGTTCAAGCTATAGGGAGTTTCCACAACAGTCTCAAGAGTTTAGGACCAATAAAAACTTTGAGATAAAGAAATATTCGAGTTATAAGCTTCGAGTTATCGAGATCCGACTGTATGTTGAATTGAACAATAACAAAAACCACGTGCTATACGTAAATACATTAATTTGTGAAAGCCAAGGGGGCAAATGTCCCCTCCTGACCAGTCATTTCGCTATCTTCCAAGGGAGGGGGAGAGGGGCAAAGGGTGTATATTCAATTCAAATTATACCAAAAAACCAAAACCATGTCCACATTTTTAGAAATTCATTGATTTAGGAAAGCCGGTGGGGGAGGGGGGGGAATTGCCGCCACCTGATTCCATAATAAGGACGAGCCTGCTCCTGCTCCCCTCCCCCCCCCCTCTAAATGACACGCCGAAGTAAAATTTAGGGAAAGGAATGTAAATACTTTGTGATCACCGGTTGTTAAGTACCACCAATCACTCCCACCACCTCTGATTGAAATAATAGTTAATCCGGTTTTATAGTAACAAAAACGCTGCCATGTGGTTACGATCCGAGCATGCGCAATCGAAGCAACGTAATAAGTGGAGTGCATGCAACAAAAAATCCCCGAGCGAAAGGGGGCATTCTTTTTTTTCAAGTCAGTGGGGGGATGGAGGAAAAAAAAGCAAACTCACCTCTTCCTCAGGAGAAGGCACAGAAATTACGTCTCAACGAGCGGACATAATGACGCGGCGGCTGATAGCAGTTGCAAACAGCGAGTTCTCGAAAAAACCGCGCGCACGCGGGGCAGGCTGTGTTGCTCTCGCGGCGGTTCCCGGTTTGGCCAGCGAGTTCCAAGAGAGAGAGAGAGAGAGACGCGACATTCTTTCCCCCGGGGGTTGCGCTGCATTCCTCGCGCCCGGCCCTCGCCTCTCGCGGACCGAGGCTGTGCGACGGATGCTTGCCCGGTTCAACAAATTGCCGGGACGCGTTTGCGAGTTGGCTTTTTTTTTTTTCTCTTTGTTTTTTGCTCTTTGGGAGCGATGTCTCTTTTTTTCTGCTTACCTGTCCCCCCGAGAGTGAGCATGCACCCATTTCTTTAAAAATGTGGACTAGGGTGGTTCAATTCTTTTTTTTTTTTTTTTTTCAGCTACCCCTCCCTATATCGAGTCTAGGACACCCCCATTTCTTTTAGACTTACTAATAGTATTATGTTGTAAAAGTTTTAAGTTTCATACTCAAATTTTAAGAGGGTACTCAATGACCCCTTAATTTAACATTAGTCGCAGCATGGAAAATGCCACAAATTTAGAAACATTTTATTCCTTAGCTATTTTTTTAAAATGATTATTTTATTGCAATGTATATGCATATTACTCGTGTATATTATAATATGTAGCATTGTTTTTTCCAGTTCAAAGTATGTTTGAAGTTTGGGGGAGGCGGTTGAGCACCCTCTTTCAGTTGCAATAGGAAGCTAAAATTCTTCCAGTATATTACTATCCACAAGTCTGAAAATATTGAGGTGTGTCCTGATATCGAGGATAAACTTTCTTTTTTACATGTATTTTTGAACTACCCTAATATGAACTCGGAAACCTAAATCTTAGCTCCCGATTTCTTCAAATCAGTAAACTCACTACTCACTTAACCCTTTAATAATCTAATTGTTTTTAAGGAACGTTCAAAAAAGTGGCTTTTTTTATTCAATAAAATAACATAAATGTTAGTGCAATACACACATTCATTTATTATTATTATTATTATTATTATTTTAGTTAACTTCAGTTAGTTTTTTACTTCAAGCATCTAGTATCAACTTGTGGGTACCATGAGCACGAAAAATACGAAACAAAAGTTCGGCCCGTGATTTTGACGGGAGCGAGAGAGAAAGGGTTAATCCTTAGTCAGGACTAAACCCGATCTGGGATTCCAGACAGGATCTGATTACTGAACTAGCCAAGCAGGCTAGTTCAGGGCTCAGGGGGGGGGGGGGGCAAAAGACAAAAACTGTCCTTGCCAATGGCTAAAACTGTGAGGTTTGGCTGCAAGGGGCTACGAAAAAGTATTTGGCCTAGGACATCCCCCTCATATCTTAATCGGGCCCTGGCTTCAGAGGACCTGTACTAATTTAATAGAAAAAATAAACTTTATGAAAATATATTTTTTATCGTTTTAATCATATTAGAAAGATTCTTAAGACACTTAATACATATTATTTTAGTTGTATAGCGGTAAAAGATATTTTTTCGTCGTTAAAGTCGCAATATTAAATTTAGGATAGGGCCCCGGAAAATATAAGTGCATAGGGGACACAGAAGTTTCGTATTTGGCTCTGCCAAAACTATGTTGTCTTTCCGAGTCCATTAAATCAGTGAAATCACGGAACCCTTAGCACCATAAGATCTGTTCCAATTTAACTCGCGGAAGGGATGTCTTGAAATCAATAGACTCTAGGAATCCTTAATATTATGAGGTTCTCCCCTAAATCAACACTAGTCAACTAGAGTTTGATTTTTATTAGGATTAAAGCTTGATTTGAGAAAAAACTTAAATTAAAAAAAATTGCAGAATAACACTTAAACATTCCGTAACTGGCTCATGTGTGTACGTATAAATATAGCTATTTTTTAACATTTAAACAGTTTAAAAGTTAATATTTAGCTGAAGGAATTTTCATACTCGGTAAAAACAGTTAGTTTCAAGTTCTGAAATCTTAGAACAAAAATTTAAATAAATAACTAAAACTTTAAAAAGTTGAAAAGTATCATAACCTTAAAAGAAAATGAAAATTAAGACTTGTATAGCTTTTTATGCAACCGCCAATTCTGAATTTCACCTCTTCTCAACTTTTTGGGGCGCTTTTACTACGACTTGCACCGTGCTCCTCCGGAGGGAAAAAAAGAAAAAAACAGCATTAAAATATTTTTTTATGATCCTTGCAATATGCCCTACAACAAAGATCGTCAGATAGGTCTTTTGCCCATTGACAAAATCAAATGAAAAAGAGTAGATATTTGGTACAAATAAATAAGCCATTCGAAGACTGTTTCGCGGAAATACATTTCTACATTAAAAATAAAATTGCAAGAAATAAATAAGTAACATTGTGAAGCCAAGGCTGCGAAAAGATAACTTGTTCGGGTAAATATTTCATGGGACAAAATAACTGTCATCTGTTTTGCCGCTGCTCTACGAGCAGACTACGCTGACAGGAAAAACCTATTTCCGGAGAATTCAAATTATTTAGGACTTAGGAGTCAAAAAATACAACCTGAAATTCGGAGTTAGGGATCTGATACTGACGTTTTCCAAACTCCGACTATCAAGTTGAATTTTTTGACCCTTATACGTATACACAAGGACGTATACAAAGAAGGGGCGGGGCGATGGGGGTATCCCCCCCCCCTCCTTGAGCCGACATGCAGGGACTCTCCCTCGGCATAGTTTCGATACTGAAGTTCGAAAAACATAATTTTAGACGATTTTCAATAATGTTATGAAAAAGAACACTCTTATTCGTAATTTTTTCAGAATTGCAGTCTTGAAAGCGAAATTGTTGCACACATCTTATCACTGCCGTGATAGGGATCAGACCTTTGTGCAAGGAGTTCTTCGAAATTCCAAAAACTGAATTTTAGACGACCTTAGATAATACTAGATGGGGTTCAGGGGCTCTCCCCTCGAAAGTTTTTTAAATAGAAGTCAAAAAAATAATAATAAAGCAATTATAGGACACTTTTGACGACGCTCAAAAAAGATTGGGTTCAGTACATTCCACAGTGTCCAAGGGGAGAGTTTTAGGGGTTAAACCCCTCCCATTGGAGAAAATATAATAAGCAAAAAGAAAAAAAAATGCATAGTTGACTTTTATAACTTTAATATAAAAGTTTGTATGAAGAGTGCTTTAAAAAAAAAAAATTCTCTCTGAAGTTTTTTTGCAATTTAAGACTGTTAGAGCTTTACCAACAGGAATAACATTTTGGAAAAACTATGGGAGGGTGGGGGGGATTTCTGAATGATTTATCAACATAAAGCATCAACTGCGTTAATACTGCTTAAGGAGGTTATGATGAATTCAGTATATGTTGCAGCTATGAATATGCACAGGGGCGTAGCTAAGGGGGGGGGGGGGTTGGGGACAAAACCCCCCCCGAAAAGTTAGTCTCAAAAAAAAAGAGAAAAAGAAGAGAGAAGAGAAAGAAAAAAAAAGAAGAAAAGGAAAAAATTCCAAGCGATTATACATATATATATATATATATATATATATATATATATATATATATATATATATATATATATATATATATATATATATATATATATATACATATATATATATATTATGTATATATATATATATATATATATATATATATATATATATATATATATATATATATATATACATATATATATATATATATATATATATATATATATATATATATATATATATATATATATATATATATATATATATATATATATATATATATATATAAAAGAAGTAACCCCCCCCCCCCCCCCCCGAAAGTCGGGTCTAGCTACGCCACTGAATATGCGTTGATTGTGTTTGGAAATGTAATTTGCTTCTACAATAAGCTTTTTCTTGTTTGTTTTATTAAGCAGCATTTCAGAATATGAAACCTAATATGCATGATGCATTATAAAAGAATCTGTGGGCGGTTTTTAATACTAATTGCAAAAAACTGCTTAGTAAAAGACTTGATTAAAAAAGAAACAGACAAGGTTTGATTTTAAAAAAATGTATGCAGGAATACTGCTGCTATTTGCGCAGTCAGAATTATTCTTCTGGGGGGGGGAGTACAGTTAAACTCTCCCCTCCTTGGGAAAGGATGTAAGCTTTACAACCCCTCCCTTTATGAAAACCTGGACACGGGCCTGGTACATTCTAGTAGGGGAATAATGAGAGTTCTGCAACAGGAGGCGGTGGCGGTAGTATGCATCTGCAATCCGCCTCCCCCTCCCACTCTTCCTCCCACCGCCTCCTCCACTTCCTCCCCACCCCCTCCCGACCTTGGGGTTGACCCTCCCCACGACCGGGGCCGCCGCGAGAACCCGTAGAAGGTGACGAGGGTTTTTCCCGCGTTTTAGATATTTTTCCCGCGTTTTCGGACTTAGAATATTTTGAACTTGTTGTCATGGTATCCACAAAGTTTTTACTTTTTGGATGGCAACACTTGTTTGAGTTTCGGTTTTGGAATGGCAACACTTGTTGTCATGACAACCAGAGTTTTTAGTTTTCGGTTGGCAACACCTGTTGCTATGCTTTAACTTATGCGGTGTTTAACGTTCATGGCGCCATCTATTGAGAGGTTTATTTTTATTTTTCTTATTTCTACGAATTTAATTATTTTTATTTTTACAGAGTGTTGAAGTTGGGAATCGAACACCCAAACTTTGAGTTAGCAAAAACGTATGCTAACCACTATGCTATATTTTTCATTACTCTTTCAGTCTTAATGTGAATCTGTACCATGACAACGAATATTACAATTAAATTAATTTTAAAACCATCAGTTAATTTACTCTTTAGTACTAATCATGGCATATCATTAACTGAATTTCAGCTCATAATTGAAACTATCATCATTATTATTATTTTTCATAATAACAAAGTTTTCACTTAAGTAAAGATTTATTTAAATACAACCCATTCGAGATTTTAGATTTGGTTCAATGCTTTGTGGACTTGAAATATATTTTAAACTTTGATTTTCTTTTTCATGCATTTCAAACTTTATCATTTTTATTTTTTCTAACTTGTTAAATTTTCTTAACTAATTTCATTTTTCTTTGTCAAATTTACAAATATTTTTTCTAACTTGTAAAAATTTCGAAGAAATAATTTTCTTAACTAATTTTTTTTGACTTTCATACAACAAAATATTTTTTCTTACTTGTTAAATTTTTCAAAGAAATAATTAACTTAAATATTCTTTCACACATTTTGAACTTTAACGTTTTTTCCTGTCATTTAGCACTTTGATTTTTTTTTTTTTCACTATTTTAGCGTTTTTCAATTATTTTAAGTCTTTAACTATTTTCTTAACTTTTTAGTCTTTAACTAATTTCAAGCATTTCAGACTTAGATTATTTTTTCGTGATTTCGATTTTTTTTAGTATATTTTAGAGTTTGATCATTTTCTCGCTTGTTTTTACTTTATCGTTTTTTTTTTTTTTTCCCCGATATTTTTAAACTTAGAAATTTTTCACAAGTAGTGACAGGAATCGAACCTTCAAATTTTTCAAAACGTTATCATGTCTTCAATTTTTGCAATCATGTCAAACTTGCAATCAATTTACTCGTAGTAGTAATTAACACTTATCATTAACAAATTTTCTCAGATTTTAAAAAAATCAACTTAATTAATTTTTTCCAGTAAGCAAATTGCGCACTCAAGTTACATTCCAACACTGCATATATGTTTCAAGAGTTTCATTGAATTTATCACATTCCATTTAATTAACTCTAATAATTACTTTTTCATTAATACTTAACTTAATCATTTTATCATACATTTATTCCAGTTACAAAATTATGCTTAAAAGTTATTTATTTTTCTTAGCACAAGAGATTTTAACATGTTCCTACTAAAATGCTTTTCACTCTAGTTTGAGTTTACTAAAATAGCAACTCATTTACGATTTAGATTCATTTAATCGTCTTTGATTCTTTTTTCATTGTTAATATTTTAAATTATCACATACGTTATTATTTTTATACATTTATCCATTTAATTTTCGAAAATCTACAATCAATTTACTTTTCGTATTAATTAACACTTATCACTATCAAATATTTTCATGAATTTTAAAAAATTATCTTCTTAAATAATTTTTTACTGTAACCAAATTTCCCACTCAAGTTATATTTTATCACTACATATGCTTTTCATGAGTTTCACTTAATTTATCGCATTTCATTTAATTAACTCTAATAATTATTTTTTATCATCGATATTTAAGTTAATCATATTTTCCTTTCTTTATTTTTTTTTTTTCATGCAAACACTCTTGATGGAATAAAACAAAATTTTCAACTTTCATGAATTAAATCCCCTCTGAATATTTTATTTTACTTTACCATACTTTACTATTTTACTTACTGCGTTTTACTATTTATCATTCATTACAGCTTTTCCAAAATATTACTTTACAACCAACCAATTTCATTAACAGAATTTTCATTACAATTTATAAATTTCACTTTTATTTAATTATTTTTACCTACGGTAAAATAAAACACATAACACAAAAATGTTAAACATCAATGAAGTACCCAAGAAATGTTAAAATTATAAGTCGAGTATCAAAACTTCATGTCAGCAAATTTTAAAAATAGACTTACCGAAAAATAACTTCTACTGAAATTCATTTCAAAACTTGGAATCAATTTACTCTTAGCATTAATAAACACTTATCATTAAGAAATTTTCATGGATTTTAAAAATCAACTTATTTAATTTTTTTCCAGTAAGCAAATTTCGCACTCAAGTTACATTTCATCACTTTATATGCTTTTCAAGAGTTTCATTTAATTTATCACATTTTATTTAATCAACTCTATTAATTATTTTTTTTGATTAGTATTTAACTTAGTCATTTTATCGCATAGTGTTTTACTTTATTATTTTTTTTTTCATACAAACACTCTTGTTAGAATAAAACAAAATTTTCAACCTTCATGAATTAGAATCACTTTGGCTATTTCATTTTCCCAATAATATTTTACTTTAACAACTAATTTCTTTAACAAAATCGATATCATTTATTTTAGTCTTTATCCTTTTCGAACGATACATTCAAATGGACAGCTATACGTTAAATTAAGAAACTTAATCTAAATTTTGACAAATTAAGTTAAAGCTAAATACTGACTAAAATTAAGTACAAAAGACTAACCTTTTTGGGGTGAAATCCCTCAAGTACCAGCTATCGCGAAGTTATTTAAAAACAGTGAATGAAATTGTAATAAGTGGATTGTTAATTATAACTCAATCTCACAAAATTACAATTACATGCATGTTTTATTTGAAATCGCTGCATACGGCTGGCTGCCCATCGTCGATTTGCAGAACGCATGCCGTGATATCGCAAATCAACTCGGCTGTTGAAAGAAACTACCGTAATCCCACAGCACTTCGGATCGTCCACACACACACACACACATCGAGGCGAATTGAGAAAATGACTTTATCAATATTGCTATCTACCCCTTTACCGATAACAGATAACAAACCCCACGTGCTAGTATTATTCACCACCTGGCCTACGTCTTTCAAGTGATGTCACTGTTTCTGACCAATTAAAATTAGTTCACGTTTCTCAAATATCAAGCACATAGATCGGCAATAGCCTGATGTCAGGTTTTCCAAACAAAATTTTAGATTTTAATTCGTAGTTTCGAATTAATTTCTTTTTCATTTCAAACTTATAAAAAAAATTTCCAGCTTGTAAGAATATTTCTTTCAAAAACAGATTTTTGATTCAAAACAGTATTTTTTCAAACTTGTAATATTTTTCTACTTAGAAAATGAAATCAAAAATTTTTGTTTTCTTTAATAATATAAAATGTTTTTAAGAAATAATTTCTCAAACTTGTAATATTTTTCCACTAATTAAAAAAAAAATCAATTTTTTTTTTTTCAATCATATAAAAATACATTTTCAATCTTACAACAGTAAATTTTTCCGCAAAAATATTTTTTTCAAATCAAAATAATAATAATATTTTTGTAACATATTGTTTTTTTTTTCCTTTCAATCTTTTTTTTTTTTTTTCAAAAATTTTCAAACTTACAAAATAAAATTTTTTCAACTGAATCTTCAAACGAAATGCTTTAATTAAATTTAAAACTCAATATCACTTTACTCTTAGTATTAATAACCAATAGCACTTAACCATTTACTCTTTGCACTCTAAGTATTAATTAACACACACGCATTAGAAATAATAATAATAATGTTTAAGATACTTACAAATCATCTACTCAAGCTTTCAAATATCCATCTAGCATGTTATTGTTCATTCGTGTGAGGGAACTTGTAATAAAACTTTACATATCAACCGAAATTATAAGCGAAAATATCGCATTTTTTAGCACTTAATATAATCCTACAATTAACAAATTGGTTTTAACTTTGAATTTAAGAAAAATAAAAACTATTACACACTTAGTAACATATCTATCGATGTATATTATTTCATGACAAATCACAAATAGGTGAGGATCTTTTATCGATCATGTGACCAACTAAGTTAAGAAAGAGCGTTCTTATCTCATATGAGAATTTATAAGTCTTTAATATTTCTCTTTAATGTAAGTGTATTGATACGTACGAGTTTGTGTATGTGAATATAACTGTGTATTGTTTTCAAACCATTGTCATGTTTAAGCTTTACGGTTCTAATTTTGACTTTCCACTTAGCATTATTTGAAGTCCTTCGCATGCATTAAACTATAGAAATATTACAAAAATTATATTTTCATTCAGTCTTAATTACAAAACCATACAATAAGATGAAGACAACACCGATAGTATAAAGATTACTTACAATAAAGTGCATATAAAAAATATATGTAAGAGTGATTTCAAAGTATAATCCATCAACCATATTCAACAACTCAATCAAAACACAAGTCTCTTTTAAAATGATAAACACAATTTATTCACACACAGTAAAAGACAATTAAAAAAACTTTCATCTTTAAGTAAAACTCTTCAAAACTTTCAAGCGTATTTTTAACATCGATTGCATCAAATAAATCAGACACATGACATTTTAAACATGGACTATCAACATTCAAAGTAACGAAGTCACGAGTCAAGTTTTCCCAATTAACATTAAAAAGAGCCCGTTCGAAAAAAGTGTCGAACTTTCGACCCCTTGTTAATGATTCACATTCATGCACTCTCATGTAAAAAATGAATCCATTTTTTACAATCCACACATTCTTTTTTAGAAAGGTAGTTTAAGTTGCATATGAGCTCATCAAATAGTCACTTACGTAGAGAATCAGCCAGTTTACGAACTTCTTGTGATGTATATGTGCTGATTTTATCACATCGACAATCACAGGGATATTTTTTCTCAATTTCCGAAAGGATGTACTCTTTTAGAGTATAAGTCATAAGTTTGTCTTTGACACTACGTGAGATACAAGGGGACGCGTAGCACAATTTGTCAATCTGGCTTTCCAAAAGTAGAACTCTATCAGGCATCAACTGGAACACTTCTCGTTTCAGTTTGAACAATCTTTGCACACTAACACAGATGTTACCATTCGCACTCGACTCTCCTTTTTTATAACAAAAGCGAAATCACGGTCTTCGATTAATTTTTGATTTACATTTTTACGTAGGCTTGAAATAAGTGATCTCCACACATCTGGTTCTAAGGAAATACCATCCATAGTTGGTCGAAAAATACCATCTTTCCCACACGTATATCTTCTAATATGCACGCGTGTACGTTTCCGAAAAGTATTCACCTAAAGTGAAAATACAATCACCCAAGTGTATCATATCATCAGGCTGTGGAGAAGCCTCAATGTTCATTTTCATGTTCGTTGCATCCCATCTGTTCATCTTCAGGCTTCAAAGTTTCAGAATGATTTTCACCAGCGTTAGTCATTCTTAACTCTCATAGGATTAGGAGTCACAATACTAAAACAACTTCCTGTGAACTTAAAAAATAAATCAAACTAGGTTTTAACACTAGCTGGTGAAGAAAAATCCTAAGTACATAGAATAAAATTTCACGATCTCTTTCAAAGCTCAGAATCACCCTGAAAATGATTCTCCAAACATCCACTATAAACCAATGAATATTCACTTTAACCAATGAGAAGTGTACATAAATCTCTTGCTACTGACGTCATAGAATATCACATGAACTTTTGAGCAGAATTGAGTTGTTTTACACAGTATTCAGATTTTTTAGAAAATTCCAACACTTTGACTTCCAAATTCATCCTGACCTACTACGAGTAATTTTAAGATGGTAGCAGGTTTTCACATCACATCGAATGCCGATGACGGTTTCGCATCTCATGCAAATTGACATGATCAATTACACGTGATTGATCATGTCATGCGTGAGATGCGAAAACGTCATCGGCATTCGATGTGATGTGAAAACCTGCTACCATCTTAAAATTACTCGTAGTAGGTCAGGATGAATTTGGAAGTCAAAGTGTTGGAATTTTCTAAAAAATCTGAATACTGTGTAAAACAACTCAATTCTGCTCAAAAGTTCATGTGATATTCTATGACGTCAGTAGCAAGAGATTTATGTACACTTCTCATTGGTTAAAGTGAATATTCATTGGTTTATAGTGGATGTTTGGAGAATCATTTTCAGGGTGATTCTGAGCTTTGAAAGAGATCGTGAAATTTTATTCTATGTACTTAGGATTTTTCTTCACCAGCTAGTGTTAAAACCTAGTTTGATTTATTTTTTAAGTTCACAGGAAGTTGTTTTAGTATTGTGACTCCTAATCCTATGAGAGTTAAGAATGACTAACGCTGGTGAAAATCATTCTGAAACTTTGAAGCCTGAAGATGAACAGATGGGATGCAACGAACATGAAAATGAACATTGAGGCTTCTCCACAGCCTGATGATATGATACACTTGGGTGATTGTATTTTCACTTTAGGTGAATACTTTTCGGAAACGTACACGCGTGCATATTAGAAGATATACGTGTGGGAAAGATGGTATTTTTCGACCAACTATGGATGGTATTTCCTTAGAACCAGATGTGTGGAGATCACTTATTTCAAGCCTACGTAAAAATGTAAATCAAAAATTAATCGAAGACCGTGATTTCGCTTTTGTTATAAAAAAGGAGAGTCGAGTGCGAATGGTAACATCTGTGTTAGTGTGCAAAGATTGTTCAAACTGAAACGAGAAGTGTTCCAGTTGATGCCTGATAGAGTTCTACTTTTGGAAAGCCAGATTGACAAATTGTGCTACGCGTCCCCTTGTATCTCACGTAGTGTCAAAGACAAACTTATGACTTATACTCTAAAAGAGTACATCCTTTCGGAAATTGAGAAAAAATATCCCTGTGATTGTCGATGTGATAAAATCAGCACATATACATCACAAGAAGTTCGTAAACTGGCTGATTCTCTACGTAAGTGACTATTTGATGAGCTCATATGCAACATAAACTACCTTTCTAAAAAAGAATGTGTGGATTGTAAAAAATGGATTCATTTTTTACATGAGAGTGCATGAATGTGAATCATTAACAAGGGGTCGAAAGTTCGACACTTTTTTCGAACGGGCTCTTTTTAATGTTAATTGGGAAAACTTGACTCGTGACTTCGTTACTTTGAATGTTGATAGTCCATGTTTAAAATGTCATGTGTCTGATTTATTTGATGCAATCGATGTTAAAAATACGCTTGAAAGTTTTGAAGAGTTTTACTTAAAGATGAAAGTTTTTTTAATTGTCTTTTACTGTGTGTGAATAAATTGTGTTTATCATTTTAAAAGAGACTTGTGTTTTGATTGAGTTGTTGAATATGGTTGATGGATTATACTTTGAAATCACTCTTACATATATTTTTTATATGCACTTTATTGTAAGTAATCTTTATACTATCGGTGTTGTCTTCATCTTATTGTATGGTTTTGTAATTAAGACTGAATGAAAATATAATTTTTGTAATATTTCTATAGTTTAATGCATGCGAAGGACTTCAAATAATGCTAAGTGGAAAGTCAAAATTAGAACCGTAAAGCTTAAACATGACAATGGTTTGAAAACAATACACAGTTATATTCACATACACAAACTCGTACGTATCAATACACTTACATTAAAGAGAAATATTAAAGACTTATAAATTCTCATATGAGATAAGAACGCTCTTTCTTAACTTAGTTGGTCACATGATCGATAAAAGATCCTCACCTATTTGTGATTTGTCATGAAATAATATACATCGATAGATATGTTACTAAGTGTGTAATAGTTTTTATTTTTCTTAAATTCAAAGTTAAAACCAATTTGTTAATTGTAGGATTATATTAAGTGCTAAAAAATGCGATATTTTCGCTTATAATTTCGGTTGATATGTAAAGTTTTATTACAAGTTCCCTCACACGAATGAACAATAACATGCTAGATGGATATTTGAAAGCTTGAGTAGATGATTTGTAAGTATCTTAAACATTATTATTATTATTTCTAATGCGTGTGTGTTAATTAATACTTAGAGTGCAAAGAGTAAATGGTTAAGTGCTATTGGTTATTAATACTAAGAGTAAAGTGATATTGAGTTTTAAATTTAATTAAAGCATTTCGTTTGAAGATTCAGTTGAAAAAATTTTATTTTGTAAGTTTGAAAATTTTTGAAAAAAAAAAAAAGATTGAAAGGAAAAAAAAAACAATATGTTACAAAAATATTATTATTATTTTGATTTGAAAAAAATATTTTTGCGGAAAAATTTACTGTTGTAAGATTGAAAATGTATTTTTATATGATTGAAAAAAAAAATTGATTTTTTTTTTAATTAGTGGAAAAATATTACAAGTTTGAGAAATTATTTCTTAAAAACATTTTATATTATTAAAGAAAACAAAAATTTTTGATTTCATTTTCTAAGTAGAAAAATATTACAAGTTTGAAAAAATACTGTTTTGAATCAAAAATCTGTTTTTGAAAGAAATATTCTTACAAGCTGGAAATTTTTTTTATAAGTTTGAAATGAAAAAGAAAGTAATTCGAAACTACGAATTAAAATCTAAAATTTTGTTTGGAAAACCTGACATCAGGCTATTGCCGATCTATGTGCTTGATATTTGAGAAACGTGAACTAATTTTAATTGGTCAGAAACAGTGACATCACTTGAAAGACGTAGGCCAGGTGGTGAATAATACTAGCACGTGGGGTTTGTTATCTGTTATCGGTAAAGGGGTAGATAGCAATATTGATAAAGTCATTTTCTCAATTCGCCTCGATGTGTGTGTGTGTGTGTGGACGATCCGAAGTGCTGTGGGATTACGGTAGTTTCTTTCAACAGCCGAGTTGATTTGCGATATCACGGCATGCGTTCTGCAAATCGACGATGGGCAGCCAGCCGTATGCAGCGATTTCAAATAAAACATGCATGTAATTGTAATTTTGTGAGATTGAGTTATAATTAACAATCCACTTATTACAATTTCATTCACTGTTTTTAAATAACTTCGCGATAGCTGGTACTTGAGGGATTTCACCCCAAAAAGGTTAGTCTTTTGTACTTAATTTTAGTCAGTATTTAGCTTTAACTTAATTTGTCAAAATTTAGATTAAGTTTCTTAATTTAACGTATAGCTGTCCATTTGAATGTATCGTTCGAAAAGGATAAAGACTAAAATAAATGATATCGATTTTGTTAAAGAAATTAGTTGTTAAAGTAAAATATTATTGGGAAAATGAAATAGCCAAAGTGATTCTAATTCATGAAGGTTGAAAATTTTGTTTTATTCTAACAAGAGTGTTTGTATGAAAAAAAAAAATAATAAAGTAAAACACTATGCGATAAAATGACTAAGTTAAATACTAATCAAAAAAAATAATTAATAGAGTTGATTAAATAAAATGTGATAAATTAAATGAAACTCTTGAAAAGCATATAAAGTGATGAAATGTAACTTGAGTGCGAAATTTGCTTACTGGAAAAAAATTAAATAAGTTGATTTTTAAAATCCATGAAAATTTCTTAATGATAAGTGTTTATTAATGCTAAGAGTAAATTGATTCCAAGTTTTGAAATGAATTTCAGTAGAAGTTATTTTTCGGTAAGTCTATTTTTAAAATTTGCTGACATGAAGTTTTGATACTCGACTTATAATTTTAACATTTCTTGGGTACTTCATTGATGTTTAACATTTTTGTGTTATGTGTTTTATTTTACCGTAGGTAAAAATAATTAAATAAAAGTGAAATTTATAAATTGTAATGAAAATTCTGTTAATGAAATTGGTTGGTTGTAAAGTAATATTTTGGAAAAGCTGTAATGAATGATAAATAGTAAAACGCAGTAAGTAAAATAGTAAAGTATGGTAAAGTAAAATAAAATATTCAGAGGGGATTTAATTCATGAAAGTTGAAAATTTTGTTTTATTCCATCAAGAGTGTTTGCATGAAAAAAAAAATAAAGAAAGGAAAATATGATTAACTTAAATATCGATGATAAAAAATAATTATTAGAGTTAATTAAATGAAATGCGATAAATTAAGTGAAACTCATGAAAAGCATATGTAGTGATAAAATATAACTTGAGTGGGAAATTTGGTTACAGTAAAAAATTATTTAAGAAGATAATTTTTTAAAATTCATGAAAATATTTGATAGTGATAAGTGTTAATTAATACGAAAAGTAAATTGATTGTAGATTTTCGAAAATTAAATGGATAAATGTATAAAAATAATAACGTATGTGATAATTTAAAATATTAACAATGAAAAAAGAATCAAAGACGATTAAATGAATCTAAATCGTAAATGAGTTGCTATTTTAGTAAACTCAAACTAGAGTGAAAAGCATTTTAGTAGGAACATGTTAAAATCTCTTGTGCTAAGAAAAATAAATAACTTTTAAGCATAATTTTGTAACTGGAATAAATGTATGATAAAATGATTAA
The DNA here is from genome assembly GCF_026930045.1 of Uloborus diversus. Classification (NCBI taxonomy): domain Eukaryota; kingdom Metazoa; phylum Arthropoda; class Arachnida; order Araneae; family Uloboridae; genus Uloborus; species Uloborus diversus. The sequence continues at coordinate 129,709,407 of NC_072738.1, read as the reverse complement.
GTTAAGTATTAATGAAAAAGTAATTATTAGAGTTAATTAAATGGAATGTGATAAATTCAATGAAACTCTTGAAACATATATGCAGTGTTGGAATGTAACTTGAGTGCGCAATTTGCTTACTGGAAAAAATTAATTAAGTTGATTTTTTTAAAATCTGAGAAAATTTGTTAATGATAAGTGTTAATTACTACTACGAGTAAATTGATTGCAAGTTTGACATGATTGCAAAAATTGAAGACATGATAACGTTTTGAAAAATTTGAAGGTTCGATTCCTGTCACTACTTGTGAAAAATTTCTAAGTTTAAAAATATCGGGGGAAAAAAAAAAACGATAAAGTAAAAACAAGCGAGAAAATGATCAAACTCTAAAATATACTAAAAAAAATCGAAATCACGAAAAAATAATCTAAGTCTGAAATGCTTGAAATTAGTTAAAGACTAAAAAGTTAAGAAAATAGTTAAAGACTTAAAATAATTGAAAAACGCTAAAATAGTGAAAAAAAAAAAATCAAAGTGCTAAATGACAGGAAAAAACGTTAAAGTTCAAAATGTGTGAAAGAATATTTAAGTTAATTATTTCTTTGAAAAATTTAACAAGTAAGAAAAAATATTTTGTTGTATGAAAGTCAAAAAAAATTAGTTAAGAAAATTATTTCTTCGAAATTTTTACAAGTTAGAAAAAATATTTGTAAATTTGACAAAGAAAAATGAAATTAGTTAAGAAAATTTAACAAGTTAGAAAAAATAAAAATGATAAAGTTTGAAATGCATGAAAAAGAAAATCAAAGTTTAAAATATATTTCAAGTCCACAAAGCATTGAACCAAATCTAAAATCTCGAATGGGTTGTATTTAAATAAATCTTTACTTAAGTGAAAACTTTGTTATTATGAAAAATAATAATAATGATGATAGTTTCAATTATGAGCTGAAATTCAGTTAATGATATGCCATGATTAGTACTAAAGAGTAAATTAACTGATGGTTTTAAAATTAATTTAATTGTAATATTCGTTGTCATGGTACAGATTCACATTAAGACTGAAAGAGTAATGAAAAATATAGCATAGTGGTTAGCATACGTTTTTGCTAACTCAAAGTTTGGGTGTTCGATTCCCAACTTCAACACTCTGTAAAAATAAAAATAATTAAATTCGTAGAAATAAGAAAAATAAAAATAAACCTCTCAATAGATGGCGCCATGAACGTTAAACACCGCATAAGTTAAAGCATAGCAACAGGTGTTGCCAACCGAAAACTAAAAACTCTGGTTGTCATGACAACAAGTGTTGCCATTCCAAAACCGAAACTCAAACAAGTGTTGCCATCCAAAAAGTAAAAACTTTGTGGATACCATGACAACAAGTTCAAAATATTCTAAGTCCGAAAACGCGGGAAAAATATCTAAAACGCGGGAAAAACCCTCGTCACCTTCTACGGGTTCTCGCGGCGGCCCCGGTCGTGGGGAGGGTCAACCCCAAGGTCGGGAGGGGGTGGGGAGGAAGTGGAGGAGGCGGTGGGAGGAAGAGTGGGAGGGGGAGGCGGATTGCAGATGCATACTACCGCCACCGCCTCCTGTTGCAGAACTCTCATTATTCCCCTACTCATTCTTCCGGAATTTTTTAAAAATGCAAATTCCAAAAAAAAAAAAAAAAAACCTCCGTAATTTGAGATGATCTTCCATGATGTAAGGGGGTGGTGGAGGTTAGGGAATTTATAAAAGAGTGGGTATCTCACATCAATCGCCCCCTCCTTGAATACTTTCTGGATCCGCCCCTTGCGTATACAGGCATTTAAACTCACCGGAAATCGGTTTTTACTGTCTTGCTACTTCTCTACGAGCAGGCTACATTTTTTTTAACTGGTTAAGAGTCAAAAATTCAACCTGAAAGTTGGGGTTTGGAATTTGATGAGGATGTTTTTCAAAAGAAACCAGGCTAGCTGAAATTAAGGGCTAGCTGAAAAAAAAATTAAAGTGGGCATTTTCTAAACACCACGAAATGCTAATTTTATTTCACATTAAAAATAAAATACCTTCTGAAATTAGGCTCTAATGCGTTTTCTGCACCCTGAATAAATAAATTTTTTCTTGATCAACGGTTTTCAGGTAATTTTTTCCACGACTTCATTTTTGATTTTATCGTTTTTGGGATAAAATTCCAAGATGTCCAAGAGTTCTGTTTCCACTCCACTCTACTGAAATGGTTAACCGATCGGATTGAGAAAGCTTACAGTAATTACCAGCAATTAAAAATAATCAAAGAGTCGGAGAAAATTGTTTAATTGTGAATAACAAGTGGCAAATTGGTGAGCATTTTTTATTGACAGCGGGTAAACGGTACACTCAAAGAAATTAACGAATACATTAAACAATAGCAACTAAATAGTGGATCTAAGGTAGAAGTTGATGAAGATTGGGGCAAGTGTGACAGGTCTTTTTTCAATAAACAAGCAGGCAAATGGGATATCGAAAATAAATCATAAATTGCATAACCATTCGGACAAATTTTCACTTTTTCACTGACACATTAAATCACATTCAGTATTTCGACTCAGTTCTATTCAGCAAAAGTTATTTCCCGAAATAAACACCTCACCTAAATCTTTTGTTGATTTTCTTACAAATTGAGATTTAATCTAAAATGTGTGGCAATAAACAGCTTTTACACTACTGCTAAAATGGATGTAAAATAAATAAAAAACAGAGAGAGTCTATTTTAAAATACCAATGTCAATCAAAAACATACTACACTCAGGCCCAGATCTGCGAAACCGCAGGGCCCATGTCCTTAAAGGACCCAACGGCCCAAGAAAATGAAAAAAAAAAAGACAAAAACTAGCACAATGACTTATCAACGTTACAAATACAGTGGCTCCCAAAAGTGTTCGTACACTTTGAAATTTTTTAGTAAAACCAAAATAACTCGAAACTGAATTCGAATGTCATTCTAAATACAACCCATTGGTTTTTTCAAAACATTAACGGATCTACTTTTTGAAATGGGTCAGAAAACGAAGAGACAGAGAAATAACACGCCACAAAAGTCATCGTACACTCAAATATTTTCGAATAAATTCATGATTAAAATTATCATATGCCGTTTTATTATTATTTTTGCATTGTGTTGACCCTTATAAGTCATTTGGTTTTATTTTTTTGTTTATTTATTTCTTAATATTATGCTTATTGCTATAAAATCGCTGGTATTCGTAAAAATCGCAAACACCATTCAAAATTCGAATTTGTTTCCCACAGTTGCGGTAAATTGGTTTGAAATGACTCTAAATTAGTTAATTTATTTGTTTGTATAGTAGATTGTTTGATAAAATGCTTTAAACAAAGGAATCGGACCGAAAACAAGATAAGAAAAGGTCAACCGGCAAAGTTGACAAAACGTGATCAGAGATTTAAAGTTGAAAAAATTATAAAAAATACACATTTGAGTGCTGTAAAAGTTTCTACAGAGTTAAAAAAAAATTTTACGTTTAATTTTCACCTAAAATTTTTCGCCAAGTTCTCTGATTAGCTGGATTAAATGGGGCCTCTTCCCGCAGAAATTTTCTTGTTCGCACGAAAAATACATTTCGTCGCAAAATCAAGGATAAATAAGCTAAAAACGTTTTAGAATTACGTCTTGTTTACAGATAAAAATAAATTCAACATTTTTGGTTAAATTGTTGCATAATTGTAAGTAGTAGAAAAAATTAGGAACTTAATCTTAAACTTAGTTGGATCAGTTAATCACGACGGTGGAGGTGTTCTAGTGTGAGGGTGCATATCAGCATCAGGACTTGGTAGTTTGGAAATTTTTGATGAAATAATGAATCATACTGTTCCTTTAAATATTTTAAAAACCAAATTTGAACTCTTAACCAAAAATTTGGTTATTGGAAACAACTTTGCTTTTTATCAAGATAACGATATGAAGCACTCGGTTTTCAACGTTTGCATCTAGTGTCTCAAAAATCGTCCTAAAATTCAGAAAAAAAACCCTCAATCTCCAGCTTTGAACTTAATGTAACGTATTTAGAGATATCTATAGGCTAGATTACGAAAATACGGCTTTAAAACGAAAATAGAGCTAGAAACAGTAAGACTCGAAGTGTGGTTGAACTTACTCAGAAACTACGCAAAAAAAAGGAAAGAAAAAGAATGAAATCTATTCCCAGACGTTTAAATGGTGTTATGAATACTGTATAATATTTTGCTAATTAATAACTTAATAAAAGGTTAGATTATTCAATAATAAATAGACATTTTATAAAGTGTACGAAGACTTTTGTGACATAGAATTTCCGGCACTTTTTGGTGTTTGATTTTTTAAAAATTAAGTTTTAATATTTTTTAAAAACTTTTCATGTAGTTTTGGTAAAAATTAATCATAGATCTTATAATTAAATACCTATTCCGAAATATTAATTCTAACCAATGGATTGGGACCTATTTCGTTGAAAGTCGTAGGTGTACGAAGACTTTTGGGAACCACTGTATGCACTGTTGCCCTCTGGGGAGGGCCCTTTCAAATTTTGTTAGGGGGCCCAAAATTTATAGATCCGGGCCTGACTACACAAATCTGTTCAAAATAAACTTTTTAAAAGTGTAGATAGAACGCTTAAGTTTTTCTTCGCCACGAAATATTCCTAATTTTTAATTCCAATTTTGAAGTAACTGTTGCCCTTGCCATACATTTTTTTCTAATTTGAATTCTAAAAGAACAAGCTGCCACTAATCAGCAGAGAAAGAACAAAACAGACATGCCCAATTTTTCCTTACGGGGAATTTAACGAAAACGAGAAATCTCCCTTTTACTCCCGCGAACAAGTCCATTTAACCTTGAAAGTTCCGACTCGACCACTCTTTTCATTTTTTTTTTTTTCTTTTCATTTTTACAGTACCTATCTCAAACGAATTGCGTAATCGGAGAGTTGATTCGGATTCCCGCGCTGTGGGCTCCACATTCTGCCTCCATTCACTTCACTTCGCATTTGTTGTTCAATTTAAAGGATTTTTTTCTTCTTCTTTTTAATCTGTATTGGCAATCTTTTGTGCATATTTATTCAATGTTACTCTTTCTTTTGTACTTTATTTGAAAACAAGCTTCGTTCCGCGACAATGCTTCAGCCTCTAAAGAGTGAGATATTTTTGTAAAGCGCCTATTAAGTATTCGCTTACGTACTTAATTTTTTTCAACAAAACTAGCCGATGTTTTCAGAGTTTTGTCTTGATGAATCAAATAAATAGCTGCAAAATACTTGTTTTGTTTTAATATCTGCATTCATTCGCAATTCTGACAAACTGTAGGGGGCGCTGCAGTATCTGGTTAATGGCGGCCGAAAGAGGTAAAAAAAAATGCCGTAACTTATAACTTGTTTATAAGCTTAGTGATTGACAGTAATTTTTCATCGTGTTTATGGCGTTTTTTATTTTATATTTTTTTGAAATTACACACCACAAATTGCTTGAAGCGTATATTTTTCTCCAAAGGAAATACGTGGAACGGAATGTATCACCTTATTCGATAGTTTTTTTAGTCAACGAAAGGTATCGTATTCAAGCTATAGAATTGCGATCAAATCTAAAAGTTTGAAAGTTGATCTTTTATTATTATTTTTTATTTTTTTAAACACTACACAATTTTACATAAAAAGTAGTCGAAAACTTTGTACTGCATAGTGAATAAAATATGACAACGTATATAAAGTACAAATTCAGAATGAAAAAAGGTTAAAAGACCAGCAAACAGCTGTTTCGGCACTCTAAAATAACCTTGACGTCATCGTTTCCGATACTGCTCTCATATCTTTTACAACTCGTCTCTCATTCCATTGTTCGCCTCGACTGTGTTTTAGTCGGGTTGAACCTGTCTTCGTTTTTAATTGCACTGATGGTGGCACTTGTATTTCAGGGTGCCGAAACAGCTGTTTGCTGGTCTTTTAACCTTTTTTCATTCTGAATTTGTACTTTATATACGTTGTCATATTTTATTCACTACACAAATTTATTGCTTTTGAAGAATTAAAACATGATTTGGCACCAAATGCAATCATCCATTAGAATGATTCCGGGAAAAAAATGTTACTCAATTCATTCTGGTTTTAATACAAAATATCCTAACTTTATAAGTGCACGAGTTTTAATACATACCTGTATCTATTTTTATCATTGTCATACCGTACTAACCGATCTTTAGACCGGTTAGTGGTACGTTTAGTGTTAATTACACAGTTGCAGAGTGAAAAAAATAAATAAATAAACTTTTCTAACTTTACAAGACTAAAAAAAAGGAAAGAGAGAAAGAGAGAGAAATGCTTTCAACAAAATTTTGTAGTGGAGAAAAGAGTTGATTTTTTATTTTTATTTCATTATTTTCATTTTTAAGGCAAAAAAGCACAAATCTTCAGCGCAATCGTGAACACAGAAGTATGGCATCACCTATTTTTTTTGATAGTTTCGATAAGGGAATTAATAACCTTCTCCTTTTTGAAGTCTGTTAAAAAGCATAGACATGGCATTTAGGTTAGCCGCATTAATGAAGCTCATTGTTTTGTTTAACGTAGCTTTAACTAGATTCGTAACAATAAAATAAATTAACAAGCGCCACATACTCTTAATGATGTTATCAGACAACTGAAATGCAAACATGGCAATATGATTATTTGCTAGTTGAAAGTCAGAATATTTCTAATCAATGCAATTCAAAATGTGAAACACATGTCGTAATCTTGTTAGTAATTTCAAGCAAAGATATTTCTTGTTGTTTGAACATTGTGTTTAACAGTACAAAGCATAACCTTTTTTTCAAGTGAAAATAAAATGAAGATGGTTCTATCTAAGGCTCCCATAACTAGGGAGCCGACGCTTCCGCCATTTTGGGTAAAATAGTCGTCTGCTCTTGATCCATTACCATTGAGATAGACAGGGCGGATCCAGAAATTTTCTTAATAAAATGTAAAAATTATTATTTCGAAACAAAAATATCATTTTCTTAAACAAGGAAATCAACATGCTTACGTGAAACTGATAATTTAAAACAGAAAAATGTGTGTGTGTGTGCGACTTTTCGCTGGTTTTCCTTTTTCAACGAATGCAGATTTTTACACTGTTTCAAACAAAAGCCTAAATTTCTGCTGAACTTAAAGCCCAATATGATTTGTTGTTGTATCATCTGAAAGCTAGTAAAATGGGTCAGTTTTTGCTAGATTTGTCCGATAGTAGCTCATACGGTTGTTTTTGAAAATGTCGATGGAAAACTGGCACAATTTCAATTCCGAGTGTCTCCAATGTTTCAAGTCTTGTAGCTCGCTGTAAAATGTGTAAAATGTCATTTTGTAGGATTTAGTCTGCTTTTTCCAAATATATACTTATTTTGAGTATAGATTTTACAGGAATTTCAGAAATGGATAGTTTTCTCAGAATTTTGTTTTTATACTCATTTTCCTTATACCTACCATAACTCGGATACGGTTAAGGATTGGACACGATAATAGGTGGTTCTATGCTCCGCATGTGCTCTTCTATCACCCCCTTTCGTACGGCAGATTGGATCAAACTCACCCTGTATTGCATATTAATTAATAATTGCGTGTGAAAGTTCAGTCAGCCTGAACACTTCAAGCATAATGTAAAAATATAAACAAAAAATATTATCTATTGCATTTTATTTGTTTTGCATTAACTTTGACTTGAACTATTTTTTGAGTAACCATAACAGCTGTTTCGGGATTTTAATTGAAAAGGGGTGGAACAATCAAGTAAATGAACAAAACCAAAGGACAAACGCAAAATTTTGTAAACGCTTTCTTCCTGAAGTTGCACATAGCGAAGACACAATTGCCAATTCCTCAATGAAAAACTTTTGAATCACTGCATTTTTTTTTCTTCAAAATATTATGAGCTACCATACATACATAAATATATATATATACAAGAAAAAAAAGTTGATTCATCATCATGATGCAAAAGCTGTCCAACATTTCTTGCTTGTTTTCGCTTTCCTCTCTGCAAAAATAACATATTACGAACGTAAAGCGAAAGGGGATAGGAGTTATCCCTGAATAGAAAATGTTACTGGAAGGAGGTAGGGGAAAAAAGAGGAGAGGAAGAAAAAAATAATAATAACCACAGGACCTCTCGCTTGATCCCTGCATTCCACAGCGGACGTCCTTGAATGTAGGGAAATCTTCGCTCCTCTTCACTCACACCCACACAGGATTCATTCCACTCAATTTGAATTTACCCCTTGCCAGAATTGAAGCGTGCAACTGATAAAGTGGATACAGCACAACCAGGTTTACCCGGACTCACTGGAACCATTGTGCTTGTAGTATTTTTATCTGCATATTTATTTATACATAGCGGCATCCCGCAGTAGAAAATTAAAAGGTCATTTGGTTCGCCTGTATATTTACAAATAATGGATGATGAATTTCTCGCCAATTTGCTAGGTTAATTTCCTCGCCCATGTTATGGTCATTTGCTCGACCGCGTTATGGTATTTGCTCGTCCATGTTATGGTAATTTACTCGTCCATGTTATAGTAATTTACTCGTCCATGTTATAGTAATTTGCTCGGTAAAATGTTTTTAAAATTGGAATAGGAAAGGAACAAAATCGAATTTTCGAAAAACCTCTTCGATGTGCACACCCCCATGCTACAAACTAATTTTGTGTCAAATTTCGTGAAAATCGACCGAACGGTCTAAAATCTATGCACGTCACAGAGATCCAGACATTGAGACAGAGAGACTTTTAGCTTTATTATTAGTAAAGATGACTTATGAAGATACTCGATGAAGGTAGGTCAACCTAAGTCGGATATTAGGCTAAAACAGCGGGTTCCCAAACCTTTTTAGGGTATTCCCCATGAGGTGAGTATTATATTAGCAAATACCCTCAAAGATTTAGTCTAAAACAAAAAACACTATTGCATTTTTCCTCGATAAAAATAAGAAAAATAAACACTTTAAGTAAATTTCAATAATTCAGAAAGAAAAAACTTTTTTTTAAAGTAATTTTTCTTGAAATCAAGAAGTAGTTCATAAGCAGGTGTTCCCCGGTGGTAGGTCTTGGGGTCACTGAGATCTTCCAAAAGTTTCCGTATTCGGTAATTTTGTCTGACGATTTGGCAAAATTTTCATCATTGGGCAAAATTAAAAGTTCGAATCGGCAAAAGTATCATTATTTGGCAAAATTAAGAGTTCTGTTCGGATAAATTATCATAATTCGGCTAAATTTGGAGTTCCATTCGGCAAATTCAGAATTTCTGTACTTTCAAAAATGTAAGTTCGGAGTGCCCCTGCTAAACAAGGCGATTAACTTATGAAAATTTCTTTATTTTTGGTGCAATTACGGCCAACGCACGTCGTTCAATCGTGCTTCAAATTAAGATTTACTAATAATTTTACTTATCATTAATGATTGCAGATTATGTTATTATGTAGTTAATTAGATTTGAGAGACATGATTTTGTTGATAATTTTGCTTTGTTACCAAACGATGATCCAATCCTTGTATATTTATCTTTACACCACAGAAAATCCCATTTTACCCCATGGGGGTAGTAACACCTAGGTTGGAGACTACTGGATTAAAATACATCAAGTAGAATTATTACTGCTTTCTGTATCAAGTACCAGATACATGGCAGTAACAAAAAGGACTTAATATGGATTCTTTGGTTCGTAAGAATCAAGGAATAATATCAAGTAGATATTATTGAACGCTTTCTGGAAATATGTTAAATACATGAAAAGACACTCTTAACGATTGCCGATATACTTTATAAGCACGTTCAGTTAATCTTTAAACTGGGAACTAAAAATATTTTTCACAACAGTGAGAAGTTTGCATTCGTGCAACTTGTAGCAATTCAGGAAACTTTTTGACGATGATTCTTGGTTTTTTCAGGAAGTGGATGAAAACCATCGAAACCCCAAGACATTACACGGAAATACTCAGTAAGTTTAGGTTTTTTTTTTTTTTTTTTTTTTTTTTTTTACGGTGTAGTCCACGAAAAAAGGCAAGTAGTCATTCTCACCAGGCGCAATGGCAGTAGTCAACTTCAAATTTGAACTTTTGTCTTCATCTTTTAACCTTTGTTGTAATATTTTTAAAATCTTTTTTTTTTTTTTAGAACACTGAATTATTGAGCAGAAATAAAATTTGTACTCGACATGAATCAAACTTATTTCTTGCTCAATAAGTAGTAAATGATAACTTGTATTCGCAAAAAAATTATCATTAATTAAACGGGGAAAAAATGATTTTTTTTCTCGCGCTTTTGTTTTCAAATTAAAAAATGCTCTTTCATATCTTCTTAAAATAAATAAATAAACACAGGAATAAAAGAGGAAATGGAAACGTCAAGAAACAACCAGAGCAAAGTGCACAAAACCTATTTAATTAATCAATTTAAATTAAACATCAGGTTCAAGTAACGGATGTGTAAAAACATTTTTTTAATTAAAAAAATACTAGTATTGTTGGGAAGTTTTAAAGGCTAATTCCTTACCAACATTAAATATTTGCATCAATTTTAATATTATTTCGCGTGGGAGTCTGAGAGGTCCTGAGGAACTATGGTCCACTTAAATTCTATTATCCTTCCCTCAAGCTTGGAAACAGTACGTCGGGGAACAAAGAAGGAAAAAAAAAAAAAACAGCAGAAGAATAAATAAAAGCAGAAAGAAGTGAAAGAAAAGAGTCCCTAAATCCGATGCCCAAACGCATTCCTGTAGTTTCTTCAGCCAACGCATGCCCGTCAATCTGAATAATACAGATCCCAGCATGGAGGCTCAAGCGCACCTGCTCAGCTGAAGAACAAGAGAAGTTCTTGATGGAGAAAAGCTGCAGGAATCGCATCCTTTCTTGAATGGTTCAGAAGAAATCTTTTCAGTTGGTACAAAATGTCTCTACTACGCATGCGAAGGCGTTAAGGTCTTTGGGGTTCACACACGAGTAGTGTCGATGGTTCTTTGGGACCACCATATAGAGTCAGGTGCTGATTAAAGCACGGTCCTACGGGTCAGTGGATCTGGGCAGGGCACTAAGATAGGGTTAAATATCCTTCTCCTTTCCCTTTTTTGAAACAACTAAGGTAAAATACACCAATAGTAGCCACAGTGAAGTATATTTTAAAAATGTGGGTCGACAATATTAATTACCTCTCTTGAAACTCAATGAGCATTATATATATCTGTTAAATATATCTGTTATATGTCTCTTCCTTAATCCTCTCATTTCCTAAAAATGCCGAAATTTCAATTTGTTCAATTTTTGTCCATTTTTTCCCAAACCTCAAATTTGGTCAACATTTGCCATTATTGGCAGAGTTGGGCAAATTTTAATTGCATGTACAATTAAAGATCAACAATTAATTAATTGGTAAACGTAACCACAACAACTAACAATTAATCAATTGTAATTGCAGTAAACAACAATTAATTAACTGTTTATTTGCAGTTTACTAGTTAACAATTAATTAATTGTTAATTGTTATTTACTATAATTAACAACTGCCAATTGTTTTGTGAATTTTAATAAAAACTAACTCTTAAAAAAATTACTGGTTTTGTGTAATATACTGTACAGGAGACAGGTTGACGTGGACGCTGGACGGGTACAATATTACTATCTAACTATTTAAATACACATGTTAGAAACAAATAAAAGATCAATGCACAACAGTAACTTTATTATGAGCAATAAATTATTCACTGCAGCATATGACTTTTCTCAAAAAATCTTATGGCTCCAGCAACATTTCCTCAGAAAAGGTATGTTTCAATTGAAAATTCAAAAATATTTTTTTCCGTACTCATAAAACATCTGAGAGAAATTACAGAAAGGTATCTTAATTACACGATTTAAAAATTAAAAAAAAATAAAACAGAGCGGTCTCTGAAACCTCACGCCCCCTGGGATATCCTTCTTTCTCACCTCCCCTATTACGGGCTAAACTAAAACAATGATTTACACAAACTTAAAACAGAAACATTTACGTGTGGAAAAAGCTTGCCAAGACGAGACTAGTTCACGCGCGCGCGGGCAATTGGTACTGAACGAAAACACGAAATTGAAAAATACTTCGGATTCTGTACCCTGCGCTGTACCTGTTGATACATAAAGTTAATTGTTAGGTTTAATTGTTACATAAAACAATTTAAAAAATAATTGCAATTATTTTAATTGTGAAAAAGATTAATGTACATTAATCCAATTAAATTAATCGCAAAGTACAATTAATAGTTTAATTGCAATTAATTTAATTGCAATTACTTTTTAATCAATTAACAAGGCAATTGAAAAAATAATTTATTAATGCGCAACACTGATTAGTAGTCACTCCAAAATCTGAAGATTTCAGTATAGTAACCATCTGACATTCTCCCATCTAAAAAATCTACATTACTTACTACAAACTTAAATAACTGATGAATAAAATTGATTCAATATGATAATTACATTAAGTACCAATAAAAAATCACATTATTATTGTTCATTTCTTTCTTCAAAATATATAAGGAAACTTGAAGTGGCCACTACTGAAGCACAGGTCATTACTAGTGTTTTACCTCACATACTTGGAAAATGTGTGGATTTTCTTGTGAGAGGGGCACAAAATTTTACCAGAATCAGGACAACCCCTTTTGCTTGACCGAACCCTGATTATAGCAATTATTCTTATCTCCATAGAGACAAATGATCTAAAGCAAAGTTCGAAGTTGACAGCTATTAGGAGTATTTTACTCTTATTAATTTTGACGACCGCGACTTTACAGCTTGTCGTTATTTCTAATACCTAACTTTTCGTAAAAAATATTAGCTGAAGACCATAATTTTAATGACTGAGCCGCTTATCCGGTATTTTATTTCGCTGAACGATCATCAAATTAGGCATTTGTACGCATGATTACACTTAAATAACATTGCCAGTTTTTCAAAAGTTTTAAATGTAAATTGGATTTAAAACACCGGTTGGCTTACCTATTCAAAATTTTGTCAGTAAAGCTGTGTAATTTTGAGACATTTTTTAACAAATACATACCTACCGTAACCTTTAGCAGGTCACTGACCGCTTAAACAACATGAATTATTTTAAAAATGCACCGAAGTGGAATATTTTAGCAGCTAAAAGAAAAGATGTTGATACCTAATTTTCGCTTCCTAACTTCGAATTCAAACCCTTCCTAAGGCCCTACAACTAAGGGCAGCTCCTACATATGCCTTAGTTACAGGTGTCTCCAGCATTTTTTACTCAAAGGCCACGTTGTAAAATTTTTGGAGGCAAGGTGGGCCAGCAATCGAAGGGCTGACATTTCAATAAATAAATTAAATCCACTTTATACAATTAAAAAAAAATGCTTAACCCAATGCTTAATACACATTTAGAATTTCTTTTACAAAGAAATTTTCTGTAGTAATTAACAATTAGATTTTTTTTTTCTCACAGAAATTTAGCTAAAAACCAGAATATTCACAACAAAATCATTTTATAATCCCTCAAAACTGTTAACTGAGTGTTTTTATCTCTCAGCGCAGAACAAGCAATATTAGCTAACTCACAAAGTCAACATCAGCAATTCATGAATCCTCGATGATTGACCCATGCATTAACCGGAAGACAACCAAAATAGAGCATGCAAAACCAAAATATCTTACGCAAAGTCAACTAGCAGAAATGCATGATTCCACAATACAAATACAAAAGTGACGACCAGCAACAGGCTCTGGGCCCAGCTAGACCTATGCATGAAGCAGAAGACAAGCAAAATACAAACAAGCAATGTTAGCTTACGCAAAGGTTATGAATCCAGAATTGCTGAAAAACTCATAAACCAGAAGACTAACAAAATACAACAAGCAGTTTTGCATTATACAAAGTGAACTATGAGGAGTACACGAATCAACAACGGTAACGGTTGACGCACTCATGAACCAGAAGACAAACAAAATTTAAACAAGCAACGTCGTTTGACGCAAAGTCAACTATCGACAATATCATGATCCACAATGATTGACGTAAGCATGAACCAAATGACATACAAATCACAAGCAAGCAATGTTGGCTTACGCAAAGTCAACTTTCAATAGTACATGAATCCACAATAGTTGCACGCATGAACCAGAAGACAAACAAAATACAAACCAGCCATATTGTTTGATGCTAAGTTATCCAATAACAACACATGATTCCACAATGGTTAATGTATACAATGCATGAACCAGAATGGCTAGGACCATGCAAATCATAACACAAGCAAAGTTGGCTTATGCAAAGTCAACTATCGGCAATACATGAATCCACAATAGTTGACCCACGCATGAACCAGAAAATAAAACAAAATGATTCTGCTTGAGAACTTTGTAACTGATCATAACCCATCAATTTGACACATGACATTTTAAATGTTCCCGCGAGCGGTTTTTCGTACGACGGATTTTCTCCCGCAAGCGAACAAAATGTCGTCGAACACAGGATTGAAGTGTCGGGTCAGTTCCGTGGGGATGTTCTGTTGCAGAGTAAGAACAAAAACATAGCCTTGCGCACCACTTAACATATCATCTTCATTATTTGAAAATGTCAAAAAGATCGATCGACATTAGGTGGCCTCTTATTAGATTTCATTTGTTTGCGAATCTCGTTTGTACAGATTGCATATCTCGTTGACGGGAAGATGTTTAGAAAAAAAAAATTACAATAATAATCTAAGGGAATTAGAATCGACTGTAGGAGAGAAAAGACAGTGTTTGTACTCCAAATTCCTCTAAATGAAAAGGAAGACTAGATTTTGAAATCATATCACGTACACAGGAATAACTTATTTAATCAAAACTTTTCTTGACAATGATATGCCATCAAGAGATTTTGAGTAGTAATATCTATTCTGTTATTGATGAATGTAGTGAATTGCATTTTTAAAGCAAATGAGGAAACATGAAGATTACTGAAATGGCGCAGGTGTGTATTTTTCAGAGATAGCTTAAGCTGCTACGGTCATCGAACACTTGAAAAATACATATAAAGAAATAATAAACTGAACATAAATAACAGTTCATATTCTAGTTTGATTAAAGCTATAGTGACGAATATCGTTTATTAATTAAACTACAACACAATTTCATAGTGTTGAGTTTGGCTGTCAGCCATGAACAACTTGGCTCCAGCCAGGCCCGTGTCCAGGATTTCACAAAGGGAGGGGTTTCAAAGAGCTTTTAAAAATCATTTCTCGCAGTGGCATGAAAACACCTCTTGTACCAAATAATTCATTTCTGTTTTATGGTTATAATCAAGCAATGGAGTACTTTATGGGTCAGAGCCATTGATTTTAAGTCGCATTCAAGGGCGCCCATATGCAAAATTTTAAGGGGGGCTCAAACATTTTCCCCATGTTTAGCGGAATATTTTCCCCATGGAAACCGATTTCGGTACAGATTAGAGATATTAAAATTTGAAATTTTTAATAACTTATTCATAATGGCTAGAAAATAAATTTTTATACATCTTTGTAAAGAAAAAAGCACTAAAAGCAAGGAAGTTCTCATTCCTAAGAGGGGCTGGAGCCCTCCTTGCCCCCCTATATCGGCGCCCTTGGGCGCATTACTATTCCTAGGAAGAGATAACAAGTATAGTATTACATACATGTAGGGACGTTTGTGACCCCTTCCCTATTTCTCCAAATTCCGGCTGCGCTAGTGGATATAATGTTGTTTTACAGCTTCTTCAGAATCAAGCCTTTTTATCTGTTAAATTGCATATTGCAAATATTGCATTGCATATTGCAAAAGGTATTAAAAATTTCGCGGAAATATATATATATTTTTCTTACATGCTGTGTACCAAAAAATATTCCCATTGGATGTTTTGTATTGTCAGTCTATTCAGTGGTTCTTTTTCTTTTGCAACTGGTTTTCTAAAATATAATTTCAGTTGGTGAAGAGTGGGCACTCGTAAATTGCAGAAAAAAATCAAAGAAAATGACTTAAAAAAAGAGCACTGATATAAACATTAACACTATATCTAAGTTAAATAGAATTTCCTTCTTATTGCTTTTTATCATTATTTTCCCCCAATGGGAGGGGTTTAACCCCTAAAACCCTCCCCTTGGACACGGCCCTGGCTCCAGCACATTGAGCTATCCAGGTTTCCAACATGAAATTGCGGTAGTTTGCACTTAATGGCTCTCTTATTAGAATTTTTTTAATTTCTTCGGAAGGGAAAAATCGTGGTCTTTGTTCGAAGCCTGAATAGCACTGAAGCAACCATGTCCTTGTCGAAAGTTGAAACGCGGCAAATGCGGACCACAATAAACATGGGTGAATAAATTAATTTGATTTTTGTGATGAGTTATGAAATTAATAAACAGTAAGAAATACAACGTACATGAAACACAAATTAGCAAATGGTTGCAGTCATGTGCTTCGAAGTTTCAAGGAACCCCTTTTTCAATGCAAAAAGGGAAAACTTTGTGATGTAAAGTCATCCAAGAAAATCAACGATGTAAAACAAGAAAGTATCCATAGTAAAAGTAAAAGTTGAGAAATAACTAAACGACCAAGAAAAATTAAATCAGGAGTCAAAATTTTTCTGTGTTGTTTAGCTATTTCTCAATTTTTACTATTTACGACGTCTCATCTTCAACCTCGTTGTTTTTCTCGGATGATTTTGCATCCCAAAGCTTATACTTTTTATTTCGAAAAAGGGGTTCCTTGAAACCTTAAAACACGTGTGAGCAACCAATTGCTGATTTTTGCTTTTTGTACGTTGTATTTCTCACTGTTAGTTTATTGCACAAAGGTATTTATTAATTTCATATAAAATTAACATTTCATTAAAAAAAAAATATCTGAAACTATTATATTTCCGTGAAGAACTAATTTTGAGAGACTTTCTTACGGTTAGGCAAAATTTGCACCAAAATACTTAACAGAGAAAGAGCCATTGATAAAAGCACTGCTGAAAGAACAAAAGATCCGAGTTGCTGGAAGGGAGCAGAAACATTTTTATCATCCGAACCATCGGTCAACCAATTTTTAATGGCTCTTTCTCTTTTTTTTTTTTTTTTTTGGATTTAGCGGAATTACATTTGTTTCTTCTTTATGCAGTTATTAAGTTTTTGTGAAATTAGAGAATCGGAAGGCAAGTACTGTCCTGGAATGAAAAAACTCCAGAATCTCTTTGATAACTCCTTTAAGAATAAACAAATGCAATTTCTGAAAATCCGCACAACATCCAATGCGGATCTTGATATTCTCAACATAGAAAAAGCCATTGACAAAAGCACAGATGAAATGACAAGAGATCAAAAACGTTGGAAGGGGCAGAAGCATTCTTATTAACCGAACCATCGGTCCACCAATTTTTAATGTCTCTTTCTCTTTTCTTGGATTTAGCGAAATTACATTTGTTTCTTATTTAGGAAGTTTTTAAAATGTTTGTGAAATTTGAGAATCGGAATGCAAGTATTGTCCTAGAATGAAAAAACTCCAGAATCTCTTTGATAACTCCTTTAAGAATAAACAAATGCAATTTCTGAAAATCCGAACAACATCCGATGTGGATTTTGATATTCTCAACAGAGAAAAAGCCCTTGACAAAAGCACAGATGAAATGACAAGAGATCAAAGTCGTTGGAAGGGGTAGAAACATTCTTATTATCCGAACCATCGGTCCACCAATTTTTAATGGCTCTTTCTCTTTTCTTGGATTTAGCGAAATTACATTTGTTTCTTATTTAGAAAGTTTTTAAATTTTTGTGAAATTTGAGAATCAGAAGGCAAGTACTGTCCTGGAATGAAAAAACTCCAGAATCTCTTTGATAACTCCTTTAAGAATAAACAAATGCAATTTCTGAAAATCCGAACAACATCAAATACGGATTTTAATACTTCAAACAGAGAAAGAGCCATTGACAAAAGCACAGCTGAAATGACAAGAGATCGAAGTCGCTGGAAGGGGCAGAAACATTCTTATCAGCCTGATCATCGGAACAGGTCAGCTGCGCAATTCCAACGCCCGAGGATCCCCCCCCCCCCCCCCCCCATCGACTAACCCCAATCTCAACTCTCGGCAAGAGATGGGAGAGCTTCTAATTCCGCGTCCCAATCAAAAGAAAAAGAAAAAGATGTAAAAATTGTCACCAAGGCGCCACGGGCTCATGCATGACTTATTGCATTTTTAATCGATTCGGGGGAAGTCCAACTTCTTTTTATGCAGGAAACGTCGCTAGTTTTGAAATTAGTACGTCAGTAAGCATGTGGACGGATTCTTGTTCTCGGACAGCGGTTGATCGGGTCAAGTATTTCTAATTGTCCACTGAACTCAGGAACGAATTTGAATGGGAGCTCACTGGAGTTGAGCTTATGTACTTCTTGACAATTTTACGTGAATCAGTTATCTTCGATTTTTCCGATTCGGGGGAAAAAGTTGAAACTGCCACCTAGGGTGGTTTAAAAAAACTTTTTTTCAGCTAGAGTCCAGGACACCCGCTATTTTTTTTAAGACTTACTGATAGTATTAAGCTGTTTAAGTCTTAGCTTTTTGCTCAAATTTTATTCGGTGCTCAATGTTCGTTTTTTACTTCCTTTTAAAAAAAAAAGGAAGTATTGTATTCGCGAAAAAATTTTCACTCAAAAATCAGCCTTAATTTCCATTTTGCTCACCCCCAAATGAATGTTGAGTTTATTTTTCAACCCGACCACACGTGGATAGATGTCTAGGAACGTACAGACACCCGAAATATCCATTTTGACAATCCCCGAGTTAATTACAGCGAGTTTTCTCGTGACGTCTGTATGTACGTGTGTATGTGTGTATGTATGTCGCATAACTCAAGAACGGAATGTCCTAAAGCTGAAATTTGGTACTTAGACTCCTAGTGGGGTCTAGTTGTGCACCTCCCTTTTTGGTTGCATTCGAATGCTTCAAAGGGGGTCTTTTGCCCCTTTTTGGGGTGAAATCATTGTTAATTTCGATGTAAACTCAAGTAGTGTTATAATTTGGCGGACACTTGGCAATATATCGCCAGTGTTTTGGTGGCCAAGTTTTGTCGCCAACTTAACGATAAATTTGGCGATTTTTTTTTTTTTTAATCTGGTTTCAATTTGGCCACTGTTGGTGGTATTTAGAGAAACTATTGAATCACATTAAAACCGCCAATAATGAGAAAATGACATTAAATTGGAGCAAAAGGAACTCATGTGATGCACACATCAGCTCGTTAGACATTATAATCCGCTTCAATACCCTTCGGCTTCTTTCACGAAGCTTCTTTTTCCATCCACTATTTTCTTTTGCCGAGCTTGTCTTACCGTGCTGTGTGTATGCTGTCATGTCTTTAGATACTGCACCTCGAGAAACGCCAAAAAGTTGAGCTGTTTCAGCTACACTTGCTCCAGCTAGACGTGCTCCAACAATTTGGCCTCTTTTAAAATTTAAGAGTTCCGACATTTCACGCGCTTGAAAAAAAATCCTAGACGTCCAGAACTTCAATTGAGCCACCATAAAACCAGAATAAATACATTGCTACTTATAAAAAAAAAACCAGACATCTAATTATATTCTTTATTACTTATGAAGTACAATCAACAATGTCACTTTTATTCACAGGTATTTCCATTATTTTGAAAATTAACTGTATATATACACACACAGTCGGACCCCGATTAGCGAATTTATCGGGGCCGAAACTTTTATTCGTTAAATCGAGGTTATTCGTAATATCGGGGTGCAAAAATTTTTCTTTAATAAATGCACTTATTTTTTTTAAAACCTTAATAAGCAACTGCACAAAATGATCCATAATTAGAAAGTGTTCTTTTTTCTTCAACATTCCGCGATTTATTACAAACTAGTTAATTTGAAGATTTGTTGTACTGAGTAATAGATTTTGACAATTTTCTTGATACTTGACTCGAAATAGTTCTCTTTCGAATTTATGGATTCGAATTAATGGAGAGAAGAAAATATTGTGTCATTTGCAGCCTGCTACATGAGATATATTTTTACAGTTTCTATTTCATGCAAAGCATTTAAGAAAGTGTTAATGAGAGTTTCATAATCGTTTTCTGCATCACTGGTTGCCCACTCGACCGTCAAATATTGCTAATCCCAAGAAAAGACTATTTCTGCTTCGCTCAAAATGGATATATCATTTGGAAAACAATCCAGTATTTCCTAACTCAAATTAACAAAAAAAAAAAAAAAAAATCGGCCTTTAAAATAAATCGTTAATTCGGTGTTTATTATTCGGTAAATAGGGGGTTTTGCCTTCATTTTAGTCGGAAAAACGAAAAATTCGCTAAAACGCGAAATTTGTTAAATAGAGGTTCGTTAAATCGGGGTCCGAGGCTGCCTCTTAATTTTGATGGAAAAAGTTTTACCACTAATTAATGCCCATTTGTCCTCGTTAAGGCAATTTATTTTTGAGGTGGCAGTTGGGTGACGATTGACAGATTATGTTTAAATCGTTACTGTTTTTACTTAGTCGCCTTGTGACCGGTGGCGACCGCTAATTTTACCTTTTAGATAGCTGTCAGGTGCCGGACGCAAATAGAACGTTACTTCATGGAGTGACATTTTTATTCTCTTGTAAATGCACAGGAAATACCCAAAAATCGGATAATCACAATGATAAGTAATAATTTTTATTATCTTGTAAATGAACAAAAAAAAAAAAAAAAAAAACTTTGAATTTTGACATCTTGAATTCAAATTATGTTTTTCGCACTCACAAGTGTGTGTATGTAGGCGTGTGTGTTTGTGTGTGGGGGTATGTGTGTTTGTGTGTAGGCATATGTGTTTGTGTCTGTGTGCTGGCATAAGTGTGTGGGTAGTTGTGTATGAATGTGTGTAGGCATATGTGTTTGTGTCTGTGTGCAGGCATGAATGTGTGGGTAGTTGTGTGTGTGTGTAGGTGTCTGTATGTATGCGTGTGTATATGTGTATGTGTGTATGTGTTTGTGTATGTGTGTAGGTGTATGTGTGGGTAGGTGTATGTGTGTGCAGGTGTATGTGTGTGTATGTGTTAGTGTGTGTGTGTGAGTGTGTGTATGTGTGTGTAGTTGTGTATGTATGCGCGTGTGTGTAGGACATGGATGCAACCTGGAGACGGCTTTCGCTATAGGAGCAGCATCGTGAGGAGCCGGTCGACGGTGACAGGGTGCGGAGGGTGGCGGTGGGAAAATAAAAAGATAGGACATCAAAACAGTCAAATGAGAACAATAAACAATCGTGATTGCTCAAAAAAAAAAAAAAAAACAATATCGGATAATCAAATGCTTAAAATGATGAATAATATTATTTATTTCTTTAAAATGCACAAAAAAAAAAAAGTCCCCCAAAATAGGAGAATCAAATAGCTTGTTAACATTGATAAGTAATATTTTTTATTATCTTGTAAATGCACAAAAAAGAAAAAAAAAGATAAATAAATGCTTTGCAATGGTGAAAAAATTATTTATTCTCTTGTATATGCACAAAACAAAGTCCCTCAAAAATAGGAGAATCAAATAATTAACAATGATGAGTAATATTTTTTATTATCTTATAAATGATCAAAAAAAAAAATCCCCAAAAATCGAAAAATCAAATGCTTAGCAATGATGAATAATATTATTTATTCTCTTGTATATGCACAAAAGAAAAAAAAGTCCCCCCCCCCCCAAAAAAAAAAATAGGAGAATCAAATAGTTAATAATGATGAGTTATATTTTTTATTATCTTGTAAATGCGTAAAAAAAATAAATAAATAAAAAACCCTCAAAAATCGGATAACCAAACAATGACGAGTAATATTTTTTCTTTTGTAAATGCACGGAAGAAAAAATCCCCAAAAATTGGATAATCAAATAACTAAAAAACCGCACGGATAAGCCCAACACGAACAATCAGGGGTTGACTGTAAATTAAACTTCTTTTCCTTCCTTCCCACTCGACCAGAAAGAAGGAACTCCGTATACGTAACATCCCTGGCGACGTTTCATAACTGACAAGAAGAGGAGAGAACCTATGATTCACCTTGGTCAACTGTCATTCCAGAAGGGTCGTTTGTTGAAGATCCAGATCGACCCCCCCCCCCCCCCCCCCCCCCCCCCGCGGATGCCCCTTCTCTCGCTGAGGCGTCGTTGGGACTACTTTCGGATCTTTCAGTCTGCCAATAAGTGGTCTTGCACGTAGGTATTTCCCGCCTATTTAATAAGCAAGTGAAGAATTGCTCCGGGCACACAATTTTTTGTTTTATATTTTATTTTTATTATATTTCTCATTGCTTGATTTCCTTCTGAGTGTTATGACAGTATTGGAGTCATCTAGGGTAAATTGAGCCATGTGGGTTAACCTAGCACCATTTTATATTGTTGATTTCTTAAGTTAGGGTCAGTGGGGTAAAGCGGGTCTGTATTGAAAAACGCTCATTTTCTATTCAGTAAGGTACCGCCCTATAGCCAGGGCTAAGGCAGAAATACATGAAATACACCGCCAGCTCAGTCAATTCCAGCCGAGGACTGCAGTTTCGTGCTTATTAGCACTCATAAGCCCGGCATTGGAGTGATTGAGCTGGAGGTGGAAAACCTCTTAAGGAAGCCAAGAGTGCCAAACAAACTGGTAGCTAAAAGTTTTTAGCTACCAGTTTGTTTGGCACTCTAGATCTTATAATAAAATACCTATTCCGAAATATTAGTTCTAATCAATGGATTAGGGCCTATTTCATTGAATGTCGTAGGTGTACGAACACTTTTGGGAGCCACTGTACGTATGACAATTATAAAAAAGTAACTTTCAACTTGAGTTATGAAATATTTGTTTTAGCACCTTATTTCAATACAATATTTTTTGAAAAAAAATTCTGTCAGAGTGGATTGCTTGCTTCAAGATCTTTGGGGAACACTTTTTCTGAGTCCTTTTCTTCCCTTCTCGTCTGCCGTGTTTTACATTTTCTACTTATCAAATTTCTTATCGTTTGAAATGTGTGTTATTTAATTTTTTAATTGTCGACTGCGCTGTTTATTATTATCATTTTTTTTCGTTTTTTTTTTTTTTTAAATTTTTTTGTAATGGCAACGTTAAAAGAAATTAAATAGAATGGAGGAAATGTCTTGATGAAAATTCGATTTTTTTCTCCCCCGTTGAGGGTGAAAAATATTGTTTTATATTTTCGTCGACAATTGTTCTTACTCAACTGATTTCTAATTTATTCAAAAACATTTCAACAAAAATATTTGCGAAAGCTGATAAATATTATTCGATTAAGTGGGGATCTTTAACATTGCATCTATGGGGAAATATTTGGTTCCGGGCGGGAGGTTTTATTCGTAAAAGCGGAGCATTCGTTTATCCGTTACCCGATTAAGCGGGGCTGACAGTATCTCTTTGGACTGACAAGTTTTAAATGTTGGCAAAAAGTGGGGGGATTCCTATTTTATTGAATGAAGTATAGTCTTCAAATTAATTATCTTAGAATCATATTAAAATAATTATTCCAAGCGTTCTAACCGTTCACATCGTTCGAACAAATATTATCTAGGGTACGTACGTGCTTTTTTTTTTACGTACGTATTTTACGTGCTTTCCAATGATACCAAATACGAAACGATATAATATTTCCTTTGCATACGAAAGAGCTCTTTTTTATAATGCTTTTGCGTAAGGTTTTTTTTTTAATCAAATTTTGAACACTTAGGAGCATTGTAAACATATTTTATTGTAGTGTCATCTGCTTCTGAACTAAGTTCAAAAGTTTTACTCGTCGAGAAGTTAGTTAAAAATCAACCACAAGATTACATTCAAAAAGACAAATAACAAATCAAGTTCATACAAACATGGTAAAAAAAATGTGAAACGGTAGGCAGCTAATGCAATAATGACTATACTATATTTGTTCCCTATTTAAAAATAATATTTAGTACATGTGTACAAACTGTAATATGTTTTCAATATAATACCTCACACAAATTTGTAACACAAATATATATATATATATATTTTTTTTTTAAAGAAGGCAAACTAAATTTGGGCGCAGTTGGTCCCAGACCCACTTGGCCCCTACACAACAAAAACCCCACAGATCCACCAACGACAGGCAAAATTTTTTTGACGCCAAAGATCGCCAAATGACGTTATTTTTCATGCATGAGATGTTTGAAGTATTAGCATAGCATCACGGGCTTATGGAAAGATTACATCTCCTGTAATATTGTGTTAACAGAACCATCCAGAGTAAGACCTCTTCCGTTCTGCTTTGGTGGTTCGATGACTGTAAGCTTCAGAGAATTCTATTAAAAGACTTCCAAACGCTATTTGAGATAAAATATTCCACTTCTCGGTACAATTTCTGCAAGTAATAAACCGTTAAGAAAGGGGTACAGTCAGTCTCAGGTCAACTTTGATCCATAACTTCTCTGTATCCAACTGCCAGATTCATATTTTAATTAGTGATACTATTGGCATGAAACTGAATTAAAACCCCTGAAGTACTGTATAGTTAATCAAAATTAAGAAGCAATAATGATTAAATTTAGTAAAAATGAATTATTAACCTGGTTCTTCGAGTCTTTCACCCCAAAATCAGTGTCATACTCGAACTCTGACTCCGCAGCCCAGGATTTTTTCTGTGAAATAATGCTTTTTGGGATAATTTGCTTTTATTTTCACTCTAAAGTTTTATTACTTTAGAACATAGACTAATAATAAGAGTAGACCGAGCTATGGCAACCCTTTTGCTGCTCATAAACCAAACCATGTGACTGGTGGATTCGGAACTCCAGCGCTCGAATACGCTACCTTGCGGTGCTTTACAAAACTGCCGATGAAACTAAAACATTGCCACGTTGCTTTCCACGTGTGTCTGTTAACGTAAACACAGGCAGTTTGTTCTGAGTATTTATTAACGCAATCGATGAGTCTTAGTTTGCTTTCAGCTACAGAAATTAATTCGTCCCTTAGTAGTATTCTCGAGCTTCTCAAAATAATGTTAGTTTTCCTTATTTCCTTCTAAAATATGAGTTGATTGAAAATGGTGAAAGCGAAAACTGGATTAACAAACTTGGATAACGTTATACAAGGTAAAAATTTTTATTGTTTTGTATGAATTTGTAAGAATATGAGTTTTTTTTTAATCTTAAATTAATTCAACAAACCATCTTTTACAGCAGCATTTAGTTGGAATGGACGGTATGCAATATTTTCTTGAATATATCATCGTAGAACAAAATGAAAAATGTTTCACCGAGAAAGAATTTACTTTATTCCTTTTATTCTCAGCTGAAAGGTTTCGCCAAATTTGTTTAGGGTTATAGTTTTAGTATTGTGCGAGCAAAGTAGCCTTGGCGAGATTTCGCGTTTTTAGTTAAACCATTTTTAAATTTTTATCATGAGTGGAATAAAATGGTAGTAAGATTACAGAATTCGATAAGTAAAAAGAAATAATGGTCAATCAACTGAAAAGAAAACTACCACCATATATCCCTAAGAATTCTATCGATGATTTGCATAACTCGACATAATTAAATCGTAACTCAGAAATTAGAAAAATCGAAACAGAAAATTTTTAAATTAACTGATTCGGGAATTCGAGAGAAATAACTCAGCAACAAATGCAAAACAATAAGCGCTAGCCAAGCAAGGCAAAGAAGTATCATCTTCTTTCGATAATAATTTGTAATGTCATATTGAATTTTCTAGCATTAATTGTTGTTCTTGTCAGGTCACAATCATTATTTAGTTTATCAAGAATTGATAAATATCGAATTCAACATCGTGGAAATAGCTGCTTAGAACTACGAACTACGTAGTTTGCATTAATCTTTGACGTTTAGTAATGCTTCTTGAATTCTCATTTCTTTCTACGTGGGCCATAATATCCACAAGACTTTGAAAATTAATTTAAAAAGAATAAAGCAAAAAATATCATACATACGAACAAAAATCACAACACTTTTAGCATTTTCTTCGTTACCACATGCTTTTGTTTTAGTTTTTAAGTCGGCCATTAGAGAGTGACTGCAGTGCCCCCTATAATTCGTTGGAGTTGCGAATATCCTAGCAACAGCGGGCGTTGATCGTAGCAGACGATCAAAACGTAGCGAGAAATAAAATAAATAGAATTGATGGAATGATCTTTTATGGAATCCGATTTGTAAATTTGTTATTCTAAGTTGTAAATATTTTGTTAATATAGTGAGTTTTTCGTTTAGATAGTATTGTGCATTTTCTTTAGTCAATTTCAATAACTCTCTAAGCAATTAAAGATGCAAGCGCCCAAAAAGAATCGGCAAACGGTAAGATTTTTCAATTCGGAACTCCAGCGCTCGAACACGCTACCTTGCGGTGATTTACAAAACTGCCGATGAAACTAAAACATTGCCACGTTGCGTTCCACGTGTGTCTGTTGACGTAAACACAGGCAGTTTGTTCTGAGTATTTATTAACGCAATCGATGAGTCTTAGTTTGCTTTCAGCTACAGAAATTAATTCGTCCCTTAGTAGTATTCTCGAGCTTCTCAAAATAATGTTAGTTTTCCTTATTTCCTTCTAAAATATGAGTTGATTGAAAATGGTGAAAGCGAAAACTGGATTAACAAACTTGGATAACGTTATACAAGGTAAAAATTTTTATTGTTTTCTATGAATTTGTAAGAATATGAGTTTTTTTTAATCTTAAATTAATTTAACAAACCATCTTTTACAGCAGCATTTAGTTGGAATGGACGGTATGCAATATTTTCTTGAATATATCATCGTAGAACAAAATGAAAAATGTTTCACCGAGAAAGAATTTACTTTATTCCTTTTATTCTCAGCTGAAAGGTTTCGCCAAATTTGTTTAGGGTTATAGTTTTAGCATTGTGCGAGCAAAGTAGCCTTGGCGAGATTTCGCGTTTTTAGTTAAACCATTTTTAAATTTTTATCATGAGTGGCATAAAATGGTAGTAAGATTACAGAATTCGATAAGTAAAAAGAAATAATGGTCAATCAACTGAAAAGAAAACTACCACCATATATCCGTAAGAATTCTGTAGATGATTTGCATAACTTGACATAATTAAATCGTAACTCAGAAATTAGAAAAATCGAAACAGAAAAATTTTAAATTAACCGATTCGGGAATTCGAGAGAAATACTTCAGCAACAAATGCAAAACAATAAGTGCTAGCCAAGCAAGGCTAAGAAGTATCATCTTCTTTCGATAATAATTTGTAATGTCATATTGAATTTTCTAGCATTAATTGTTATTCTTGTCAGGCCACAATTATTATTTAGTTTTATCAAGAATTGATAAATATCGAATTCAACATCGTGGAAATAGCTGCTTAGAACTACGAACTACGTAGTTTGCATTAATCTTTGACGTTTAGTAATGCTTCTTGAATTCTCATTTCTTTCTACGTGGGCCAGAATATTCACAAGACTTTGAAAATTAATTTAAAAAGAATAAAGCGAAAAATATCATACATACGAACAAAAATCACAACACTTTTAGCATATTCTTCGTTACCACATGCGTTTGTTTTAGTTTTTAAGCCGGCCATTAGACAGTGACTGTAGTGCCCCCTATAGTTCGTTGGAGTTGCGAATACAATTTCAATTTAAGATACCGATTAGTACATTTTCGCGTCAACGCAAAACGTTTACGCCATTACGTTTACTCCAACGCTGACGTAGCAGTTCCGAATGAAATAAAAGTTACTGAAAAGTGTGATCCAAAACTAATTACTAATGTCAAAATAATGCATAACTAAAAGAAAAACAGTTCAATCTCCGCACCTGGAAAAATATTATAATAAAAACACATTACGTCTTAAAATACATGTCGAGTGCCAAACCGTAGATAATCCTGCCATCTAGCAACCATGCTGCCAAAGTTTTCGCCAAGCCTTCCACTAGTCACATGATGTATCCATGAACCAATTTTTTTCATCAGCAAGTCTGGGAAAGCTCGGTCTACTCTTATTATTAGTCTATGCTTTAGAATGAATTATTTATTTATTTACTTTATTTCTGGCAACGGGAATTAAAAGGAAATTTGGAGTGCTTTATTTTTTATCAGAAAGAAAGAACTGTGCAGACGATTTTGATGAATATTATTTGTTACGAGGACATTTTATTATTTACTTATTTTCTCTAAATCACACTCTTTTTTATTTTTTATTTTATTTTATTTATTTTATTTTTTTTTTTTTTTTGAATTTTTGGTAACGGGGGGGGGGGGACAAAACCCGAGGCGCTTTATTTTTACACACAAAAAAAGGAACAACTTAGGTTTTTTTTTAAATAAAATGTATTTATTTTAAGTTGATCTGCTTTGTTACTATTTTACGGGGGAAAAATATTAGAAACTTTGCTTAAAAGGTGCTACATATTATGTTTTTAAAAACTGACTTGAAAAGGTATGTCTGATATAATTTTCAGTTTTACTTAATTAAGAGAATTTGACCAGATGCTAGGAAGTCGATGTTGGTATAAGGGAGGTTCGTTTACTTCAAACGGAGCTTTTAGTTAGTTTAATTTCAAAGCAGGCAATAAAATTTAAGTTAAAAATCTGAGAGAAGAAATAGGCGGCACACGGTTTTACTACGAAATGGCTTTTACTATACTGCCTCGATTTCTTTTTGATTGCAAGTTAATTAGAATTATTTAGCAAGCTAAGATAAATTGCAGTTAATCTCAATATCTTTATACTTCGGTTAATTTTAAAGCAGCCAACAAAATTTAAATAAAAAACTTGAGAAAGAAATAAATATAGGCAGTATAGTAAAGGCCTTTCGTACAAAGCTGTATACCGCCTATTTTTTCTCTCAGATTTTTAACTTACATTTTATTGGCTGCTTTAGAATTAACCGAAGTGTAACGATATTGAGATTAATAGCAATTTTTGAGAGTTGTACTCAAGAACTTATTTAATTATTTTATTTTATACTTTCTAGTGCGAATTCAACTTACAGAAATAGTTTTTATTGTCAAAAAAAAAAAAAAAAATTCTTATATTTTATTGAGCAATCACGATTGCTTATTGCTTTCATTTGACTGTTTTTGGCGTGCTATCATTTTATTTTCGTACCGCCATCCTCCGCACTCTTACCGTCGACGGGCTCCTCACAATGCTGCTCCTATAGCGAAAGTCGTCTCCAGGTTGCATCCATGTCCTACACACACGCGCATACATACACAACTACACACACACACAAACATACATACACAAACACACATACACAAACACATACACACACAAACACACACGCATACATACATACACCTACACATACAACTACCCACACATACCACTACCCACACATTCATGCCTGCACACAGACACAAACACATATGCCTACACAAACATACACATACCCCGCCCCCACGCACACACATTCCTACACACAATACCCACACACTTATGCCAGCACACAGACACAAACACACATGCCTACACACACATACACATACCCCTTACACACAAACACACATACCCCCACACACAAACACACACGCCTACATACACACACTCGTGATTGCGAAAAACATAATTTGAATTCAAGATGTCAAAATTCAAATTAATTTTTTTCTTTTTTTTTAATTTTTTCGTTTTGAAATTCATTTCATGTGAAACTTTTTGGGATTAAAAACACACATACCAGTTACCTGTTCTTATTTCATAATTTTTAAGGTATTGGCTTTCGTTTTAATATAATGTATAGCTCATAAAGAGAGAACAGCTTATATTCACCATTATCTGCTCTAAACGTTGAAAGTTTGTATGCTCAAATTCAAAAGCAATTTTGAAGAAGTATAGTAAAACAAAAAAGCTTTTAAAAACTTTTAAATAGATGACGACTTGAATCAAAGAAAAGTCGAAAACCTGCATTATTTTAAAAGTTTAAAATGCCCAAAATAGACAAATGTATGCTTGCATAAATTCCGCCTTGAAATTAATTTGGAAAATTTATTAACAAAACTAACTACTATTTACTATTATTGTTCATTGTTTTAGGCAACAATTAAAAAGCGGAAGTAAAACGCAGGCATTTTGACAGAGAAAGTAAGTTAAGAAATAGCCCCTTCAATAAAAAAACTTAAAAAATAAAAAGGAAAAGAACTTCTCAGAAACGCGAGAACTAATATTATTAAAACATTATTTTTTTGTTACTTTACATGTTACTGATTACGGTAGTTTTAATGACTAGTGAAATAAATGCTAAGCACGTCTTAAAATGCAGTCATATTTTACACAATAACAGCTTTTTTACTTCGAAAAACAGGTTTCGATGCTCCAGAATGAGTCATCTTTTGGTTTTTTCATTTCGAACTGGATGTTGACATGTAACCAACTGATAGGCCAATTCTTATCACATCTTCGAAACAGGCTAATGCATCTTTGGAAAGTATTTATTTGACTAGACATCATATTTCATTCACTAAAAGGATAATACTAAAAAAAATTGATTAATCCCTTCATTGAAAAAGAGATGTTTTTAGAAGCATTTACACTGTGGGAATCTGGCGATGAAAAAGTTAAGCGAAATGTTTAGTCAATAAGCAGGGTTCGCCTATATACTATATCAGTCGATATATATCATGATATATATCACGATATATATCTGATATTTATTTTGAAAATATTATGATATTTTGACATTTTCGATATTTATTTTTTCAACTATGGTATTTTCAAAAAAAAAAAAAAAAAGAGTATATTAATCATAA
The DNA here is from genome assembly GCF_026930045.1 of Uloborus diversus. NCBI lineage: Eukaryota > Metazoa > Arthropoda > Arachnida > Araneae > Uloboridae > Uloborus > Uloborus diversus. Next base: position 129,678,715 of record NC_072738.1, on the reverse strand, counting down.
ATATACTATTCATTTATTATTAACTAGTGGTACCCGCACGGCTTTGCCCGTAGTTGAAAAATTAAAAGGTCATTCGGTTCGCCTGTATATTTACAAATAATGGATGACGAATTTCTCGCCAACTGGCTATGTTCATTCGCTCTCCCATTCCACGCCATGCTAATTTCGTAATTTACTCGTCCATCTCACGATAATTTTGCTCCGGAAAATGTTCTTAAAATTGAAATAGAAAAAGAACAAAATCGAATTTTCGAAAAATCGTTTCGAGGTGCACACCCTCATGCTACAAACTAACTTTGTGCCAAATTTCATGAAAATCGGCCGAACGGTCTAGGCGCTATGCGCATCACAGACATCCTACAGACATTAAGACAGAGGGACTTTGAGCTTTATTATTAGTAAAGAAAATTACCAAAAGAGTTATGTACTATATTTTTATCATCTATAATGCATCATTAATTTTACAAAGTAATATATTATTCCCTTTTTACTTGCATTTTATATTCAAAAAATTATTAGTAATGTAACAATTTTTATTCATATCAAAAGGGTCTAATTAAATATTAAACATTGCTCAGAAAAAAAGAAAATGTCTTATGACTGTGCACTGACTAATGCATATTATTTATTTCTGAATCATATAACTGTAAAAGTAGCTAACAGAAGAAAAATGAGTAAAACAGCTAATGCTAAATGAACTCCATTAAAATTGATACAAATGTTGAATGAAATAATTAGATATAAATAATGAAAGAAACACTAATTTTAAGTCTACATATTGTAATTATTAAAAAAAAGAAATAAATAAAGTGTAATTTGAGTATGCATATACTATTTTGAAGACTATTTTATTTAGTTTGTGCTAATTGAAAATATCGTATATTTTTAATATTTTCGAAAATATCTTGATATTTTCGAACCCTGTCAATAAGGCTACTACTATAATGATCAAGACTTGTATTTAAAAAAAAGAGAACATTTCTAGCTAAATTGGCGTTTGGTCATCAACCACTTTTTATATATTCTGATAATTTTTTTAGAGGAAAAATCAAACCCTTGGAGTACGCCTTGGTCATTTTTTTTTCTTCTGTGCATGAGCCTTTGTAAAGTAGATATTACAGACAGGTTAAACTCTTGCATTACGTCGTAGTTGAAATTTTTCTTCTATGCTTGTGCCATTGTAAGGAATCAGATATTACAGACGGGTTCAACCCTTAGATTGCGCCTCATCTGAAATTTTCCTTATACGCATGGTCCGTTGTAAGGGAGCAGACATTACAGACAGGTTAAACTCTTGTAGTTAGCAAGTTGTAATATTTAGCGCATGATGTACTATAGTGGACGCTGGTTAGTTGAATCAGTGGTCAATTGAATCAACCGCTTTAATGAATCACATCGGGCAAAACAGGACAAAATATAGCTTTATTAAATTAGCCGCTTTATTGAATCAGCCGTTTTATAGAGTCAAAACTGTTTAGAACTAACGTGATAAGCGGCGGCCACTGTATATGCAAGGTATCAAAAAATTTATATATATATAAAAAGAAAGTCGTGTTAGTTACACTACTTATAACTCAAGAATGGTTCAACCTATTTGGCTGAAAATTGGTGGGAAACTTAGAACCAGGAGACAGACAAAGGATACTTTTTATCCCGTTCGACCGTGTCGTCGAAATATTTGTAATTGCAAATTAAACGTTTAATTAATTGTTCAGTTCTATGAATTCCTAATAGATGGCGGAGTAAGTTAACTCGAGAGGGCGCTGGCCGACAGTGTCGATAGCTACGCTATTGTGAGACTACTGTGGTCAGCGAACTGATTTTTGAATGCGGTTCTTTTTTTTTTTTTTTCGATATTCAGGTACATAATTTGATTTTGTATTATTTTTCTATTGGGTTTTGTTTTCCTTGTTTCTACAACGTTCGTTTTTGTTCTTATAGTTGAAGATAATTACTTATCAAAGTCCATAAATTCATTTGTCTTATTAGTCAATTGTGATTGCTCTTTATAACGTTTTTATTATCGTACTGTTTATTTGGCGAAACATTTTAAACTTCACAAAAAGAAAAACACTTCACTCGCTAAAAGGCAGGATTACGGTAGCGTGGTTGCTTGGCGCGAACTATACAGTTGAAGGATTATTTTGAGTTTTTAAGCTAATATTAATCTTTTTATATGTTTTCGCGAATAGCTTGAAATTCCAAAGAGACTCTAATAAGTTTTTGAAAATGTGTGTACGCACTTTAGTAGAAGAAAAATGATCATTTCACATCAGAAGGAATGGAAGGGATCGTGGATTTTTTTATTCAACGAACTTCCTTTAAATTCTTAACACGGGCATCGCCGTGCGGGTACTGCTAGTGCAAGATAAAGAAAATATTCGAATGAATTTTCCTAAGGGAATTTATCTTGAGAGTAATCGGAATACCACCTTTAGTATTTTTTTGTTCCAATAAACACTTAGCTGTTCATTTACCTGCGTAATTTGGTATTTTTAGCTCTATGCCTACGACTCCATATTACTTACTATGTATTATGCATGCATGCATGCATGTATATATAGCAGTCAGAATTATTAGTTCGCCTTTACTAATGTACCACGCGTAGAGGTTCAAGTAAGAGTTTGACCTTGACAGCGCCCTTTAAATTATGTCCAAAAAGACCCATCCCACTTAATTAGCCATTCAAGTAGGATGGCAAATTATACGTATTATGAAGCAAGTTGTCCGAGCTGTGTTTCGCATGATGTATGCCTCTGCTACCATTCAACAATGACAAATTCGTAAGTTGTTATTAGCCACGGGACAGGGAAAATGGCGCGGAACTTCAAGTGCCCCACAGTTCAGAATATCCTTGAAAAAGATTACAAAAATGAAGGAAAAGTTTTATTTTTTATAGGGAAGCTTTAGTGAAACTGGATAAGTGATTATACACGTAGACAAAGTAAAAATTCAAAAAATAAAATGCAGTTATTCAGGATAACTTTTGTTCACAATTTCTCCACCTTCAACAGCTCCATTCATATTTTAGTAGTGTTTATAGCATATCATCGTGGAAAGAACAGGAAAAAAATTGCAAAAGTATTATGCAGTTACCAAAAACAAGAGAAAAAAAACTAGAGATGGACCTAGAGATATTCGGTTCAAAAACTGCCTGTTCGACAGACAAACTGAATAGTGAATATTCGGTTTAGCTGAATACTGTACCGGATCTTTTGGTCAAATCGGGGACCTTGTCCTCGGTGGCAACTTCTGAGAGTCTGCAGATTTGGCATATTCCTGTGTTTTGTTTCGTTGAAACCAGACTTAAAAACTTGAAGGAAGACTGGTGAGGGTGGTAGTTTCCAGATTTTGCCCTGGTTCGGAAAAGTCGTAAATCAGCCTTGGCTGAATACCTCAATATTCTGCAGCCGAATAGTAAACAAATTTAAACATTCGACAATTGATAAACAAACGTTTTTTATACAGTGAATGAATGAAAGGTATAAAACAATACAAAATCGTACCATAGTACAAAATTAATTCAAATGGTAACTTATTAGTAGTATCAATAAATTTCTACATAGTATAAAACGAAGTCTCCAAAAAGCGTCTTGAAACGCGCCAAGCTCGAGAACTAACCTGTCGATTTTGCTGAAATTTTCAGTTTGTCCCTTTAAGTCTTGAAAAGGTTTGCAGATCAGTTCAAAAAAAAAAAAAAAAATTCTACGAGTTGTTGTTTTTTTATTCCAATTTACGCCCAATTTTCACACAAATTCCCGAATATGGGGATGAAAAATTGCTTGCACACAACACGCATTAATATTATATATCGTTGAAAAGGGTAAAATTTCGCGCGTTCTACGCAATTTGCTTCAATGCTATAACTTAATTACGGCGGGAGTTATTTGCATTTTAGCTCGAATTTTTTTTTTTTTTTTGGCTTAGCTGAAATTTAGGCACTACTTCCTTGATTAAATCTATCCATAAAAAGTGAAGGAATTGTCCCACAATTTTCTTTTTAACACCATTGGAAAAGACGATATTTTTTACTCCAGATCCATCTCGACCTATAGTCGAAAATCTAAGCTACTATCTCGAAAGGAAAAAAAAGTTACAAGCCTTTTTAAATCAAGTTCAAAAAAATCTCATGTCCATTCAAACTGTTAACCACTTTCTTTCACATTTTAATTCTTTAAATTTATTTTATTTTGTGTTTCTATGTGGTTACGCTTTTTAAATCCATCTATCTCGATTTAATGTCTTAAGAGTATTTCAATATCTGTCGTCATTGTTCGGAAGGAAAATTTTACGTGATTTTTTTTTTTTTTTTAAATTTATTTAAGCCTGATTGTTGAATGTACGTCACTTGAGACAATTTTTATAAGAGAACACTCAGATGTTAAATTATTAGTTAATATCATCAGTTGATCACGTGAATAATTGAAGAGACTCATAGACTAATAATAAGAGTAGACCGAGCTTTCTCATTCTTGCTGATGAAGAAAATTGGTTCATAGATGTATCATGTGACTAGTGGAAGAGCTTGGCGAAGACTTTGGCAGCATGGTTGCTAGATGGCAGCATTATCTATAGTTTGGCACTCGACATGTATTTTAAGACAATGTGTTTTCATTAAAAAAAACTTCCAAGTGCAGAGATTGAACTGTTTTTCTTTTAGTTATGCATTATTTTGACATTAGTAATAGTTTTTGATCAGTTTTCGGTAACTTTTATTTCATTTGGAGCTGTCAGCGTTGGCGTGAACGAAATGGCGTAAACGTTTTGCGTTAAAGCAAAAATGTACTAATCGGTATCTTAAATTGAAACTGTAGGTAAAAATCTTACCGTTTGCTGATTCTTCTTGGTCGCTTGTATCTTTTATTGCTTAGAGAGTTATTGAAATTGACTAAAGAAAATGCACAATACTATCTAAACGAAAAACTCACTATATTAACAAAATATTTACAACTTAGAATAACAAATTTACAAATCGGACTCCATAAAAGATCATTCTTCCGTGTTCCATCAATTCTATTTATTTTATTTCGCGCTGGCGTTGATCGTCTGCTACGATTAACGCCCGCTGTTGCTAGGATATCCACCAGTCACATGGTTTGGTTTATGAGCAGCAAAAGGGTTGCCATAGCTCGGTCTACTCTTATTATTAGTCTATGAAGAGACTAAGAAAAAAGAAAATCACGTGAATAAATTTAAATTTGCAATGAAATATTAAGCAGCTTGTTGTATAAATGCAAGATTATTTAGCTAGTAGAAAATCGCCCGTCAAGATAAGAAGGGTGAAAATTGCTTCTACATTTTAACGAAGCAATTGCTCTGTTTTGTGATATTTCGATAGTTGAAATGTCAACCCTCACTCCAGTGAATGAACCTTAAACTCCAGTAGATATCGTTCACTGTTAACCAATTTTTCGTTTCTTCATTCCCCTGAAATGACACAGTCTTTCCAGTAAAAACAGTTAAGTTATCGGATCCAGTTCAGCCTCGGCGAAATAAAGCCTTTCCATGCATTTTAAACATTACCAAAACATATTATCAAATTATCATGCCGTGGCTCAGTTTCATTGTTGATGACATCAGGAGCGTTACTCGATCATTGGCTATTATATATATGAGGACAACGTAGCATGATACCATGATTATTAGTTATCAAATCATATAACAAGAAAGATATTATCAATTTATGCAAATTTGATACTTTTAATTTATTAAAATGTCATTGAAATTCGTTTCATACAGGCAAATTCTAACAAAAAATACTAAATATGAGGCAAAAAACTATAAAAAAGAATTTTTAAAACGTTTTTTTGTGATTTCCTAAAAGTTTGTAAAATGTGGAGATGTGCCCTTTTCGGACCGAGGTCTTTATTTATCAAAAGATCAATCATGACTTAGAGAAATTTAATCACTTACTGCTTTTATTTCGGAAAGATATTTTTATAAGGGAAATTAAAAGGTCGAGCACCCAACTCAAACCGTTTTATTCCGGTCCGAAACGATCTTTTTACTTTTGCTACAAGTTTAAAAAAGATAAAGACTTTTTTTTTTCTTTTATTTCTCCATTCATTCTGCCATCGCTAAGTTAATATTATGGCGCAATTAAAATCCTGACCGAACCGTAGCAAACTTGAATTAGCATAACTCGGCTGAAACGAAATGATAAGAAAAGGCTTAAAAGAGCGTAATAAAACACACTTTTAGTATTTCGAACATGAAACGATCACTTCCTTATTCCAATGTATTCTACGGGGGTCAAGTAGAATTTGCGTCTCATGCCAACAAGAAACATTTTTTTTTTAGGTGTGTTAAATCCGGTCCCGGGTCAAACTTTGAATTTCTAATATCACCTGACATTTAAATGTTTCTATAAAAGATCTTTCAATGTTACTATTTCTCCTATAACACATTTTCTTGAGGGAAAATGATCTTTGAACGCTGTGAATATTTTTTAATTGATGTCATTGCTATTGTGAATTCCTGATATTACCTAACATTTAAATGTTTTCGTATAAGATGTTTGATGCAACTATTCCGCGTATAATACATCTTTTTATTCAATTATTGGGTGAATAAATAATGCAAGGAAAAAATATTAAATGCAATAATATAATTCAAAATACGCGGAACTCATTAGAGGTAAGAATTTTAAAGTTTAATATTAGATACTTCGACCATAAGTTTAATGCTTTAAACAAATGTATACTTTTTTTTTCTTTTTCTTTTTTTTTTTTTTTTGTGTGTGTGTGTGTCCCTCAGGGAGGTGGAGAACCATTCTTCTGAGTATACGTCAATCTGCAATGGGGTCGTTTCTAAAATTTTAAAAGTATTTTTTTCTGAAAGAGCATGCTTAAAAATATAAGATTTGACCATTTTTTAAATAATTTGTTCAAATTTAATATTTAAAAAAAAATTACTTAAATCGGTGCGCTTTCATTAATTACGTTTCTGTCGTGTGATATCACAAATGATGAAATGCCATTCATGGAGAAAAATATTTAATCGCATCTTTACTGAAGTGCATTGGCAACGACATGGTTGATAGCAAGCGTAGAGCGCAATTTAATTCGCTGCTTGATTATCATAACGTGGAAACGCGAAAGAAAGATGCGCCAAATTGCATCATTTGTGACGTCATAAAGACCACGTTTTGTTTTCAAAATCGAACATTTTAAAAAATTAATTAAAAAATAACTGTTGGGAAAATGAAAGTATTTTCTGGGTTCATGTTATTTTTTTTTTACTCATTCTATCTATTTCAGTGACTAAAAGTAGTACTTTTGACTGAAGGAAACAACCCCATTTATATAAACTATAGGAGGCTCTGCAGACCAGGAGCGGAACCCAGGGCCCGCCGGCCCATGGGCAGGAGGGCCAATGCGCTCTCCCGCCTATGCACACCCTTGCGCCCGCAAGCCTGAACACTTTTATTAATTAATTTTTTTTTTTTTTTTTGCGTTCACAAACATGTCAGACTTCAATTCGTTTTTTCCTTTAAACTCATATACCTTTGTCTCATCGTTTTTTTTTCTTTTTTTAATTATTTTCCCTTTTTTTTTTTTTTTAGCCTTTTAGAGGCCAAGGTTGGCGCTGTCTTGCGGGACCCAGTCCGCCCCTACTGCAGACTCTTGCCAATGGCCGCTGAGAGAAGTAAAACGAAGACTTACTTCGTGTGTAGGACACTTACACCTGTCCTACCAGTCCCTTTGCCTAGTCCGCTCCAAATTACTATGTTTTACTCCTTCGCTATTTTATTAAATCTACGCCAGATAGCTGATCTAAGTTCTAGAACCGCGAACCAACTTTCGACCGCTCTTAAAACATTTCCCAGAGACAGTCGATGGTAAAGAAACAATATGAGGCACATCGCCTGATAAAAGGAATCTCACATAACACATTTTTCATCTTTTCACCTCTATTGTAAGTTTGTCAGCAATTAGGCAAAAAAATGGCGATACGAAATTTATCTCTGACACTCAGGTATACTTCAGGGTTGTATATTCATCGTAGGGTGCCTCCCTTGATATGTTCACAAGCTGCAGCTGCCTAATGATTAACGCCTGGTAATATTTTCTTCGCACCTGTTTCGTGTTTGTCAAATTTTTCCCTGAAGAACACGGTTCATCGGTTAATTATGTTTACATGTTTCAAATTTCCATCTTCGTTTAGAACTTTACTCAATTTTATGAGTTTTTTTTACAAAATTTCACTCCAAATCCTCATATATATAATAGCGAACAATTGAGTAACGCTCCTGACGTCATCAACAATGAAACCACGGCATGATAATTTGATAATATTATTTGGTAATATTTAACATGTACGGAAAGGCTTTATTGTGACATGGCTGAACTGGATCCGGTAACTCATCTGTTTTACTGGTAAGACTGTCATTTTAGGAGAACGAAGAAACGACAAAGTTTGGTCAACAATGAACGCTATCCACTGGAGTTTAGGGTTCATCCACAGGAGTTAGGGTTAAAATGTCAACTATCAAAGTATCACCAAACAGGCAAAGGCTCCGTTCAAATGTAGAAGCAATTTTCACCCATCAATACCTTGACGGGCGATTTTCTAGTATTGAACATAAAAACGAATTCCAGTTCTTGCATCTTACCTCTAATATTACAGTCGAATCTCCATATATCGAACTTCCACATATCGAAATTTTCTATACATCGAAATCCCAGCAAATTTCTATGTTCATTGCATAGAAAAATTGTTTCTATATATCGAAAAAATCTCTATATATCGAATTTTTTTTCGAGACATTCGTAGATTTTTTTTTCTACTTCAGACTGTTTGTCTCCTGAAAAATCAAGGTTAGGGGAGAAAATTATGTTCACACTAAAGGTTGCTACGAAACTCATTAGGAATCTGGGGTTGAAGGGTGTGTAGATAGGTCGTTGTTTCGTTCTGGAGTTCTTGAATTCCCTCAAATTCATTTCAATCTTAGTTGTAACCAGTAACATCGTAAAATCAGTTTCAAGTTATCCCTATTGTCTGTTGATTATCATTTCCAGTCTTTATAGATGCAGTAAAAATCATTCCAAGCTAAGTAGATAGGTTTTAACTTTTCTCTCGATTACATTGTCAAAACGAAAATCCCCTAATGTTGAGGATCAAGGTGAATTGTCGAAGAATGAAGATGTATGAAGGAGCAAAATGTAATTTCTGTAATTTTTTTTTAATTATTCACTTTCGTTTAATTCGATGCCCGTATAAATTAGATATTGGGTTTCATACACGAAAATTAGCTTTAATTTTAATGTTTTAGGAAATTTTTAGTATAAAATAAGATTGTTTCTATATTTCGAAATTTCTAAATACCGAATTTTTTCTGACAATTTGATACTTCGATATATGGAGGTCCGACTGTATTTGCTTCTCATTTAGCACACCTTTTTTGTAACTGCGTAATCTAATGATTCTACAACAGTGGTGCCCAATCTTTTTCTACCCGATGGCCGCAAGTCATACAGTAAAACCTGTAAAGTTGACCATCTTTGTAAGTTGATCACTTGTCTAAGTTGACCGCTTTTGTAAGAAACGGAATTGGTCCTATCTTATATAATGAAGGAAAACCTCTGTAACTTGACCACCTCTCTATCTTGACCACCTGTCTATCTTGACCACTAGTATACACCAGCTTTGGTTTGGAGTATTGTAAAAAACCCTTTTTAAGTTGACCACTAGGCAAAAGCATTAGATTGTACTAAAGGTTCCATCAGTTATGTCTCAAATAAATAACCAGACATTTTAGAAAATCCTATGAATATTTATGTTTCCATCGAAAAACATTGGATTGATGTTAGGTTCTAGAAAATGCGCCAAACTTCAATAAGAAGTTATTTTGTTGAAAAGTAGATTACCATGGTTACAAATGTTCAAGAAAAAATCAAATGAAGAATTTGAGTAACTTTTGACTTATGAATTTTTAGGAATTGTTAATATCAAGTAAGTTGTTTTTTTTCACTAGTAATGAGGCTTTTTTTTTTTTTTTTTTTTGACCGATTCACAGAAATTTTAAATTTGTATGATACTTTACGAGTCATTCTGGTAAATAATCTCAAAAAATATTTAAACAACATTTTTTCTTATTGTTTTAAAGTAATGTTAAACAATGAAAGTGAGTTTAAAGTATTCCAATTAGTTAAAAATGAATGCATGGAACAAGAAATGACAAAAAAAAAAAAAAAAAAAGGTTTTCATTACTACCCTCTATAAGTTGACCACCTGTCTAAGTTGACCACCAAAGTGCTGCACCGCAAGTGGTCAACTTACACAGGTTTTACTATATTAAAATGTTTCTTGCAGGACAGAACAAAGATTTTCTAAATAGTATTGGAAAATACGGAAAGAAAAGAAAATTAAAAGCCAATAATGGGTTTGTTTCCTTCAGTCAAAAGTAGTACTTTTAGTCACTGATACTAATAGAATGAGCAAAAAAGAAAATAACATGGACACAGAAAATACTTTTATTTTAACAGCAGTTTTTTTTTTAATTAATTTTTTAAAATGTCCGATTTTTCAAACAAAGCGTGGTCTTGATGACGTCACAAATGATGTACTTTGCCGCATCTTTCTACTACGTTTCCACGTTATGATAATCAAGAAGCGAATTGAAATTGCGCTCTATGCTTGCTATCAACCCTATCGTTGCCAATACACGTGAGTAAAGATGCGAGTTAAATATCTTGCTCTGTGAATGGTAACACAGAATGGCATTTCATCATTTGTGATGTCATCGGCAAGAAACGTAAACAATAAAAGAGCACCGATTTAAGTAATTTTTAAAAATATTAATCTTAAACAAATTATTTAAAAAATAGTTAGATCCTATGTTTTTAAGCATGTTCTTTCAGAAAAAAATACTTTTAAAATTTTGGAAACGACCTCATTGTTGTTATCATTACTATGCTTCTTTTATTAAATGCTTATGTCAATCAGAAACCAGTTTCTGAATATTTGCCTCCAAACTTGTCATTAACCGTGCTTTGCGGTTTCTAACATTAAACAAAACAACGGTAAAAACGAATCAGCTTCGTGGGCTGCATGTGGCAGGCGGGCCGTTGATTGGCCGCCACTGAATGTCAAAAAAAAATTTCGAAGAAATTGCCGTTGTTGCATAGCATGTACCTTCCATCTTGTTTCAGAGAGAGATGCTAAAAGACTCACTCAATTTTAATCTAATCTTCAAGAATCTTCCACTGGCTCGTTGAAATAGAATAACTGTTCTGTGAAAAAGAAAATTAATAGCAGTTTCTTCACAGCAATGAACAGGAGCTTCAAGTCTCAGGGTATATATACCAAAAACTTACTTTGTTGCATTACCTTATGATGATCTAGATATGCTAGTTGCGTAGTTAAATTTTGAAAAAATTTACCCGAAGGTCTCTCACATATAAAAATGGTGCTTTCAAACACATTATTAGTAATGTTGTCGTCGATGTGGCCTTTAAAATTCTACAATAGTTAAAAGCGATCAAAAGGTTTTTCGTATTTTTGAATAGTTGTAAGCAAGACTTTACTGGTCATAGATGAAACGCTAAATTTTAGAGTTTCGCTAACAATGAGCAAGCACATGTTCCTTCTGCAGTAGTGTCTCACACTTGTTTAAGTTAACAATATGTCCTCTTCTGTAGCTATTCTAGAGTCAAAACCAGAAGTAATCAGTTCAAAAAAGATAGTTTGTACTGTTGAATCACTTCATACTCCGCTCATGCATCGGTTTGCAGAAACAAATAATTCAGTGCAGCAATAAGCGTTGAGCAAAACGAACTGCGAAAATGATTTTAAGCAGCTCTACCAATCTCTATTCTAAAAGCAAATCTAGATTAAGCCATTCAGTTTAAAGAGGATTGCATCCAACGATCCAACTTTCTTAACCCCTGTGGTGAAAGTCGAACTCCTCTGGTGAGCAAACGAGTTTTCGCAAGCCTCCCCTTAAGTAATAACATGCTCTAAAGAATCTTTTGAAAAGCTTTTTACAAAACAAGAACAAAATCCGAGTTATGCAACTGTTTTCTGTAGAGAACAGATTCAATTTTCAGCATGTTTTCGTTATGAAAAGTATAATTTTCAATGCCATTAAGAAGAATATAAAGGTTTGTTGACATCAAGTCAGAGGGGCCGAAAGTCTGCTTTTAGATTAAAGACATTTGTCTGCGATGACATTAATGGAAAAGATGCCAAGGACGCCAAAGTTTGGCACAGAAAGGCTTCATACAGGAGCAGGAGTGTAATTTAGATTATATTTAGTTATTTATTTATTTTTTCAAAACTTACGGCTATTGAAATACGATATCTTATGATAGCGTTAAAATACAAGAGCGCAATATAACGCAACAGGATTTGTCTCCTGGTCAGGAAGGTAGCTAGGATTTCATTTCGGAGGGAGTCCAATGAAATCTTCATGCACTCAAATTCGAGTTTTCTCATATGTACGGGCAGGTCAGGGTTGGCCAGATTAGACCCAATTGGGTTGGACCCAATGGTTTTTTTTTTTTTTCAAAAAAACCCATTTAAAAAAACCCATTATTAAGCCCACTTTTGGGTTTTTTTTTAAATTTTCTAAGTTGTTTTCAAAAAAATTAATTAATTTAAATACTTTCACAATTTAAACTTCTTTTTTATTTGTTCTTCACCACAGACAGTGAACATAAAAAATGAATTTCGAACTTATAGTATTTCTTAACTCTTAAAAAAATACTTCAAATATTTTAAATAAATATATTTAACTTTTTTCTTTCACTAGTCTCAATAAATAACTCAAATTATCTTGATTAAGTTCTGTCACATCCGATTTTCTCAATATTTGTAGAATGTACAGAGGAAACTACTCTAGCTAAAAGGCTTTTCATGTGAATTATTTTCTGCAAACCAACACGTCACAAATCTCGAATAAACAAGGTATATTTTTTTTAAAGAAATTAACAGATTTCACAAACTGTCGGATAGAAAACAGAATAGGATGTACAACATTTTTTTCATTATCTTACGAAAAAGTTTAATATTTCTTACTCCGTACACAGAAATAGAAAAACAGGCAACATAAAATTCAGAGAAATGTCTTGATTAAGCTGGAATTCAGTAAAAAGGAATTTAAACTACTTGAGGTTCTACAGTAGTTTTGCATAACAAAATGAAATACAATAAAGTAAAATGCAAAAAAAAAAAAAAAAAAAAAAAATGTAGGTAGTTATTAAAAACAAACAAACAAACAATAGATTTTATCACTCGAGAAGTAAATTTGCCTTAACTGTTGGTAATTATGGAAACTAAAAAACCTGAAACTTCACCATTTGCGGGTTTCGTCATCTTTTATACTTTTCTTCAGAAAACGCTGAATTTTCCAGCTTCTTTTTTCCCCCCCAAGACAATTTTTGTGCTTTGTCCATATACTTACGCTACAATATGCTACAAGTACCCCACATTTTCCCTAAAAAAAGACAAAAAACCCACATTTCTTTTAAAAAACCCAGCTTCAGTTGGGTGTTTTTGGGTTTTATTTAAAAAAACCCAAAAGACCCTGGGTCCATGGGCTTTTTTAAAAAAACCCGGGTTTTTGCCAACTCTGGGAAAGTTACGTGTGAAAATGATATTTTCATTTCGGAGTTTTTTTACTCATTTCGGGAAGGGTTCAGACCCCCTGGATCCCCTCCTTGGCTACGCCACTGCTCCTGGTAGAGGCTTGTTGGTCTGTAACACTATGCTCACAAATCAAACAAATATTTCTCACCACTTGTAGTACGTTGGCCACATAGCTGGCCCAATCACTTTATGTTATTTTTTGTGTGCATTTGAAAAAGTTTTTATAATCGTCTGTCTGAGCTGCAAATGATAAAGTCGCCTTTACAAAACTAAATTCTGGTTTGAGACCACCTCCCCTTTATTACTACAAATAGTATTGCTATTTCTTCCTTTCATCACGGCTAAATGAAGAACAATACATTCTTAGCATAGCATTTAGTTCAAATCAGTTCCTCCAAAATCAGACTTTGCGGAGATTAATCTTTACCAAAGATTTCATGTAAGCCAGACTTAAAAGACGAAAGTCTATTTTTGTCGAAACCAGTGCTTAATTTCTCACAAGCGATGTGTAGGGGCCCTATATTCTTCAGATCTCATCTTCATACGTAAATAAATTCCCGTCAAATAGGTAAAAATTCAATTAAATTTAAAAAGAATTTAAAATTAAAAATTTTAAATTAAAGTTAAATCTGTGCAGGAGCTGGGTTCCCGTGAGCTCCCATGTTCCATTCAAATAAAGCTCTGGTCGGAACCCATAAGGAAAGGTCACCTTTGCGAAACTAAATGCTGAGGCCACCTCCATTTTATTACTATTTCTCCCTCCAACTGCACGTCCACGTGAAGCATAGTGGGACCCATGCTCATGCACAACTTGAGAGCCTTTCCAAATTCAAATTTTATTTTAAGGAATATAGTCAGTAAAAATTACAGTGATTTCTAAAGAGCTCTATAATTTTTTTCCTCTTTCTAACGGAGCTGCAGTAGAGGCATTGCCTTTTGCAGGCCTAGTGCGATCCCTTGGCATAGCAACCACTCTTTCACGTGGCACCACTATCGATGGGATGCCATTACCACGAGAATTTCGACGCCCAGTTTCCCCACTAGGTGGAGGCACCTGAACTCTATTTGATGCGAAACAGCACTACGAATTTAATTTTGCCCAAGAGATACTCCATGCCAAAGGAATACTCGAGGTAACTTTTACATGCCGCATAATCATATGACATGGACACTGTCAATTTTCTGCATCTTGAAAATCCACCGGCGAGAGCAAGGACCAAACCTGCACCTTTGTGCGTAAGAGACCTGCTTTTAACCACTACACCACTCTGTCGGCAGAGTTCTATAACTATGTTCTGCAATTAAGACGACTGAAATTAAAGGAAATGTAACAAAAGTAATGAAAACTGTCCCATGCCCCGTTTCTCCAATAAGATGCGAGTCTGAGCCAAAACTTTTAGGAAAGGTCACGTTTGCGAAACTAAATACAGCCAACTATTCTATTACTTATTAATATTACTATTTCTTCCTTCAATCATCGCTTAATAAGGAATACTACCTTCTTTACCTTGCTTTATAACAACAAATTATTCTTCTTACGCATTGAAGGTAACGCATGATCAACCAAACGTGAAAACGATACTTGCAGCTTCGATTTCCTGTGCAACCATTTAGAACTTCATTTACACGGTATCGGTTTTAATTTTCTAATTTCCATCAGACACCAAGTGAGAGGAAGCTCCGAAAATGTATTTCATAAAGAAGTTTTATAGCTGCTTGCTGCATGGAAGAAGATATCATAAAAGCAAGATAATGTATGATTCACGTAATTTTATGAAACAAATTTTTAATTTATCTCGGACGGACGTCTAGTAACGACCCCACTAATTGGCACTTTAGGAGTTTGTCCTTAATCTTACCTCTGTTTTCATTACTTAGAAAAAAATACTCACTTGCAAATATTTTTGTATAAAGAATGCACATCCGTGCATCTATTTATACTTCACTGAAAGCAAAAATATTTCAACAGATATTTTGGAAAAATATGTATAAAAAGTTACCAAAATCACCAGTAATTGCCACCTGATATCCCAATGTTTGACACCTTGTGATCCAGTGATTGGCACACATTAATATGACTAGGAAATCACTTTATTTTTTACTTTTAGATTACATACAAATTTTATCATCATAAGAAACATAATTAATGTCAATTTAAAATATTAATAACGGTACTTTTATATAATTAATATTAAATCACATCTTGACGTTGAAAAAGTATTTTAGAGAAATAAAACTAAATTTAGAGTGTTACATGGGGAAAAAATTATCGAGATAATTGCTGTTTCATCATTCGGTATGCAGTTTTAATTTTACGAATTATATTTGTTTCCACAGAAAAAAGAAGATTACCCGATTATTCTAAGGGACCATAAAGAATGAAACGACTTTCTACAGTAGCAATACCTGACTATGATGGCCAAACATATTGTTTTTTTTTATTGCTTTTCTTAAAAATTTAACAGTAGATTTTGTAGGGTTCAAATTAATAGTACAAACCTATAATATTGTTGTGCAAAAGTATCAGAAATCTAACTAGTGACACATTGCACAATACATTAGTGTTTATTGGCACATGTGCCAATCACTGGGGATAAGCAAAACTGAAGCACCACTGAATGGCATCCATCATTACTTCAAGAATCCAAAAAGGAACAAAAATATACTTCTACCCACTTAAAATAACACCTTTCAACTGAACAAAACTTTTGACAACCAAAATTTAAAATATATTTTAAGTCACATTTTAATGGATTGATGTGCATGCTTCCCTTAAGCCACAGAAGAAGCTTTTGAAACAAAACTGTCTGATTTGATACAAGTCACAATTGTTTCTCTTTCCTATGCACTGCTACCATTTAGTAACGTGAATTGAAGTTACAATCTTCAAAGTAAGCCTTCTACTTTTAAAAGATTCGATATAAATCTTATTTTGCGACATTTTTGTTGGAAGTGCCAATCACTGGTGACCTGCCAGTTACTGGGGGTGTTACCCTATTTAGTTACTTATTTATCTAAAGGTCATGTTCGAAGAATCTAAACTAAGTTAACTTTTGAGTTTGGTTAGTAAAATGTTGTAATAATTTTATGTTGCATAAACATTCTTAGATTTTTGTACGTATGAAAATGCAAATATGTAGAATTGTAGATCCAAGCAAATAGAAATTTTACTTGAGATTTCCTGGATTTGGGGAAGAGATTGAAGGTTATTTAGCTTTCTTAAACTGGGATTTCTCTAACTTAAACATTGAAAATATACTAAAAACCATATTGTTTGTTTTCTTTCATACAATATTTCAAATATAAACATTCAGCCAGTTTTATTTGTTCTTTATGCAGTCTGTAAAACAATGTGTGGAGTAAAGTTGACTCTAGCAAGTTTTGATCCATCCAGTGGGTTAAGACATTTTAAACTCGTATTTCGGGGGAAAAAAAAAAGGAATAATTCGGAGTCTAAATATTTTTCAGACTAATTTTTTAACCGAAAGATAAAGGAAGTATTCAGTTACTTTTTGCAACAATAGGATGATTAGATTTGCGGCCGGGGTGGCTGGGAGATTCGAAACTACCACCTTACTTAACTTCATGTTTTTCTAACAATTTAAAAAGTGTATTTTTAAAAAATGAATCAGGATGAAGTTACAGAAAGTAAGACAAATTTAATACCGAGAAATTCTTTAATTACAATTTGTTCCTTTGGAAGAGATATAGATGCAAAACTTTAAAAATCGTGAAAAAGTAGTTTTAGGCAGACTTTGGTGACGCCCGAAGAAAGATGGATATGGGGGATGGGATGTCTCCCAGGAAATTGTTTCGAAATTGAAGTCTTACAAACGAATTTTTAGTCAATCTTGAGTGGTGTCAGAAGAAGAGTGACAACGTTCGATTTTCCGGACCTCCCCTTGAGAAATTTATAAAATTGACATAAAATATCGGAATTTTGGGCAATTTTTAGTCACTTAAGGAGAATGGGAAAGGGGATTCAATCATTCCACTCCCGATTTCTTCTTCTTTTTTTTAATTGAACACAAATTTTAGACTATCTTAGGAGACATTGGGGACAAATTTTCTGAAATCGAAGTTCTAAAAATGCAGTATTAGGCTATTTTTGTTGACGTTAAGGAAATAAAGGTTCGGGGTTCCCTCCAGAATTTTTTTTACTTTTAAAGGAGTTTTAAAAACGTAATTTTCAGTTGTCTTTGTGTGAGAATGAGGGGATTTAGGGATCTCATTTGGAAAAGATTTGAAATTGAAATCTTAAAGACGCACTTTCAGGCACTCTTTGGTAGGAACATTTGAGAAAGGGTGGCAGTCCCGTGACTCACTCTTGGATTTTTTTTTTAAATTGAGTACCCTTCCCAAATTTTAAAGTTGGTGCTTATCTTAATATGGAGACGACCGCTAAACAAAATTTTCTTTTTGGCATTTTATAATGTATAACTTTTCCTGAAGATTTGACACGTTTCATGCACTTCTAATCCTCTATATATAATGGCGAATTCACTGATTGAGGAAAGCTCCTGACGCATGACAACAACAATGAAACTCGCTCCAAGGCATGATAATTTGAAAAATATTTTTTGGTGATGCTTTACATACAGAGAAATGCTTTATTTTAACAAGGCTGAACTGGATCCAGTGACTTAACTGTTTTACTCGTTTTAGGAGAAAGAAGAAACGAAAAAGTGGTCAACAATGAACGCTATCTACTAGAGTTTAACGTTAATCCACTGGAGTTCGGGTTTTAATTTCAACTATCAAAATATCATCAAGCAGGAAATTGCTTCGTTCAAATGTAGAAGCAATTTTCACCAGTCATACCTTGACTCGGCGATTTTCTAGTATTTAAATAGTGTGGAATGTTTCGCTTTTTCTTTTCCAGTAGTGATAGTATGTTTTAACTAGTGATGTGCCGGATCGTTAAAAAAGTAGATCTACGGATACGGATCCGGATCATTAGTGTCAAGATCCGCGGATACGGATACGGATCTTAAAATGTTTTTACCCAATTCAACTATCCAAGTGTAAAATTTGTTAGGGAAGGTATTCCCGGTAGAATAACAACACTGTTTCTTCAAAAAAAAAAACAAAGAGAACCGAGAAAAACCAAAATGAAGAATAACATAACCCCGAATCAATAACAAAAAATAGTATTAAACTTTAAAAAAAAAACATGTCCCAGAGGGCTGACCTCATATTAAAATGGATTTCGCGGATAAGAACATACATCCTCATATATATAATAACCAATGATCGAGTAACCCGAGAGTTTCAACAATGAACCTTGCTCCACGGCATAATTTGATAATAGGTTTTAGTAAGTTTTAACATGCAAGAAAAACGTTAGTGTTACAAGGCTGAACAGGATCCGATAACTTGACTGTTTTGCTGGTAAGACTGTCATTTCGGGGGAATGAAGAAACGAAAACAATTAGCACTATCTACAGGAGTTTAGGGTTAATCTCTCCGGTAATTAAAGTTCTACAAAAACAATATCAAGCTAAAAACACTTTCGATCAAGTCACCTTTTGAACGAAAAGAGAACTATCGAAATCTCTTCATCTCTTTAGGAGCTACGATGCCACAAATAGACACACAGATACACTTTTAAAACTTATTACCCGTTCCTTTTTGCGACGGGGGGTACAAATTGACTTCTGAAATGATACCTTATAATTTAAATATTTGCTAATAATATAGATGAAAGTCTTCTCTGTTTCTCTGGATCTCTGTGAAGAGCAAAGCGCCTAGACCGTTCTGCCGATTTTCATGAAATTTGGCACAAAGTTAGTTTGTAGCATGGGGATGTGCACTCGAAGCGATTTTTCGAAAATTCGATTTTGTTATTTTTCTATTCCAATTTTAAGAAAATTTTACCGAGCAAATTATCACAACGTGGAAAAGTAAATTACCAAATTATCATAACATGGAATCGTAACAAGGGCAAGCAAATGAACATAGCAAATTGGCGAGAAATTTATCATCCAATATTTGTAAATATACATGAGAACCAAATGGCCTTTTAATTTTCTACTACGAGGTAAGCCGTGCGGGTACCACTAGTAGGGAATAAAACCTAACTTAAACGGAATTTATGAGTCATTTTTTTTTTTCTCAAATATTTAAGAATTCTTAGAATAGAAAAGATCCGTTTAAGATCCGTCAAAAAAGCAACGGATACGGATTACAGATCTTTATTTTCCCTCGGATATCCGCGGATACGGATATCCGGAACATCACTAGTTTTAACCCCTTCAGTCGGAGTTATGAAATATTGGACCAAAAATGTTGATATTTGGTACCCAGTGTACTATGGTAAAGGGTATTTTATGGACAAAATTTTAAGTTTGTAGGAGAAAAATTAAAAGAGTTATGGCACGTCCAATATTCCGGACTTATACTTTGAAATCAATATTTCACAAATACAAAAATGATAAAATACCGAACAAACTTCATTATAAAATGTTCTACGAAAAATTATAAAACATAATATAAGCGTTTGAAACGACTAATTAAAGATCATATATTTTTTAAAAAATCAGGAAAAAAAACCTCGCTTTTCAGATGAAAATCCATGATTGGGAAAATGAGCCACTCTACCTCTCGATCCTTATATGTCAGTGTTGTCAATCCCAAAACGAAATCTTATTTCACAGATTATAATAAGCAGAATGTAAAGAGTCAACTACAAAAAAAATCAACTAATTAAATCAATTATTAAATGATTAGCAGCTGTTTAAAGTGTATGTCCGGTATACCGGACACCAGGTCTGAAGGGGTTAACAAAAATAACGATATGGCTTGAGAAAATCGACATCTGTGTCAAATGTCAGCTTGACAAAAATCAATAGGGATCCCTTGATCTCTACTGATAAATCATGCCCCCATCCAGTGCCGGATCTACGAATTTTCGGAACCGAGCAAAAAAACTTGAAACTGCAGCCCTTAACAATCTTTTTTCAACTTTTTACATTCACAAACTTAGTTTCGACGAAAAAAACACAGAAATAGGGTGAATTATCCGCCTTTAAGATGTTACCGCCCAGGACAAGCGCCCGGAATTGCTAATCCCCCCTAGATCCAGTTCTGCCCCTATCTATAAAACAACTGTGGCATCTAGAAGAAAAGAAGTTAAGTGACAAAAGTGAAAATTTAGAGATAACTAAAGCAAATCAAGGTTGGAGGGGAAAAAACGGTTTTTTATAGAAAAAACGGGGAAAACCGTTTTTTCGGTTTAAAAATTTATTAAGGCCCGAACTGCTCTCTATCATATTTCTTCTGACATTAAATCTAAAGAAACATATTTTCCAATTTCCAACCTACCTTTGGTTTTTCAGAACATAAGAAAAAAAAATATGTTATAAGTTTTTCAGCCTAAGCAACACCCGAATGGTTGCCTACTTAACTATGCAAAATAATTATTGCGCAGAACACTTGTTCCATTCTTACAGTTGAACATACAGTTGTAGGCAACTGTTTAACAATAACAATATTTTCATCAACTTTTGAAAATCATAACAACCAGGATAATGGGGGAGTCAGTATACTATTTTTTTTTTTAATTTTCTTTCAAGTCTTCAGAAAGAAAGTTCAATTGTTTGCAGCTTCAACAATGGATACTGCTAATGCTGCTTTCCAGGAACGACGAGAGGCCATGTCAGCCTAGTCGGAAACTAGAGGCCAGGGGCCTTGGGGGGGAGGGGCAGCGACAATGACGCAAAAAAAAAGAAAGAAAGAAAAGGAAAGAAGGGAAGAAAGGGAAGAAAAAAAGGGGGAGGGGATTCCGAATGAGAGAAAACGTAAAGATTAATTAAAATTTTTTCTTTTGATATTTACTGTTGTTGCACTTAAAATGGAGTTTTTTCTTTTTTCCCTATTTTTTCTTTTCCCCCTTTTTTTCTTCCTTTCCCCATTTTATTTTCTCCCCCCCCCTTTTCTCTCCTTCCCTTTTTCTTTTTTTTCTTCTCTTTTTTTAGGGGGGGGAGGCGAGAGGGGCCCTGCGACATAATTGACAAGGGGCCCACCTAGGCTCTCTGCGGTCCTGCTGCTTTCCCCTTTTTTCTTCTACATACAGCAATCCTATCAGTTGCATCAAACAAGCAAAGCACAGTGCAAGTTTGGCTTGGTAGTTTATAATTGCGGGCACTATTTCAGGGTGCAGCCTAGCAGGATAAATAATGTGGCCAGATTTTTAAAACCGAAAATCGGTACATATGGGCAGTGCCTTTCTTTTTTTTCGATAATGTTCAATAGTTCGATATGTGTCATCCAGGTGAAGGATCTTAGGTCTCAAATAAGAAATAATTTCTCGTTTCCTCCTCCTCCTGCAACATACATATTTTCTAAAATCAATGCAATTGTTTTTAAATTAGGAAATAAAAGAATTACTAATGAATGAATAATAACGTGCAGTAATTTGCAACTTTTGTACATTAAAACGTTGGTAATTCACTCATGAACAGGTTTACCAGACGTCCCGGTTTGATCGGGATAGTCCCGATTTTCAAGCAAAATCCCGGTGTCCAGGCCGGTTTACTTCACGTCCCGAAAAAAGATAAATTTGATTATGGATGACCAAAAAAGTATAAAAATACTTAACTGTGAAGGATTATTTAGATAATTACTCTGTCGTCTGAAACATACACTTGTAAAATTAACATCGGATCAGTTTGTAAAACTTTTTATACTAAGATTAAAACCAAACGAGCTGGTGTGTGCCTCACATGACTTCCTTTTACTCCAATTTAATGTCATTTTCCCATCACTGGTAATTTTAATGTGATGCAATAGTTTACTCTCTAAATATCACCAACAGTGGCCACATTGAAACCAGATTTTAAAAAAAAAATCGCCAAATTTGTCGCCAAGTTGGCGACAAAACTTGGCGACCAAAAGACTAGCGATATATCGCCAAGTGTCCGCCAAATTGTAACACCACTTAAGTTTACATCGAAATTAACAATGATCCCCCCCCCCCAAAAAAAGGGGCAAAAGACCCCCTTAGAAATACCCGAATGCAACCAAAAGGGAAGGTGCACCACTAGACCCCACTAGGAGTCTACGTACCAAATTTCAATTTTCTAGGACATACCGTTCTTGAGTTATGCGACATACATCCGCATATACGCACATACATACGTACGTACATACAGACGTCACGAGAAAACTCATTGTAACTAACTCGGGAATCGTCAAAATGGATATTTCGCGTGTCTAGGCACTTATCCACGTGTGGCCGAGTCGAAAAAAAAAAAACCTCAACATTCATTCCGGGGTGAGCAAAATGGAAATTAAGGTCGATTTTTTTCGCGAATACAATACTTCCTTTTTGTAAAAGGAAGTAAAAAGACTTTCTGAAAAAAGTCCTAGCGAAAGAAAGATACATGCAAATATTGTTCATGTTTAAATTCATCATTCATAGTATCTCTTCTGACTAAAATACTATTGAATACTAACGTGTATGAAATGAAATGTTTATATTTATCTGCTTGTGTCATTTATTATTACCCCTGGTTTAGGCTCATAATTAGTAATCATTTGTTCATAGCATTGAGAATGAACTACACTTTAAAACACGTTAAAAACCAGCCAGGGGTGTGTTCCGTTTTGAAAATTAGCAACGGGGGGGGGGGGGGTCCGGGTTGAGCATTTCAGTATTCTAGCAAGCCAACTGATGAATAAATAATAGTTCAAATGTACACATAAAAAAACTTACTTTGAAAGAAAATTCAATGAGGTTAACTAGGGATGCGCCAATACAACTAGGGATGAGCCGCTTCATGGCGCAGACTGCGCCATTGACATTTTTAGGGGGGTTGTTTTGAGGGGTAATTTTTACTTTGGGGGGGGGTTCTTGCTGGGGGGAGTCCTTGCGATATTTAGGGGGTGCGCCCTTGCTCTTCGGGTGGTGGGCATCCCTGGTACCAACAAAAATTCTTAAATACCTAGTTTATTTACATTTTTCCTCATTTAGTAAAACTGAGCGGGATCTTTTAGTAGGACATTCGAACAGCAGGACTTGAGACAAAAAGCGGTTTTGTCCCGCCAAAATCGAGACGTCTGGTCACTTTAACTATAGACCATTCTATTTTCATAAGAGTCTTTTCTTGAGCGTGACGTAAGACATTTTCCCCTCAACTTGCAAAATTTGACAAACTTAGGTGAAGTAATGTTAATGAAAAAAAAGTGTTCAAAACGCATTTTTTTTTTTTTTTTTAACGTAACAACCTTGGACTAAATTTTTGACAAAACACCAATCAATTTTGCGAAAAGATAGGCTAGACGCAGTGTTTCTCAACATTTTTGGAAGAGCGGAATGGTAAAAATTGCTGAAAAAGTTTTGTAAACTTTTTCCACAAAATAAAAAAAAACTGTAATTCTATGAGCTGTTACAAAAGTTAATAATAAGATTTCAACTTTGATTTATTTCCTTTTAATTTAATGCTACGATAAGTAATTACTGTAAGATAGGCAATACATATGAAGTTTGGAGTGCTCTTGGTAAAATTAAATTCCTAGAACAATTTCGCATCTAGTAGAGCCCATGTGCTTCCATCTGGAGGGGGAACTAGGCGTCAAAATCATCGCGGTAATGGCATTCGCCGATGTTGGTGCTACATGGAAGAATGGATGCTATATATCATGGGATCGTGCTAGGTCTGCTGAAGGTAGCGCTTCTAATGCCTCTTCATTAGAAAGAAAATACATAAGAAGTACATCTTTGAGAAAAATAAAATTATGTAAAGTTTTTCCGAAATTGTAGTTTAAAATATCGTAAATAATTTTTAATTTTTATTTATTCGTTCATTTAAATTTTTTTTTAAATTTTTTTCATTTATTTCATATATTTATTTTTTTTATCATTATTATTAACAGAAAAAAAGGAAAAAAGAATAAGAATTTATGAGGTGAGACCGGCAAATTTTTTCTACGGACGAGCAGTAAATACCTGAGTTTTAGCAGGGGTGCTCGTGTCCACCTAGGGGTGGGGGTGGGGGGGTATGGTGCAGACTGGGCCATTGAAATTATTAGGGAGGAGTGTGTTTTAAAGGGTATTTTTACTTTTGGCGGGGGAGGGGGCTCTTGCTTTTGGAGGGTCTTCGGGATATTTAGGGGAGGTGCACCCTTGATCTTGGGAGGGGGGGCACCCTTGGCTTTAGAGGTCGCCCTGACAGCTGACAGGTGCTGCCATCCGTTCTGATTTCGATAAATTTGCTAAAATATCTTGTGTGGGAGTCGCATTTTATCCAAAATATTTCTTTTGAGTTACTATTCCCGATGGAGCTTTAGATGATATTAGAAAATTTTCAAGCGTTTTACGCATAGTAAGAATATTAATGAACTAAGAAATACTTTTTTTTTTCGGCGTTCAAGGATTACTCAGGAGGAACTTCACAAAAAAAACTAGTATGTTGTGGCCATCACGAAACTTTCTTCTACATTTTTCTTTTTTTTTTTTTTTTTTTTTTTTCTGATCCCTCCCCATGCTTGACGAGGAAGCAATATTCCCAACAAAAACAAAATTACACATGCAAAAACTTGACGACCATCCCAATGTCTGAATTATTGCAAAAGCAAAGCAAAGAGCGAAAATTGAAAGTTATTTTAAAAGCCTTGCTTCAATGAATTACAAATATTTTATTTGTTAACAAACATAAGATGGCAACAGTTAAAAATTTTAAATCATTGAGATAATATTTCCTATCATTTCCATACAATTAAAATCACGAGAAATACGCAGACGACAATCTATTACGATTTATCTTTCTTATTGTTGCATTAATAAAAATATTTTTATTCGCAAAAAAAAAAAAAAAAAATCAACACCTCTTGGAGCGATCGGCGTCAAAATAGAACCAAAGTCTGTTTACATATGGATTCACATATATTCCAAATTTCAACCAGAACGTAGCATTACTTCTTGAGATAGGGCACTCAAAATGGAAAAAAAGAACGGGTGATTGCGCTACCCCCCTTTTAGCTGTTGACACAAAAATAAAATCAGTTCTTATACCCACTAAGGGCTACTTGCCGATAAATTTTTCTTTCATTCCGTTCATTATTTCTTGAGATACAGCAGTCACAATTGACGACAAAAAACGTTCTACAGCTCAACCCCCGTTTGAGTTATTGACACCAAAATTGAATCAGCACCTGTTCCTGTTAATACCAACATATGGACCAAATTTTGTTTGATTCCGCCAGTAACTTCCTGAGGAATAGCAAGCACGCGTAACTCGAAAAACGTCCCATTGCTCCACCCCCCTTGGAGGAATTCGCGCCAAAAACTAATGGGCACAAGTTCACATAGGGGCACATATGTGTACTAAATTTCGTTCGATTTCATGCGGTAGTTTTTGTTGTAGAGCGGCCACAAAAAACTGGTCACACACAGACGTGACACACATACATACACACACACACACACACACACACACACACACACACACACACACACACACACATACATACACACACACAGACAGACAGACATTTTCCAAAAATGGTCGAAATGGACTCAGCACACCTCAAAACGTTCGAATCCGTCAAAATTCGAAATTCGAAAATTTGCACGAATCCAATACTTTCTTCTATATATTAGATATAGAAGAAAGTAAAAAGATTGAAATTTTTTTCTTCACTTTTATTTTCTTTCTTTTTTAATAAGAAAAGTTCTTTGAAACAAAAAAGTCCCCCGCTCCTCCTCCTGTTGCTTTCTCTTGCGTACTGGAGGGCTTGAGGGAAACTGCAAATAACAAGTAATGAAAAATACACATACTACCATTATACATCAGCTAAGAATAACAAAATTGTAATTATTGAAAATTAATCGTAACAGTAAATTTGACTTCGTTTTCAATGTTTGAGAAAATCCTTACATTCGAATTCTCAGTAAACAAATTATACAAACAAACTTAGTTTCTAGACGGCTCATTAGTTCAAATTTTTCTGCGTAGAGGAGAATGGGGGAGGGTGGTACATACTTACATATTTAATA
The DNA here is from genome assembly GCF_026930045.1 of Uloborus diversus. Lineage (NCBI taxonomy): Eukaryota > Metazoa > Arthropoda > Arachnida > Araneae > Uloboridae > Uloborus > Uloborus diversus. The sequence goes on along the minus strand of NC_072738.1, from coordinate 129,652,128 downwards.
AATATCAAAGGAAAAAAAAACGAGATATTCCCTTTTTTCCTTGTTCGATCTAAATGCTTGAGCCTGGTTTTAACATCATGAAAAATGATTTTCATTAACAGTAAAACAAAGCACGGCAAATTGGAAATAATATGGGGAATGTCAAATGCTAATTGAATGTTTTTTACGTTTGCAATACTGTTCGATAAAATATTTTAGGTAGCAAATAAAAATATTAAGTTGCCGTAGAATAGGTTAAAAAAAAAAAAACTTTAAATTATTTGTTAAATGTCTCAATGATTCGTTTAGTTCTACTTTTTAATTTCAAACTATGTTTCCAGGGGTGACCCTCTAAGAGCAAGGTCACCCCACCCCCAATATCACGAAGAAATCCCGCAAAAGGAAGAGGCCCCCAAAAAGTGAAAAAATACCCCTCAAAACAACCCCCTAAAAATTTCAATGACGCAGTATGCTCCATGACCCCCCCCCCCCCCCAGGTGAACATCCCTGATGTTTCTCACAGCGGATGTTTTTTTTTTTTTTTTTTTTTTTTTTGAAATATTCTGAATGTAGAAATTTTTTGTTACATTGCATACAAATGAATGATATCTAGTCAAAAACGTTTTAAAGGACACTTTTTAACTGGTTAAAAAGTAGGAAGTTTGGAATGATTTAATATATTATTTAAGAAGTATTGTTCATACTGACATACATTTCTATCAATAGAAATCGCTTGGAAAATAGAAGCAATCGAAATTTTATTTGAATTTTACAAAGACAATAATCATAGCTTCATAAAATTGATTAAATAATGAAAAACATGTTTCAAAAAAAGAATGAAAAGTGATTTTATTTTTCATTATTGAAGTTTAGTTCTGAGCTTGAAGGGAAAGGCCTGTACCCGGAGGGCGGGGGACTACCCAGGGGCGTAGCTACAGTTTCTGCCGCCCGGGGCGGTACCTCAATTTGGCTGCCCTTTCATTTAGACATCTATACTAATATTATAAAGAGAGAGGGCGAATTTTTGTGTGTTTGAACCACTGCATCTATTTGAAAAATTCCTTCACTATATGAAAGGTGCTTTCTTACTGAGTAACATAGGCTATAATTCGAAAAAATCCAATAAATAGTTCTTCTTTTATTCCAATTTACGCCCAAATTTCGCATACATGCCCAAATATGGGAGTGAAAAATTACTTACACATATTTATATTATATATCGTAGAAAAGGGCAGAATTTTCCACGTTCTAAACAATTTGTTTCAATGCTCTAACTTAATTACGGCGGGAGTAATTTGCGTTTTTAGCTCGAACTTTTTTAGGCTTAGCCGAAATTTAGGCACTACTTTCTTCATTAAATAAATCAATGAAAAGTGAAGGAATTGTCTCAGTTTTCTTTTTGACACCATTGGAAAAAGCGACATTTTTTACTCCAAATCTCTCTCGACAAACTTAGCTTCTATCTTCAAAGGAAAAAAAAGTTACAAGCGTTTTTAAATTAAGTTCGAAATATGTTATTTTGATTCAGGTTGTCAACCATTTTATTTTCGCGTTTCCACGGTTACGCCTTTTGAATCCATTGTTTATTTCCTTATTTTGTATTTAATTTCGTAAACTTATTTTATTTCGTATTTCCATGGTTACGCTTTTAAAATCCATCTTTCGCATTTTAATTTCTTAAAAGTATTTTAATATCTGTCGTCATTGTTTGGAAAGGTAATTTTGCATGGTGGTTTTTTTTTTTTTTTTTTTCCTTTTATTTAAGCCTGATTGTAGAAAATATGTCACTTGACACAATTTTTATTCTCAAGGTAGACCGGGCAAAGCCAGGCAACGCAGCTCTTAATATATAAAGATTTGAAAGCTACTGTTAATGTGATTTTATACTTTTTTGTTAGGCGAAACATTTATTATTGCCAAAGAAAAAACATCCGCTTCACTCGCAAAAGGGCTGGGTTCCGGTAGCGTGGTCGCTTGGCGTGATAGGGGCTGAGCAGTTCAGTCTAGGATTATTGTTTTAAGGCAACCGTTAATGAAATTCATTGTTTTGGCAATTTGTTTTGAAATAAAAGAAACTTTTGATTTGTTTATATCCGAGTGAAATGTACGACATTTTCTTTTTTTTTTTTTTTCTGACGATGATTTTTGAATGTTCCACGGGATGTTTTTTTTTTTTTTTCGTTAGACGGATGGATTATGATAGCGGGGTTGCTGGGCGAGTTTGGCGATAAACCATAGAGTTGTGGAATTATTTTTACATTTGAAAGAAATTATTTGATGTCTTGTTTTGTTTATTTGACGAAATATTTTAAATTGCAGTAAAAACCGCTTCACTCGCTAAATAGAGTTTTAAAGCAACTGTAAATCTAATTTAATGATTTGACGAAAAGTTTTAAATTCCAAAGAGATTTTAATATTTTTTTTTTTTTTTTTTTTTGTTGTTGTTGAAAAGATGTGTACGTATTTTATACAAAGAAAAATGATCATTTCACATCAGAAGGGGAGGGGGCGTCATTTTTTTAATTCAACGTACTTCCATTAAATTTTTTGCACGGGCATCGCTGTGCGGGTAATGCTAGTTTCTAATACATTAAACCAGGGAGCCGACCTATGGGGGGAGAGGTTATGGCGCAGACTGCACCATTGAAATTTTTAAGAGGGGAGGAGGTGTTTTGAGGGAAATTTTTCTCATTTTTGGGGAGGGGCTATTGCTTTTGGGGGTCTCCGCGATATGAGGGGCGCCCTTGCTCTTAAGGAGCTGGACACCCCTGATTAAATCATCGAAAATTATTGAACTTAAAATTGAAAAATGTGAAAAAAAGGAAACAATTTAATATGTACCATTCTTTCCACAAAATAAACTAAGAGTTTAAAAAACTAAAAAAAAAACGCTCTTTCGTAGCAAAATGAACTAAAAAGTGAAAAATAATCTTTGGATGATAGTAGTTGACCAATCACTTAATTTTAATGTAATACAAAAAAAGCGCGGGGTGCTGTCTATTTACATTTTTGCTTGGACAACAAATGGAAGAAATTCAAGAAAACTGATAAGAAGCCCCCCACGCTTTTTTGTATTACATTAAAATTAAGTGACTGGTCAACTACTATCATCCAAAGATTATTTTTCACTTTTTAGTTCATTTTGCTACGAAAGCGCTTTTTTTTTTTTTTTAGTTTTTTAAACTATTACTTTATTTTTCTGTTTTTTAGTCTTATGTTGGAGAATTATCAGGCAAAATAGCAATTACTTCTTTTCGTAAAAGTCTTAGTTGGGACTTAATTGACGAAATTATTTATAAAATGAGTGCGAGGTAATATCTTAAAGTTAAGACAAGGGCACCCCGATGGGAAGCTACTATGAGTAATCGATGTATGTTTGCGGAAATCATATTTATATTACTTTGAAAATTTGAGATGAAGTTGAATAAAAGTTTTGTTCAACAATGGTCTGATCAGCAATGAATTTCCAATTGAAGGCTCACCCAAATTTTGGCATGAAATTAGTTAAAAACAATTATATTTCATGTTCTAATTACCTTAGAACATTGAAACAAATTTTGCCTGATGCAGAAAAATTAAAGGTTTTTGTAGATATTTTTAAATAATTTTTGCGAGCATTTTTTAATGTATTTTTTTTAATTTTTCCTTTTTCACATTGTTGGATTTATGCCAAAATATTGATTAAAATTGGAGGAAACTAACAATTAAAAGAGTTAATTAATTAATTTGGTTATAGAATACTGTATTGTTATCGGGTCTGAGGTCGCGTGCCAAATTTCAAAAGAATCCGATCGCAGGATGTGGGCGAAATTTGAGCTGCAAGATTCCGTTACAAGATACATACATACATACAGGTGAAGCTAATAAAAGCGTGTTAAAAAGGGGGAGGGGTGTCAGGCGCGTATCCCGGAGGAACATTTACAGGATACAGCTGGCGGTGAATTTCATGCACCTACAAGAAACTTACTTTACATAAAAAATCGCAGTTAAAAGTAACGTTTGAAGGACCGAGGGGGGTGAGGGTTCCTCTCCCGAATCTTCATCAAAACTGAAGTCACTTTTAGAATTTAGTGACGTTAAGAGGTCGGACTCTTTTCTAGAATATTTTCTGAAATTTAAGTTTTAAAATTACGATTTAAGTCTATCATCGAGAACGTTTAAGAAATAAGGAAGATTCAGGGGCTCACTATGGAAATATTCCAACTTTGAACACTTAGAAGCGCAGTTTTAGTAATTCCAAAACCTTACATTTCGAGGGGGGCGGGATTTCTTTGCCTCCATAATAGATTTCAGTAGGATTCCCCTATTTAGATTTCTTTCACATCAAAGGTGCTAAACCGCTGCCCCAAAAAGTATGCTTCCCGGGGCGGACCGCCCCTCCGCCCCCTTTCGTATGGTCGCACGCCCCTGCTTTTCATACAATCTATTTTGATTGTTCATAACACAAGAGGCATTTGTTTGGAATTGTTGAAACTGAAAGATTGAAATACAAGAGCGATCTCTAATTTCGCACGATTTGCATAACATTGAAGGCTCATTAAAATACTCAAAATATACTCATGATCATTCAAAGAACATCCACATAAATCAAAAGCTGAACTCTAGGAGAGAGTTAATGGTTAAGAAAATTTTTAATCACTCACCCCGAGTTGAAAAGGCATCTTGCTCCACTGTTTACAGAACGTAAACATTCAACTCTGGCACAAAAATACCTTGTCCAGGTAAATTCATCGTTCGGGACACAAGTTCGGCCAAATTTTAATGATAAACGTGATGAACCGGCTTTGATTTTCTGCAGTTGTGAGCATGAGAAACGACCGCAGAACAAATCGTAATAAGCAGATGATGCCAAGGCTTAAAAAACACTCAGAAAACTAAAATAAATTTCATGTTCTTCCGACGCTACGCCTGGAAATCTTGTCACGCAACTCACTCAGATGGTTAAAAAGACCTGCTGTTTGTTACCATAGTTGATTATGGCGCCTTTACTTCTGCAGAATTCTTGGTAGGTAGGTTGCCGGGGGAGGTTTCTACTTGGCGGCATTTATCTTAAAATTTGGAGTAAATTATTCGCCTACGCTGATTGAAAAATGTCGTTTGTGTTTTTTACATAAAGCTCCAAAAACATTATATGCAGAAATTTCACAACTGAAGGGTTGTGCAGGGGTGCCCATCTCCCCCCCCCCCCCAAGTTCAATGGCGCAAATCCTCCCTCCCGCCTATTTTCTCAACATTTTTGTTCTTTTTTATTTTTAGCCCTATTTTTTATTTTGTTTATTTAAAAAATATATATATATTTATTTATTTATTTATTTATTATTGTTGTTGTTTTGTTTGAAAAGTTCTGTGCTAAACCAATAACATACACACACATACACACAAAATAATGAAATAAATAAAATGAATTTAAAATAAATAAAATAAAAATAAAGTAAGATAAATATTTTAAATTAAAAACAAATTAATTAAATACATAAATAAAAATTAAAAGATCCCCCCCCCCCCAAGAAAAAATGGCACAACTTGCGACATAATTCCTCTATGTGGGCACCCCTGAGGTTGTGGGACCACATGTGTCCCAAATTCAAAGTTTATCTTTTGATTATTGAATACAAGTAATTGACAAATTACATTTTTTTCCATTGTATTAAGAATATATTACAATTCTCAAAAAAATTGTTTTAAAATTTGTCGTAGTTTCTTCTTTTGAAAACATTGTAAATTAAAAAATTCATCTGCATGAATAAGGGTTGTCCAAAAATGATGTCACACTTTTTCAAACATATTTGACCCCCTTTGTCAGTAAGTGCCACACTTCACCTTACCCGCCCCCCGTCATACCTCAGTATATTTATCACAAGCATCAAAAAAAAAGAGTATGATTTCGAAATTTTTGTTATCCCCTACCTCTCCCTTGTCGAATTACGTTTTTAAGAGAGAACTGAAAAACTTCACCGAGCATTAAGAATGATTTTAAATCTACTACTATTAGTTTGAACATCTTTATCTTTCTTTAATAATTAAAGCAGAAAGTTTGTCTGGATCTCTTGATCTAAAGAGCCCGATCATTCTGATATTGGACACGGGGGGCAAAGCTCTATTTCAGTCCCCCCCCCCCCCAGTGTCCGACTAAGATTTTTGAGAACACTGGGCATGTGAAATTCATTTTGTGCCCCCCCCCCTCATTCCCGTTTATTCTATATAATGAAGCTATAAAATATTTCGATACTTGCGTATTAACACAAGCATGCTAAATTTGGTTGTCTCTCATATCACAATATAGTATTATACATTTAAAAAGTAAAGGGGATATAGTATACGATAATTATATAAGATATGGTTAAACTTAACCCGTTGCAATAAACCGAAAATATCAAGTTTTTAAGGGAAATTTTTATCAACAAATAAGAGATTTTTTCTCTTGTCTTAGCATTTGCAAAAATATCAATGATATCATTGTACTCTAGATTCTGAGTGAAATCATTATTTACTTTGAATCTGCATGATAAATTAAGGGGGTTTTGGCCCCTTGAAATCTAAGAGGAGGGGCCTGTGCCCCGCAAACCCCTGCGGTAATCAGGCTCTGTTGATCTCTGTGACGCGCCTAGCGCCTAAACCGCACGGCAGAATGAATTTCATGAAATTTGACACAAAATTAGTTTGTAGCGTAGGGGTGTGCACTTTGGAACAATTTTTTGAAAATTCTATTTTGTTCTTTTTTTATTCCGATTTAAAGCTCATTTTTCACAGAAATTTGGGGGTGGGGAAACGGGGAGAAATATTTTATGCACATCTTTGAGTTTCAGGTCATTCGAAAGCCTGGAATTTTCTGCGTAAGATGAAGTTTGGTCAAAGTTTCTACGAGCATCATTAGAGCTGTGGGATTCGTTTAAAGAAAACCAAAATCCAACGCTTACCTTGAGCAAGCCAAAAGATTAAGCTCGAGAATAAAATCAAAGATTAAAGATAAATGGAATTTATTTTCGAAACGGAAATTAACGTTTGCATTTTATCATGGTTACGTCTTTTAGTTCCTTTGATTATTTCATTACTTTTTTTTTTTTTTTAACATTTTTAAAAACGTACTTTTTGTTGCGATTCGAACTTTTTTCTTTTATTGAAAAGGATTTAAATTCAAGTATTTTAAATGTTGAGAAAAAGTCGTCTGCTTTTATTTTTTTTAGTTTTTATAGAATTAATAGGATTCCCGTACCCGGCATTGTTCGGGTAATGGAATTAGCAGGGGATAACAGTGCTTGGTGCACCTAGTTACGAAAATCTCCTATAATAATTACTTATTACCTATATTTTTTTTAATTTTCGGAGGGTCCCGGGGCCCCTGGACTCCTTATATATGTGTCCTTGTCCTTAACCGATCCTTAACTGTCATTAACGATCCTTTTAAAGTACTGATTTTCTTTACCCGAGCAATGCCGGGTACGGGAATGCTAGTATATATATGTTATCTCAGGACATTTAATCATTTAACTAATTTTATCATTTACTTTTACGATGTGAAATAAAGCTTAAATGCTTTATGTGTTTTATGTGATGATGTTCTGAAAAACTTCATTTCAGTTTTGAAAAAGTGAAAGCGAAAGCCAGAAACATTATTATTGACTTGAGAAAAGCTCCGAAGAATCACGTGAAAAAAAAAACAATATCAAATTTAAAATTCGCTACAGTCCAAAAGCTGAGATGAAGTACTGAAATGATTTGAATGGAGGAAAGTCTTCGAAAATAAGGGATTTAAATTTCAATTACATGTTTTAATTTCGCAAAAATTAATGGATTTAACTTAATTTCTCCCGAACTAATTGATATTTCGAGAAATATTTTCTTAGTGGATACTTTCGTAATCATGTGGATACGCCTGCCGAATTTCGAGTTTGAGGTATCAGCAGTATTGGCAGTGTGTTGATATATATCTCAAAACACTATACAGGGTGTTCCGTTTTAACCTGCAAAACCTCTATTTTCGCAATCGTTTGTCCTAGATGCATACTTCCAATTGCAAAAATGTTCAAAAATCAGATGCAGTGTTAAGACATTGAAAGTTTGAAGCAAATATAAAAATGAGTCAAAACATGAGAAATTTAACTTTTTATACGGGCCCTAGGTCCCCTAACTAATATTTAGAGAAATAATATCTATTGAAAACTATTACTAATGCAAAAAACTTGACATTTGTGCGATCAAAACTCAAGGAGATATTCCAGTTTTAAGATTTAAGGGATCATACAGAAGATGAGATTGGAACTTATCGCTCTTTCAGAAGAATAACAGGTCGTCAAAGTAAGAAAAACAAGATATTTATATTTTCATTGCTATTTAAAAATAAATGCAAGTGTTATGCCATGATACGTAGAAACACTGTACAAAACCTCGAATAATTTGAAAAATCACACTCTACGCACACATGTAATTTTAAACACTTGTTAACCACCATATTTTCCCCCAAAAGGTGTTATTGATGGCGAGTGAAAAGTGGTGTAAGTCATAAAACGCTGCGTTTCATATCTCGGTGAATATTGGTCGAACTAACTTCAAACTTTTTGTGTTGGAATTTTTTTTTTTTGAGCAATCACGATTGCTTATTGTTCTCACTTGACAGTCCTTGATGTTCCGGTTCCTTTTTCAGCTTGGACCAGGGCTGCAGCACCACCGTCCACCGGCGGCGGCGCGGCTGGTCCTGAGCACTGTCCCCTGGAATCCACTTTTGCTGGGCGGTGGCGTCCATGTCCTACACACGCATGCGCATACACAGTCGCCTACGCGCGCACGCCTTTACACACATACACACGCCTACGTGCACACTCGTAAGCCTACACACACACGCACACAACTATATACACGTAAGCACCCAGGAGGAGGGACATGCTTGGGTGGGGGAGCCATTTCTAGAAATAATAACTCTAACCAGTAGAGTCTTGTCGCAATTCGTGATTGCGAAAAACATAATTTGAATTCAAAGTTTCGGAATTCAAATTAGAGTTAATTTTTTCAATTGAGATTATTTCCCTAAATATAAGTTAGGGGACTTGGGGTCCGTATAAAAAGTTAAATTTATTATTTTTTGACTCATTTTTATATTTGCTTCAAACTTTCGATATCTTAACATTGCATCTGATTTTGAACATTTTTGAAATTGGAAGTATACATCTAGGACTAACGGTTGCGAAAATAAAGGTCTTGCAGGTTAAAACGGAACACCCTGCATAAAAATCTTCTGTGCGGACGTTTGTCACCATAAAGCTTTTAAACGGCTGGACCGATTTTGATCAAATTTTTTGTGTGTAATTAAGTTGTGGTGAGCATGATTCAGAATCGCGATGGATCGAATCGGAAACGTTTTTGTTAATTAATTAATTTAAACATTGGATGGTAATATCTCCCAAATGATTAATATTTGTTTTAACCTTTTGTTGAGGGAGAGAACTGAGATAAATATTTAACCCGTTGCCTAAGGACAATAAGAAAGTCAGCTCTGCTTTTTGTAATGAAATTTCCTACTGTGATATGTCAATTGAGAATAGATAAAACGTAGCGAGAGAGAGTGAAGCCTTCTTTTCTCTTGAAAGCAACGATTTTAGGTCCCGTGATGTATTTTAAAGTGAAGTACTGGAAGGTTCACGCAAAACGTGTGTTCTGTCGTCGTAGTTGAACCATGTGACCGGATCGGTGCTTTAGGTTTTCCTAACCTAACGATCAGAAAGTACCGCACCTAGCAACATTTGTTTCCATTGTCCTCAAATCCATCTGAGTTTTGGCACCAATGTCCAAGAAGAAGGATTATTAAACTAATCAGTACAATATGAAGTTTAAAAAGTTTTCCTTCAAAAGATCGGACCACTAATCGGTCGGAGTTGGCTTCGCTCACTGATCGGCTGGATTATTGTAACATGGTGGCTTGGCAACTTTGGCTATAAACAATAGAGTTGAGTGATCATTTGTTTACATTTTAAAGCTACTGTTAAGTAATTTATTGTATTTTTTTATCTATTTGGCGAAATATTTCAAATTGCAAAGAATTGTTTTTGGTTTTTAACGAGTTTTTAGTCATTTTAGTTGAAAAATGTGTTTATTTTACATCGGGAGGGGGGGGGGAATGAGTGATTTTTGCTTATTCAGAGAATTGTTTTTACTTTTATAATTTTTCTAAACGATATCCTTTCGATTGTTTCATTCTTTTTCATATGGGGGATGTTGCAGCGGGATTTCCCGTTTGTTCTAGATGGGTAGTTAGTTTTTTACACTTAATATCTAAGGACGCTTTTCATCCTTCGAGTATGGCTGAAGGAACAGACCATCAAGTACGGGAGAAAAAATAGTTAATAAAACAACTGCTCAGTAGGCATTAGATAAATCAAGTTAATAAATATACGCAATCTGACACCATAGCAGCTTAAAACATTTTTTTTTACTTATTTTATCAACAGAACGGTTCAAACACTTGATAGTTTATTGAATTTTTTTAACTTTTCAATTTACAAAGTTTGTACTGAACAACGTCTGTCGGGTCCTCTAGTCTTATATAATTATCGTATACTACAGGGTGATTATAATTAAAGTTCCACTTTCAAAACGCTGTAAAAATAAAGTCACTGGTCAGAATGACGTCAAACTTCAACGGAATATTATCGAAGAAGGGGGAAAACGAATGGCAGAAGAAAAATAAATCGTTAGAATTTTTAGCAATAGATGGCTCTGCAGGTGTCAAAATATGTAAATCAAAACACCAGTCATGCGCACGACTTATTGAAGTTGCCATTTCCCTACAGCCTGGCCGTCCCGATCACCTGATCTTAATCCGTATGACTTCTGGCTATGAGGCTATCTGAAAGCTGTTGTGTTCAATGCTCCAATTGCAAATTTTGCTGAGCTGAAGGCTGCATTGCGCAACATTCTAAACGTGACCCCGGAAATACGTCGATCAGTTGTGGAACATACTGTTTCTCGATTTCAACTTGTTTCAGAAAACAGGCGGGGGACAGCATATTGAACATCTTTTGTACCAGTCTCACGAAAACTTAAGACCGATTTGATTTTTACTGATGCTTTTTCTGCGGTTTTTGGCCTCAGGACAATTAAAAACCGATTTAATTAAATTATGATGCTTACAGCGCCATCTATTGCTAAAAATTCTAACTATTTACTTTTCTTCTGCCATACGTTTCCCCCCGTCTTTAATAATATTCCGTTCAAATTTGACGTCATTCTGAGCAGTGGTTTTATTTTTACAGCGTTTTGAAAGTAGAACTTTAATTATAATCACCCTGTATATCTCTTCTACTTTTTAAACGTTGTGATAGGAGGTTACCACCAAATTTAGCATGGTTGTGTTAATACGCAAGTATCGAAATATTTTATAGATTCAGAATAAGCGGAAATATAGGGGGCGGGGGGGGGGGGGGGGGAACAAAATGAATTTCATGCACAGTGTCTTCAAAAATCTTAGTCGGGCCCTGAAATACAAATGAGCTTCATGTCCAATATCAGAATGATCGGGATCTAACAATGAAGCAATTAAAATATGAGTGGAGCAGCAGTTTAAAACAGAGAAATTGTGGCTCAAAAATTCCCTGAATGACAGTACATGTTTTAACTACGGACGGCGCAAAAGAAAAGAAATATGTTTTCATGTATGCAGCAGGTATATCACACATTTAAGAAACAGCTTCTCACAGTAACAATCAGCGTTCTCTCACCTCCCGTAATTGGCATTTGGTTGCGGGTCTTTGGGCACTATTACAACCATTGTCTTCATGCCTCCTATTGTTTGAATATTGTTTAAATTTAGCTCTGAGACTGGAAATGAAAACATTGCTACAGAGAGTTTTCGCCTTGCTTATAGGCACTAGAAGAATAGTTTGCATAAAATACTTATAGATGATTAGGAAAAGAGTTGGGAAAAGCCATAATTGGCAATGAGCAAATCTTACAGTAGCCTCAGTAACGTCTTTTTGATAAAGAAGCTGTGGAATGTATAATGATGAATTATATCAGAGTCCCCCAATTTTTTCCGATTCACTGCGCCCTTTGAAAAATTAGATTTTTTTCACGGCACCCTAGTACATCTGTTATGTTTGTATTAGGGTGGTTCAAAAAAACTTTTTTTTAGCTAGAGTCCAGGACACCCCCTATTTTTTTGCACTTATTAATAGTTTTTTTGCTGTAAAAGTTTTAGCTTCTAACTCAAATTTTAAGAGGGTGCTCAATGACCCCTAATTTAACATTAGCGGTAGCATAGAAAATGTCACAAATTTAGAAACATCAAATTTCCCAAGCTGGTTTTTGTAAATAATTATTTTATTGCAATGTATATATATTGTAACGGATCCGGTGAGACTTCCAACTTTCTTGAAAGGACGACACAGTTCTTGATTAAAAACACAGAGAATTTATTTACACTATGTACAGGGAAGATCGTCAACAACTGCTAAATTAATCATCAGCAATTAAGCAAATATCACACAAAACCGTAAACTCAACGGTTACACACGTATTTACTTCCAAATACGAAAAACAACACAGCGAAATGCCTCGCAATAAACAGAGCTAATACACTCTCAGCACAAATTCTCAATCGAAACTCCACTTTTTATCACGCGGGACGCTTTTATAAACATCGAAAGAAATCTCTCAAATATTCGAAACGCTTCTGGAAAATAGTAGACCGTTATCAAATTTTATCAATGAACAAAAAAGAAATAGGGGTTCGTATACCTTAGCCATATGTATAAGGATTGTATATTCATTACGGGAAACTATTTACAGGTTACGTTACTACAATAATTACTATTTACAGAATTTGTAACATTGCCCCCTTCCTAAGGACTGCACGTCCCGGGCAGTACAATCCCCAGAAAGGGTGCCAAACTTCTATCACAAGTTCACAAATACACATATTAAATAATAACCAATAGTGCATAGGAAACACAATAATAACAAGAAATATTACAAAACATTAAAAGCAAAAAAAAAAAAAATATCTACAACTTTTATGTTATCAACCATGGTTGTGTACGTAAATACTCATGAGCTGTGGCCATAGTATTGTGACGATCGCCAAAAGCACCTTGGAAACAGCGGAGATGACCTTCGGAGAGTGGCGCGCGTGACAACGCAGGACCCCTGGTGCGCTTGACCCCGAATGTCGTCCCTCGGTCTGGGTGTTGAATGGAGCAGTGGACACGGTCTGGCCTTTGGCGGTTTCAACTCCTTTCAACACGGACTCCAGCGCGGTACTTTGTGTCTGGTTTTTTGCCGCTGACCGTAGGCGGGATGCAGACCGAGTGGAGCCAACGTGGTAGCAAATGGGAATTGCTCCCTGGATCAGGAGTCGATCGCCACGCCACCACTCATCCAATGAAATTAAAATTCTGGACAAGACAACGCCCCTTGATGAGAAGGCGAGAAGAAAAAAATTCAAATTTGGGGACTGGGAAAAAAAGATCTTGGGCAGATCAGACGCGTCCGAAGGTGAAGAGCTCACGCGAGCTGGACTTTGATAAGATGTGACTGGCCTCGGAGGTAGACCTCGTCGTGAGGACCGGTTACGAAACCATGAACATTGCTGTTTATCTCTGTAAATATGTATCTTAGCCAAGAGAAGTACTCCAGATCGAAAGGGTGTAGGAGTATATTTTTATAAATAAAAAATTTGCAGTAAAAAGACTGAGTCTGTGACAAATATAGTTCGCCGCCGGATCCCATGCTACCAGGTGAACCCCCAAATTCGTTACAGACTACATTTTTGGTGGCAGCTAGTGGATCCGTAACAACACGCAAAATGAGGACACCTAGTCCAGCAAAACGAAGGACACCAAGTCCGGCATAAAAGGACACCTCGTCCGGCATAAAAGAAGGACACCTAGTCCGGCATAAATGAGGACACCTAGTCCGGCATGAAAAGAAGGACACCTCGTCCAGAGAACGATCTCTCGTTCAGCGAAGTCGCCGACGCCCTGCAGTCGACGAAAGGACAGCCTGTCCAGAAAAGAACTCTACGACCCGTAGAAGAGGTCGCCGCCTGGTAGATTGTTGACTGGCAGTCGACGGAAGGACATCTCGTCCAGAAACAACTTTGTATCGTGAAATTGGTCGACGGAAGGACAGCTAGTCCAGAAAGAACTTTGTATCGTGAATTGGTCGACGGAAGGACATCTCGTCCAGAAAGAACTTTGTATCGTGAAATTGGTCGACGGAAGGACACCCTGTCCTGAGAGAAGTTTACGTCGCGTAGAAGAGATTGACGACCAGCAGTCGACGGAAGGACATCCCGCCCGGGAGAACTACCCCTCGTTCGCGAAAGAAATCGACGCCCTGCAGTCGAGTGCAAGACGTGAAGTGCCCTGTTTGGCGACACCCCGTCACCGAAGGATTTAGGCATATTGGTGAGATTGATTTCTTTCGTTCCTAGAGGCATTAAAATTGTTATTTCAGTCTAAGTAAAAATTAATAACTTAAATGATTAAATCAACAGAATTTTTGTAAGTTAGTAAATTTGAAAATTAAAATTGTTTATGGATCAAAATTTAAGTGCACCTGCACAAAATTGTTCTGAAATTCAAAGTGAGTTCAGTGAGTAAATTAAACAGCAAATTAAACTTAGCTCTGTGAACGATGTTTTACCCTAATTTCTTTCCACCGTAGAATTTATGTCGAATTAATTTCTGCATTTGTGAAATGAGAAATGTTAATGATAAGATTTGTGAATTTTGACTAGTTAGTTTCAGTAGAATTATCTTATGCACATTATTGAACTTATGCTTACTAAAAATCATAGAAATCGAATAGTTGAATTGATTGATTTCATGTGTACTGAGATATTTCGGTAAATTTTCGTAATGGAATTATATGTAGGTTGATTATACATTTCAGTTCTTGATATTTATTGGTCGAATATTTTATGCATTTCACAGTGTTGAGAATTTGTGTTGTTTGGGAAAAATAGAATTAAAATGTCGTTCTTGACAAGGCAGAGAAAGGCTGATCTCAGAAGCTTAGCTTATGAGATGGGGATTGAAATTTCTGATAATGATCGGGTATTTGATTTAGCAGAAAAAATTCAAACAAACGCGCGATACGTGGAAGAGGACGTAAAACAGTTATTACAGGCAATAATCGAGGAAAGGAATGAAAATGATCAGAATGAGATTAAGGCAGCCGAAAGACAGTTCGAGCTAGAAAAATTAAGGCTTACTCAAGCTGGGGACACGAATAGTGTTAATTCCACCCATAGCGAAAATGGTAGGTCAAAAAAAGGTTTGAAGGCTGTCATGCAAAAATATGATCCGGAAAAATCCGACATGGCGTTGTATTTGACTTTATTCGAACGTCAAGCGAGAAAGGCTAAAATTGACGAGGAGGATTTTGTTACGCATCTTCTCGGGCTATTGCCCATTGAAATAGCTGAGATAATTATGCGGGGGCCAGAAGAATTGTCAGAAGATTTTGAGCATGTAAAATCGCTTTTGTTAAATCGATATAAATTAAGTGCGGAGAGTTTTCGTATTAAATTTACCCAACACCAAAGGCGACCAGGAGCTCCATGGAAGGAGCTCATTTTTGAGTTAAGAAGTTACCTAGAGGGATGGTTACAGGGTGTTAAAGTGGAAGATTTTGACACGTTAAAAAAATTGATGATTGCGGACCAAATCAAAAGACGCGTTCCCGCGGAGATAAAAGAGCATTTCTTAGACGACTGGGGTGCACTGGTTGACCCAAGTGAATTAGTTAACAAACTAGACGAATATGAGTCAACGAGGCGAAATATTCGAAAACCAAATAACTTTAAAATGCCAGATAAAAAGGTTAACGAGAAAATAAATTCAAATAGTAGACAAACCTGGGATAAAAAGAACGATAGTCAGAAATCGGACCAAAAAAATTGGAGAAATAATTCACAAAACGCGGATTCCAAGTCGCGAAATAGAGAATTTGAGAGACGAAAGGCCCCGGCCTGTTATCAGTGTCATTCTACTGATCATTTACGACCGCAGTGTCCTGAACTAAAAAGAAATGTTGAACAGGTAAACAATGTGTCGTTTGCAACAAATTTTGCACCTTCATTCGCCCCCTACTTAAGTAAAGGGATAATAAACAATCAAGAAGCTATTATTTTAAGGGATAGCGGTACAAGTCTGGACGTCTCACCTTATCAATTGGTGCAGCCTGACGATTATACAGGGGAAACTGTATGGCTTAAGCAACCGCTCGAAAATAATTTCCGATGTTTGCCCATTGCTAAGGTACGGATTGAAAGTGAAGAGTTCGGCTCGGTAATCACTAAAGCAGCAGTTGTAGATAGGTCCGTCCAATTAGATCATTATTTAATGGGAAATCTAACCCAGGAGTTAATTGATGAAACTAAAAAGAACCCGCATTTAATAAATGCCGTAATGACTCGTAGTCAAACTACTCGCGGAAAAAATCCAGAATCAGAGGAAAGAGAGGAGGGTGAGACGCCAGAAATCCAAGATGCGACGGCTCAAGACATAGGGAAGGAAGACTTAGAATTGCCTCCAGCAGAAACTCATAAAATTGCGCTAATTAAAATAAGTTCCGAAGAATTCAAGCATGAGCAGAGTATTTGTTTAGATCTCAAACCACTTTGGGAGAAGGCTGAGTCCAGAAAGTCGCAGGAATTGATAATAGAAAATGGGTTGTTATTTAGGAAAACACTCGATCACCGAGGAGATGAGAGGAAGCAATTGGTTATTCCCCTTAAATTTAGACAGCAAATACTAGAATTGTGTCATGAAGGTATTGCTGCCCATCTGGGAACGACAAAAACAAAAGATAAGGTTCTTAGGTATTATTATTGGGTAAATTGTATTAAAGATATCGAAGAATACGTAAGAACGTGCGATCCTTGTCAAAGGGTAGGGAAGTCTGGAGAGAAAAAGAAGGCCCCGTTGAAACTTGTGCCTATAATTAGCCAAATTTTTAATCGCATAAATGTAGATTGTGTTGGCCCCCTCCCCTATTCAAATAAAGACAACCGGTATTTAGTAACAGCGATCTGTATGGCATCCAAGTACCCCGAGGCGATACCTGTAAAGGATATAACTTCTCCGTCCGTAATAGAAGCCTTAATGATCATTTTCAGCAGATTAGGATTTCCAAAAGAAATCCAATGTGATTATGGCGCTTGTTTCACAAGCAACTTGACGACGACCTTTTTTGAAAAATTTGGAATCCAAATAGCCCATAGTTCCGTTAGACACCCCCAAAGTAATCCGGTCGAAAGATGGCACCGTACTGTAAAACGTTTACTTCGTGTTCTTTGTCTAGAGTCAGGAAAAGATTGGGAAGAAAACCTCCCTTCCGCATTATTGGCTCTACGCGCAACGACGCATGAAAGCTTAGGATTCTCTCCTGCTGAGCTAGTCCATGGCAGAAACTTGCGAACCCCTGAAACATTGTTATTCGAAAAGTGGGTGGATCCGGGGGAAGAAGAGAATCCTGTAACAGAGTACGTTTTCAATCTGATAAATCGCATGAAGCGCTGTCAGGAGCTCGCGACAGAACACGCTTCCGAAGCTCAAATTAAAAGGAAAGTGTATTATGATAAGGGCACGGTACAGCGAACCTTTAAACCGGGTGACCAAGTTTTAGTTATAGCGGCCTCAAAGCCCCACAAATTAGCAGTACAATGGGTAGGACCTGGGGTGGTAGAAAGTCAATTGTCAGAAACAAATTATATAGTTAAAATGCCAGGAAACCCAGGAAAATCTCAGGTTTACCATGTGAACCTATTGAAACCATATCACCAGAGAGCAGAAGTGATAAATTTGTTAATTTGCGGAGAAAACGTTGGCACTTCGGATTCTGATTTGGAAATACCGTATCCTGTATCGGATCCAAATGTGTATGATTTTGAGGAAATCGTAAGGAATAGTGAGCTCAAAGGAAATTGCACGCCAGGGCAAATTGAGGAGTTAAAAAACTTGCTGGAAAAGCACAAAAAAATATTTTCAAATGATCCGGGTAGGACGCATTTAATCGAACACGACCTCGAAGTAATAAGCAATCAGCCTGTCCGATCTAAACCCTACCGAACTTCACCCCGACAAACGGGAATATTGAAGAATGAAATCAAGAGGATGCTTGATTTAAAACTGATAGAAATAGGTGAAAGTGACTTCACGTCACCAATGATTTTAGTTGAAGCAGCAGGGCGCGATCCTCGGCCTTGCATTGATTACAGAAAACTAAACTCGATAATAAGAACTGAGTACTTTCCGTTGCCGAATATTGACGAAAGAGTTGAAACCGTATCGGCAGCCAAGTATATCACAGTGATCGATCTCACAAAAGGATACTGGCAAATACCTTTAAGTCCTAGAGCTCAACGCCTGGCGGCTTTTGTCACGACTTTCGGGACATATAGGCCATTGGTTATGCCCTTCGGCCTAGTCAATGGGCCATTTTGCTTCTCGAAATTTATGGCGCAATTATTAAATGGGTGCGAGGAGTTTAGCGTCCCATTTTTAGATGACATCGCCATATTTTCAAATGACTGGAAGGAGCATCTAAAGCAGTTGGACATAGTCCTACGCAGAATTTCCGAGGCTAATTTGACCATTAAACCGTCTAAGTGTCGTTTTGCTCAAAGTAAAGTCAAATATTTAGGGCATGAGGTAGGTGGCGGTCTGAGATCCCCGGCTGAAGCGAAAATAAAGGCGATAGTCGATTTTCAGGCACCTAAAACAAAAACGCAGATCCGGCAATTTTTTGGGATTAGCGGGTTTTTATGCAAGGTATGTGAAAAACTACGCTGTCATAGCAGCACCGTTAACCAATGCGCTAAAGGGGAAAAATCGGAGAGAAACTGTAGAATGGACTCCTGAATGCGACAAGGCATTTAAGGATTTAAAACAAAAATTGACTGAAAAGCCGGTACTGCACGCTCCGGATTATACGAAAGAATTTATCATACAGACAGATGCGTCAGACAACGGAGTTGGGGTAGTGTTGGCTCAAACAGATGAGAAAAACCAAGAGCACCCTGTTCTCTACTTAAGCAGAAAATTCACTGATCGGGAAAAAAAGTTCTGCGTAACAGAAAAAGAATGTGCAGGTATTATCTATGCGATAAAAAAACTAAAATGTTACATTGACGGTCAAGCATTCCGGATTGAAACTGATCACAATTGTTTGGTATGGTTGAAAAATAATACAGGAAATAACCCCAGATTATTGCGGTGGGCATTGGCCTTGCAGCCATTTAATTACACAGTCAAATATCGTGCTGGCAAAGACAATAAGCATACTGATTGCTTAAGTAGATTGGATTAGAAAAAATAATAATAATCCAAATGTAAATAAATTTCTTCGTGAAATCCTAGTAGTCATAAGTTCATATTATGCATATTATTTATTCGGAATGTGTTATAGTTCTAGTTATTTATATTCCTTGTAAAATGAATGTAGTTGCTGACATTGCTCAGGGGATAATTGAGTGGCCTCTAGTAATGAAAAACAATCAAAATGCCTAATCTATTCAGATTTTGCGATAGTACGCAAAATCTCTCAAAAGAGGGGAGGCGCTGTGACGATCGCCAAAAGCACCTTGGAAACAGCGGAGATGACCTTCGGAGAGTGGCGCGCGTGACAACGCAGGACCCCTGGTGCGCTTGACCCCGAATGTCGTCCCTCGGTCTGGGTGTTGAATGGAGCAGTGGACACGGTCTGGCCTTTGGCGGTTTCAACTCCTTTCAACACGGACTCCAGTGCGGTACTTTGTGTCTGGTTTTTTGCCGCTGACCGTAGGCGGGATGCAGACCGAGTGGAGCCAACGTGGTAGCAAATGGGAATTGCTCCCTGGATCAGGAGTCGATCGCCACGCCACCACTCATCCAATGAAATTAAAATTCTGGACAAGACAACGCCCCTTGATGAGAAGGCGAGAAGAAAAAAATTCAAATTTGGGGACTGGGAAAAAAAGATCTTGGGCAGATCAGACGCGTCCGAAGGTGAAGAGCTCACGCGAGCTGGACTTTGATAAGATGTGACTGGCCTCGGAGGTAGACCTCGTCGTGAGGACCGGTTACGAAACCATGTGTACCATGAACATTGCTGTTTATCTCTGTAAATATGTATCTTAGCCAAGAGAAGTACTCCAGATCGAAAGGGTGTAGGAGTATATTTTTATAAATAAAAAATTTGCAGTAAAAAGACTGAGTCTGTGACAAATATAGTTCGCCGCCGGATCCCATGCTACCAGGTGAACCCCCAAATTCGTTACAGTATGGGGCTAACCGATCATAATGTACAACCCTAGGTTTTGCATTAGAGGATTTTTGGATCCTCACTACGACGTCATTCAGTCGGTTAAGGACTTTGTAGGGTCCATCCCAATGCGACTGCAATTTGGGTGAAAGAACTTTCCGTCGGATGGGATTCCATAACCAAACCTTGTCGCCTTGGTTGAATTCATGTCCAGTAGACCTTGTGTCGTATCGTGTCTTCATTTTCTCCGCCGCGATGTTGATTCGCTCACGTGCGAAGTTATGAACGTCTTCCAACCGGGCCTGGAGATCCTGGATGTACTCCTCAGGCGATGCATTCGCATCCGGAGGACGACCGAAGACGAGATCACAAGGTAGCCGAAGCTCTCGTCCGAAGACCATCTGAGATGGGGCATATCCGGTAGTCTCGTGGACAGCACTGCGGTAAGCCAGCAGGAAAAAAGGTAGCTTCTTGTCCCAATCCTGTTGATTTCTGGAGACCATAAGTGAGAGATTATTCAGGATTGTGCGGTTAAATCTCTCCACCATGCCGTCCGATTGTGGGTGTAGTGGTGTTGTCCTAGTTTTCTCAATTCCGAGAATTTGACATAGGCCCTTAAACACAGCAGAGATGAAATTCCTCCCTTGATCGGAATGAATCTGCAAAGGTGTTCCGTATCTCGAGATCCAATGTTGGACTAGAGTCTCTGCTACGGTGGTAGCCTCCTGATCTGGAATGGGATATGCTTCCGGCCACTTGGTGAAGTAGTCGATGGAAACAAGAGTGTATTTGTTCCCATCAGCAGTTCTTGGTAGAGGACCCAGGATGTCGATCCCAATTCGTTCGAACGGAGCTCCAACGTTGTACAGATGTAGCTTCCCTCTGCTTCTCTTCTTCGGTCCTTTACGAGCATCACAGGCGTCACAAGAATGGCACCACTTCGCTTTGCTCCAGAAGAAGCGCTCCCGAACTTTATTGAGGGTTTTCAAGACACCAAAATGTCCTCCAGTCGCACTACTATGTATTTCTTTCAGAACATCTGAAATCCTTGATCGGGGAAGTAGTATCTGCCACCTAGATGTTTTACCGTCGTCAAATTCCCATTTTCGGTGTAGCACGCCGTTCCGTAAATGGAGCGAGTTCCATAAAGCCCAGTATCTTTTTGTTGCAGGACTGAAGATGGAAACGTCCTGCCAGCTAGGTCGCCGACTGTCACTCTCCATGAACTCCAAAATTGGTTTTATGTCGGGGTCTTCAAGTTGATCTTTTCGAACTTGGTCGTCACTCCATGGATCAGGTTCTGATGATGTTGGAGTCACTGTCACCTGATAGGCGGTAGGGCTAGTCGTTCCATACTGTTTCTCGATTCGGGAACAACAGTGGCAGTTCTCAGGACAGGGTCTCCTTGATAAAGCGTCAGCATTACCGTGAGATAACCCTTTTCGATGCTTGATCTCCATGTCATATTCCTGGAGCCGCTGTATCCATCTGGCTATCTGGCCTTCCGGATTTCTGAAGTTCAAAAGCCAAGTTAACGAGGCATGATCTGTCCGAAGCAAAAATTTTCCGCCGTAGAGGTAATGATGGAAGAGTTCTACAGCTTTCACTATGGCCAGTGACTCCTTTCTGGTGACGCAGTAATTTCGCTCCGACTTTGATAAGCATTTCCTCCAGTAAGCGATGACATGTTCATTTCCGTCAATTTCTTGGGATAAAAGAGCTCCGATGCCCTCGTTGCTCGCATCAGTGTCCAGGATGAAGAATTTTTCAGGCTGAGGATAGGCGAGGATAGGCGTTGATGTTAAAGCCTCCTTCAGTCGTAGAAATACATCTTGGCACTCTTTGGACCATTCAAACTTTTGCTTGCTCTCCTTCAGCTTATGCAAAGGTCGTGCAATGTTGGAAAAACCCTTTACAAACTTCCTGTAGTACGTGCAGAGCCCCAGGAAACTTTGCAGCTGATGGATGTTTTCGGGACGACTCCAACTCTTGACCGCAGATACCTTTTCTGGATCGGTTTGTACACCTTCAGAAGAGATGATGTGACCAAGGTAGTTCACTTCCCGGCGGAACAAATTACATTTGGACGGGCTTAACTTCAGATTGGCTTCCTTAAGCTTTTGCAGCACCTTCCTAAGATTTGCCAGATGTTCTTCGAAACTGCGTCCCACGATGATGATATCGTCTAAGTAGACCAGACAGGATTCGTAGGAAAGTCCTCTTAACACTGTCTCCATAAGACGCTCGAACGTAGCTGGTGCATTGCAGAGGTCGAAGGGCATCACTTTAAACTGCCATAAGCCTTGTCCAGTTGTAAACGCTGTCTTCTCTCGGTCATCAGGGTGTATCTCAACCTGCCAGTAGCCGCTCTTCAAGTCCAGGGTCGAAAACCACTTGGGTCCGGAAAGAGAGTCCAAGGTGTCGTCTATCCGTGGAAGAGGGTGACTGTCTTTCTTGGTGATTTCATTCAGCCGCCGGTAATCGACACAAAATCTGGTGGAGCCATCTTTCTTTCGGACCAAGACGATGGGAGAGGCCCAAGGACTGGACGAGGGTTCGATGACAGCATTCTCCTGCATCTCTTTCAGGAGGGTCTCAACCTCTTCCTTCTTGGCGAACGGTAGTCGTCTTGGATGCTGTTTAATAGGAGGGTGTTCTCCAGTGTAGATCCTATGCTGCGTTAAATTCGTACGGCCAACATCCTCCGATGTAGATGAAAACAAATGCTTGAAATCGTCCACCAATTGTTCCGCAGCAGTTCTTTGATCTTTCGATAATGGCGCACTCCCAATTAACTTCGATGTCAAGGACTCAGAAGACACAGTCTCGGGGGAATTGATTCTTCCAAAGATGCAGTTTACTGGAGTACAGGTTGCAAACACTTCACCTTTCTGGATATTCCTTGGCCTTTCACTCACGTTGGCGACTCTCACAGGAATTACATCCTTAGAAATGTCCACAAGCGTAGATGCTACCAGCACTCCTTTTAGGTTATTGCCTAGGTTAGGGTATTCAATGAGTCCAAATCGAAAACTATTGCTTTCTTCAATAGAGCCAGGTATTAATGATTCTGAACTTGAGGGAATCGATAAATCTGTTTGGGCTATTATTTGATGAGCGGATTTTACATCATTTTCAGCGTTGAAGATGGCTATGTCTTCCCTCATCGAGTGCAGTTCATTAGTCTTGAAGTCCAGGGTGAAGTCATATTGCTTTAAAAAGTCCAATCCGAGAATGAAGGGGTCCATGATATCAGCGACGAATGCCGTATGATGGTAGGTGGCATTCCCAAACACTATTTCCAAGTCCACTTTACCTTCAATCTCGATTTTGTCACCTGTCACAGTCTGGAGACTTACGCGTGGCGATGTCCACAACAGTTTCAATCCATATTCACGAGCCACATGTGTCCTAATGATTGTCACATTGGCTCCAGTGTCGACAATCAGTCTGCAGGGATTCCTATTTACATGTGCGTAGATGAAAAGTCCATTACTGCCGCTACTAGAAGAGGAAATCTGCAGTGCTCTGGTGGTGGTGTTTTTCCTCCCTCGCGTAGCTTGGCGAGCCGGACAACTCTTTCGCAGGTGCCCTGCACTACCGCATTTCCAGCACTTCTGCTCTTGTTTCTTTTGGGATGTTATGCTGTTCAGATGTCTTGCCAAGTCACCGAGTTGTCTCTCAAGTTCAGCGAGATGGAACGACCTGGAATCAGACTCATCAGCTTCCAGAGTCCGGATGGGATGGCGATCCACACGTGTTGCTCCTTGGGCGACCTCGTATCTCATCGCATACACCAAAGCAGATTTCAGGTCGTTTACATCCGCCATCCGGAGGGCTTTCTGGATTTCAGGATTCCGAACTCCGTCGATGAAGTAGTTGAGTGCCAAGTTGTCTCGAACATCCGCAGGGCAGTCGCAAAAAGCAAGATGAGACAGTCTTTCGATGTCCGCCGCAAGCTCTTGCAGGGTTTCCCCGGTTTTCTGGAAACGGGACTTCAACTGGAGTCGGCTGAAATCTTTCTGGCACTTCTCACCGAAGCGAAGCTCCAAAGCAGATGTAAGGGCGGCGAAATCCAGGCGCTGGCTGTCCGGAAGGGTCTGGAGAATGTCCGCTGCTTCACCTCTCAGAGATGCTGCAAGATGACAGGCCTTGGTAGCAGAATCCCATCCGTTCGCTTCCGCCACTATCATGAATTGAGTTTTGTAAACCTGCCACGAAGTTTTCCCATCAAATGTGGCAAGTTTAATAGACGGTCGAGCAACCGATGTGGGAGCGCCAAACTGTACAGAGCTGCTTTCCGCGGTCACCAATCTCCTTTCCACGTCCTTAATTATTTCTTCTTTAAATGAAGTCAATTTCTTGTCTTCTTGTTCCAACTTATTTTCCACATTGGCGATGCGCTCTTCCACAGTATCAAATTTTTCTTCCAGAGCATCGACTTTATCTCCCATGGCGGTTAGTTGATTCTCCATCATGGTTTTCATCGACGTTAGGTCACTTTTCATTTCATCTTGACTTGTAGTAATTTTAGCAGTTAAATCACTATTTAACAGTTCTTGGTTAGTCACTAATTCATTTTTCAATTGTTCTTGATTAACCGCAATGTCATGTTTTAATTGTTCTTGATTTGCAGTAAAACTTGCTGTCAAATCACTTTTTAATTGGTCTTGATTAACCGCAAAACTTTCAGTCAAGTCACTTTTCACAGCATTGATTGCGTCAAGAAGTTGTTTTAATTGATCATCCATTGCGCGAGTAATCACCATAAAAACAAAGTCTATAAATTCAAACAGTCTTTATGAAAAAAATGTCCATTGTCACACTTACTCCAAGAAAGTCCAGAAGAAGCCCCAAGTTGGGCGCCAAATTGTAACGGATCCGGTAAGACTTCCAACTTTCTTGAAAGGACGACACAGTTCTTGATTAAAAACACAGAGAATTTATTTACACTATATACAGGGAAGATCGTCAACAACTGCTAAATTAATCATCAGCAATTAAGCAAATATCACACAAACCGTAAACTCAACGGTTACACACGTATTTACTTCCAAATACGAAAAACAATACAGCGAAATGCCTCGCAATAAACAGAGCTAATACACTCTCAGCACAAATTCTCAATCGAAACTCCACTTTTTATCACGCGGGACGCTTTTATAAACATCGAAAGAAATCTCTCAAATATTCCAAACGCTTCTGGAAAATAGTAGACCGTTATCAAATTTTATCAATGAACAAAAAAGAAATATGGGGATCGTATACCTTAGCCATATGTATAGGGGTTGTATATTCATCACGGGAAACTATTTACATGTTACGTTACTACAATAATTACTATTTACAAAATTTGTAACAATATATTACTCGTGTACATTATAATATGCAGAATTATATTTTTAGTTCAATGTATTTTTTGACCCCCTCCCTATACTGATTAAGTTTAGGGGAGGGGGTTGAGCACCCTCTTTCAGTCGAAATAGGAAGCTAAAATTCTTCCAGTGTATTACTATCCACAAGTCTAAAAATATTCAGGGGTGTCCTGTTATCTTGGAGAAACTTTTTTTAATACGCATTTTTAAGTCACCCTAGTATGTATGTTACCGAAAATTTCGAAATCTGCTGAATGTCGACATTGGCCAGTTAGTATCAACATTCACATACCAAAGACATTGGCAAAGATCGAATGTTTCCGGTGCATCACTGGTGAAAGTGGACATTCTTCAATTTTGTTCTTTTACGATACCATAGCAATTTCATACGTATTGAATCCGTTAACACTTCCACGGCACGTCTCATCTCTCTCTGCAACACCCACTTTTGGATCTGTTCTGTAGCGCATTTACAGATTCGGGGGCCAGTTGCAATGCATTTTTGGTGGCTCCTTTGTGTATCATAGAACCATGCGAAACATTACCCTTTACGGACCCCTCGAACATCATTGAAAGGGACAGGTATAAAGGTCGCGGTGTTCTCGTTTGGGGAGGCATCATGCTTGGTAGTCGTACAGATCTTCACATCGTCGACGCAGGTTCAGTCAACGGGACCCGTTATTGTAACGAGATTCTTCTTCCAAATGGGCGTCTTTTTAGAGGCGCTATGGGTCCGCAGTTCCTTTTCATGGACGACAATGCACCATGTCATCGCACACCACAGATGCAGAATCCACTTCAAGGAAGTTTAGGGTTTTTACTAGCAACAAAGTAAACAACAAACTAGTATAAGGGAGGGGCGGGGGGCACATGTGAACATGGCACCATGACAATGTCAAGCAAAACATCAAACAAATTTCTTAAATAATGGCAGGGCCAGTTCTACTTCTTAGCCTAACTTTTAGGGCAAGGACCCAGTTTATGTTCCTGTAGTGACAGGTTTTTTGTTTTAGCAGATGCTGATGTAATGTTATCAGACTTCTACATGTGAAAACATATTTTAAATTACCTAATAAGCTAAACTAAATTATTGCAAACCAATACATGAACAATCAAGTAAATTTATGACTGTTGTTAATTGTTAAATCAATTTTCATTTCATTTCTTTACATTTTAGTGCTATTAGTGATCACTTGAAGCAGTTTCCAGCTAAAAGGAGTCAAATTTTCATTTTCATATGAATTTCTCCTGGAGTTCAATTTTTAGTTACGTTCATTTCTACGTGAACTTTAAAAAACAAGAAAATTAAATTAGAGTAGCTTTGAAAATATTTATTTTGGGAATAAATTTGAAGATAAACAAGTTTGTTAGTTTGAAATTTTGTTTTTGTACGAAAATACATAACTAATAACAACTTAAGAACAAAGTTTTAAAAAAATAAGAAATTATTGAAAAAAAAAATCAAAATAAATTGCTTTAAGATAGCATAAGTTAAAATATCTAAGACCATTTAAAAATATTAAAACACTGATTGGATGCTAAAAGATTACAATTTCGAGCACGGCAAGACATTTTCGGCGAAGCACGTGTTCGACGCTTGAGTGTTTGTTCTCTATATTTTCATTTCTATGTGAACTTCAAAAAACAGGAAAATTCAGTTCAAGTAGCTTTGAAAATATTTATTTTGGACATAAATTTAAAAGTAAGGAAGTTTGCTAGTTTTAATTTTCGTATTTTTACGAAAATACGTAAGTAATAACAACGTAAGAACAAAGTTTTAAAAAAATTAAGAAATTATTGAAATAAAAACCAAAATAAATTGCCTTAAGATTGCATAATTTAAAATATCCAAGACCTTTTAAAATAGTTCAAACACTAACCGGATGCTAAAAGATTTCAATTTCGAACATGGCATGAAATTTTCGGCGAAGCACGTGTTCGACGCTAGAATGTTAACAAAAAAAACGGCTTTAGTTTTTTGCCGTACAAATTAGGATAACTTAAGTCAAAGCACTGGAAATCATTATTAATAATGCAATTTTAATACAGAAAACGAAAATTGAGCTTTAGGGGGGGCGGGGGGAATCACAATGTGCATCATGTTTTTAGTTTTGGTTTCGCAGAACTTACGATTTTTTTTCGGGTAGGATGGTGGAGGCATATTAAAGTAATTTTATCCTTAAAAAAGAAAAAAGATGATATTTTAATTTAAAAGTTTGATTGATTTGAAAAATTTAAAATTTCCGAGAAAAATCGGGAAAAAAGTCTTTAAAAACCAAGACAAAAAGCGGCGATCTATCCCTGTTATAATGTAAAGTAAATAATATTTTTTAACACTTACGAGAATGTATTTATTTCACATCGGCTGTTATCAAAATCCTGGAACTACAATCCTTGATCCTTGGTAAACACACAAATAAGAAACAACTGCAATTCTTGGACTAACAGAAAACAATCTAAAAATAGTTTAACTAGAACAAAATAGCAGTGAATAAAGGGAAAGTTCAAAAGAAGATTCTTTCAGCTCAGATCATCTTTCTACCCCCCCTCCCCTTTTTTTTTTGCATTTGAATTCGACCTCAGTAGATCGACGCGTTCGCCACGGCGAAACGCTATTGGCTGAAAACTGTATGATGCAATCTCCATAGTGTATTGGAATGCAACTGATTGGCTCAAAATTGTTCTTCCTATTTTTTTTTCAATGAATTTCATAAAATATGAAAAAATAGTTGCTTTTTATTGCAAAAAGTCGCCGTTTTTTTAAATAGTCGTTTTTGGCCTGTTTTTTTGCCAAAAAAGTCGCCATAGTCGCCTAAGGTAAGAAATAGTAGCAAAAGCCGCTTTTTTAGTCGCCAATGGCAACCCTATACCTACTATACAACCTTGCTTGTTAAAATGCAGAGGGTCCTATCAACCCCCCCCCCCCTTTCATCTACACCACAATGACTTTTCAAAAACTTTCGGTTGATTTCAGAATGCTAAAGGAGTTTTTTCAAGAATGGACCCAATGAGCTGAAGTCAATAGAAATTTTACGAAACACAAAAATATTGCTTAATGGTACGAACCTGGTTGGTTCGTTAAATGCCCCTATACTTATTGTTGTACCCGCCAAATTTTTCTGAATTTTTCCATAAATCCGGGTTTCCATTAAATCAGGGTTGCTTACAAGAATGTTCTACTGTATTGTTAATTTTATGCATTTCAATTTTCAGACTACTAATTTTCATGTCTCTATTTGGAGTTCTCTTTCAAGAATGGTCATTGTTTTGCTGAAATCAAGTTTTGTAAAATATACTCCACAGCTTTGTAAATGATTTTAAGATGTATGACGTCATGATTCTATTTAATAAAACATGAAACATATTTCTTAGTAACATTTATTAAAGTGCATGTATACAACCAAACATACTAAACTATAAATCTTTCTTTTAAGAGCATATAATTTTAAAAAACAAAAGCATATGTGTTAAAAATTTTAAAATAAAATATTTAAAATAAAAAAAAACTGCAATTTTCTAAACAAAGTGTTTTATTATCTTCATAAAAGCGAGACAAACACACTAATAAATTATTCAGCAATACACAAGCATAGAATACAATGAAGCATGCTTTATATTTTATACGTAAGTACAAGAAACAATTTTTGTCTTTAATGCTCAAGCAATAATTTAATTGTGTAGGAAAAAACATACTGACCTAAGAGATAAAAAGAATGCTTCATTGAAATAATACTTTGAAATCACACAAAAAGGAAGGTACATTATAATTTGTCACTACAATACAAAAAACTTAAAAAAATCTAATTGCTGAAAACATTGCTTTGCAGTAAGCAGATACAGGTGTTCACTAAACAAACAAAATATCAAGTCCAAACTTACATTAAAATGTTTAAGAAAATGATGAAACTTTTGAATTCTTATATAAATTGCTTAGAATAAAAACATCAATCAATCTATAACACAATTGAAATTTTTTTAAATACTTCTAATGTTACTTGAAAGAAATGGTAAACTATGTTAATATTAGTGAATAAAGTGTCTCAATAGAGAATAATATATCAAGCAACAAAAATCAAAAATTTTAATGCTTGCATTTAGAAGGATTTGTTCATTCATACAATGTCAGGGGCTAAAATTCAAGGCGGGATGATAGGATTCCAGCCACAATTTCTTATTACCTCCTTGAAAATAGTCTAGGCAGTAGACTAAGATTCAAAAAACTTTGATGAAAATGAAGAAATGTTTTTTTTTTTTATTTGACATATCTGTTAAGTTAAACTTTATTTAAAAAAAAAAGAAAAACATATTCGACTGTCAGGTGTATGTTGATTGCAATTGATAATAGATTATAAGTACATTTGGAATGAAAAAACCTGTTTCTGTAAAAATAATACTACCAATCGACTTTTTCTATGTCTTTAACAGTGCGTATGAAGTAAAATTTGTAATCTTTTTGAATCCATTGCAGGAAATTGAATTTTCTATT
Source organism: Uloborus diversus (assembly GCF_026930045.1). Lineage (NCBI taxonomy): Eukaryota > Metazoa > Arthropoda > Arachnida > Araneae > Uloboridae > Uloborus > Uloborus diversus. The sequence continues at coordinate 129,622,050 of NC_072738.1, read as the reverse complement.
TCAAAGTATTTAGCATTAATCTGTAAAGTATGGGAATTATTTGTTATTATTTTAACTGTTTCTTCTTAAAATTCTTAACTATAACAACAATTGTCAAGGAACTGCTAAAGCTAAATTTATTTTCATTCAATACTAAAAATATTAATACTGAATTACAATTTAAAAAGCTTTATTACATTTGTAATGTAAATTTAATGAAATAAACAATATTTTTAAGGAATTCGGACAATGTTATGGGAAAACACAGTAAACTTTAGGTTTTAAAGAGTCCGAATGACATTGCTATTTTCTCTCTCTTCCAAAAAAAAAAAAAAATCGGATCCACTCCAATTGTAAATCTTGCAGAGAAGTCTTTTCAACATTCAAAGAATTTGATTTTTAGCCCCAGTATATAGACTGCATGATGAGATTTGATCACTTTGGTGCACAAAAATATATAATGTATTTACAAATACTTTTAGCGTCATCTGCTAAACCATGTAATAAATCAACAATCTTGAATAGATTTTAGTTTTTGTGGTTCTAAAGCTATGAATGAAAAAAACAAACAAGTAATAGAATATTAACACAAAAAACAAAAGAAAAATCTAAATACTAACACAAATTAATAGTGTAAAAACTTGAATAACTTAAAGCTATCATAAAATGTATATCTTGGTGGAAGGATTTTGGTACTTCCTTTTTATTTTATAAAATTTTTGAATGTTGAAGCATTCAAGTAAACCACAGAACAAGTGCTTTTAATACATAAACAGAGTGCAAGACAATTCAAGTAAATATTTCAATGAATGCAATGAATGATGGAAGTATATAATTACAGCACAGAGAAATTGCCTGATATTAAAAAGCTGCCAGGATTGCATTGCGCCTTCATTTTAGTTGCAGTATCAAAACTAAAAATTTAATATAAATAAAAGACTAGTAAGTAATTGCTTAATGAACTTAAGTGCCATAGAAATTTGTTATACACACATTATAAGTACCCAAAAGTCAAAACAGTACAAAACTTTTGAAGCAAATTTATGCAAATAACAATGCAATAGTAGTCAGATAAATACAATAAGTTTGTACTTGTGATGGGATTTTACATGTTTGCATCATTTCAGTCATTTTTATTTTTAAGAGTAACTTAAGTAATTTTAAACTTAAAAAGCTACTTATAAAGTCAAATTAAAGCATTCAATTGAGTTCTTTTTAGCTTTGAATGTTTTTGTTTTTAAGAATAGGATTTTAATCCTTCAAAAATTGGGGAAATTAATTCACCTTACGTACAGCTATGATTAAAGTTATTGTTCTGGGAGGGGGGGGGATGTATTGACATACGAAAATAACAGTAAGATCAGGCAATGATGAACCAGAAATCAATAGTAAACAATAAAACGTTTCAATGTGAACAGGATTTATAAAAGAAAGAGACTAATTTTTTTTTCTTTGTAAGACAAATTGTAGACGAAAATCCTGCACTGGCAAAGCTTTAAAAAAACCTTTTCTCTCTTTTTTGTTCTACACAGAAACCACATGAAATGTCTTGAAATAGCAAATACATAACACAAATCCCATCACTTCTTTTATTCTCAATTATGCCAGCACTTTGAAAATGATGTTTCAAATCAGTAACATAAGGTAGCTAATTTTGATTAGTTTAGTACGAGTGTCCCAAAAGCTGTGACAAATGAAACAAAATGCCACAAAAAATCCAGCCACTTCCACTTACTAATCCAATCACAATATCCATTTGATTCATTCAGCTTGTTCGCACTACTGAATACTACAAATGCCATGGAGTCATAACTTCACAGCCAAAATAGTCCGGATGTAAAAATTCAGATCTAATTCTTACTATGCTTTGTTAGTGTTACTTCTTTATCTTTTGACTAGGCACTTGATCTTGCACACTTGCTCCATGGCAAAAATGAATTTTGTTCAATTTTAGTTATTCTTTACGTGGTCGCCGCCTTCTGGGAAAATCACTTCCTTCAGTTTCCTTTAAAAAAAGAATTTAAAACAATTAAGTCCCCAGAATTCTCCCGCAAAAAATATTTGCAAGTAAATTAAACAATTCAAATAAATACAAATAACCCATGGAGAACAGGATTTCTTGGTTCCATGTGCTTTGAAACCTTATTGTTTAATACGACAAAAAATGGGATCTCATTCTCAGTTTTCTGTCTCATACAATTTTATCTCTGATTGTAGCTTGATATTAATAAATGAATGACATATTTAGAAATAATTTTATATCAAGTAATAAATGTATTTTATTCTTTTTTAAAAGAATTACTCAAAAATCTTGTAATTTGGGGAAGGTATCCGTGGTTTTCAAAACTTATGTTCTTAAAGGGTTTCCTGTAGATAAGCTTATTTATGAGTGATTTGTTAATTTGAAATCATAGTTGATAGTGAGTTTTAACACTGAAGTAGGTAACATCCTTTATGTGTGAAAATGAAATACAGTAGACTCTCGATATGTATCCCTAGATTATCTCAGACTTTCGTTTTAGCATTATGAAATATACGTTTATTCACATTGATAAAAAAAATAAAATTAGCGCAACATTAGCGAAACCAGGAAACACGTGACAACTTTGAGCCAAAATCCGGAATGGTCGCGGTCCTGAGCATTCCGGAATTGGGGTCCCATACTGTACCGATCAACAACACCTGTGCCTTATTATGGGATTCGATTCCAGAGCTTCAGCTTGAGAGTCATCAGCATTATCGACTAAATCCTTGGCAGACTGTGCAATATTATTTCATGAAATGAAATAGAAGACCATAGAAAAAAGTATTTAATATTTTACCCAATTTAAAATGACAAAACAAGAAAAGGTTGCTATAATATGAATGAAAGGTTGCATGAAATGAAATAGAAGCCCATAGAAAAAAGTATTCAATATTTTACCCAATTTAAAATGACAAAACCAAACAAGAAAAGGTTGCTATAATATACTAGATAATCACCTATCATGGTAAGAAGGGTGCAAATTGCTTCTTTATTAGAAAGATTTCCCATAAAATTTGATGAGTTCAAGTAGATAATATTTAACATGATTGGAAAAATTATTGCACTAAACAAATGTTTCACAACATGATATATTTCATAATTTTATACATTAGAGTCATATTTTTAAAAAATAGTTCTTTATTTGATTATTGTTTTGATAATTGAGATTTTGGACATTAATAACAAAAACTATAACTGAAAATATGCTGTAAATATAATCCTTATACAATACTAGCAAAAATACCAGTTGTAGTCTGGGTCAGTAATAATTATGAGAAACAATCGTTACTTGCATTTGTTTTCTGTTTTAAGTGAAAGAATTTAAAACATATCTTTTTGACGTGATTAAAAATAGTTTCTTCCTTACCCATAAAACTAAAATAGCAATAAGTATAAAGAACAAAATACTATTGAGTTAGAAACGAAAGCACGATATTTAAGCATATACAAATTTGAAGAATTTCCAAAACATGAAATTTATCTTCACATGTTTAAAAAGATTTATCTGTTAATACTTTTTTTTTAACATGGCTAAAACCTTCTCTGAATGGCTATTGAAGTACGAACTGTTTAAAAAAATGTAGCTGCCCGTAATCCCCTTATATACACTTTAGTTATTTTGGGAAATTTCAATCATTGTGCTCTTGCTGCGATTTTAACAAATTTGCAGGAATCATTTTGGGATACCTTTGATAATGCTCCCCTCCTTACTTTGTAAAACGATATATTACTAATTTTCGTTACTTAGATATTGTCGCCAGATGCTAAGATACGTTTGGTCACCATAAAATGGTGCTAAACAGTTTCATTCAAAATGTTTCCAAAATAAGTAGTAAAATTTGGCGATTGCTTGAAATTGTGGGAAAAGAAAAATTAATGGAAGTTTTTGTGCTATTTATGGATTTGCCTAATTTACTTGGTGGATTATTTTACACATAAAAAAAGTTTTTTAAAGTTTTTTTTTTCTTTGATTAGCGATATTTTGTTTACATGGTGAAAGCTAAGAAACATTATAACAAAGTCTTTGGTTTCAAAAACAGTGACGGTTGAAAAAACTGCCAAATGCATCAGCTACTGAAATCTTTCTGCACAAATAGTAATAAAAAAAAACCATTAATTACATTAAAGTTCCGTTTAAATGGAAAATGATCAGCCAAAATCCATTTACTATTAGCCAACCTTGTGGAAAAACGTTACTTTGAGATTTGACTTGAGAAAAGCCTTGAACAGTCAGACGAAATGCAAAAATATTTATCAGTACAATAATTCTAGCTATCAACTAGGAGTTGAGATGATACACTAAATAATGAATTGAGTTGATGAAAACCTTTGAACATGGAACTAAAAAGCTTATAAGTCGTTTTTTTAGATTACTTAGAACTTTTAAACAGATGCTATCTTCAGCAGAAAAATTAGCACTTTTGATGGACACATAATGTTAATATGTGCACACATTTTTTCACCCCCATATTGGAGCATTTATGCAAAAATTGGGACTTAAATTGGAATAAAAAAGGAACTATCAATCGGATTTTTTTTGAACTGGTCTATAAACCTTCCCAGTACCAAAAAGAACAAACGGTGAAAGTTTCAGCCAAATCTGCCGGGTAGTTTTTGAGATCTTAAGGAACAAACACACCCACAAATTTACCAACATCCATTTTATGTATATAGATAAATAGTGTGAGTGCAATTTGGCCCTAATAACCCCATCTTGGTTAACGTATCCTAATTACTACTTCTTTTTTATGGGTATTACTTCATATTATGTAATCTAGAAAATCGCCAGTCATAATATGACAGGTGCAATTTTTTCTTCATTCCTATAAAGTTGCATAGCTTTACTTTTTTGTTAAATCCCAGTTAGATTGACTTGTTAGTGAACTTTTATTTTGTAATTAATTTATAATAGCTAAATTTGACCTTATACAAAATGACTAGCAGAATAAAACATGTGTCTAGTTTTGCCCTACTGGTTTGAGCTGAAAACGGGCCGTCTAGTTCCACAACTTACATTCTTAATGTCCGACAGCAAAACAGTTAAGTTATTGGATCTAGTTCAGCTTTTTCAATGCAACCTAAGAGGTGGGATGAAGTGGAGAAAGACCTTGCCAAAACAAAGCACTCTTCTCTGCTTGTCAAATGTCACCAAAAATTATCATCAAATTATAAATAAAATTACTGAATTCTATTTCTGACCTATTATTACACTGAATTTTACTATGTGGTGCTCCAATAATGAAATTATGCAACCTCACATGCCACGGAGTGAGTTTCATTGAGACGTCAGAGCGTTACCTGATCACAGACTCGTGCGATTATAAATAATAATGATGGTAGTTGATATTTTAAACAAAATTTTATATCTGTACATTGATACAAATAAGATTACATTTCTGTTTCAATTTTCATTTTCCTAGATCTTTCGAAACATTTAACTTAAATGAATATACATACTTGTTCTGGCATTAGTTCTTCGTCTTGCCCGTTTTCTTTGATATCAGTTTCAGCATCTTCTTTTTGATCAGCTTCATTTTCCTTGTCTTCATTATTAGTTTCTATATCATTTTTACTCTCACTTATTAATTCTACCTCTTCTGTTTCTTCCACTTCTTCTTCTTCCTCCTCCTCTTCCTCTTCTTTGACCTCAGTTATAGTTGCTTCTTTAGATGTTTTATCTTCTTGAGGAGGACTGAATGCTTTGTTTGCATATGCCTTTCGTTTATTTTCAATATCCTAAGACAAGTAAACCAATGTAAATAAATAAATAAATAAAAATTAAAAAAAGAATAGTTTTTATATAAAAGGTGTGGAATTCATTTAAGTGTTTTCCTGACTAGTTCATTAAATAATTCACTGAAATTTTGAAAATTCAGGGTGGCGACACGGAACTATGAAAAATATTTCCCCCGACTTTTCTGTAAGTTCACCAAATTTCACTGATTTACCTTACCAATGATAATGGTTTCCTATCTTTGCCCTACTTAAAAACCATTGTATGTTTATATAAAGTGAAGTATTTAAAATGTTTTAGGCTGTTAATAAATAATAATTTTAAGCTGTAAGTACTGTAATTTTCTGCATATTATCAGTGAGGGCGTATGATCCGCTAAAGATGAAAATTAGTGGTCGCCACTTGCTATGTGGCAATTAAAGTTGGAAAAGTGGCGATTAAAAAAATATGTCATTGATCACCACTCCCCCCCCCCCCCCGGTAGCCACTCTACTTGCATTCCCAATCAAACCACATTCCCCTCCCCCTGTTCCGAGCTCTGTACCCCTGATGTATTTCTTTTCCCCACCGCTAGAGGGAGAAATTTAGCTGCAGCGTACGTCATTTGCAGTTTGAACCCTGCATGTGCCACCTGCCTTGCGATGGCTGCTCAACGATCACGTGGTGGTAAGCGTAAAATTGAAGAAGAGGAGTCACTTAAAATTACATCATTTACCAGCCATATTTAAAATTAAAAGCATTTTGCATACATCTTCTAGGACATACTCATGAATAGTTGGCAGGTTACAGGGAAAACAATGTTTAATATATCGCTCATGCACAAAAAAAGTAACACAACCCAAAACACATATTTTGCGGTTCATTTAAAAATATATAACAGTCTGAGATGTTGCTTACAACAGGAAAAACATTATAAAGGTCCTTATAGTTTGTAAAATGATTTACAAATGCTCTAAAACTGAACTTTTTCCTCGTTTTGCACTGTACTAAAAGGTTTAATTTTTTTTTGTCTCTTTTGTAAAATTTTATGCTTTTTGGTTGTGTCACCTTTCTTGAGTGAGAGCGATATTCTGATGGTACTTTTTTTCATTATTAATAAAAATTTGAAACATAGTTGCAGTTTTAAAAAGTGGCCACTAATAAAACTGAGTCTATTGGCCACTGTCTGCTAACCAAATTTCCCAGTTTTCAGCTTTATTATCTGCCGGTTATAAAAAAGGTCTACATAAAAAAAAATCTTTGTATAATCCACAGATATTACGATGGCAAAAAAACAAAGCAGCTTTTGATTTAATATAAAATTTTCGCAATTAAATTGAAAACGTGGGGAAGTAATTAAAGCTGTAATAAAAATCAGTTAAAAAAATTTATCTCCTCTTGAAATTGTGATTCTAGTAAGTACGTTAATTACTTTAAGACAATCTATGAAGAAAAAGGGGCAAGAGGAGATGTTGTTTTCACCTGTATTGTTATTTCACAGAGCTTGAATCCAGTAAAAGAAAAATTCAGGATACATAAAATTATACGTAAAGTAAACAACCCTATAACAAACGACCAAGAAGCAGCCGTTATCGGTGAATCCTGATATAAATTGAGGTTTGATATTTGGACATTCAGAGAGAGAGAAAAGGCAGATAATTTGCACCTCATTAATTTTACTTTAACAGGTACTCTGAAATGAAATACTACAAAAGGAAATTATAATACTTAGTTTTGCAAAGCAAAAATGATTTTTTTTTCTTTTGATCAACTTTTCCTCAATTTGCGGGTTCTGTCGCCACCCTGAAATTATACTAAAGATTTACTACTTTATTCCTTTCTTTTTCTAATTCTATAAAAGAGAAGAATCAAGTTTAAAATTTTCTCAACATTTAATATTTTAATATGTTTATCTATTAATAATTTCTAAATGAATAAGAACACATAAGATTGATAAATAAATTTTGACAAAACTAAAAAGAGGGATCAGTCTGGAAAATAAATATTTGAATCGTGTATTTTCCTACATCATTAAAAATTGTTTATGATGTACCGGCTAAAACTGAAAACTAAATATAAAAAACAATGACATGTTCTAACAAATATCTATATGATTGATAAGCAATTGTTTAATTCAAACTACTACTACTACTGCAAAAGAAAAACAAAAATATGCAAGCAAATACCCTCTGGGCAGCAATTGTAGCAGGGGATCGAGGTGATGTACAGCAAAAACTAATGAATAATACAATAGGAAGACCTATTACTACTAGGTAAACTGCCCAAAGCCAAGGATTCTTATTTGTATACTTGAAGAGTCTTGTTATCATGTTATCCTAAAAAACAGGAAAATCATTTTTGATTGAATTAAGTAGACAGCAATAGTACACTATCCAATATTTTCCATTACAGCTAATAATGATAGTTTAAAGTTTGCAACATATACAAGGAAAAATAAATAGAAATTTAGCTACCTTTGTGAATATGTTTTTAATCAATGCACTTTCATATTGCAAGAATATAAGTGTCAATTTGAATAATGACAGAATCTGGCATTGACAAACCAAAAAAAAAGGCTGAAGATAATTTTGTAGGTGATGTAAGATCATTCACATCGTTCATCTCATAAAATATTCAGAATGGGAACTCAAATAGATGATTCCTAACAATATTTTTCTGACAAATTACTTGCAATTAGGGTACTTTTCTGTCATAGGTACTGAACTTGGCTGTCATGTTGGTGAAAGTTTGGTGAGCGATACAATACATTATTGTGCTTTTTAAATGGACTTTTCAGCAAAACAAGTAAATAAACATGACTAAAAGTTATATTGAAAAGAAAAATAATCTACCCAAAAAATTAATTAAACCGTTTATAAGGGAAAAAATCCGGCAAATAACGAAAAGAAAAGAAAACAAGTACATGAAATAAACCACCAGCTCGTAATAGGTCTTACATTTTTCCCCGATTGATTACGATTCAATGTATTTTGTACGTCGAATGATTTCAATCAAATGAATAATTTCAGTTCTAATAAGTGAAAAAATAAAATCCTTGTGTTAAAAGATTTAAAAAATATTTTACACTTTTTTTAATAAGAAGCAGAGTGGTGATTGTAAATGAACCCGCTGTAATAACCATGTTTCTATAAACCTAAATCCATTTTTTTTCCATTATGAGAAAAGTAAAAGAGTAAATTATTTTGCTTTCAGGTTTTTTAAGTATATTTCATTAAATAATGCTAATTATTCAATAGTTTATTTTTTGTTCTCGGGAATCGATAATATCAAGTCAATATGTTTGACAATGCATTGGGGTATGATATAATAATGAGGCTTTTGACCTTGGACCCTCCCCTAGCAAAATTCTTGTGTGCGCCACTGCCAAGCACCATTAAAATGACAACAGTACCTAAAACAAAAAAGTGCGCCAATTAATAATAATTTGTAAACAACCTTATGAAGTTCCCTTTAAGCAAAAACAATTTACTTAAATGCATTTAAAACGACTTTCTTTCACTGATTATTAACCAAAGATGTCAAAACTGGTAAGAACACGTTTGAAAAATTATAATTAAAGGGACATAAAATATAGAATCAGTCTTTACTGCAAAAGCATCTGCATGGGGATTGAGGAGATCTAAATATCCAGGAAGTAATTTCACTGAAGAGGATACCTCTTTCACTCGGTAACGTAGATGAAGAAAATAGAGTGCTAATGGTATAGCACAGTAAATGAAGTACAGCATCCAAACATAGGGATGATTGTTGGTCTTCTTTAAAATCCATTTCCGCCATGACTGTATTTTAAACATTCGAATTAAAAAATAAAGAACAAACTTAAATTAACAAAAGACTTTTTGAAACATAAAATTTCTGTAAGATAAATATACATTTTAATTTCAGAGATTAGAGTCATTTTCCAAAATGAAGTTGCTATAAATTTTCACTGTATAACACAGTTGAAGCAAGTGCATAGCTACAAAAGTAGGTATATCTTCAAAAAAAGAAAAGAAAAATTCACATATCTGTTGCTACGAAAAGACATAAGTTACTATAACTATTTCGGATTTGTTTAATCTATTTAGGGGACCACTTTCAAACTTTTGACTGCCTTAGGTTGTTGGCAAACCTAAATGTTGCAGTGAAGAAACTTCAAAAAAAAAAAAAAAAAAACGCATCTGGGTCATTTTCTCTAAACTGCTAAATTCTTGTCCTTGCTCCAAAAATAACAAACTAACTAGTATAGAAATAAAACTGACGCTAGAATGCTTTAACAACATGTTTTTATGTTTGTAAAATAAGTTAAAACAAACACTCTATTATTATTATACATTTAAATATTTTTTTGACATGATAAATGTCATTCCCTTGTGTGTCCCTACCTCCACCTTAAAGCAAAATCAGCTCTAAAGATTCAGGAAGCCATGCATATTTGTACAGAAAATGTTGTTTAACCTCTTAAGAAGTGTTATGCAATGTTGTAAAATAGAAAAAAAAATTCTTCAAGGTTTGCATTATTTAAAAAAAATAGTAAAAAATGTCCTTTTATTTTTTGTCATTTCCCTGTCGAGGAATGGAATGATTCTCACACCTGGTAATAGTTGTATTAACTCATAATTTAATCTTTGAATTCTGGTCTCATCATAGAAATAATCTTAATTAGTTCTTTTTGAATAAATATACGGTGTCGAGTATATTCGGGTGATATCAAGTTAAATCTTGATAAGTATTTTTAATGACTGTCATTACCCTGTCTTTGGTAATTCATTTAATTTTGTAATAATCGCTCAATGAATGATTGACTCTTGTTTGTATAGAGTTTCCCCCCCCTTACTTTAAGTGACATTGATATTTGTTGTTTGCAGTTATGACAATATATAAATTAACTTTAATTTTTGTCATTCCCCTGTCGTCCTTCCCCTGTAAAATGTAAAGGAAACAAATAACCACAATAACTACTTTTTGGACACCACGACATTGGATCTTTTTCAATTTCATAAAAGTAGTGTTTCCTTTTCCCACATAAATTATAATATCGTCAGTAAAACGCATTATTTCCTCTAAGTGTCATTCCCCTGGCACAGTGAATGCCATTCCTTGCCCTGTCCAAATTGCGCTGTATAGGGAAAATGACCCATCTGCACAAAAATTGGAATTGGAGAAATCTACTTTTGGAGCTACATGCTGATTTGAGCAGGTAAAAGGCAATAGCTGCAGATTTTTCATTGTTCATTTTTTATGTTCATTTTTTATTTTATTTATTTATATATTTTTCTGCATTTTTGTCATTAATTGTATGTTAACTTTATATAGTACAAGCTTGTGTATTTGGTTCCCAACGAAAAAAAGAGCGAAAAAACCCCATCCTGTTCAAACGTTTCCCAGCTGTTAGTAAGAATACAAAACGTGTTTCTTCAAATATCACGGAAGCTCTCTACAGATACTGTCGTTTATCTGCCCATGGCAGCATGTGTTGTGCAAATGACTTTACATGAAGATCTTAGGGGAGTTAAAAATTAAATCAATTTGCTAAAGTAGATGCAAAATCAAAATTATCTACATTAGTTTTAAAATTTTATGTACACTGATATCACTGCATATTAATTAAAAAAAAGACAGGGATAATTCAGAAAACTTACTAAATTTAACTACTAAATCCTTTTAAATTTGATATACACAGTACAGTAAGCATTTTACATTTCAAATCAAATGCTTTTTTTTCCCCCATGACTGAAAATAAAATACTCTTCATTAAAACTCTCACTCAAATTTTTCAATTGAACTTTCATATGCCTTTGTGAGGTAGGGGAAAGTGTTGTACCTTGGGATGCTTGTACCTTAGGACACTGCTAATTTCAAAGTATCTGTTTTTAGCAGCAATGTTTTTTGTACATGAAATACACCGCCAGCTCAGTCATTTTCAGCCGAGGACTGCAGTTTCGTGCTTATTAGCACTCATCAGCCCGGCATAGGAAAGTGACTGAGCTGGAGATGGAAAACCTCTTAAGGAAGCCAAGAGTGCCAAACAAACTGGTAGCTAATATAGAATTAGCACACCAGACGAGTGACCGAAGCAATGGTTCGGTTCAACTCGAAGATTGAAGGCAAGGCATGATATATTCAGTAAATGTTTTTTGTAATCTCCAATAGTAATCTTCACCACTAAATGGTGCCGTAGTAAAGATCAGCATCAAAAGAGTTAAATTTATAATTTTGTGAGAGAAAGAAAATTTCACTACTTTAAATTAAATATTTTTTCATTTTTATTTCATTTTCTGTCTTTGTATTTGTAAAACCAATCAACTTTGTTATAAAAGAGAAATAATTTAAACAACTGATAGTGCATCTAAATTGAACACCACTTTGGTTTTTCTTAAACCACGGGGTGATTGTACCTTGGGACAGCCAAACATATCATACCTTAGGAGATGTCTTAAACAGAGATGGGCAGATTCGAATTCGTAAATCCGAATCCGATTCACAGTACCTTAATGTGTCAATCCGAATACGAATACATTCGTATTCACAAGTGTGAATTCGAATAGATTCATATTTGCAAGTGTGAATCCGAATACGAAATTCGGATTCATACCTATGAATCCGAATCTGTTCAGATTCAGACCTATGAATCCAAATCATTTCTGATTCACATCTGTGAACACGAATCCATTTGGATTCACACTTGGATTCACTGAAAAATTCAATTCAAAAGCTCAATATAAATAAATAAATGTCTGTCTATACCTCGCTACAGGTCGAGTTTTGGGTGCTAGTGAATTTCTGAAGAAAAATGACGATATTGTTATGGGTCCAAAAATTTTAAAAGTGGAATTCTACCAAAGTAATGCAAATTGAAACTTTGATTTGTTTACATAATTTTACCACAGATTATTCATGTGATGTTTCAATCTGATGTTGCTGTGTGATGTTAACACTATTGTGTATGTGAGAATCTTATGAAATCACAATTTTGAATTCATAAACCCTTGATATAATGAACACACACTGTATAACAGTATCTTCCCGTCCCCTTGGCAACGCAAAATGTGATATCTACCTTTTTTTCTCGCATTTTCTGTTTTTTGTGAAATATTTGGTTAGTAAACTCACAAGTAAATATAATGAAAACGCTAACTTGATTGAAAGGTTGATAAACTTGATCATAATACTAATTTGTTAGTCAAGTGCCCATACTTGGCAGGCTATGTGAGTTGAACTTTGATGTATCAGTTTTATGGGCTATTTTTATGAGTTTGAAAATTTCAAAAAAATATGCAATTTTTAAGTATGGAAATAATTTTGGTTACCTACGCAAACTGAGCAGCATTAGTTTGAATTCGTTTCACAATTCGTTTCGAAAAAATATGCAATTTTTTAGTATGGAAATAACTTTGGTAATCTACGCTAACTAAGCAGCATTAGTTTGAATTCGTTTCACAATTCGTTTTAAAAAAAAATGCAATTTTTTAGTATGGAAATAACTTTGGTAATCTACGCTAACTGAGCAGCATTAGTTTGAATTCGTTTCACAATTCATCTCGATTTTGTACCTGTGTCTCTTTTGGGCAAATTCATTTGCACCCAACTAATTCAGTTGAATTTATTTATTCATAAATTTGAGAAATTGCAAATATGTTCCACACTTGGGACAATGTTCCAAGTTAAGGAATTAAACCATAAATAGTGTGTATAAAGAATATTGAGGAAAAAAACTGCATAATTGTATTAAAATAAAAGTGTATGGATACAAAATTTTATAAATTCAGTGATATTTTGATGACAATAAATATGTCATACCATAACAGGACAGAACAGTTGTCATTGGGAAAAAAAATTGAAACTATTCATAAACAAAAAACGTTTCGTCAAAAAAAAAAAAAAAAAAATACATTTGTTGTGTCTACAAATGAAAATGAGTCTCTAAGTATACATCAGGCTAATTCATTTGAATGAATTCGTTACTATGAAAGAATGAAAAGGAATGTGAAATGATGTGAAATAAGGAACATTAAAAGCTAAAAATAAGCTTTGCTACTAATTATTTGGGTTTATCAATTGCTTTTATGTTTCCAAGAGGGGAAAGCAGAAATATTACATTCAAAAGAGTTAAGAAGGCAGGGGAGACCTTCAATGTTTTCAGAGGCACGTGTACATTCTGATCATCGCTGAAAGTTTACAAGATCATATTATTTCTATCTAATGATATTTTTTTCTTTATTGGGTTGTAAAATAATTTTCTTTAAAATGACAGTCGGTGTCCCAAACTATTAATCTTTTGCTGAATACATGAAACAAAGATCAAAATAAAAAGTGTCCCAAGTTAGGGAGGGAGGTCCCTAACTTGAGACAATGAACATTTTTTTGTTTTATTTTTAAAGGGACAAAGCTACACACTTATACGTGGTCTTGAAGGGACGTAGCAAGGCACATCCTGAAAATCGAATACTTTGTTTGAATGGAAAACGTATGATTAATATGCTAGTAGAAGTAAATTTCAAAACTGTAACAAGTTTGGGCCCTTGACTGTACGAAAAATTAGCGGAAATTTTTTGCGTTTATGACCATAAAATCATGGTTTTTAACTTTTTATGGACTTTTAAAACCTGGATCTAGTCGTATTTGACTTGGGGTTCCAAATAGTAGGAAGTTCATTTTCGGGTCAATTACTTAGTTTGAAGCCAATAAATATACATCCAAAAACTCGCTAACACCCAAAATTCGAACTGTAGCGAGGTACAAACAAACATTTATTTATTTATAATGGCCTTTTGAATTGAATTTTTCAGTGAATCCAAGTGTGAATCCAAATGGATTCGTATTCATAGATGTGAATCAGAAATGATTTGGATTCATAGATCTGAATCCGAATAGATTCGGATCCGGATTCATAGGTATGAATCCGAATTTCGTATTCGGATTCACATTTGCAAGTATGAATCTATTCGAATTCACACTTGTGAATACGAATGTATTCGTATTCGGATTGACACATTAAGGTGCTGTGAATCAAATTCGGATTCGGATTTACAAATACGAATCTGCCCATCTCTGGTCTTAAGGTGCAACATATGCATTTTTCTTAATAATTAAGATGTGTTTAGGATCATGGAAAATGTTCTAATCGAATGTAGTCTTTTAAACACATTTAAAGACAGATATTATTTCATTATTTATGATTCATTATTCATTATTAATAATTTAATTGCTTACTATGAAAATATATTTTTTTTGTTTTTTTGGTGCAAAATTGGTTTAAGTATATGGCTATTTCCTGAATCATGAAGAGTCCCATTGTACAATAGGATGTTGTTCCTTGGGACAGTTTGGAACTCTAACTATTACTTACTATACTTACTATTACTTACTATATTGCCAGTCGTTTAAGGCTGGCAATATTTTATTTTCAAACTGTCTGAATTAAAAAAAAATATAGAGAAAGTTGGGGTATTTTAACGTGAATTTTAGATTTTAAATTTGATTTAAATAATTGACGTACGAAAAGTGTCCCAAGGTACAACACTCTCCTCTATTCTTTGCACAAAAATTGTTCTTACTTTATTAAATTTAACTTGATTTCGATTAAAAATTTGATTGAGCAAACATTTCTTTTGATAGCAATCTCAATTAGATACTTTTTTTCCTGCTTTTGGATGCTTTCAATAAAAAAATTAAAAATATATAAAAAAAATTTAATTTTTTTTTATTGAAAGCATCCAAAATAATAGCTCTTCTCTTTTGAAAGCTTTCAAAATAAAAAAAATATAAACTGAAATTCACTAAAACATAAGTTTCTCGGACAGTTGTTAACTCAAAGTTTTCTTTATACATAAAAAAAAAGTCAACTCATTAGAACAAACCGTTACTGCGATCTTTCCATTACAGCAACCGATGTATGAAGTCCCGTTTACTATTCTATAGATGCAATGTTATTTTAATGTCTATAAACTGAATCATTCATTCCAATATAATGACTAAAATTAATTTTCAATTTAGTTTTAAATTTAAATTCTATGTATTCAAAAATTAATATTTAACAATATCCATGTTTCTGAAGATAAAATATTTTCACTGAAAAGAGTTTTTTGACGATGAAAGTGTCAAAGAATTGATAAAAATTGTGCACAAACATATGACAGATTTTTTTTTTTAGAAAAGTCAAAAATAGATAAAAGCTTTAACAATATTTATATATTAAAGATAAAAATTAATGGTTAAAAAATTTATCTTAAGCAAAGCCGGAAGTAAATCATTATCTTTTAATTTAAAAAAAATCTGTCGAATTTATTTTAGTACTATTTATTTTGTGTCCACAATCATTTACCACTTTGTGTGTGTTAGTTTCTCAACACTCTTAAAATGAAGCATAACTTACTGAAGTCGTTCCAATATTTTAAAACTGCACATACATATTAAACTATCATGTACACTTGCGTTTTAGTGACCTCTTATTATAGCAACCAATTGTGTTCGAACGAAAGGCGACGTCGACTCTAGTTACTTTTAGAATTCTTTTTTGTGCTAAATTGAACCTTGTTCAAAATAAATTTTGCTTCTGTCATTTTTCTTTTGGAATCAAATACTTTTTAAATTGAAAAATAAAATAAGAATGGAATAAACTTACAGTTTCTCTGTCAGCAAGTTCCTTTTTTAAATCAAATGTTTCTGAAGCCCAATGTTCAGCTACATATGGATCATCGGTAATGATAACATTGTCAAACATAATTCCGTCCACCATTGACCACAATTCAAAGCCAACAGCTGCCTAAAAATTACAAGAAATTGTTTATAATAAAAAAAACTAGCATAAAAATGACATCTGACCAACAACCTTAGACAAAAAAAGGCAAAAATTTTTTTTTACTAATTAAGTTATCCGTAGGACAGGTATCAAAGTGACCAATTCACAAAACTTTCGATATTTTTTGAATATTTTTTAACAGGGGGGGGGGGGGGGGTAAATAAAAGACAATCATTACATTTAGCATACTCAATATAAAAAAAAATCTTTTGGTGTTACTCATGAATACAGAATTAGGTACATTACTGATTCTTGAATTTTATGTCATCACAGTATAGTAAATTCAAATCTGTCACAAAATGATAACAATAATAATAATTTGGAAAAAAAGAAACTGATGTTCCTTCTGTCTTTTATGGCCAGAGTTGATGAAATGCCTTTTAAAGCCTTTCAGTTTATTTTCAGATAATTTTTATTAGAAACTAGATTTCATTTAAGATTGAAGTTTCATTCTGGATTTCTTCTAGATTTTTTCCCCCCTCTAAAATGTTGCTTTGTAACTAATAATTTTTCTATTTACTGAGCAATCAACTGATGTTGCCAACTGCTGTCCATATTCGGGGGTCGATGCAAAACCAAATTGGGTCCGCTTTGCGGCCCCTCCACAAAATTCCGTATCTTAAAAGTGGCCCCTTCACAAAATTCCGTATCTTAAAAGTGGCCCCTTCACAAAATTCTGCATCTTAAAAGCGACTTCTTCATAAAATTCCACATCATAAAAGCAGCTCCTTCACAAAAATTCTTTGCATAATATTAATATATAACCCATCAGGAAGCTTCCTATACTCGACTGCAAGCTTACTTGACAATGGAGAAATGAGCCAAGGCCAAGCGAAGGAAATAGTTTCTAGAGCTTTGTCCGATATTTGGGTGAAATTACGTTCTTCGCTTTAGAAATCGGATTAGTTAGTTAAACCCATGTATATGTAACCTTTTTTTGTCATAATTTCTGTCAATCGTTAAATGTTTTCAATTTTACCAATGAAGCAGCACGGAGGGTTTTATCCATTTGAATCAAACACGCCAGCCAATAGCAGCTGATAAACAGGTGGCGACCTCCTCTTGTTCGTTAGTATAAGTGTGACATTTTGTCTGTTAACTTGTTTTTTCTTCCTCCTATCGTGACGTCATAGACAACTTAAGTTGCAAGCAAGTAACGATACTTCAACATTTCAGCTACATGTGAAACATAGTTGCCATATTTGGTCATTCACAAGATAGAATCAGACAAGATGCTTAAGTGCCAAAGTTTAAGAGAACAAAGCAGAATTGGATGTTTATTTAGCTACAAACTGATGAAAGTAACACAATATGCCAGCTCGGAAATAATAGTAACGAAATGAAAGAAATAAGCATGACTTACTATAGGTGTCATTTTGTATGGGTATTTATCTTCAAAGTAATGAGGATTGGAAATTCTCCTCGGCTTCCATTTTCCCTACAAAAAAATTTAAAATTGAATAAAAAAGAGACATAAAGTTTTTCACTTTGCCAGCATAAAACATTATTATATTAACAACTAGAAAATCGCCTGTCAAGGTATGACGGGTGAAAATTGCTTCAACATTTGAATGAAGCAATTGCCTGTTTCGTGATATTTTGATAATCGACTAACCCTAAACTCTAGTAGATAATGTTCATAGTTGACCACTTTTTCGTTTCTTCATTCCCCTGGAATGACAGTCTTACCAGTAAAGCAGTTAAGTTACCGGATCGAGTTCAGCCTTGTCACAATAAAAAACTTTCCTTGCATGTTAAACATTACCAAAACATATCATCAAATTATCATGCCCTGGCGCGAGTTTCATTGTTGAAACAGGCGGGTTACTCGATCATTGGCTATTATTTATATGAGGATTTGCATCTTACACACAATTTGATTACTTTTGAAAGATCCTTTATGGGAATAAATATTTTACTTATTTTTTTTTAAATGTCTTTCACTTGATAATCCACAGATCTTTCCATCTGAGTATGTAGGACAAAATTATGATCCAATTCTTTCAAAGGCTACATAGAGCAAAACGATGAGAAAGTAAAATGCATTTTTAATCCTCAGTAAAAGAGCATCACAACTTCCATCACAGCTCAAAAAGCTGCACATTTTGTTTTGGTAACTTTCCTTTCTCAAATTTAAAAATAAGATACTTTAGTCCAAAACCATGTGCATTATTGATTGGTGGCAAACTGGGATAGCTTACTAATTATAAGTTAGCATTTCATAATTTTAATAAAAAGCATGCTCCTACATTGAACGCAAAACTACTATGCACATGCACATAGACAAAAGTTTTAAAATAATGTAGTAAAAACTAATGATTAGTTAAATTTCATTTCATTTTGTAACTTCTACAACAATGAAGACTAGCAAAAAAAAAAGTAAAATAAACACACACAAACCTACAACCGAACATTAGCATTTATAATTGTCAAGAACAAAACATTTTTGCTTTATACGAGAAAAAAAAAAATTCTTTATAACAAAGAACCATACATGAATGCAACATTTTCTTTGAAACTTGTTCTACAATATTTCTAGATTTGCTCATTAATGCTTTCAAAACAAAGGTTTTGCTTCCCATACATCAAAAATGCAAACTGTTAATTGAAAATTGTAAAAAGAAAAATTGAATATCTTTACTACAGAAAAGTAAATACAATACCTTATAGTTTGGGTTGTCAATGAGGGTTGCCCTCCACTTGCCTTTATACTTGGGATTATCTACTAAAGGTGCTTTCCATTTTCCACAGCCAACTTTTTCACATTTGGGATTTGCTACATCAGATAAAAAATGGAGAAAGAAAGTAAGCAACGGCAAAACAGAAAATCATACATTCTATCTGTAATGGTTTATTTGATTGAAGTTTGCAAGAACAATAATATTTTTATCTTTGAAATTCTAAATATATGCAAAAGTAAATAAGAATCAAAGGATTAAAGAAAATATGTTCATACTTATTAAGGGAGGTTCCCATTCACCATCCATTTCATCATCCCTGTTATCAGACATAAAAACATAAGTTAATATAAAGCAAGTATACAAAAAGATTTCAATACAGAACTATGCTTTATGAAAGTTAAGTACAAATATATACGACAAACTACAACACAGTAGTCCCCAAAAACAGCAACCGTAAATCATTCAGCATATCTTGGTTCTTTGTTTTCAAATAATTTTCTACACTTAGGTTAAGTTTTCTTATACACAAGAGATTGGTGAAATGTTTTTGTGTGACAAAGAGATAAAATTTGAACAAAAAATGCCTTTTAGTTAAGACAAAAAGCAAGTTTCAAGTAAACCAGTAACTTTTTCCTACAATTTCTACCAGTGCTATGCAGCAGTTTATACATGTCACTTCTAATTAGACCCTTTGTTTACGCAAAAAAATTTTAAAAGTGTTTTTTGGATCCTCTTTGAGGCCTTTATATCATGACGGCCTCTCACAATTGTGACACTTGCCACATGGTAAATCCACTACTGAACATGCACATAAAATATCAAATGGCCATTTGCAGCAAATTGACCAAAACCTTGCTGCCTGCATATGTGACTTTAATTTTTTGCAGCAAGTAAACGCCACTAAGCAATTTAAATCAGTCTCAACAGCATTAGGTATCCTGCAGATTGCTTTAACAACAATAGCAGTTGTTAGCTACTTGTTGGGCAAAATTTTCTGCGATTCCTAAAAACGGGCAAAAATTCCTAGATATACCCCTGTCATTATCCTCAAAAAATTGTCAAAAATTAAGTTATACTTCACTTTCTGATTAAATATTTCTGCAGACAAAAATACATTAAAATGAGTAAAATTTAGTCTTTGACTAAGACTTTTGAAATTTGGCTAACACTTTAAAAATTTGGCTAATTTACTGGCGAACAAATCAGGGTTGGCTTTTTGCCGGCAGAAACTGGTTTTTGCCCTGCCAGTGGCAGAAACTGGTTATAACCGGTAAAAACCGGCAGAAACTGGTAGAAACTGGCAAAAACTAGAAAACGTTTTTAATAGCTCTAGTAATTACTTAATGACAGGCAATTAAGTAAAATGAAAAATATAACTCCATTTTGTCATTGCAAAAACTTAATATAATAGTTATTTAATAATTAGTGTAAAAATATGTTAAATAACAAACTAACATTTCCAAAGCAAAGTAAAATTTATCATAGTTAAAATTGCTATGTGTTAGAAATTTTAGCCTTGTAATGTTGTAAACGTAACAAATTTTTCAGTTTGTTGTTAATAATTATTTTGTTTGCATTTAATATAAAGTGTAATATATCTATCAAATATTTAAATAAATACAGATTTATTTTATTTCATTAAACTCTAAAATACAAGAACTTGTCATTTTGCACTTAATATAACTGAATAAAGCTATTCTCAAAGAGCTTAATCAATCAAGCAGTTACTAATAATCATTTACTCGCCTATATGCTCCATCCAAAGTATTTGGCAGTAAATTTATCATATAATCAAGAAGAAAGGGCCCGCACTTTACTCACAAATATTAACCCTGATTATGTACCTTATACCATTGCTTACAAAACAAATTGGCCCCTTTTCCCAAAACCTATTTTTCCAATCACGTTGTAACAACTACTCCAAATACTGCATGGTGATCCAGTTTCAAAAAATGTGCTATAGATGAAAGTTTTGTGAATCTTGCTTGTTCTTTGAGGATAACGCCAGCTAGTTCTGCTGGTATTGAAAGATTCTTTTCAAATTTCTCCGTTGTGCACAACAAATTGGGAAATTGGTAAGGTTTAGAAACAGCATCAAAACTTTTATTTTGTTACAGGCTGCTGCAGTGTGAAAACAATGTAAAATTTGATTTTGAATGGTGATAGTGTTGTAAATAAATTGTATTTGGGTTAATATTTAATTATTTTTCTTATACATTTTCTATTGTATGTCAGGAATTGCATTTATGTCACTTTTTGGGTTTCTGCCAGTTTCTGCCATAAATGTGGCAGAAAGGGGTTTTTGCCATGCCGGTTTTAACCGGTTTCTACCAGTGGTTTTTACCGCCTCGGCAGAAACCTGCCAACCCTGGAACAAATCAAAATCCTTAGCGCGATCCCTGTGAATGAAACTTTTAGGGGAATATTCTTTCCCCAAATTTTGATCATAAAAAATGACTATTGATAATGAACTTTCAATGATCGTCAATTATACACTGGCTGAAACATTTTACAGTGTTTGTCATGAAAAGAGGCTCCGATCTGACGATCAATAATTTAATGCAGTTCTTTTCCGGGATTTGGGCGCAAGCAGGCATAACTTGGCCACAAAATGATACTTTTAGAGCAGAATGGCACAAAGATTCCAATTTGGCGAAGCTGTCCCACTCCAGAAAAATATACGGTTATAAGTACATTAACAAAGTAGCAGAGACTAATTTTGTAAGGAGACAGTTAGGGCGCCCCATAAGAAGTCACTCTGAAATATCTTCTATATGAAAATTTTATCGAATTAACCAGCCCTTAAAAGAATCATAGCGTCCTAGCTAAAGCTAATCCTATTTGTTTTTCATTCAAATATTAACTCAATTAACTATACAAATGATTAGAAAAAATATATTCAAGGTACAGAATGTTTTAAATACGTGTGATGGACTAAACATCTCAACTTGAGAGGGGGAGAAAGAGAGAAATAAATACCAATCAGTGGGTTTTTCAGCATTAGGGTCAGGGATCAATTCTGGTTCATCATCTAACCAGCCACTAGGCTTTCTGGCATTAGGATCTATAATTTGCCTGGGTGCATCTTCATCCCTGCAAAAAAATGATGTATAAGAAAACACTCCAAAAGATACAACTGTAGTTAGATAAAATGAACAAATACAGTAAACTCCCGATTATCCGCAAGCATATTGTTTGCGAGTCATTTAACAATCAGGAACATGTATTTTTGCAGCAAAAAGTAAATACCAATGGCTGTTTTTTTGTCGAAAATTATAACTTTAAACTTTTATTTATGCACTTGCTTATTTATTTATTGTGCTTTCTTCACTGTACATACAGTGGCTCCCAAAAGTGTTCGTACACCTACGACTTTCAATGAAATAGGCCCTTATCGATTGGTTAGAATTAATATTTCCGAATAAGTATTTTATTATAAGATCTATGATCTATTTTTAACAAAACTACATGAAAATTTTTAATAAAACATTAAAACTTAATTTTTAAAAAATCAAAAACCAAAAAGTGCCGGAAATTTTATCTCACAAAAGTCTTCATACACTTTGAAAAAACGTCAAAAAATTAGTAAATAATCTAACTTTTTACTAAGTTATTATTTAGTAGAATATCATGCAGTAACAACAATAGCTTTTAAACATCTGAGAATAGATTTCATTGTTTTTTCTTTCTTTTTTTGTGCAATTTCTGAGTAAGTGTTCAGCCACACTACGAGTCTTACTGTTTCTAGTTCGCTTTTCGTTTCAATGGTGTATTTTCGTAATCTAGCCACCAGATATCTCCAAATATGTTCCATTAAGTTTAAATTTGGTGATTGAGGAGATATTTCTAAGCTTAAGGACAAATTTTGAGGCACCAAGCGCGAACGTGTGCTTCTTATCGTTATCTTGATAAAAAAAAAGTTGTTTCCGATTACCAAATTTTGGGTCAATAGTTTAAAATTGTTTTTTAAAATATTTAAATGAACAGCATAATTAATTATTTCACCAAAAAATTCCAAATTTCTAAGTCCTGATGCACCCTCACACAAAAACACCTCCACCGTTCTGATTAACTGATCCAACTAAGTTCTTAAGATTAAATTCCTCATTTTTTTCTTCCATTTAAAATTATACAACAATTTACCCCAAAATGTTGAATTGATTTTCATTTATAAGTAAGACGTTTTTCCAAAACCTTTTGAGCTTATTTATCATTGATTTGTACGACGGAAAGCGTAAGCTTACTGTTTTTCGCATGACCAAGAAAATTTCTGCAGGAAGAGGTCCCATTTAATCCAGCTAATCAGAAAAATTGGCGAACAATTTTAGGTAAAAATTAAACGTAAAATGTTTCATTCAATTCTGCAGAAACTTTTCGATTCTGAAATGTGTATTTTTCATGTTTTTTTAAACCGTAAACCTCCGATCACGCTTTGTTAACTTTGCCAGTTGATCTTTTCTTACCTTGTTTTCGATCCAAATCTTGTTTTAAAAGCATTTTATCAAGCACTTCAGTATAGCAAAGGCATAAATTAACCAATTTAGAGACATTTCAAACAAATTTACGGCTACTGTGAGGGAAAAAAATCAAATTTCGAATCGTGTTTGTTGTTTTCTATGCATACCTGCCATTTTAAAATAATAAGCAGAATATTAGGGAATAAATACACAAAAAATTAAAGGCAAATGACTTTATAGTATCATTACAATGCAAAAATAATAAAAGAACCGCATATGATAATTTTAATTATGAATTTATTCGAAACTATTTCAGTGTACGATGACTTTTGTGGCGTATCTTTTCTCTGTCTCTTCATTTTTTGACAAATTTAAAAAATAAAATCTGGCAATATTTTGAAAAAAACTACTGGGTTTTATTCAGAATGGCATAGGAATGGTGTGAAAAAAAATTGGACTTCATATTCGAATTTAGTTTTGTGTTATTGTGGTTTTACTACAAAATGTCAAGGTGTACGAACACTTTTGGGAGCCACTGTATACGTTTTTTTTTATCAGTGTTAAGTTCTGTAGTGCAAAAATACAAAATATTTTTACTGTTTGTGGAAAAGATTATGCATCTATACAGTTAAGGGGACGGTGGACCTTGAATTCGGCGAAAATTGACTAAAAAATCAAAATTTTGATTTTTGAGTTTTGTTGTACTTCAAACATTTCTCTACCTAACTCAAAAAACCGCTTAGCGATTGGGCATTTTTTACCAAAGTTACGGCTGCTTAAAGTTAGAACACAAAACGATTTGTCATGACATACTCCTGTCCAACTCAGCTGTTCAGATGTAAACAAAGCAGGAAAAGTCAAATTTTAATAATATTTCCTATTATTTTCAATTAAAATATTATTTTATGTTGTCATTTGGCAACGGTTTTACTTAACTGTGACCGTGATTATACTGATTCGATTTGTTTACAAGTGATTAAGTAGTTTTATTTATCTTGATAGTATTTTAGAGTTTTGATCAGTTTCTGCTGTTAAATTCTTTTTAGTTTGACACTTTATTTTTTTTAAAAACAGTCCTTTTCAGGACTAAACTACACAATTAATGTGTTATTAGCCGCTGCTAGTTATTTATTAGGGTTGTTTTTATTTTGAAATCATGCATTGTGTTAACCGACGTTACCGGAAACCTAAAGCAAGACCATCAAAAAAATCTCGTTCTTGTGCTGCAAATATCCCAAGTAGCATTTTATCTTGGCTCAATATTGGCGTGAGATTGTTCACGTTGGCAATGTCTTGGCCAATATTGGCACGATTTTTGCAATGTTAAGCCAATATTGGCTTCCCATTGCATTAACAATATTGTACTTAGATTGGCAGATAATCTTGTGCCAATATTGGCATCTCATTGCATTAGCAATATTGTACTTAGATTAACATACAATCTTGTCCCAATATTGGCTTAACAATGCGCAACCATTATTGTATTTAGACTGTGAGACAATATTGGCAAAAAATTGGTCAAACTCTGGAAAGCCAATATTGGGCGGAAGATGGCTCTTTGATGTTCAACCGATTTTGAAACAAATCTGAAAAATGATTCATTTTCCTAAGTGAGCAATTAAACACTGAGCCTGATTACCTGAAGCTCCACAAACTGTTTTAGAATGCTAAAACAAATTTTGAACGTAGAGAGAGTCCTCAAAAAATGGAGCTATTTGAGTTCACTTTAAACGCATTTGTATTTTTTTAAAAACCGGCGAAAAAGAAACTTCAACTTTGTCTGCACATTTTGTGTTTTGTTGCTCTTCCTCGCCGCTGCACATGGTAAATGCTTTTGTCCGAATATCGGATATACTTTCCTTAAAATTTTATTGTTGCCTTCATTTCTTAAATGATATTTTATCATTCTCATCAGTGAATTTTTTTAACTATGTCTAATCCACTCTAAAATTTCAAAAAGCGAAAGAGAAAAGCGTTATTGGAGCAACTCAATGAGAAAGCTTTCCTTTGCAGTGATGAACTTTGTCTTCCAGAATAAAAGTAATGAAATAAGGCAAAAATTTTTTGAAGAAATATTAAATGCTGAATAAAATTCTGGGTAGATATCTAACATTGAAGAAATTGCTGAAACGATGTGAAACAGTGAAAATTTTGGATCGACATTGTGTTTTCAAAACTCGAAATCATAATCGAACAGTGACATTTGCGTCGAACATTGAGAATTCTGAACTAACATTTGAAACTGGAGTAAATTCTGGATCGATATTTGACTTTGAAAACACTGGATCAATATATGATGAAGATTCCAGGAGTTTTATTTTCATGATTCTACATTGTGGATGTGGCAGGAACTCTAAAAAAAATCTGGGAAAAAGTGAGAATGTATCATGAGAAAAACTTTCCGTGAAAATTCAAATTTCTACTGGAAAACTGCATTCCTTTTCACAATGCTCTATAACACCTAATTTTATTGACAATAATCAAGTAAACTTTTAGAAGTCTGAATGCAAAATCTGAAAGAAGGTTTTAGGGACTAGTTTTATGCTACCAAGTTCATTTCTCTACACTGACTTGCGTTTTGATGATCATAAGACTTTTGACTCATTACGGAATGAGAATTAAGTTCCATGGTCTATTTTCAGCTGAGCATGTACGATTAAATGGCAGTAAAGGTAGTGTAAACTATTTAGCGTCAACCATTGTTACGGAAATAATTGAAGTTCTATCTGATAAAGTACAAGAAATGTATCCAAAGTCGAATAAAACCAAGATGCTTTGATTAACTCTGATTTTACACCAGTGTTGAATTTTTTGTGCCAAACCCTTATTTTTGACGTGACATGTCAAGAATCTCTTGAATGTATGTTCAACACCATGACGTTTTTCATATTTCAAGTTAGAACTTTTTTCTAGAAATTTCGTAGGTTTTTTAATTGTTTCTACATGCATAAGTATTGAGCAAAAAAAATGGCTCAGTCATCTAGAAAATCTGAACTTTTATTGATAAATGTTGTATAAATTCTACGTCCAACACCGTGGAATTGTCCATTTGCTTTACAAATAATTCTATTTATACCGTTGCCTGTATCAAACTGTTCTAGTGAATGTTCCTTTTCAACCTTAAAACAAATTATAAATTGTTCCACATCATCTCTTTTGCACAAAAAAATTTAGTGTTCATACTCTTTTGTCTATTAAAAGTGATATCAAATAGATTGAAATTTAATAATGTTGAAGAATTTGGAAATTTAAAGGTGAGGGGAAAAACATGTAAAGTAAGCCGTAAGTTCTTTTGCATTATGTTTGGAATATTTATTTGTTTATAAATAAAAATAAATGTTTTTATTTTTTATAAAAACTAAGACAATACAGAGCTAAAAAGTGATGTCAAAAGTTAAGCCAAAATGCAAAGGGTTTAATAATCATTTTCAACTTTTTAAATTTTCCTTTCATTATGGTAAGTGGAAGTATTTTTTTATGTGTTTTAGTTTTCAAACATATGTACTAGACAGCTAACTGCTTGTCCATTATTTCATTGCAATAAGTGCAACCTACATTTGCATCAATAATAAATGATTTTCAGATTATTCTTTGTTCATTGTCACCTACATTACATCCATTTTAAAAAAGAAAAACTTAAAAACCTTATTTGCAGTACACTCAAACCTGTTTCTGTGGGATCCTTTTTCTTTGTGGTACATGAAAATTTCAATCAAATTGTGACTCAATTGACTAACTTGTCTATAAAACAAGTGCTCAGTAGTATTTTTAAGTGATGAATCGTTCTCTGATGTATATTTTAAAAGCGGATTTAAATGGTTGGCGAGATTCAAAGTAGTTGCAAAAGCAGAGCTGTCTTCAGAGTCCCATCTAACTGGTTAAGCCACAAAAAGTGGTAGGTACGGGGAACTCTGAAGTGAAAAGTGTCTTGAATTTGTTTAAAGAAGAAATTCCTACAGTTGTTTCGTAAGTTTTGGTTATTTTCAAGTGAGACTGTTTTACAAAAGCATTTTTTTGTAGCTAATAGTGAAGTTTTGAGTGAATTTTTTTATGCGGTCCCTATCCACCACACAAAACTAGGTTTGAGTGTAGTTTGTTTCCATATTTATTATAATGAATGCCATTTTTGTGAAATAGATCTTATTATTTTTCTTTGACAATAATTGTTAGTTCATTATTGAATACTTTTTGTTTATGTGAAAATATTAGACATATGCTGGAGTATTTGATAAAGAAATTTTAAAGATCTACTTACTTTATTTACATAAACATGGTCAAACATTTTACTGAAGGAGTTAATTCTTGCAAAATTAAGTTGCTATTTCTGAACTATCCGGGTCAAAGAAAAAGGTACTTAAAAATGATGTTCATATTTAATTTTTTTAAATAGGAATAAAAATTCCTACCATTAATTGTTCAATATTGCAAAATAACTTTACTAATCAGTTATTTCAAATTGAAAAGTTTATTATTAATTTGAATGACAATGAAAACAATCAAGCAAAGATTTTGAGCAACTTTTGCACTGTACTTCAATTACATTTACTTTCTGTGCAACCGTAGAATTGCAATGAAACCAAATGTGTACAAATTTTCTATTTGTTTGTCGAGGGAGAATTAACTCTAATCTGAATTCTGCTCAGGAACTTTTGTAACTAATATTTAGCAATGTTATTATTATATTTCATTTTACATTTTCATCAATTTTTATGGAGTTAGCATTGACTGTTTCATTTTTCTTCTGTTAGCTACTTTTACAGTTATATGATTCAAAAATAAAATATACATTAATTGGTGCACAGTCATAAGAAATTCTCTTTTTTTCTGACCAACATTTAATAACTAGGCACTTTTAGTATGAATTAAATTGATGATGTTGTGAGATTTTGGGCTGTTCTGCTGTGGTCTGAGTGTTGTTACCACAAACGTTTCAACTGCATCTGCGGCAGTCATCTTCAGTGTTTACGTGGTCGAAGCTTCCAGGAAAGCGACTTTTAATTCCTTCTTCCTTTTCGTTGAAATCGTTGGAATCCTAACAATTTCAGTCCTGGTTAAACTGTAACAGCTACCTACACTGCTGGCCACACGAAATGCAACACCAAGAAGGATAGTAGTCAGAGTGAAATGAAATTTTATACACGTGATGGCAACCTTACTATCAGAAAGTGATTACAAAATGAGAACAAATTGATCATTTATTACTGGAAAAATCCCAAATGAATGGAGGTTTAAGTCTCCTGTCGAGCTACCTATTGCGTGAATGTACGAGGTAATACAGTCAAACATTGAAGCATATCAGTCTTGTAGGATATCCTACTACACAGGTACTAGAAATGTGCACCTAATTCCATCAAGCTCATAGTCTACGCAATTTACCATCTCAAGTGATCCCAGATATGCTCAATTTGTGACAAAGCAGGGTGACGCACTGGACATAGAAAGTGTAAAAGGAAGTCCCCTCACACCCTTGCTGTGTGTGATCAAGCAGTGTCTTCCTGGGAGCCCCGCCATGAGTGCCAACACATGTGACTGAATAATGATATTAACGCAGTTTGGTGTCATGGGGACCGCAGGGTGACCTGTCGTAGTGCTGTGGATCAATATTAGAAGTGACTATGTTTTGTACATGATTGCAACCCATAGAGGCATCCCAGCTGTGGGTGGGGTATGCCGCTGAAAAGCATTATTTGGTAGTTCACAACGTGTTCTCCATAACCTTACAAAAATGGTATTTTTGCGAAATTCGATCTGGATTCATCGCTATGAGAGCAATCAGGAATTCGGTTGCTAGCAAATCGATTTGAACTCGAACCTACTCCAAGTGTATGCGACCCCAATAAAGCCTGCTTTTTAGGAGCACACCACATCGACAGCTGTAGTGATGCTATGGGGTGCTATATTGTGTGTGGGACAGGATCACCTCTAACATTGACTCGCTGCATTATCACAACCTAATGGTATATTTTTGTCATGTGTTGAGACTTGTGTTCAATAGGGCAATGCACCATCACACACAGCAGGGAGGGGGGGGGGGGTTCCTCTCCCACATTATCACCTTTTCTGACCTGCGTGATGTCATGATTTGTCACAAATTGAGCATATCTGGAATGACTTGGCGGTAAATTGAACAATCTATGAGTTTGATTGAATTAGTAGTGCTTTACATTAACTGATAGGAATTGACCTATTACATCATATGAGACTAGTATACCTCAATGTTCGACTGTATAGTGTTGTACATTCAAGCTAGAGTTGATTCACTAGGGTACTTAAACCTCCATTCATTTGGGATTTTTCCAGTAAGAAATGTTCATTTTATTTTCATTTTGTAATCAATGTTGCCATCAAGTGTAAAATTTTGTATCATTCTGACTGCCCCTTCTTGATGTCGCATTTTATGTAGACAGCAGTGTATATAACAATAACAATAATGGAAGCCACTATTTAACCAATATTGGCTTCAAATCGGCATGCAATAATGGCTCAAGAGTGTGATTGCAATATTGGCCAATATTGTCAA
This sequence comes from Uloborus diversus, assembly GCF_026930045.1. Classification (NCBI taxonomy): domain Eukaryota; kingdom Metazoa; phylum Arthropoda; class Arachnida; order Araneae; family Uloboridae; genus Uloborus; species Uloborus diversus. Next base: position 129,591,874 of record NC_072738.1, on the reverse strand, counting down.
AATGTATCCCCTCCGTGCTTCAGCCAATATTGTGAGCCACTATTTAGCCAACGCAACGCCAATATTGGCATTAGATCGGCATGCAATAATGGCTCAAGATTGCAATAGCAATATTGGCCGATATTGTTAAAATGTATCCCCTACGAGCTTCAGCCAATATTGGGTGTAAATCGTACGCCAACATTCAGCCAACCAAGTACAATATTGCGCCAAGATTCAATGCTACTTGGGATTAGCAAGAGATGGTCAGCTGTCAACAATGATAATTCTGATAATTGTGATATCGTTACCAATGAAAATGTGCCTCGAAGTTCTGCAACAAAGGAAATTTTAAAAGAGGTAAACAAAAATTCTACTAGCGTAAAAAAGCTAAGTCACGAATTTTCCTCTTCTAATGATGTTGATGTCACTGCAAAAGATGATTCTTCCTACATATTTATGAGTGCTGATATGTGGTCACCTTTATTGTGCAATGTAAAATGCGATGAGTGCTTTACCAATTCTTTAGATGTGTCATCAAAAAGCGCATTTGGATATTCGACCAAGATTGAACTTATTTGTAAGACATGTCGTAAAGTGTTTAGTTCGGTGTTTTCCAGTCCTCGTGTAAATGAAACAAAATGCTTTGATGCAAATAGGAAACTTGTAGAAGCATTCCTAAATATTGGAAGGGGGCACGCAGCCTTGGAAGTGTTTTCAATGGCAATTGGGATCAACGCAGTAGACAAAAAGACATTTTCAAACTGTTTACGCATGCTATATGACGAAAAGAAGGTTTTCAAAGAAAATATTCTTGAAACTGCGCGTAGTATTGTACGCAAAAAACATGAACTGCTGGACCCTAGTCTCACAAATCAAGAAGTTATCGATATAACTGTTTCTTTTGATGGGACGTGGCAAAAACGTGGACATACATCACTCTATGGTATCGGGATCGTGATCGATATATTGACAGGTCTAGTAATCGACTACGAGATACTATCGAAATATTGTGCAGAATGTGTGACTGCCAAAAGAGATCTTGGTGAAGAAAGTGCTGAATTTTATGCATGGTTTGAGGGACACAAGCCAGAATGTTGTATTAATTATACAGGATCTTCTGATTCAATGGAGATGGCAGCTGCAGAGCTCATATGGAAACGATCTGTCGCTACTTGCGGCATGAGATACACAGGTATTCTCTCTGATGGGGATTCAAAAACTTATATGCATCTGTCAGAGCTAAACTTTTATGGATCTGAAATCAAACTTACAAAAGAAGAATGCATCAACCATGTTGCCAAGCGATTAGGGACTGGGCTTCGAAGAAAAGTTAAAGAGTGGTCTACTAAAGGCATAACTATTGGTGGTCGTAAAGAAGGCAGTCTGAAGGAGGACACAATCAAGAAATTAACAAGTTTTTATCGAAAGGCGATAAAAGATAATGCACCAAATGTCGAAGCGATGAAGACAGCAATTTATGCAACGCTGTACCATTGCTCTTCAACTGACAAAGCTCCGAAGCACAATAAATGTCCAAAAGGTCCATCTTCATGGTGCTTTTTCCAACGTAGTCTATCAAGAAATGAGAAACCCCAACCACATAGCAAAATGAAGACTAAATTAGCTGAAGATGTTGTCTCAAAAATTTTGCCGGTGTACCAAAGACTGGCAAGTAATGAACTGCTATCTCGGTGTGTAGCGGGCAAAACCCAGAACAGTAATGAAAGTTTCCACAGCGTAGTTTGGAATAAGTGTCCAAAGGAAACTTTTGTTTGTAAAAAAAGACTTGAAATTGCAGTAATTTCTGCGGTGAGCGAATTTAACTTTGGGTGCCTAAATAGTTTAGGTACCGAAGACGAAGTGAACTCATGTTCTGCGTCCATTGCACAGCGACGTGATAAACGACCAGGGAGATTAAAGGGAAGGAGATAAATCTTTACTACGAAGAAGTGGCAACGTTTGTTCACTTTTTCAAGAGGGCGCTGTATGTGCACCGCTCCCGACAATCGCAGCAGATCAATGTAAATGATGCTAAGTTTCTCATTCTTTTAGAGGCAGCTATTAAAGCAAAAAAAAAGAAAAAACTACTGGAAATTGGTTGTAATAAGGGGCCAATATAGTGGACGATGTACGGCTTTCGTCCACAGGAAGTTGGCGCAATATTTTGATGGAAAAATTTATTTTATTTTTCATCACCAACTTGCCGAATTCGTCTGCTATAAATATTGCGCTGTGCGATGTTTTATTTTTTACGAGTTGGAATGTTTCTATTCCTGAAAATAATTGACGAAATGAGAATGTAGTAGAATTAATTACGTAAATACTTTTTTAATTAGTTGTAAATTTCGTGACATGCTTCGAGAACTAATTAAAGCGAAACAATTTTTTGCTTTCACGACCTTTAACAGATATAAATAAATGTTAATGTTCTATTCACTTAACTTCAAGCTGATATTGATTGTAATAATTTTATTCACGTGTTTACTCACTGCTTAAACAGAATTGTTATCATTGTTTTTTTTTTAATTATTATTGCAATTTTTTCTACAACCAAATCGAAAAAAAATCGGGAAACCTTTTTCATTTAAAAAATACACATGATTAATTTCAACAGAAAACCCCACAAACTATCTCAAAAAAGCGTTCCGAGGTATAATTTTTTGAATGAATAAGGTTTCTCGATTTTTTTTTCCATTTGGTTGTCGAAAAAAATGCTGTAATAAAAAAATAATGATAACAATTCTGTTTAAGCAGTGAGTAAACACGTGAATAAAATTATTGTAATCAATATCAGCTTGAAGTTAAGTGAATAGAACATTAACATTTATTTTTATCTGTTAAAGGTCGTGAAAGTAAAAAATTATTTCGCTTTAATTAGTTCACGAAATATGTCACGAAATTTTCAACTAATTAAAAAAAAGGATTTACGTAATTAATTCTACAACATTCTCATTTCGTCAATTATTTACAGGAATAGAAACATTCCCACTCGTAAAAAATGAAACATCGCACAGCGCAATATTAATAGCAGACGAATTCGGCAAGTTGGTGATGAAAAATAAAATAAATTTTTCCATCAAAATGCTGCGCTAACTTCCTGTGGACGAAAGCCGTACATCGTCCACTATATTGGCCCCTTATTACAACCAATTTCCAGTAGTTTTTTTCTTTTTTTGCTTTGATAGCTGCCTCTAAAAAAAATGAGAAACTTAGCATCATTTACATTGATCTGCTGCGATTGTCGGGAGCGGTGCACATACAGCGCCCTCTGGAAATAGTGAACAAACGTTGCCACTTTTACACTAGAAATCCCGTAGGACATTTCTCTCCTTCTTCCTACTCCGTGTAAACGACGCATTGCTCAGAGTGAAACCAGAGCTTCTACTGACTGGAAAAGAAAAAGAATCAGCAAAAAATTTGGCAAAGCAGTAAAAAATAATAAAATACTTCTTAAGGAAGGTGAAACTTACTCAGCTGGAGGATTTTAATGTTTGTAAATTTAAGTTTAACGCGTATTTAGGCTGCTATTTGAGAAAAATCGAGAAATACATAGAACTATTTCTCTACAATTTCTGTATAATAAAAAAAAATATAAATCTTGTTCTTGTAAGAAAACATGCTTAAATATGTATTGACAATGAAAACCACTGAAAATGGGGTTTTGGAAGGTAAATTTTAAAGTTAAGTGCAAAATTATACTTTAATTGTGTTTTACACGAAACGAAATTTTCTCGATTTTCATACCTACAAAATGCTCCATGCGACACAATTTTCGCTCAAAGTACACGAAATTCATAATTTAGCTACACGGTTTACCAAATATTAAAACATGGTATGCATTATAGAATCCATCTTCAGGAAGGTTTAAAAAACACAACCAAAACATACTAGCAGCAGAAATTTCGGGAAAATTTTATCGAAGTGTTTTAAAAAAAAATCTGAAAAATTTAATTTTTAAGGAATTTACTAATTAATACCAATTTTTCTTCGGGATGATTTATTAGTAATAAAATGACAAAAAATTTCCAAAAATGTAAAAATTTAAATCGCATGGAGCATTTTAAATTTTTCAAAAAATATTTAAATTTTTTAAATTTTAAAGTAAGTTGGAATCGATTTTTTTGTTTTTTTTTGTGGTACTGTATATATTTATGCTTAAATACATATGCACACAAGGTTTTAAGTTTCTACTGTGAAAACTAAAAAAAAAGTAACTTAATGTCCACCGTCCCCTTAAGGTTTTGAAAAAGAAAAGAAATTTTTTTCTCCTTATTAGTTGCCTTTTTTAGCCTTTTTGTGGTTATTCATGATTCTTTCTAGTCTGCGGTATTTCTGTCAACCAATTCCGTCGATAATCGGGAGTTACTGTACGTTCTATTCTCTAGAAAAGCGTTATTTTGCTTTCCAAACTATAATGTTTCACAAGGAGTGCAGTTTGGCATTTTTTAGAAAGATAAGTTGTGCATTTTTGTGAAACTGCAAAAGTTCACAGAACATCTTCATTTAAGGGTTCAATTTGTAAATTTGACAAATCAATTTTTTTCCTAGTTTTCCTTAATTTTGAGTCATGAATCAATTAATAGTTCAGTAAATTTATTATTTAAAATCAAAATACATGTAATAAGAATGCTGAACTATTGAACAATTTTTAAAATGTTGAAATAATTTTTTTTGATTAAACTTATGAAAAAAAAATCCATAGTTTAAAAAGCAACTATCAAAATATCAAGCAGAGTTTTTACCAACACATGTCTATAACTTTTGCCTTGGATGGTAATGACATTTTAACATATTTCACCTGACAAAACGTAAAATATGGCTGCATTCATTAACATTCTACGCAATGTAAAGAATTTCACTTAGTATAAGCATGTTAAGAGCAAAACTGCTCAATAATGTTGAAAGTTACTCATTATGAGTAAGGATTGTAATGGGTTTTTTTTTATTGACTTTGATATTAAATACATCTGATCAAGAAGCACAGAAATTCTCATACAGAAAATTCTTTTATTGATGAAACTAGGACCGCAACTACTAAAATTGAATGCATTTTGAGCTGCAAGTTGCATCTGGTAGTCATGAAAGCCCGTAAAATTAGATGGTAATAGCACAAAATGCTGGCGACAAGATTTAACAATGCAAGAAACACAAAGTCAACTGCCGATAACTTAGTCTCAAAGAATTGGCTAAAACCTTCGAGTTATGGGAAGTTCCCACAGCCTTCTCAAGAGATTCCCCCCCCCCCCCCCCCAATGAAAACTTCAAGATAAAGGAATAGTTAAGTTATAAGGCTATGAATTATCAAGCGCTGACTTGATTAATATATGCAATCAAGTTTTAAAAAAACGTCATTTAAAATTAGAATACTTGAATCACTGTAAAAATATAGTTAAGAGATTTTTTTTTTGTTGTTGTTGTCTAGGCAAACCATCAAAGAGAAATTGTAATTAGAAACAGGCGGATGGCAATGACATTTTAGAGCTTATATTAGGCCTTCACAAAAAATAAGCATTATTTAGCATTGTTAAAATGCCTGTTATTTTGTTCTGTAGTACGTGATAGATAAATACTAATAATAAAAGAAATGGAAAACAATACTCTAATATTCTTATGGGTCTGGGACAAGAAATTGCACTTTTCTAGAGAATTGTACACATATTTAAAGTTTATGACAAAGTTTGAGCATGCTAATTACAAAATAATGATAATATTTTAAACAGTTTATTTGTTTTAATAGACACATACCAATCATCAGGTTTTGAAGAAGTGGGATCAGGAATCCTGTGAGGAAAACAAGATTTATATAACTTAACTGAATTTTCAAGAAAGAAATTTGTACTAAAATTCTTAACAGAAATACAGTAAAACTATTCTAATGCGGACACTAACGGGACAAATTTTCTGGTTCTTAATAGAGGGGTGTCCGCAGGACATGGGTTTAATAATGTTATTTGCCTTGGAATCAGGGAATTAAAAATTGTCAGCATAAGAGGGGTGTCCGTTAGAAAGGGTTTTATTCTCAAAAAAAAATGGAACAAACAAAAAGCTATATAACATTCCGATGCAGAAATTCCTTAATGTATAACCTTCAGTTTCTGCATCTATATTCTTGTAAATAAAATTTGCTTTAAAATATTCAACACAAAGACATTGTGGCAACATATTTAAAACAAAATATAATTTATGTAGTCTTGAAGGAAAATAATAAAAAAGACAATGATTGGACAAATTACTAATATCAAATGTTTTTGGAAATTAAATTGAACAAAACTCATGTTTGACATGAAAAATGAGCAGAGGAACTATTGCTGCTTTTCTAACAAAATTTTCCTACATACTGATCCCCAAGGTTCACATTTTCACAAGTTAGTCAAATGTCATCCAGTTTTAGAGAGGGACGTTGCTATACCACAATAAGTAATTGTAAATGCTTACCTAGCACTTGTCACTAGTGTGAGCAACTAGTGATACAACCATTTAATTTATGAACCTGCATTGCATGTTAATTAATCAGTTAGTATAATAATGATTAAGTTCCTAAATATGTTAAGGCTAGGTGATGTAGGCATTTTTAGACCATGATGTGTCACAAACTACTTTACATTATAAGTTTGCAACACATCACAAGGTAAAAAAAGTGAAGTCATGTACTTTAATTTGATTTTAAAAAATATTATTTATTAATGAAAAAGATAAATATAAAATTTCAAATATAAATACAAGTTAATTAAAAAATTGAGTACTAAAAAGTACACAATTTTTTAATGAACTATTAGTTTAATTTAAAATTTTATATTTATCTCTTTCATTACCACCACAAAGTTCTTTTACTACATTGTTTGATCTTAATGCTTTTTCTAAAATTGTTTAACATTTTTTTTTCATTTGTATGAGAATTTAAAACAATAAAACGCTAATAGGTTTTTGAAAATTGCTTGTTTTAATTTTAATGTTAGACAAAAGGCACTAAACAGATTTAGAATAACAACTAGCAACAAATTATGCATTTGAATAGTTTACGATAAATTTCGTCAAAAATGTCAAGTAATACATTCTTTGATTCATGCAACCAATTTGCATATCTGCATGCATTAAGAAATGAATCCCTTTAGGGGCTATTCATTAATTACGTAAGGATGATTTGGCAATTTTTGACCCCCCCTCCCCCTATGTAAGGATACATAAGGTTTTTTAACCCCCCTCCCCTATTCTTATGTAAGATTCCATTTCATTTTCCCCAATAATAAAATAACGAATCTCACATCACTGGAATTGTTATTACATTAAACCTTTTTGTGTTAAGAAATTTTTACCAAAAAGTTGGAATTTAGACAGAATGTTTTTTCCACATTTTTTTGTATATGATGCGATACTAATTAAAAATAGAACATGCCATACAAAGTGCGATTCCTTTATTATATTTTACACTATTCATTCCTTGTAAAACATATTTAAAAAAAAGCTCATCTGAATACGTTTTTTACCTTCCAGATGCAAATGAAATATGATCCCTGTCAAACCATTTGACTGCGCAATTTCTAATGTAAAATATCGACTTAGATAGAAAATATTACGTAAGAATGGATTTGAACCCCCCCTCAAAAGTAAGGCTATGTAAAGATATTTCCAACGCTCCCTCGGGACCCTTACGTAATTAATGAATGGTCCCTTATTTGCTTACAATGCTAGTACTGGAGATAAAACTTTTTTCAAATGTACTTTTGACCTTTGGGAACAAAGGTAAGTTTTTGCTGAAATTTTGAAGGCAGAAATGATTGATTTACAGAAGAATTTTAAACTGACTTTATGATGTTGAGTTTAGATTACTGTTTTGCAATGCTTTAACCAGCTTTCATATGTGCTCTAAGAATAAATTCCATTTTTCTGGATGAGGCATGTTCAGTGAAATTCAATTTAGTTCAGAAAGAGAAATACTTGACAGCAGGCCCATCATTTCGGGAGATTAACTGCTCCGCTCCCCCCCCCCCCCCCGTCTCGCCTTTGAAAAATTAATGTTTTTACACATAAGTGGGCGGGATTTTTTTTGTTTTCTGATAGCATTTGCATTTAGTATACACCCTTTGCCTACCCCCCCCCCCCAATCCCCCAGGAAACATTTTAAATGATGGGCCTGCTTGACATATTATTTTTACAATGTATTTTTCTCATCAACAACAGAAAGTTTGTTTCAATTATTGAGAAAATTAATAAGGAATAAAAACTAAAAATCTCACTTTTCTCTTTCATCCCAATCTGCAGGCTTGACATCATTGGGATCATCAATTTCTGATTCAGGATTGACAGGTGGTCTGAAAATATGAACATGCTTGATTATTCAATTAATATTTCATCTTAAACACCTACGTATGGTAGAATCTATGTCAATTCAACAAGGGCTGTTACATGATGGTCTCAGATTTTTTTGAATTTAACATATGTTAAAATTCATAAAAAAAAATTAAGAAATACTTTTTTTTTTTGTTTTGCTGAAAAAATTTCTGGGCCAAGATACAGGCTGCCAAAGATGGCAGGCCTGTCATGATATCTCGCTTGGGATTTTCGTCAAAATCTTTAAAGTACATTATCTCAGGAACGGTAGAATATATTTTGTTGCGGTTTGTTTTATTTAAAAAGATATTTTTTCTTGTTTAAAAACATATGCTCCATTTTGAAATATGTGCTTTAGTTTTTTTTTTCCAGTCTTTTGAAAAAACAAAGTTTAAAATAATGTTTTTAATTTTTCTCAAATATGTCAATTTTAAAAAATTTCATTTTTTTTTTACAGTTTATTAGTATCACTGAGCACTACCTTTCATGAAAAGGAGAGCTTTCACTTTTTCGTTTAACAGATTTAAAGAGGCATTTGAAAAAATGAGGGTTTTTAAGGAACTCTTTACATAATTGCAGACCTGAAAATTCAAAAAAATTTCCACAACAAGTGGCCAGAAAACACTTTTAATTAGTTTATATAGCAGAATTTTCATTTTGAGTCTCTACTTTATCCATATCCTTATTAGATTCAAAAAATATGTGTCTCATTGTTTCCACTTACTGGGAGAACAACAATACAAAATTGCATTTTGTTTTTATTTTTTATTCTTGTGAATATGAAGTTCTTCTAGATCCACTTTTTAAATACCTATTACTGTGTGAAATATTGTACAAATTGAAAGGAATTGATTTCTGTGTTTTGTAATGGTAAAAAATGCAATTGAAAAATTTGGTGTCTAACTACCTACTCTTCCCCTATTTAGTTAATTTTCAAAGTTTGATTTCTGCTGGATTTTTAGTTTGATGCTATTTTCAATGGATGTTTGAAATATTTCAAATAAAATGGCTTATGAAAATTTATTCAGTATACAGTACAACCTCGATATCTCAAATCTCTCGGGACAGGAAAAAATTCGAGATATCGAGTTTTTGAGTTATCAAGGTTTTGAAAAAATTACACTAGAAATTCTCAATTACATACACGTACGCTATATGCATTTATATATGTAATATGAGACCACTTTGAATTACGATCAATAAAGTAATCTTCAATATTTTACTAGATTTGAAATTTTATAATTGCTGAAAGTGCACAGGAAGATATTTTGAAATGAGCAACTTCAACTTGGTTTTTCACCAAAAAATTTAAAAATTCTTATCTTCAACTAGTAGCTCCCCACATTCAAAAAGTTTTCAGTAGCTATTTTGTAGGAGTTAAAAGGCAGAATGATGAAAAGGAGGAACGCATTTTCCGTTTTCACTTAAAACCTGACGGGTGCAAAATCAACCCCCTTTCCTCAAAGTGGGCAACATGTTCGAGAGAAATGCAAAAAGATTCTAAACTCTTTTGAATTTTGTTGGGGGTTTGAATCTCTTGTTGGGAAAACACAGCACCCCTTTCATACCAACACTTCCCTATTATCTTGTTTCAATCCCCTAATCAAAATTTCCAAGAGAGATGAAAACTGGTCCCTGGAACTGGTTTTACTACAAAAATTGCCTAAGAAAAACGACAACTGAAACTTGCTTTTGTGCAAAAATTTCGACATATCAAGGGTTTCGAAAAATAAATTTCAAGATAACTATGGAAAATACATTAGGATTTTTATAGAAAATGCAGGGAAAAAATGTTTTTCGAGACAGCAAGGGTTTCGAGATAAGGAGGTTCGAGATATCAAGGTTCGACTGTAATTGAGTTCCTCAGAGCTATTCATTTTTTATGGGTACAAAGACCTCTGTCCATGGTGTGAACGGGGTGCTGTACCCAGAGACAAAAAAGGTGGTTTTAAAGAAAAATTTTTTGAAGTTGAAAGCTTTGAAATTTTTACCTGACAAAAATTGCCAAATCAGATGATAAGTTGTAGGTTCTACCAGAATATTTTACTGATCGATTATTCATTCACAATAGCAACAATTTAAAAGTAAATTTTGTCCGTGGGTACAGCAGCTTCTCCTATTATACTGCCGTGGGAAATTAAAGTGCAGTATCTGCAGAAATGAGGTCTTAAGATATTTGAAGAAATGAGTTTTGGATGGTCCATACTAACAAAATAGAAATGCTGGAAGTTGACTTTCTTTTCTTGCAACATATTTTTGGCGGAAACCAAACAAGAAAGCCTCTACAGTAAAACTAAAATACAATTGATGACAAAAATGCAAGAAAATGAAAAATTTGCAGATAATGTGCTTAATTTTCCCACCGCAGTATAAGCTACATTTGTTTTTACGAAGATCCTTTTTTCACAATATAAAATCAAATGTAGAAAATACAAAACATGAAAAACAAAGAGTTATTAGATTAATCACTTAATAAATAGTTATAAAACTCACTGAAAATCTTCAAGTAAACTTCCTTTATGAACACTAACTTTATCTACAAGAACTTCAAACTTGTTGTCTGGATTAATAACTAGAAAAAACAAGCAAGCAATAAATTTGTTGGATAGCAAAACAAAAAACAAGGATTAAAAATGAAAAACTTTTTTTCATACTTAAAGTGAAAAGATGTGGCTTTTTGTCTTTAAAAACATCATCAAACTTTGGAATTTGAGTTGTTTTTTTCCAATGCTTTTCTTCAAGGCTACCATTTTTTGGATTTCTGTGTCGAAATATGAAGTGAAGCTAGATATTGAAAAGAGTATTTAGTGATAAGCAGCAGAAAATCATTATTGGTGTTTGCATTATTTGTTTGTCAGTAAGAAAAATATTAACAGCTACTTCACTTAATCAATCAAAAGATTTTAATCTTGTTAAAACTCAATATTACCTTATGATCATTTCCACATTTATCAGGGCCAAACATAAGAGTATAAGGTGTCTTGTCATGAAAAGTATGTAAATCCATATTTGGTACTTGAGATAGAAGTTTCAAATAAGCACCACCGCATTCTTGTCCATTTTGAAACCTAACTTCATATCTATATGAAAAAAAAATATATACACAGATCATGCACTTTATTATAATAAGGTTCAATGTTTTTCCTATGCCACAAATTAGGTTTTAAAGGATCTTAGGGTAATATAAATTTTTCCCCAATTCATTCATAGTATTACCAAAATAGTTAAATAATACAAAATTATAATTAAAAAACAATGAAACAAATACTGATTCTCCCCTATACTTATGATTCAACCATATAATTTGTTATGAAACACACAGACAGACACTAAGATAAAGACTTATAACTTTTCATTTTAAACACTCAAATGCCTTATTTGCATTCATATTGAGCACCATACTTAGCACCATTGAGATACATCCTTTCTTAACCATAGTGCTCTTTTGAAAACATACATCAAACCTTAACATTTAAAAACATATCTAACACAATGCCTATTTATTCTTCTCCTAAGCAGGGGTCAATCCAGCTTTTTTTTTTGGTCCTCCATTTTATGAAAAAGCAAAATATTTTTGTGAATTTTTAGTATTTTTGTAAAAAAGAAATTGTTGTAAATTTCCCCTTTTTTTCCCCCTGGGAAAAAAGTTGAAACATATAAAAATTTGAATGTATAAAATAGTGAAAAGTATTCTAAGCCTGCATACATAAAAATAACTTCCATCCTTTCAAATGATTGAAATATTAGCAGGATGCAAAAAGATTGAAATTTCGAACACAGTCAATTGAAAAAGTTACATCTTAAATTAGTAATTAACTTACATAGTCTATATAAAAATAATGAAAATTTTTTTTCAACATTTCTTGGCTTAAAATAATAATAATGATAATAAAAAAAGAATAAAGGTACAGATGTGATATAACTCCCCATTTGGCGACATTCGATTTTTTTGCACAAAATTAAAATATTTTTCTCGCCAATGAGGCGATAATTTTTTATGCATGGCATCCCTGGCCAAACTAACCTGTGTTTAGCAACCCGAAGGCAATCTTACAGATCTGTTCAAACTTGTTTACTTGGGTTGTTTGGGTTTCACGCAGGAGAGATACGTGGTGTTGTTTCGTGCAATATACCTTACAGGAATGCTTATTTTGTGTTAGTTTAAATTCAGTAGTTGTGTTTTGAAGTAAAAACATTAGAAAATGCCAGTTTCTTCAAACTTGAAGGTTAATTAAAAGTTAACTCCAACGTGGTGTGTATCTGTAACATGCCATTGTCATATGATGTATTGTTTTAGACTGAGTGTGAATATTTATACCATATAAAAAGGTAAGTTCTTTATTTTAGAATTAAAAAAAAAAACCTCTCACTTCCAAAATTCTTTGTTTTTACAAATCCTTGAGGGGTTCTTGTAGTTTTTAACTTTATTTTTACTGTATGTAAATTAATTTTACAGAAATAGTACGGTTATTTTGTTCTAAAAGTTAATTCTTATCGATGCCACGAATTATTTAGACATTCTATTAACGTGCCTCCTTTAGGTACTGAATTTTATGTTAACAATTGAAAGTTCTTTCGGTTGTACTCTTAAAAATGCTGAATTTTATTAATAAATCTGCACAATAATGGTGCATATTTCACACTTAAAACTGTGTCATTATTGTACACTGAACGGAAGGAGCCACCCTTGGGTGTCTCCATGAAAATATACATAACTGTGACCATACTCCGACTGTAATGTATATTAACAGTCGGAGGGATCACGGACCGAGCGGAGCGAGGTCCTGGCGAGCCAGAGGTCTCATAGTACTTTCGTAATGAGACCGAGGCAGGGCCGGCGAGTCGAGGTCTCATTACGAAAGTACTATGAGACCAAGGGTTCGTATCCCGGAGAAATGATGAAAAAAAAATTAATGCATTAATTTCGACTTGTAATTAATACAATAATTTATTTCATTGTATTTTAATATGTTTACAAAAACCCCCGGCCCTGTACATTTTTGAAGCATATATTCGTGATGTTTTTTGTTGTGCTTTTATGTTGTTTTTATATATATTATGTTCTGAAGTGCTTTGATCATGTTTTTTTATCTGATTTTTTCCTGTTGGCGCTAAAAAAGCATCTCTAAGAACGATGTATGACATATGTCGTCATACATCGTTTTCTTGGCGACGCTTTCTTGGCGCCAACAGGAAAAAGTTTAAGGGTGGGGTATATCACATCAGTTCCAGAATAAAAAAACTGCTGATTTTCATATTTTATTGCCATTTTAAACATCCTTAATTAACTTAATAGACTAATTTTATTATCTAAAATCTTTATAAATTTAATATAAATACTGGTGAGAAGTGATATTGGCTTGAATGCAAATGGATTAAAATTTTCGAATGGGTATTGCGATGCGTGTGCAACTTTTTAATTATACAATACGAAACATCAGAAGGGAATTCTTAATGTTACAGAAAATCAGCAAGTTTCAGAGAAGCGGATGCAATCAGATTTTGATATTTGTTAAAAATCAGGGCTAACATGAGAAAGCGTAGAAACAACTAAAATGCGTAAATTTTAAACGTAATCCACAAAATTTTGTTAAGTTTGTATGTTTTAGTACTCAAAACCCATGACCAATTAATTGTCAATTTCCATGATTTTTGAGCTTTTTTTTGCTGAAAATCCCAACTTTCCATAGCCAAACTCCATTATAGTTGAAATCCATGGATTCTCATGACTTTCCAAGTACAAGGACACCTTATAAGATACATTTAATTTAGAAGTATTTGGTCATTAAAGCAAAATAAACCAGTAGAAATATTAGTGGTACATTCTGCCTTGATGTAAAATGAGTTCATGGTTGAAAGGCCGCTTTGATGATGCGAATTTTCGTGCTTTTACGATGTGTAATTTTGTGAAGGAGCCCAAAGCGAACTCAATTCGAGTCTGGATTGACTCCTGCTAAGATAATGAAATACCTAGTTAAAGACATGGCAATTTTTTTTTCAATAGATTAAATTGAAAGTATAAGTACATTGATTATATACAGAGTTGGACAAAATCTGTAAAATTTTAGGAGCCAGGAGAAATATGTGGGCAATAATTTAATTAATAACAAATAATTTGGCCACCAGTCAAATTATTTCCTATACGATATGGCTTAAAAACCAGTAGCTAATTTATTTTTCTAGTCGTCCCGGCTACGTCAGATACTGGTTATATAGCTTGAGTCTCGACTCAACCATTTCTTTTTTCTTCAGTAGTCTAACACAACATAAATAATTTGTGCTATTTATATAGTCAGGGTTGATCCAAATCGTTATTTTTAGGCCCCCATTTTGTGAAACAAAGAACTATTTTTGATAATTTTTCTTTCACTTAGTTTTTGTAAAAAAAATCCTGTCATATCATATGCATCTATTTCAAACCTAAACTGAAATCCCTTTGTCAAAAGGACTTCACAATAATGACCTGGGAACTGGAGGTTTTTAAAAACTTATCTTTTGCTTTCAGATGAATTCGTTGTGTGTACAGTAATGAAAGAATTTTTTACAAATGAAATTCGGTGAAAGATCTAATTTAAGATGTGAAATTTTGTGAAGCGGTGGCAAAGCATGCTAAATCGAATCTGAATCAACCTCTGATAGTGAAATTATTTTTTCCTTATATATATATATATATATATATATATATATATATATATATATATATATATATATATATATATATATATATATATATATATATATAAAATAAGCATTTTAAATTTTTCTTTAACAAATTAAAGATAACTACTTACTGCAATACAAAAGGTTTGTTGTCAAACAAAAATGGTTTGTCTAGCCTGGCTGAAATTGCATGATGACGGGCTTTAGACTAAAAATGAAAATTTATGATAATGTGCATCAGGTTAAACCCAACTAAAAAATGATATACACTATAAATACAGTATGATAGGTAATACCTTTAACACAAGGCCTAAATCACCAGTTAATCCATTTTTTTCAGCTTCTTCTACTGACCACTGACCTACAAGTATTCATTACTTGTTAAAGGAAAACTAGACCAGACAATTCTTTTAAGAGTTTATATACTATTTTATAAGAATATTATTACATTTACTTACTTTTTGAGTAAGACAACCATAAAAATAATTGTACCAAAAAATTGCAACAGAGCTTTGTACACCATTTTTTTTTTCAATTATATATTTTTTATAAATTAAACAGCATTAAGCAAAAAAAAAAATATTTTACTTAAATGTGAGGAAATTTAGTTGTGAAACACGTAGCTAATATATACAGTTGAACCCCAATTTTATGTCTTCTACAGAACGATTTAAAAAAAAAGTTCCAAGCGGGAAAATGTAAAATCAAGGCCATGTTAAAAATATAAGAATGTTGTATGTGAAAATTGATTCTTAGCCAATGAAGTAGTGGGAAAATGTGTAACTTTTTTCACTTGTTATCTATTTTTAGATACAATTTTATTTATAATAAACTAATAATTTTTTGCATATTTACTTCTTAGTTAACTTTTACAAGTGAAAATAGTTTTACAGTTTTTATGCTTAGAATCGCTTGATCAGCGGTGGGATCATCCTTGATTATTTCTTCTTCATCTTTATCACTATCATTGAAAGCGGGTAGTAAATCTTATCTTGAAGGAATTTTTGATGTGATGAGACGATACATGCATCACTAACTTCTGAAATTTTTTTCGAGTGAGTCAGAAGTTCTACCTCTCATTTGTCATGAAAAAACTCGACAATCAGAGGAAATTCTTCATGCACAAAAAGGACAGTCAGACAGAAAAATAAAAAAAAAAGAATTCCAGAGTGGCTTTAAACAGCTACAAAAAGGAATTTATCATGAGAAAATAGAAATCTATAAAAAAAAAGCGTGAGCCTTGTACAAAAAATTATTTTTATCTGTCTATAGAAAACTTATTAAGCAAACTTTCTGAAAAAGGGTAACATAAAATCCAGAATATTTAAACATTATCAGCATAGCATTTTTAAGACACAAAATGACGTCCAAAGCGGGATAACATATGAAACAGACAAAGTGAAATTAGTGTCCCCTTGTGTATATAAACAAGTACTTGCTCGCTTGCTCGAATTTTCAAAAATAATTACCTGCATGAAGGGAAAAGATCTAGATTTAAATCACTTGATTTATTTAAAAAAAATTACTTATTTATCCTCGTATACATAATAGCCAACGAGTAACGTTGACGTCACCAACTATAAAACTCGTGCCAAATCATGATAATATTTTTTGTTAATGTTTGACATGCAGGGAAATGCTTTATTTTGAAAAGGCTGAACTGGATTCGGCAACTTAACTGTTTTACTGGTAAGACTCATTTTAGGGGAATGAAGAAACAAAAAACTGGTCAACAGCTTAATACTATCTACTAGAGTTAGAGTTAAAATTTCAAGCATCAAAATATTACCAAACAGGCGGTTGCTTCGTTCAAATGTAGAAACAATTTTCACCCGTCATATGATCACAGGCGATTTTCTAGTAAAATATTAAAGGATTTTTTTTTTTTTAAAGCACTGAATCAAAGTTTAAGACCAAATTGTTGAAGCATTTTAAATAAGTAAAATCATTTAACATTTGTTTTTTAAGTATTGTTAACTAACATTGCTATGAATGCAATTTATCTTAAATTGAACATCTTATTCTAAAACCTAACTATTTAATTTCAAGTTAAACCTAAATTTAATAAAAACCTCACTGTTTAATATTTACTTAATAACTTTACAAGTTGGCAAGTAGAAAGTTAAAATATGAATTTTAAAAGCAAAATGAAAAAAGAAAACCAATGACAATTATTACTACAAGGATAAATAAATACCTTTGTGCTGAACAGTAAAACAAGAAAAAAAAACGTCAAAAAAGCACAAATTGCAGATTACTGCAGACACATGTTTCGGCGTTACAGGGAACGCCTTTTTCAATGCAAAAAGTAATGAGCTTATGGATGAAAAGACATCCGACAAAAGCCTGTGTCCCTTTGAATGTATAATATAGAAACACTTAGACTATTGCTATAATTATTGAGATTTAAGAGAGAAAAAAAGGTTTTTAAATTATGTGGGGTAGGTTGGTCCGGTCCAACATGCCCCACAAAGAGCGGACCAACCTACCCTACCTTCTTGGTCTGAAAAAGCAATGTCATAAATTTTTTCTTTTTGACAAAAAATGAAAAAATTGTCAATTATTGTGAACTAAAAGAACTTACTTTTAGAAAGAAGTTCAATTTTTTCCCCACAATCTTGATGAAAACCATTAAAAAAAAAGTTAGTTTTCCAAAAATTACTCCGGACTACTGAAAAAACTTTCTGGAATAAAATTTGTTCAATATAACTGTACCATGTGATTTCATTATAGGAAATATAGGACCATATGTGCTATTTGTTGGTCATAAAACAAAATAAGAAATATTAATAGCATTAAAATAATTAAGACCGGTCCAACATGCCCCAAGGTCCAAAGTACCCCATCTCCCCCTACTATATCCATGTATAAGGCAACCAACAAAGTTCTTGCCGTTTCTACTTTGCCATTGAAATAAGTAATTATGAGGCATACAAATTAGTGTGTCATGTAGTTTAAGCAGCTGTCAGGTATGCAAATTAGTGTATCACGTGTTTTAAGCACCTGTCGGGTGAGATCAGCGCTAACAGGATTCATACAGAAGAGTAACAAAATGAAAGTGTCAAAGGAGCTCATTCAGTGTTGTTTGCTTTACAAGTTCAAAATGGGTTTATCAGCAGCTGCATCAACTCGCTGAATATGTCAAGCATTTGGGATAGTGCAGTAAATGAATGTACAGCAAGGCCAATGGTTCCAAAAATTCAGATCTGGAGATTTGTCTCTTTTTGATGAGCCTCGTAGTGGACGACCACCAGTTTTGGATGATGAAGCCCTCGAGTTGGTCATCAATAAGGACAGTTGCCTAATATGTGAACTTGCAAGACAGTTTCAACTTTCTAATGAAACATTTCGACTTCATCTGCACCGCTTAGGTAAGCTGTACAGGCTAAGCAAATGGGTTCCGTACAAGCTGTCAGATATTCACAAGAACTAACAAGTGGCAGCATGTATGTTGTTGCTTTCTCGTCACTGTAGTGCACCCATACTCAACCAAGTGCTTACCAGTGATGAAAAATGGGTTCTGTAGGACACTCCCAGGAGTTCCAAACATAGGTTGTCATCAAAGGACGCAGCCCCTTACACCGCAAGGCCACCTATGCACTAGGGTGGTCCAAAAAAAAAAGCCCTTTTTTTTAAAAAATGTCTGATTTTTACTGGTCTTACCCTTCCATTTGGTTCCACTTAAGTAAAAAATAGTTATTGTGAAGTTTCAGCTCATAATTTTAATTTTTAGAGGTAGCTCAACATCCTCAAAGTTCGGTTAATTATTGATTTTACGTAGTAAATGCAAAAGGGAAGAAAAAGGCGGGAAAAAAACAATACAACTATACTTAATTAAAATCTTTAGCATTGTGTACATTGAAAATTATAAAACAATTATGTTTAAATGACTATGGATGTGGTTCTGTTAGTACCTACCAAATTATATTTTGCTATCGGTATAAGCATGGCAGTTTTTCGATAACCTGCAACAAGAATCGAAAGTGATCTTCAATGGTTATTATTTTTTCATTAAAATCTCTTTTATAGTATAATTCTTTTCTGTCAAATTATTAATAACTGGCTTCCTCCAATAAATTTTATTGCTTTGTGAAGATAATTCTCCCAAAACTCACAGATTTGTTTGATCTCCCAAGTTTTCGATAATAAATTGTTATCAGATAAATTCTTTTCTTATTCAATGAAGCTGATCATACGTAAGGAAGTCCTCAAATTTCACGAGATTTTTAGGCATAATCTCAGGTACTTTACAGCAATATTTTTTCATCGACTTCTTGAACAGCTTTATCAATTTTCTTAGATTCGAGTGCATTGTATCACATCATTGTCCAAAAGAGCCATACAATTTTATCAACTTCTTAATTAATATTTTTATATTGCAATGATGAAATTTATATTTCATTAAATTAGAACCATTACATAGTGCATTCTGAAGAATAGAAACTCACCCAATATTTTAAAATAACACATTCCGCAAACATACCAAATCTTTTGAAATTCGATTTCTACTGAAGTGATGGTAAACTAGTGGTTAAATGCTGAAATTTCGAAATAGTACAAGGTTTTTAACATTCATTGAGTATAGTGCATAGCTTTAGGTACAATAATTCTGATTCTAGGAAAGGGGTTTTATGCTGAACGATTAAAATCAGTTCAAGAAATTCTTGATAATCATCTCTTGAACCATACTGCAATTTAACAGATTGTGTTATATAGCCTTTTACATCAGTCACTTTTCTTTATTATTGAGGCTTGTAATGCATTTATCCTTGTGAATAAACTCCCAGCAGGCCTAGAATTTGTTACAGAGAAGTAATTTTAGTGCCTAAGTATAGAAACTGTGCATTTATTAAAAATTGCACTGTCCCTTACCTATAATCAATTCTATAATGTGACTAATTATTTTTTAATTATTTTGTACTAGTATAACAGGTGGTATTGCTTTTGCCAGTATTGAAGCTTCTTCGGTCAAAGCGCTACACTTTATCAACTTATGAAAAATTGGGCAGAATTGCCTTAACTGCTACCCTCTTACAAAAAACATTTGTATATTTACAGAATATATTTCATGGCTTATGTATGGAAAAAGCAATCATATTTGATTAGTTTGGTCCTTTGCAACAGACTTATATTCAGCAATGATGCAAACTTTATCTATTTTGAGTAACCTCTAAATATTGTTCAAACGTTATAAAATTTTGTCCCACTTATTTTCTAATGTATTGGAACCAAATGGGAGGGTAAGATTCAAAACATTTGCACCTTCGAAATTTTGGACCACCCTACTATGCACCTACGTAAGATCATGCTCTGTGTATGGTGGACTAGTCCCCAAGTGGTTCTCTATGAGTTGCTTCCAGCGTTCCAAACCATCACTGCTGTCTTGTACATGCATCAATTGGAACGTGTGCAGCAGGAGCAGGCATAACAAATGAAAGAGCCATCACTGGTGAATAACATGAGAGCATTCTTCCCGCATGATAACGCGCGTCCACATGTGGCATGGATAATATTCGGCGACCTGATTGGGAGACTTTGAGCCATCGTGCGTATTCACCTGACCTTACGCCAACAGATTCCACCTCTTTCACTCCCTGGAGAATCAGCTTGGGGGGAAACCCTTCACGAATGAAATAGACATGCGGAAAGCAATCACAGACTTTTTTGCTTCCAAGACTCCCGAATTTTACCACAAGGGGATTTTGCAGTTAGAGACACGTTGGCATAAGGTTCTTGATGCCGTAGGAGATTACTTCGAGGACTAACAACAGATTATACTTTCTGTAGGCCACTCCCCCCCCCCCTATCATTGAAAATGGCAAGACTTTATAAGTTACCTTATATTTCAAAGAAAAAAATTTTTCTTAGTAGTATGGGTATACTTTAGAAAAGCTCAGGTTTTGTTTACTGCAAATTAATAGTAAAAAAATAAATATTAATAATATAAAAACCTGGAAATGCAGTTCTAGTCATATGAAAGTATAACCAGTATAACAGTTCAGTAGAACATATGAAAAAGGTTTTTAAAAAAAATCAAATGTCTTTTTTGATGGGTAAACAGAAAAAATGAATAGCAACAGAACATTGTTACATTGAAATAGAAAGCAGAGAACATAAAACAAACTGAAATTCAGGACACTTGATACTTTTTCCAGAATTTCAGGACAAGAATGAATCTTGATTTTTTTTAAGGAAGACATATTTGCAGAATTTCAATTTCTGAAATCATTTTACAAACAGATGCCTCTTTTAAATAAAAATAAAATAGCTATGTGACTTTCAAAATGAGTTACCATCATATTTGGCAACTTCATCTTCAGCTCCATCTTTCTTTGCTTCAGATACAACCCATCTAAAAGAAGAGATAAAATAACTTTTTAAAGCAATTCATAATATCAATGAATACATACTAAACATACCTTTAGTCTTAGAAGTTTTAAGAAAGGATTTAAATATTTTTTAAGCAGCTTTGAGTTTTCTATTGCACCCAACATGAAAAATATTACATTATATGCAAGTGGAGTGTCACTATGGAACTAGCATATGTACCAAAACATCATGATTAATAATGTGTAGGTTTAATATACGTAATAGAAACAAATACTCGACAAAATCAAAAAGGCTACTTTTATGAAACCTTTACTCTATAAAACTAAATAAATAAAATAATACTAATGATTGAAATGTTACTTTTTCTGAAAATCTTCCCTGTCATCAAAATGCTCAGCTATGTATGTATTGCCAATAGGAACTGGGGTTGCATAAGGTATTTCCTCTGTTTCATTTGGAACTTCCTGAAAGGAAATAAAACTATAATTTTACAAGTTTCCAATCAAAGCCTAATTAGACAAACTCTTATTTGAATTTATGACCATGGCTTAATGTCTAACAGAAGATGTGAAGAGCCTTATACTTTTACAAACATATTTTCATTCATAAATGGTGTGAATTCCTCTCGGCATGTAAAATTTTACTTAAAACTGAAAAAAAAAGGGAGTTCAGCTCCCACAAAACCTTGTCAACATCTATTATACTTATTAATAATGACACCTTTTGTCTATTTTTAAAAGCATTTCTGAGAAACAGGCATTGCTTATTAATAATTGATTGTCACTCTACTAATTATGCCCACATACACTATAAACTGAAACGGTTGCCGAATTCTAATTGTAGGTAAACTCTTATCGAAACACTTTGATATTCATTAAAAAGTTGCTTTAACTAGCCGAAATGATGTTATGTAAACATTATTAACTAACATCAAAATATTTTCAGACACAAGTAAATTGCTTGTTTTTTTAAAAATTAATAAAATAGTGATCATAAAAATTTCCACAAACACTACAAGTTTGAGAAAATTTTGAAATAATTTTTTATCTAGAAGTTAAAGCTTATCTTGATGCAGAAAATATTGTTTATTAATGGCACTCTGACAGAAAGTAAGGTCCAAAATATTGCCACGATCCTCTCAAAATGGACCCCATCGATCGATGGGTTGCCCACCACTGAACTACATGCATTAAACTAGTCTCTCTCATTTTGTTATGCATGCACTGGAGCAAAAAACATTCTACAGCACAACAAAAGAAATTGTTAAAACACTAAGGAAGGAACATTAAAACATTAGAAAAAACATTACCTCAGCTTGATTCTGAATATCTGGACTATCTTTGGGTTCATTTTCAGCAACAACTAATAAAGTTGCAGCACACAGAAAAACTAGATACTTCAATACTTTCATTCTTTAAAAGAAAGAAAAGCTAAAAAGAAAGGAAAAAAAAATTAGATTGGATTTAAAATATATACCGTATTACCCCGCATCATTCGGCATGCCGCAAAATTTGGGATTCCCCAGATTTTCAATTACACTTGCCTGGTTCTTTACGGCATGCCGGAAAAATCGGGGTTAGGAAAAAAATATTTTATAAAAAATATATGTTCAGCTTAAAAATGAATATAAGTTTTATACATATCTTATTAGTATTAATAAACAGTTTAATTTTGTAAAAATATTTACTAACAATGTCCTTTGTTATTTTAAGAAAAATATTGTTTAATAACAAATAATTTTATAAAATTAAATTAAAACTAAGTAAGCAAACATTTAAGCAGTAAGTTACCACCCCTAAACCAGTGCTAAAGAATTTACCATAGTTATTCAATAAATAAAATTAAACTTATCTCTCTAAAAGGAAACTAAAAGAGTTTATTAAAAAAAAAAATATTAACAAATTGCAGTAACAATTATTGTTTATGAATTGATTACTTTATTGGCATACAATTCAATCTATTAATAATGACCTACGATACATAACAAGCACATATTATATGCAATACTTTTGTTTTTTTGAAAAAAAGGTTAGTTTCAGGATTTTAATTTTTTTCCTTACAGTGGTTTGCTTTCTGATTGGAACTAAATGGGGAAATTTACTTTTGTTTTGTTGCGAAATAAACCTCAAATTATCTGGCATGCTGGTTAACCTTGCTTTTTCCGGCATGCCAGATAATGCGGGGTAATTTGGTGTATATATATATATATATATATACACCAAAGTAAAGTTTAAATAAAATATAACCCGAAAGCACAAAATATTTAACAAGAGAACAGAGAATAATTAATAAATAGAGCCAGTACTCATCAGCAGCGGAAACTCTATCTATGGTTGGAAAACCAAAATATTTTTAAATAAACTAAGAGTACCAAATTTTTGACAATCTAAGATACAAAATCTTTGTAAGCAATTTAGCTCAGAAATCAAACTTGAATCAAAATACATAAAAATTCATCTTTCGACATTTTATTTTATCTTTTCCACATATAATTAATAACAATAACAACAGTAAAAAGTTAAAGATTTCTCTATTTGAAAAAGAAAACTGCTCATAAGTTATTGCTGTAATTGCAGAAGCATTCATAGAATTTGTTTGATTCGCTGACAGATGAAGGGATAAGAAAAAAGTTTCGTAATTAAGGATGATTTTTTTTATCAAAAAAAGTTACATCAGTTCATTTTGTATTTTTATTATGATTAGCCCATAATTATTGCATATTTATGTATAAGTAAATCAATCTTTGGGAGAAAACCATAAAGTAATCAAAGTTAAAATACATTATCTCTCTATATATAAATGGCTGTATGAGCGTGGATTTGTTGTACAAATCCAGTGATGTCGGATCTTAGTCAAATTTGGCACAGAGGCCCTTTGATGCTCAGAAATTCACATGTGGGGAGGGAGGGGGGGGGGGGGGACCAGAAAATCCATGAAACGGAATCTTTACAACTATTAATAACGACTAAATTTTGGGAATTTTTAAAAAATCCACAAAGGTCCAAATTTAAATTTTGAGTCTTAAAATTGTTTTTTCTACAAGTTGATGGGAAATTTCATGTGTCACTTGAGACAACTTGTACTTTCGAGGTAGACCGTGCAACGCAGCTAGTAAATGATAATACTACTATTTAATTGTTGCTAAAGGAAAATAATTTAATACTAACAGATACAAATCTCTGCGTTTTTTTAAAACTTTTCCATGGACATTGAACAGGTACCAATGTGCACAAATAAATTGAGTATTTCCAGTAGGTATGTAAAAAAAATCTACTACACTTCCAGTACCAGTAGATGACGCCATTATAATAAAAAAATATATTAGAAATGATCTACATTGAAATCTATTTCATTAAACAAACGTCTAATCATTAACTAAACAAAAAATCAGTGATACAAAGAAATAAGCTGTTGTTAGCCATATTTTTAAATCGAAAATTTAGATTTGATACCTAGATTTTAGAATAAGGCACCAAGTTTGAAGCCATAAGTTTTGGATCACTTCAAAGCTTTCCTAACTCAACATGAATGAGACACACAATTGATGTAAATAGGTAAATTTGTAAAAGTACAGTAGAGTTGCGATTATCTACACAGTCTTTCGCATAGGCAGCTGGCGCACCAAAAAAAATCATATGAGTCAAAGGAGGCACTGGGTAAGGCCCCTATACATATGAGC
Source organism: Uloborus diversus (assembly GCF_026930045.1). NCBI lineage: Eukaryota > Metazoa > Arthropoda > Arachnida > Araneae > Uloboridae > Uloborus > Uloborus diversus. The sequence goes on along the minus strand of NC_072738.1, from coordinate 129,566,895 downwards.
CGGCGCATCAGCTTAAGATGAGCTATTTTGGATCAGAATGTGTCTTTGAGTGGTTGTCTTTTCTAGCAAAATATCACATTTAATGACTTTCCACTGTGAGTACTTATTAGCAGCGGATGAATTGTTTATTAAATAAAATATTTTTTTTGGCCAATTTGGCAAAACCCGAAATTTTGCTGCAGTAACCCAAGCTGCTCAAGAATGAAAATTCGGTTCAACAAACTTAAGCTGATAAGTCATCCTATTTATATAGTGGCTCCAGTATGGGGAAAGGGCGTAGGTGGATGGCTCCTCTAAACCTGAAGTTTTTATTGTAATTGTGCAAACAGATTAAGGGAGCTTAATCTGTTGGTACAATTTGCTGGCTTATGTGTGTAATCTGTTGAAATTAATGAGCAATCCTTCTTTACCATTTTTACTTCATACACCGTTATCATTTATTAGCTATAGTTTAAATGTATGTGACTCTTATTGATTTTTTAAAGCTATTGCATGCACTAGTATTGATTTTTACCTATTTTGCTGATTATCTGCAAAATTTGCTTATTATCCGCGATTACTGTGACAACTTATTCTGCTGATAATCGAGAATTTGCTGTAATTTTATTAGCACTTACATAATTTTACTTCATACACTGTTATCATTTATTAGCTATAGGGCCATTCCACGGAAAACGGTTAATTGTGTCCCGCACATGACGCTTCATACCTTTCATAAAAAATAAATTTGACAGGATGATGAAGATGATGTTGCTTATAAGAAATCACAAGCGCACGTGTGACTTCTTAAGCAAAAACTTTCTTCAAAAATATTTTTTTTAAATGAAATATAGGAACCGTCACGTGCGGGATAAAATGACCATTTACAATGGAATGGGCATATACATACTTTTTTTTCAATAGTTTAAATAATTATTTCTAAACTAATGAGATATGTTTCCTTTACGGTGGAACCATAGCTTTCAAAATTCACAATTTGTTTTGTCATTGCTGTATTAATAGAGAAAAAATATTGGCTTATTCATAAGCAAGTTACCCGAGGTTGACTTTGGATGTCCCGCACGTGACACATGTAATGAATTTTATTTTAAATAACAAAACTGTTTAATTAAAATATAATTGTGTCAAGAGTATCTTTGTATCAAATGTAAAGATTCAAAAAATTGCCTACACATCTTTCATTAAAATATCAAGAGATATGACGAAATGTTAATGAAATTTAAGCGTATTTTTGTCCCGCAAGTGACAGTAGATGTGAGTGCATGTGTCTTTTATTGATTTTTTTAAAGCTATTGCATGCACTAGTATTGATTTTCACCTATTTTGCTGATTATCTGCAAAATTTGCTTATTATCCGCAACTACTGTGACAACCTATTCTGCTGATAATAGAGAATTTGCTGTAATTTTATTCTTACAATCAATTTTATACTTTAAAATCTTTTACCTCTATATATTTTAGATTTTTTTTACAATTAATTATGGTCAATACTTAATATTGCTATGTAATAAAGATTTAGTTTTTTGTATTTTAATATGTACAGATTTGTTTCTCATTATAGGTAGCACCTAGATTAGTAGTTTTGATACATGGAAACTTATTCTAGAGGTCTAGATGATGCATAATTTTAAATTGCAGTAACAGCAAGAAGGGTAACACCACCAGTAATTGGCAGGTCACCAGTGATTGGCACTTCCAACAAAAATGTCCTAAAATAAGATTCATATCTAATCTTTTAAAAGTAGAAGGCTATGTACCAACGGAGTATACATTTACTTTATAGATTAGAACTTTAATTCATGTCACTGAATGGTAGCAGTGCATAGGAAAGAGAAACAATTGTGGCTTATGTCAAACAAGACATTTTTGTTGCAAAAGCTTCTTCTTTGGCTTAAGGGAAGCATGAACATCAATCCATTAATATCCGACTTAAAATAAATTTTAAATTTTGGTTGTAAAAAGTTTTGTTTAGTTGAAAGGTGTTACTTTGAGTGGGTAGAAGTATATTTTTGTTCTTTTTGGATTTTTGAAGTAATGAAGGATGCCATTTACTGGTGCTTCAGTTTTGCTAGTCTCCAGTAATTGGCACATGAGCCTATATCCACTAATGTGTTGCGCAATATGTCACTAGTTTGATTTTTGATACTTTTACAGCAACAATATTATATGGGTTCTACTATTGATTTGAATCCTACAGAATATATACTGTCAAATTTTTAAGAGAAATAATAAAAAACAAATATGTTTGGCCATCAATCAAATATTGCGACTGTAGAGAATCTTTTTATTTTTTATGGTCTCTTAGAATTATCAGGTTATTGTTCCTTTTTCTGTGGAAACAGCTATAATTCGTAAAATCAAAACTGCATATCGACTAATGAAACAGCAATAATCTCTATATTTTTTTCCATGTTTATTTTAACATGGATAACACTCCAAATTCACTTTTATTTTTCTAAAATACTTTTTCAACGTCAAGATGTGTGATTTAACATTAATTTATGTAAAATTATCTAGTTTAAATTTACATTAATTATGCTTCTTATGATGATGAAATTTGTATGTAGTTTAAAAGTGAAAAATAAAATGATTTTCCAGTTCTATTAACATGTGCCAATTACTGGATCACAAGGTGTTATACACTGGGGTATCAGGTGCCAATTACTGGTGATTTTGGTAACTTTTTATACATATATTTTTATAAAAATATCAAATTCAAATTCAAATATTTTTGCTTTTAGTGAACTAAGTAGATGCACAGATGTGCATTCTTTGATAAAAAAAGTATTTTCAAGTGAATACTTTTTTCTAAGTAATGAAAGCAGAGGTAAGTTTAAGGACAAACTCCTAAAGTGCCAATTATTGGGGTCGTTACCCTAACCAAATTCTGAACGAACTATAATAGCAATAAAAGGTACGTTTTAAAATATTGTTAGAAGGTTTTGGAAGTTCTTTTCCCTCTTTCAGCCACAACAAATAAAATTATACTTTTTCAATTATGTAAAGATCTATTTTGTGGATGGACGATTTTTTTAAATACTCGGTGAAAGATTGAAACTTAAGCTTAAAAATAATAAAACACATAGAGCAAAAATGTTGATGAAATTTATTATTTCATTTTCGAAATTAATTTAGTAAAAGGAAACCTGTATTACAACATGTTCTAAAAACAAATTTTAAGAGAATTGCACTACTAAAAAGTTCAAGAAATAGTTACTAACTCAATTACGGACGCTCCCAAGCAAAGTTCAAGTACCAAAGTTCACGATTAATACGGAAAGTAACAGCGGACCAACCCTTAATCGAATTAAAAATCATCAGGATGTAATTGCGTTAGTCTGTTCGGCAAGATTTCATTTAAAACTCACGAGAGCCGGCAAAGAACCGGCGAACTCACAAAACATCAACGATCAAATGTAATGAAACTATTGAATTTATCAAAAAAAAATGTACATACCACAGAAACATTCAGAAAAACCAGATTTATATTAAATATCTCCTATAGTTTTATATTTCAAATATAACGTTGTTACTCAGAATAGAGATCAAACTTTTAAGCTAAATGTGCTGAAAGATAAAGAAGTTCAGACTTCTACTATTTTGGGCACCAAAAATTTAAAGATACATTGACTCTAGAGATTTAAATTTATTTTAAGGCCAAAATTGTATCTCATATTACATGCTAATAAAACGTAAGCTTAATAATAAACGAAAGAAGATACACAAACTACCTTCCTTCGCACAACTCAACATTCTGAAACGTGACTTGGCAACTTCCGGTTGGTTAAAGCAAAACTCTGTTGATGATGATGAAATAGAGAGATTTAAATTGCTTGCGTTCGTTTATCGACCGGTGGCTTACCGAGCGGTTGATCACATGACAAATAATGACGCCAACTCCTAAGCTTTAACATGCGCTGACGTCATTATTGGTTATGTGATCAACCGACTGGTAAGCAACCGGTTAATGAAGAACGCAAGCATTATTAAAAATCCGTCAGTTCTTGCTCGAATCATGAATTTTAACTTTCTGGTAAAACATTTTTCTTTGAAAATTACATCTCTCACTTAACAATCTCGAATTTGAATTGGGAACAAGGATATCTTTATCCAATGACGGGAGGTGAGCGATGCGGATGCAGGGCCAGATTAACGTTTACTTACGCCCTAGGCCAAGCTTGAGTACGCCCTCTCACCCCCTTCACATCTGTATCAAAGTCGTATCCCCCCCTCCCGTCTTTCTCAGAGGCGTCCCGGGGATAAGCGAAAATTTCGCGCCCCTTCCCCAGTTTGAAAATTGAATGATGGGTTATTCATTTTCCTTTATTAATGTTCAGAAAAGAGAGGAGATTCGCGGGTGCTCCCCGCAACTTTTTCAAAATTGACGCTCTAGAAATGCAATTTTAGGTCATTTAAGGCGATTTAACTCGAAGTAACGGTCATCTTTGATGATGTTACAGAAAGGGATTTCCCTTTTCGAAATTAAAGTCATAAAACGATATTTTTGAAAAACTTTAATGATGCTGGGAGAGAACAAAGAAATTGAGGTCCTGAAACAGAATTTTAGAGGATATTTTTTTGAAGGTGATCGGTGACTTTAGCAGGAAATGTATTTGAAAAGACCGAAACATACGAAGACGTCTTTTATGATGTTAGAGAAATGGGCGGGGTCAAAACATTCTCCCCCAGAAAGCTTTCGAAATCGAAAAGCTAAATACTTTATTGTAAGCCATCTTTAATGACAAAAGGAGAAGAAATGGAATTTGGTAGCTCTCTTCCGTCAATTTCTCGAATTAAAAGTCCCAAAAACAAAACTTTAGACATTTTCAATAATGTTGGAGAAAGGCTGATGTGTCCTGATGCGGCTCTTCGGATTTTTTTTTTTTTTTTTTTTTTGAGCAATCACGATTGCTTATTGCTTTTATTTGACTGTTTTTGGCGTCCTATCATTTTATTTTCCTACCGCCACCCTCCGCACCATCACCGTCGACCGGCTCCTCACGATGCTGCTCCTCTAGCGAAAGCCGTCTCCAGGTTGCGTCCATGTCCTACACACACGCGCATACATACACAACTACACACACACACACACACAAACACATACACCTACACACACAAACACATACAGACACCTTTACATACACACACACAAAAACATACACACACACAACTACCCATCACACATTCATGCCTGCACACAAACACATATGCCTAAACACACATACGCATACCCCCCACACACACATTCATACACACAACTACCCACACACTTATGCCAGCACACAGACACAAACACACATGCCTACGCACACATACACATACCCCCTACACACAAACACACATACCCCCACACACAAACACACATACCCCCACACACAAACACACACGCCTACATACACACACTCGTGATTGCGAAAAACATAATTTGAATTCAAGATGTCAAAATTCAAATTAATTATTATTTTTATTTATTTATTTATTTATTTATTTATTTTAAATTCAGATCCTGGTTTTTGGCGATTTTAAATGAGTTGGGGAAAAGAGAAGAAGATACCGAAGCCAAGGTCACTTCCCTGAAAAATTTTCGAGCTTGAGGCCTTAAAAACAAAATTTTAGACGATCTACTACAATATGAAATCGTTCCCCTGAACAATATTTGAAAATAAAATTCTAAATATGCATTTGTAGGAGTTCTAATGCATCTGATGGTGTTGGGTTGGGTAGAAATGGGTTTTGAGGACTCTCTTCGGAAAATTTCCGAAATTTTAGAACAAATTCAAAATGCTAGGAAGGGTGGGGGGTGGGAGACGCTCCTGCACCGGAATGGTAATATTGGGCGCCGTCGATTGGGCGCCGCAGATTGGGTGCCGGGAACTTTGGGCGCCGAGCATTTTGGGCGTCCATCATTTTGGGCACCGGGAACATTGGACGCCAAATTTTTGGGTGCGGTTCTGCAATAATTTTTGCTACATTTATGCATGCTTATTAAAAACTGCTTGCTGATAATGCTTTATCATTAGTTATAGGCTTTCTGATGAAGATGAAGATCTAACGAATTTTTAGTATGCCACCTCAAAAAATTGGTAGATACACACATTGGCCTTCGTGACCATATATTTGTCAAACCCACCTAACATGTACTAATTGATAACATATAGGCACTTCCCAGCACCCTTCGCCTCTTCCTACGCAGCACCCCTAGTTGCCGCGTTATACAGTTTAAGAACCTTTGGACTAGTTGTTCCGGCAGCCTCCAAAACCCCTGTCTACACTTTTTTCGAAGCCTGGGTCAAGAAGAGGTCTTATTTTCTATAAACAAGAGTTGGCTCCGTGCGAATTATTTTGTAATTATTAGGGCTCGACCGATGGCATTTTTTGGCCGATGGGCCGATGCCGATTGTTGGCCGATTGTTCAAAGATGGCCGATGGCCGATGGCCGATTGTTTTCCTCCAAATGGCCGATTGCCGATGGCCGATGGCCGATGCCGTTGGCCGATGGCAAAAAAAAAAAAAAAATCAAACAGAAATAAATTGATAAAATTGTCAGGGATTTAAAAGATCGTTGATTCATTTCACTTTACTTCCGTTCTACTACTAAGGAATTGTAATCACAAAAAAAACTAGTATGTTGTGGCCATCACGAAACTTTCTTCTATATTTTTTCTTTTTCTTTTTTTTTTTTTTTTCTGATCCCTCCCCATGCTTGACGAGGAAGCAATATTCCCAACAAAAACAAAATTACACATGCAAAAACTTGACCCAATGTCTGAATTATTGCAAAAGCAAAGCAAAGAGCGAAAATTGAAAGTTATTTTAAAAGACTTGCTTGAATGAATTACAAATATTTTATTTGTTAACAAACATAAGATGGCAACAGTTAAAAATTTTAAATCATTGAGATAATATTTCCGATCATTTCCATTCAATTACTAGTATGTTGTGGCCATCACGAAACTTTCTTCTATATTTTTCCTTTTTCTGATCCCTCCCCACGCTTGACGAGGAAGCAATATTCCTAACAAAAACAAAATTACACATGCAAAAACTTGACGACCATCCCAATGTCTGAATTATTGTAAAAACAAAACAAAGAGCGAAAATTGAAAGTTACTTTAAAAGCTTAACTTGAATTAATTACAAATATTTTATTTATTAACAAACATAAGATGGCAACAGTTAAAAATTTTAAATCATTGAGATAATATTTCCGATCATTTCCATACAATTAAAATCACGAGAAATACGCAGACGACAATCTATTACGATTTATCTTTCTTATTGTTGCATTAATAAAAATATTTTTATTCGCAAAAAAAAAAAAAAAAAAAAAAAATCAACACCTCTTGAAGCGATCGGCGTCAAAATCGAACCAAAGCCTGTTTACATATCGATTCACATATATTCCAAATTTCAACCAGAACGTAGCATTACTTCTTGAGATAGGGTACTCAAAATGGAAAAAAAGAACGGGTGATTGCGCTACCCCCTTTTTAGCTGTTGACACAAAAATAAAATCAGTTCTTATACCCACTAAGGGCTACTTGCCGATAATTTTTTCTTTCATTCCGTTCATTATTTCTTGAGATACAGCAGTCACAATTGACGACAAAAAACGTTCTATATCTCAACCCCCGTTTGAGTTATTGACACCAAAATTGAATCAGCACCTGTTTCTGTTAATACCAACCTATGGACCAAATTTTGTTTGATTCTGCCAGTTACTTCCTGAGGAATAGCAAGCACGCGTAACTCGAAAAACGTCCCATTGCTCCACCCCCCTTGGAGGAATTCGCGCCAAAAACTAATGGGCACAAGTTCACATAGGGGCACATATGTGTACTAAATTTCGTTCGATTTCATGCGGTAGTTTTTGTTGTAGAGCGGCCACAAAAAACTGGTCACACACAGACGTGACACACATACATACACACACACATACATACATACACACATACATACATACACACACACACACAGACAGACAGACATTTTCCAAAAATGGTCGAAATAGACTCAGCACACCTCAAAACGTTCGAATCCGTCAAAATTCGAAATTCGAAAATTTGCACGAATCCAATACTTTCTTCTATATATTAGATATAGAAGAAAGTAAAAATCACGAGAAATACGCAGACGACAATCTATTACGATTTATCTTTCTTATTCTTGCATTAATAAAAATATTTTTATTCGCAAAAAAAAAAAGAAATCAACACCTCTTGGAGCGATCGGCGTCAAAATAGAACCAAAGCCTGTTTACATATGGATTCACATATATTCCAAATTTCAACCAGAACGTAGCATTACTTCTTGAGATAGGGCACTCAAAATGGAAAAAAAGAACGGGTGATTGCGCTACCCCCTTTTTAGCTGTTGACACAAAAATAAAATCAGTTCTTATACCCACTAAGGGCTACTTGCCGATAATTTTTTCTTTCATTCCGTTCATTATTTCTTGAGATACAGCAGTCACAATTGACGACAAAAAACGTTCTATATCTCAACCCCCGTTTGAGTTATTGACACCAAAATTGAATCAGCACCTGTTTCTGTTAATACCAACCTATGGACCAAATTTTGTTTGATTCCGCCAGTTACTTCCTGAGGAATAGCAAGCACGCGTAACTCGAAAAACGTCCCATTGCTCCACCCCCCTTGGAGGAATTCGCGCCAAAAACTAATGGGCACAAGTTCACATAGGGGCACATATGTGTACTAAATTTCGTTCGATTTCATGCGGTAGTTTTTGTTGTAGAGCGGCCACAAAAAACTGGTCACACACAGACGTGACACACATACATACACACACACATACATACATACACACATACATACATACACACACACACACAGACAGACAGACATTTTCCAAAAATGGTCGAAATGGACTCAGCACACCTCAAAACGTTCGAATCCGTCAAAATTCGAAATTCGAAAATTTGCACGAATCCAATACTTTCTTCTATATATTAGATATAGAAGAAAGTAAAAATAATAATCAGATTTTGACCTAAATTTCTATTTTACGATCACCCAATTTAAACTTCACAAGTTTTTTCGGCACATCTGCTGTACATGCATTTGTACCTAAGAACATATAGATGACCGAAATATCCATTTTGAACGCCTCCTCAGTTAATTATCGCAAATTCTCTAGTGATGTCTTCATGCGCGTGAACTTGCGTCACTCAAAAACTTTATGAAATAGTAAGTTGAAAACTCATATGTACGTATTATGATCTAAAAGTTAGAGGACAAGTTGTATAAAACCTTACCCTGAATAGTTCACATTACCGAAGCACATCGATCTACAAAGTAGTCACCTATATATATACAAATTGAACATATAACTAAGATTTCAGAAAAAGATTGTAATGATGTATGGATTTAGGAACACTAAACATAGTTAAAAAACATTAAACTATGTTGTTTAATCATTCCCAAAATAATAATAATAATAATAATAATAATAATAATAATAAAACAATGAAACCTTCAACAAATTACGCAATTAAAGTGGAAAGATTGCACGTAGAAATTTTTTAGTCATCAAATTAAACAAAAAAGGTAACAGATAAATTACAATATTAAATCATAATAGGAATATTTTTATACTTATTTAAAATTTATGAATAGAAAATTTTGCATTTTTCAGAAAACTAAAACAGTGACATAAATTTTGCTGAAAAAGAAAAAGCCATGAAAAGAGCGAGGTTCTTAAAACGCAGCTACAATAAACAAACTCAATATTTACACCAAGTTAATAACTGAATACATATACTACTTGATCTGTTGTTTGCTACAAACATGTTCAAATTAAATTGTTCAATATAACAATAATTTTCTGAAATTTAAACTAGTATGTTGTGGCCATCACGAAACTTTCTTCTATATTTTTCTTTTTCTTTTTTTTTTTTTTTTCTGATCCCTCCCCATGCTTGACGAGGAAGCAATATTCCCAACAAAAACAAAATTACACATGCAAAAACTTGACCCAATGTCTGAATTATTGCAAAAGCAAAGCAAAGAGCGAAAATTGAAAGTTATTTTAAAAGCCTTGCTTGAATGAATTACAAATATTTTATTTGTTAACAAACATAAGATGGCATCAGTTAAAAATTTTAAATCATTGAGATAATATTTCCTATCATTTCCATACAATTAAAATCACGAGAAATACGCAGACGACAATCTATTACGATTTATCTTTCTTATTGTTGCATTAATAAAAATATTTTTATTCGCAAAAAAAAAAAATCAACACCTCTTGGAGCGATCGGCGTCAAAATAGAACCAAAGCCTGTTTACATATGGATTCACATATATTCCAAATTTCAACCAGAACGTAGCATTACTTCTTGAGATAGGGCACTCAAAATGGAAAAAAAGAACGGGTGATTGCGCTACCCCCCTTTTTAGCTGTTGACACAAAAATAAAATCAGTTCTTATACCCACTAAGGGCTACTTGCCGATAAATTTTTCTTTCATTCCGTTCATTATTACTTGAGATACAGCAGTCACAATTGACGACAAAAAACGTTCTATAGCTCAACCCCCGTTTGAGTTATTGACACCAAAATTGAATCAGCACCTGTTCCTGTTAATACCAACATATGGACCAAATTTTGCTTGATTCCGCCAGTTACTTCCTGAGGAATAGCAAGCACGCGTAACTCGAAAAACGTCCCATTGCTCCACCCCCCTTGGAGGAATTCGCGCCAAAAACTAATGGGCACAAGTTCACATAGGGGCACATATGTGTACTAAATTTCGTTCGATTTCATGCGGTAGTTTTTGTTGTAGAGCGGCCACAAAAAACTGGTCACACACAGACGTGACACACATACATACACACACACACACACACACATACATACACACACACAGACAGACAGACATTTTCCAAAAATGGTCGAAATGGACTCAGCACACCTCAAAACGTTCGAATCCGTCAAAATTCGAAATTCGAAAATTTGCACGAATCCAATACTTTCTTCTATATATTAGATATAGAAGAAAGTAAAAATTACATAATAGAAAATCCTTGAAACTTTTCCATAAGAAACGAAAATAAGTTATTCATTGATTTTATATAAATACATTAAAATAGTTACTTACGACAGAAAAAAAATCGATCGCAAAAAAGATGGCGCATTACAAAATGGTGGGGGAGGTCACCCTCTGATTTTGCAGTAACTCACACTTCGGCCCCAACCTCGGCCTAATTTTTTTCAGTACAGAACCGCTAAAACCAACGCATTGGAAGAGTTTCTGAATCTATTTCAGCACTTCCGAAGAAAAAAATTCAAAGTCTCTTCGATTTCCGAATAATGTCACCATTCAAAACGTCTTTAATCAATTTCTAACACTAATGCTCTAAATTCTTTCTAAACAATAGATAAAGCTTTTGAAAAAAATCTCTAATTTTATGAATGGTGTTAGTTTTAAACAACTCAAAAGTACAACTAGAGTTTAATTTCAAAAATTGAGGGAGTGGGAGGAGGGGCGCGCAAGTGTTCTTGGAAATTCAAAAAATAGTCGTAAAAAATAGAGTTCAAAATAATCATAAACATTGAGCAGAAAAACCCTTTCAAAACTTGCACCCGAGTTTGTTTTGATGTGCAGTGGCGGATTTAAAATATAGCAAATGTTGCAATTGCGCGAGAGGCACCATAACCATAGTGGCACCGTAGGAGTTAGAAAAATGCTTGTGATAAATGTTTTACAACTTCTGTGTTAGGGAATTAGGGCCCCAAAATGTATTTCGACTGGCCCCAAACTTGTAACTCCGCCGAAGCGATACAGAAAAGACTGCATTACTGTGATTTATATTACAAATTATCAAAAATACCCGGCGTTGCCTGGGTCAGTCATAATTGCGAGAAACAATCGCTACTTTCTTTCGTTTTCTGTTTTAACTGAAAGAACTCAAAACACATCGCTTTGACGTGATTAAAAATTCCGCTTCTTCCTTACCCATAAAAGTAAAATAGCAATAAGTATAAAGAACGAACGAATATTAATTTAGAAACGAAAGCACGAATTTAAGCATATAAAAATTTGAAGAATTTCCAAAATACGAACTAATAAAAACAAAGATCACTAAAAAAAAACGTGCGCTTTATTTAATTAAATAGTACACACACAAAAAAAAAAAGCTCTCTACTAGGTTTCTTTAAGGGTGCAAAAAGTAGAGTTTTCAAAAGTTTAAATGACTTTAAACTCATGTTTGCTCCGGAGAAGCCTTGATTCAAAATTTTCATTATGATTACTTTTAATATTGCTGTTGTTAGGCAACGAATTTTTGTAACAATGGGTTTTATATTCGCGACTCCAGAGCTCGAATACGCTACCTTGCGGTGAAAAACCAATGCTGAAGAAAAAGGTAAAACATTCTATTCCACGTTTTTCTTTGGGGTAAACTACAGGCTTCTAGCAGTTTGTGGTGTAATGTAATTTCAGAAGAATAGAAAAGAAGGCTTCTCACAAACTCGATGAAAAATTAATGTCATTCACTACGCGTCAAAGCACGTTTTACGGTATTTTTTTGTTTTACCTTTTTCATCCGCCATTAGACAGTGGCTGCTGCGCCCCCTATAGTTTATTGGAGTTGCGAATTTAATCATTAAATGGGGAAATTATATGAAATTTACTGTTTTCCACCATAACTTTTTAAAACTAATTTTATAAGGAATAAATTGTAGCCTAAGTTGCTCCCGGATAATATAGCTATATATGGTGAAAAAATTATTAAAATCCGTCCAGTACTTTTGAAGTTTACCCCCGGACATCACCACAGAAGCAGCCATATATATATATATATATATATATATATATATATATATATATATATATATATGAATGTTTGTCTGTATGTCATCCATGAACTCAAAAACTACCCGGCAGATTTGGCTGAAACTTTCACTGTTTGTTATTTTTGGTACTGGGAATGTTTATAGACCAGTTCGAAAAAAATCCGATCGATAGTTCCTTTTTTATTCCAATTTAAGTCATAATCCATTGGATAAATACGAATAAAATTATCGGCTGCAGAAATTAATTCGCGTGAAAGATGTCAATGATAAGAAGTTAGCTGTTGCCATTTTTCTTGAGTTTGAACAAATAAATTCTTTCTTTATTGTTCTACGGCTCTTCATGCAACGGGGGGATTTAAAACTTTTTTCTATTTGATATTTTTAGCGATGGATTGATCTTGCAAACTGCGTGAGTACAAAATTTGAGTATAGTCACGGCTTCACTTGATACCTGGACCGATTATTATGAAAATTGCTATATATGTGTATTTTTCCACGGAGAAGGTGCATAATATGCTCATTGAAGCCACTCACCACCAGGTGGCACTGCAGAGTAGCAACTTCTCCCCCGTTCAACCGATTGTCATGAAAATCAGTATAATGATGTATTTTTTTGTTGGCGTAGCAACGCGCGTCGGGTACAGCTAGTTTATGTATAAAGATGAGGATACAACTCCTAAGAAAGCAATAAATGTCATGCTTGCTCCGGAGAAGCCTTGATTCAAAATTTTCATTGTGATTACTTTTAATATTGCTGTTGTTAGGCAACGAATTTTCCTAACAATGGGTTTTATATTTAATCATAACATGGGGAAATTACATGAAATTTAATGTTTTCCACCATAACTTTTTAAAACTAAGTTTTTAAGGAATAAATTATAGCCTAAAATGCTCCCTGATGATGTAGCTATCTATGGTGAAAAAATGGTTAAAACATGTCCAGTAGTTTTGAAGTTTGCCCCGGACATCCCCACAGAAGTAGCCATTTATGTATATACATATCGAAAAATTAAGAATTACCGTCGGCTCAACCGGAATCTAACAAAATGACACAAAAACCTGTTTTGCCATCTCATATTTGTTTCCAAGGTGTCCAATTCGGCAATATATTACCAAATGATCGTCAGTCTGAGACGCTATATTAGTTTTGCATTGAAATAAGTAATTAATAGCCACAAAAAATGAGTAAACAGGCTTTTCAGAACACCCGATCGAAAACAAAAAGGGAAGTGCACAACTGGAAGTGCACACCCCACATGCGAAAATTATCCTTCTACAGCTTACGATTTTTGAGTTATGACTTGTGAGAGGTACATACGTACATCCAGCAGCAAGGAACAACGCAATAATAAATTTGTTTGGTACTTGAATGCAGTATTAAAAACTCTTTCAGGGGTGACTAAAATAGAAATTCATACTGAAATTTAGTAAACAATTTTATATGAAAGCAACCTTTACTTTGTATTAAAAAGTAAAACATCAAAGGTCCTTTTTTTTTTTTCAAAAACATCGGCCAGTTCCATCGGCTTTTCGATGTTTTTAAGGCCGATGGGCCGATGTTTCCTGCAATTTAGCATCGGCCGCCGATGCCGATGCCGATGGATAAATTGTTGAACAATCGGCGCCGATGCATCGGCCAGGCCGATGCATCGGTCGAGTCCTAGTAATTATTCCGCCCCAATGGTGTCCTTCTCGTCCCACTCCATTTACATGGTCGCTGAGAAGAAAGGGCAGCAGGGGGTAAATCCATTGGAAACTGGAAAAGTGCAATACGGAGTAGGATAATAAAAGAAAGAAATTTCTCAGACAGGAACATTTCACCCCAACTTCTCTCTTCACAATGATTTAAGCTCTCTCCTTGCGCTCAGTTGGAACAGGGCCAAGTGGCGTACGCGAGGGGGGGGAGGGTGCAACCCTTTCCCCCTAGGTTTCCCCGCAAGTTTATATGAAAAATTCGTTCGTTATTCAAAGTGTTTTTTTAATTTTTTCTACATTAATTAAAAAAAGTATTACAGAGGTTGGATTAAGGGAGCCCTTGGTGGGAAAGCTGCCGCGAGCGACAGCACACACCAGTGGGACGGCAGGAAGACTAAGATGCTCATTTATTTTCAATTTTATTGATATTAAAAATGTAGTTACAAAGACCTCAGTCATCAAAGATCGCCTAAAATGGGAAAATTTTCAGCGCCTCAAACCTGTCCCCCTACTGACATCAGCAAAGATTGTCTTAGCTAGTGGATTTCAAACTGCTATTTCGAAGTACTTACGGAATTCAGAACTTCATTTCCACTTGACATTACCAAAAAATGTGTAAACCTCGCTTTTTTAAACTACAATTTCGAGAAATAGTCGCGGATGTTTCCTTGAACAACATACCTTTCCTTTCGTTACGATTATGGCCAATAGAATCGTGTTTTAAAGATTTCAATTTCGAAAAATTTCCTGGGAAGGCCATCGAACTTCCTCTGTTCGGTGGCCCCTGTGTGATTCCCATCACCAAAGACCGATTAAAGACAGTTTTTAAAGCTAAAACTTTGAAGAATTGCCAAGAGTTATACCTTTAGATTTTAATTTGGAAAAATCTCCGGCGGAAGGTCTCCGAAACTCTCTTGTTCTTATCATCACCAAAGATTTTGTCTGAAAGTGCCTTTTTAAAGCTACAACATTGCAGAATTGCCAGGTGTGCTTCCGGCCCGAATCTATAAATTTTGGCCTCCCCAGCAAAAAATCAGCTGAGCCTGCCTCTAGCTACCCACTGGATTGCTCTATATACTCCCCTCCCCCTTCAACTACCCACTGGATTGCTCTATATACCCATCCCCTTCCAAAAAGAAACGAGTTTTTTTAACAAGTGATTTGTATGTCTGTTACTGATTCAATTTTTCTACTTAAATTTTGAATTTATTTGTTCAAATATTTTATTTATTTACTAGCCTCCCGCCCCAAACTTGTTCGGGTAATATATATTATGCAGGTAGCATTGTTCATTTTAAAACATCATGGTACACAATATTTTTTTTTTTTTTTCGTTTTTATGAGATTTTAAAACAAATTGTTTCACTTCATTTCCTAATCAAGACAGGACAACATGTAATAGCCCATAAGTACGGCAATGAGGGACTTTTGGAGGGAGCTCGGAAATTGAATAGCGCACCCCCCCCCCCCCCCGCATATAATATGTTTCATACCAAAGTTTTCATGACTTTATTTTAAATGTTTGTTTTTAGGATCACTTCAGGCCCATTAATCTATTTTTCAGTACATAAATATTATGCACTAATATGCGTTGAATATAGACGTAAAATAACAACCCACGCGAATTAAATACTTCACACAATATAATGTCACAGAGATGCTATAAAATGAATGGCTTTAATTAGGAGCAGTGTCATAATGATTATAACACGAGGGCAAGGTTATTAAATAAACCTATACCTCTATTTTGAGTTTTTTTCAATTAATTTATATTTTAAAATAGTATACAAATACAAATACAAAAGTGACGACCAGCAACAGGCTCTGGGCCCAGCTAGACAGGTCCTAGTCAATTTACAATCCCCAGTGAAGATCAATGGCCCTCTTAAAACTGTCTACTCCTTTGCTCATTACCACCTCTTCCGGTAAGCTGTTCCAAGGTTCCACTACCCTGCTAAAATAATAATTTTTCCTAATATCCATGTTAGCCTGAGATTTAAATAGCTTAAAACAATGACCCCTTGTTCTGTTTTCAGTGCTAAACTTTAGCCCCGTAACATCTTTCGTTTTAATAAATTTAAACAGCTGAATCATGTCCCCTCGGTCTCTTCTTTGCTCAAGACTGTACATTTTTAGCCTTCTAAGCCTGGAATAATAATCTAAGTGGGAAAGTCCACTTATTAGCCTTGTAGCCCGCCTTTGAACCCTTTTCAATACATTAATGTCTTTCTTAAGATAAGGAGACCAAAACTGAACAGCATACTCCAAATGGGGTCTTACCAAACTTCTATATAAGGGCAGAAGAACTTCTTTAGATTTATTTGAAATAGATCTATTGATAAACCCAAGCATCTTATTGGCTTTGTTGCTAGCAATGCTGCACTGATGGCTAAACTTTAAATCCTGACTTATTAGGACCCCCAGATCAGTAACTTTGTCTGCCTGACTAATGACTGAACCTTGCAAATAATAACTTGTACACTTATTTCCATGCCCTAAATGTAGCACTTGACATTTCCCAACATTAGCAGCCATACCCCATTTATCAGCCCACTCCGTAATATGATCTAGATCCTCTTGCAGCTGATTTGCTTGTTTTTCATTTTCTACAGTCCCCATAACTTTGACATCATCAGCAAAACAATTCATGTTCCCAGAAATATTTTTGTGAATATCGTTCATAAAGACAATGAACAAAACAGGGCCTAACACTGATCCTTGAGGAACCCCGCTTAAGACCTCACTCCAATTAGAATAATTTCCCCTTACAACTACTCTTTGTTTCCTTCCGGTCAACCAATTTTTTACCCAAATGAAAGTTTTCCCTCCTATTCCTATATCAGCTAATTTGCTAAGTAGAGCAACATGCGGTACCTTATCGAAAGCTTTTTGAAAATCAATGTAAACAACATCTACAGGCTTCTTATTGTCCAAAGCCATGGTAACTTTGTCATAGAAATGTAATAAATTAGTTGCACAAGATTAGTTGCACACACCCTACCTCTTCCTAAAACCGTACTGAAAACTAGTCAATAGATTATTAGTCTCTAGAAAATTTACTATCTTAATTTTCATCAATGTTTCAAAAATTTTGCAAACCACCGAAGTTAGACTCACAGGTCTATAATTTCCCGCACTCCCTTTAGACCCTTTCTTGAAGAGCGGTGTAATGTTAGCCAGCTTCCAGTCCTCTGGCACTGTCCCCGAATTATAAGAAGCATTGAAAATGTTTGCGATTACATCTGCTAATTCCTCTGCACATTCAACTAAAATTTTCGGATAAATATTATCTGGCCCCGGAGCCTTAGTCTCTTTAATTTATTTCAAATGAAGTAAAACGTCATCCCTGGAAAATACAAAGTCCTCAAGCTGTACTATAGCTTGTGTCTTGTTGGTGTCAACTGTTGAGATACAGTTATCGTTAAAAACACTCGAAAAAAAGTTATTAAGAACATTAGCAATATCACTATCGTCCTGAATTAAAATTCCGTGCTCATCAACCAGTGGCCCAATATGACTATTTCGAACTTTCCCCGAATTAGCGTATGCAAAAAACCTCTTGGGATTCCTGTTTATGTTATCTGCCAATCTTTGCTCCAACTCTCTTTTCTGAATCCGTACCAAATAATTAAATTTACGCCTTGCCTTACGATATTGGAGCCTATCTGCACTGTCCTGTTTCTCTAAACCTATGAAAAGCAGCTTTCTTGTAATTTAGAGCGTCTTTAGTTTCCCTGGAGAACCACATTGGCCAAATTTTAGTGTTGACACCCTTTCTCCTAAAAGGAACATGATCCCTAACCGTATTCGCTAGATTTTCCTTAAACTCTGCCCACTGAAGATTCACATCGCTATTGTCCAATCCAGAAGAAAAAACTGCTTTCAAACTCTGCCGAAGTGCCACAAAGTCAGTATTTCTGAAATTGGGCACAAACCTAAAATTCTCTACTTTGTGCATATCAAATTTAATCCCAAACCTAATACTGTTGTGGTCACTATCTCCAATGTGTTCCCCTACACATAACCCCTGAACAGAGCCTTCCATGTCGCAGAAAACTAGATCTAAAATCGCGTCCTGTCGAGTACCCTGAGTTACAATTTGATCTAAGAAACAGTCGCCAATTACTTTCAAAAAATCCTCTTCTCTGCTATTACTATGGTAAAAATTATTCCAATCAATTCCTGGAAAATTAAAATCTCCCATTATGATGACTGACTCCTTGCTAGAAATGTCACTAATAATACTAAACATCTGTTCGTCTTGACCCTGGCTTAAGTTGGGTGGCCTATAAATATTCCCCAAACGTAGTTTTTTGCCCTTATTACTAATCAACTCCAGCCAAATCATATCAATCTCATTAGGTTTATCATCAATTACCAATTCATTGCAAATTAAAGTGTCTCTGACATAAAATAAAACCCCACCACCTCTTTTACCTACTCTATCTTGTCTAAACAAATTATACCCAGCAATAGATAATAAATCATCATCACTTTCGGTAGCCCATGTCTCGGTAACTCCAATAATATCCAACCTCTCGTCTATAATTATGCTTTTCAATTCTTCCATCTTGTTCCTAATACTACGAGCATTTGTATAAAAAAACCTTAAGTAAGCCCATCTTACTTTTATTTAATGCTGCACGATTGTTTGAATCCCAAGTGTTAAAATCTTTTCTCTTATTAGCCACCCTATTTCCGTTTCTACTAAAATCCCGATAGTTAGTACCCTTTCGAATTCTGCTCCTTAAACCATGCCCCCCATTCCAACTTAGTTTTTTGATTCTAAAGCCTCTAAAACCAAACCACTAACTATTTTGACCCCTGTAGAGCTCAGATGTAGGCCATAACTAGCAATCCAATCTCGTTTACATCTACTCCACACATCAATAAACCTGATACTACGCTTAACGCAAATTTCCTTGAGTAACAGGTTCATACACCTAGCCCGTTGGTTTAACCAACTCCTATGCACTCCATACCTGGGAAGCAAACCAACCACTTGGACATTTGCCGAACAGTTGGTTGCTTTGTCCAACAGGGAATCCCATTCCTTTGTAAACTCATCATTGTTACTATGGCCTACATCATTAGTTCCCACCCACAAAGTAACTACATCCTCTTTATTAAATACCCCCTTCTTTTCAGCAACCCTATTTACATCTCTCACCCGAGACCCTGGCAAACAACATCTAGCCACCTTACGTCTAACTCTGCCTATTGAGTTTCCCACCTCACGCACCATTGAATCTCCCAAAATTATACCCTTTGTTTCCCAGTCAGTCGCCTTAGCAATAACTTTCCCCTTTACCTCTGGAATTTTCCCACTATCTAACACACAGCTAATCCCCACATCCTTTTTACTAACTTCCTCCTTTAATTCTGGAATATTCCCACTATCTAACACACAGCTAATGCCAACCTCCTTTTTGCTAACTTCCCCCTTTCCCCCTGGAGTGTTTACCCCATCTACACGCCTACAGCCTAATGCTAACTCACCCTCCAAAGTAAGCATCCTAACTCTGATTTCTGAGAGTTCAACACAATTTGTGCAAATGAAATCCTTCTCATACTCATCCTTCCCCTTAAACAAGCAGAACATCTGACATAGGTCACAAGAAATCTACTTGTCCCCTTTACCACTTTTAACCTCCTTCATTATGCATATAACTCCCATTCTAGCTCAAAATGGTACACTTAAAAAGTCAATACAAAAATACAAAATTGGAGAAATAATGCTAATTATTAGAATTAGAAAGCATTGGAAGTAAAAGATACAAATATTACTAAATCCTAAGACAAGCAGTAAATTAAAATAAACAAGTTACACCCTAAACAGAGCAGTCAGGCTTAACAAGAAATCAGCACAATTTAGGTTTAGCTACACAGAATAGAAAAACACTTTAAGAAAGCAAGTAAATCAAAAATAAGACTTAAAAGCACAAGAATACTTAATTATATGATAAAATACAATAAAAATACTGAAACTAAAGTGGTAAAATAAACAATTACAGTAAAAAATCACTTATCTCAGGAGCAGCAAAAAACACTCCCCAGCAACTGTAGCGCCCTCTAGCGGCGGGTTAGTATGTAACTAAGAAAATTATAGTTTCATAACACATCATTTTTACTGACTATTTTAAACAAATATTTTCCGATTTGGAAAAGGGGGAGGGGTGGCCATCCTCAACTAATGTTTCTGCTACCTAAGATCTGCAATAATGACAACCATTCGCCATCTCAATAAATATATGGTTCAGATCTATTATTGTAATATAAGAGCTAAATGAAGGGTACCTATGTAAGGGTGGGGGGAGTTAGGGCAAAGATTATAGTTTTAAAATTTTTAGAGAATTTTTTAAAAAATGATTTTAATTAAGTTTCTCCATTAGGAATTCGCGTTTTTTGTTGCGAAGGAGACAAAATCTGCAATAGAGAGCGACCATGGGCTATTTTATTAATTGAATATTCCAGTAATTTATGCTAAAAATAAAGGCTGAAGCAGAGTTGCCGGCGGAGGGGGGAATGCATGAAACAGTCTACAACATTGACAGCTTTAGCGAAGGTATTTTGAAGGGATCTCAGTCTCACCACTGGAGGATTGTGTTTGCCAGGGGGGGGGGGGCAATCGCACTTGCACGGATGGCACCTAGGTATATTGCATTCTAAGATCTGGAATACAGACAGACATCGGCCAGCTCAATAAATGAACATTGCAGCAATTTATTTTAATATTTTATCTAATCTTAATATATAAAAATCTTCTGTGCGTACGTTTGCCACCATAAGGCTTTTAAATGGCTGGTCCAATTTTGATCAATTTTTTGTATGTAATTAAGTTGTGGCAAGCATGGTTTCGAAGTGCGATGGATCGAATCGGAAACGTTTTTGTTAATTAATTAATTAATTTAAACATTGGATGGTCATATCTCTCAAATAATTAATATTTATTTTAACCCACTGTTGAGCGATAACTGAAATAGTAGAGAGAGAGAGAGAGAGAGAGAGAGAGAGAGAGAGAGAGAGAGAGAGTGAGTGAAGCCTTCATTTCTTGAAAGCAACGATTTTAGGTCCCGCGATATATTTTAAAGTAAAGTACTGCAAGGTTCACGCAAAACGTGTGTTCTGTCTTCGTAGTATGTGACAGGATCGGTGCTTTAGGTATTCCTAAGGCCCCTATATATACGAGCCGACGCATCCGCTTCAGATCAGCCATTTTGGATCGGAGCGCGTGTTTGAGTAGTTGTCTTTTCTGGCGAGTTATTGCGTTTGGTGATTGTTCAATGTGAGCAATTGTTAGCAGCACGTGAATTGTTTATTAAATAAAATATCATTTTATGCAAATTTGGCGAAATTCGAAACTTTGCTGTGGTAACCCTAGCAGTGCAACAATGAAAAAATCCGATCAAAAATGGCTAAACTTAAGCTGATGCGTCGGCCTATCTATATAGCGTCTCTAGTTATTCCTAACCAAAACATCAGAAAGTACCGTACCAAGCAACATTTGTTTCTCGGCTGAAATCCATCTGAGTTTTGGCACCAATGTCAAGAATACTTTAAGGATTATCTCACTAATCAGTACATTATTAAAGCAAAAAGATGATGGAATTTAAAGACGAAACAAATTTTTATTTTCGTCCAGATAAATTACAACTGGGTAGTTCTGTACACAAAATATCAGTGCAAAGGAAGGTCTTTATCTTTAGTGGAAAGAACAAATTAGGCAATATTAGCCCCGGTCCAATTTAGACATAAAAATAATGATCAAATAACAAAAATTCCGGGAAAGCTAAATTTTTGTAGAGACCTTGGGTTTAGCATTACAAATAAAGTGCCAAAAGTCCCCGTCGATCCCATGTGCGCTGAAAAAAGTTATTCGGGGTCAAAGGTCAAAATTTTAGGTTTTATTTTTGATTTTTCTCAAAAACGGTAAGTTTTATCGAAAAGTACCTAAGACTCAAAATTCTCTATAAAAATGGTCTTTATGATTTTTATCTCCAAGACCAAGACATTGCGTACTCTCAAAAGACAGCCAGTTACTTACAGAATCCACTCTACTCGCATGGCCTTGAAGAACATCTGGCTATTCTAGTCCGTGTGGCCATCGTTCACGTACCCGGAGGTGCAAAACCCCACTTAGGGCATGGGCGCACGCCTCAATATCGTAGAGCCCCCCCCCCTCAAAAAACAAGAGCCTACTCCAAAAACTGAGAAAAATACCTTTCTAAACCCCCCCCCCCTTTAAATGTTTTTTGAGCTCTCAAACTGTAACC
This sequence comes from Uloborus diversus, assembly GCF_026930045.1. Classification (NCBI taxonomy): domain Eukaryota; kingdom Metazoa; phylum Arthropoda; class Arachnida; order Araneae; family Uloboridae; genus Uloborus; species Uloborus diversus. The sequence continues at coordinate 129,544,111 of NC_072738.1, read as the reverse complement.
GCATTTCTTACAATAAAACATAGTTTTAAGAAGATGATCCGAGTTTTCCCCACTTCTGCTTATCAAAGAACTCAAGTTGAAATCTGGAATTGTAAATTTTCGCTGTACAATCGAATTCTTCAAACTTGTCATCGTGTTATGTTTGGATCATCAGCTCTTGTTCTGCAAACTGGTTACTTTGAGAATCTAAAAAATGTAACACTAGGTATTGCGGATGACCATCAGAGAACTTGTTTCGAGACGGATTACGACGACCAGTTCGAAGATGGACAAAGAACATTTATAATTCCAGATTTCAATTTTGCAGCTGAGAGAATACTATGAGCTCATTGATAAGCAGAACTGGTAAAACTCGGCAGCTCCCTCTTTCAAAAAAGGGGACTTTCGATAAAACTTTGAAAGAAATTGCTTGATGGCGTACCTACTGAGTAGTATGGCTTTCAAAACCTCACATGTCATACTAAAGCTGCGAGACGATAGGTAAAATAAGAGAAAGAAGTGTCAGGTACAATTTGTTGTCTAACCAAAAGGGATGGATTTATTCGATTCAGATTAGAATTTAGGAAATATTAAGCCACAATAGCATAAAGCCCACAATTTCAATCAAGACTGAAAATTATGAGAAGCAAAATAGTTCAACTCGCACGCCAAACTTATGTTTTATTGTGATCAACGTGGTTACAGTTTTGAAGGCTCCAAACGCATTAAAGTTTCTTTAGCAACGTCTTTTGTTTTTAAAGGGTGACTTATGTGGGCTGTTGCAAGCCACATTTATATTTTAAAAATTTTTATACTTAACCTTTGTTCTCTATCATAGGTAAATTTGACATTTTGAGTCAAAGTTATGGGCTAAGTGGAGAATTAACATTTTTTTTTTACTAGATAAGAAATGCTTTTATTGATCTTTTTTTTCGTATCTATAGGAGAATTAATTAATATGAAAACAAACTTTTACAAATCATAACTTCTAATGTTTTTTCTCTAGGTACGGAGCAACACTGTATTAATCAATTCTGACACTATATTGGTCAAATTCAAGATTCAAACGCATGTGTGGAACTTTAAAATACAGTTTATTATTAAAAATGATCTTATGCAATGTGTAATCTACACAAAAAGTCTGCTCTTAAGAGCGATAACATCAAATTTATAAAATTTTTGATACTTGATGAAATTATTGTAACTTTTTTCCACTTTTTTATGCATTTATGATCAAACTTCATGGCGGAGCGACACCTCAAGATATTTTTTTGGGGTCGAAATCCTTTTGCATAACCAAATATCTCTACAAAAGGCAAACTTTTCCGGGTTATTACTTAGCGTTTATCAGATTTTGATTTTTTTCAATCCACCCTAATGAACATGTCCAGTACTTCAAAAGTAAGTCCACCTCGTACTAGAGCGGTATTAAGTGAATATGAATCCCAGCTTTTGTTGTAAAAAACTCTGCTTATTTTGTGGCGAGGAAGCGGATGAAGAGGCTGAGAAGAACCAGTGGCGGGCGCGAGAGCAAAAGTAAACGTCGGCGATGCAGTTTTGCGAGGCCCTTTTAATCATAAAATATTGTGAGACAAATAATTGAATTCATAGAATTAGTTTTTGTACTAACTATTGGCACTTAGGATTCCCAATTCACTTAATTGCTGGGACAAAAACATTTCGTGATTAGTAGCACAGTCAAAAAGAAGTTTTTTTTCGTGGTGGGGGGGAGAAGCCGGTACTTTGACTGTGGAAAAAAATTACCTGATAGAAAGGGGGGTCTGGGGGTTTCTCCCCCCGGAAAGATTTCGAAATTTGTAGTTTAAAAAACGCCATTTTGGGCTTTCTTTGCTGATGTTAAGAATAAAAAAGGTACAGGGGGGTCTCGGTGGAAATTTCTAGAAATTGAAGCCTTAAAAATGCAATTATAGGCCATATTTATTGACTTTAGGGTCAGAGGACAGTCCCAGATCGATTCTTTAAAAAAAAAAAAAAAAAAGTCAAAATCAATTTCCTGCAAATTCTCGAAATTGAAGTTTCAAAAAACGGAATTTTAGACAAACTTTGAAGATTTTATACCGGAAGGAAGGGAGATCCCTCGAAAATTTTTGAAAATTATGGTCCCTAAAAACTTAGGAATATTATATTCAGGAGCCATTCCACTTGAACTTTCTGTTAATGAAGTTTTAAAAAAGCCTAATTGCTTATGATATAAAAGAAAGGCGATATGGGGACCCTTGCCCGAATATTTTCTGAAATTCAATCCTTAAAAATGCGATTTGTATTGCCATATTTTTGTAATATTACGCTCGGTAATTTTTGAAATTCAAGCTAAAAAAGCGCAATTTTAAGCGATTTTCGACGTTGTTGAGCATTTTGGGAGCTTTTAAGCTGGAAATATCGCGAAGTTTAAGATCTGGAAACAAAATTTCCAGTTGCTCCATAATGCTTTCGGTGTGTGTGTGTGTGGAGGGGGAAGAGTTCGGAGGAGCAGCATTTTGGATATTTTATTTACCTTTAGATAAACTTAGGAAACAAAAGAAAAAAGAAAAGAACTGAAAAGAAGAGAAAAAAGAAGGGGGGGGGGGGATAGAGTTAGCTGATCAATTAGCTGTTGCCAATGAATATTTTTAATTCAGGCCCCCGACAGAATTGGGTCAAACATTTGCTAAGGCTGACTCTGTGCAGTCCTCTCCTGCACGCCACTATTTTGATTACTTTTGCGTCTGTTATATTTAATGAAAGCTTCAATCGAAAACATGGAAATAATCTTAAAACTTCTGAGAATTTTGCGAGGCCCTATCTGCGCGAGGCCGTCGGCAGTTTGCCGACGTCGCCGACGCCTAGCGCCGCCACTGAGAAGAACAAAACGCAGAATTATCGCAGAAAAAATTCTTAAATTTTCTTACACTTGCATTCAATGAATCCCTTTTTAAAAATTAGCTAAAGATCGTTCGGAGGTGTGTCAAAAAGCTGCGCCCTTGCACGTTTTTAAATGTTGAGTATGATTTAGTCGCTGCTTTATGAATATTTCTGCGATAATTCTGCGCTTTCTTCTTCTCATTCCTCCTCATCCGCTTCACAGCCACAAAAATAAGCAGTGTTTTTGATAACAAAAGCTAGATTCAAATTCACTTATTCGCGCTACAGTACGAGGAGGACTTACTTTTGAAGAATTTGGCCTTGGAATTAAATCCTCACGCTGCTGCAGAGGTTGAACTTTTCCGGGTGTATGATTTTCTGCAATTCACGCGAATTGTAATGGACTTTTGACTTCTTAAATAATAAGCATTCTTATAACTTTTCCCGACACTTGCATCGATTAAAGTTGGCATTCCACGACTGCCCAGCACAACAGTTTTCACCTTCAGTCAAAAGTTTGTTGCAAATAAAGCAAAATTGTTACATTTTTCTTAAATATCGATCAGCACAAACAGTAGACGCTTGTAATAAATACGTTTTATTCACTCGAATTGCACGTTTAACTCTAAAAGAAGCATGTACGTCAGCCCACCTAGAAGGGGTTCATGGCTCAGACTGCGCCATCGAAATTTTTAGGGGGATTGTTTTTGAGGGGTATTTTTCTCAGTTTTTTGGAGGGGGGGCTCTTGCTTTTGAGGGGGGGGGGGGGGGGCTCCGCGATATTGAGGGGTGCGCCCTTGCCCCTTAGTGGGTTGGGCACTCCTGGGTATGGGAACGAAGCCACCACGGATTAGAACAGCCAGATGTTATTCAAGGCCATGCGAGTAGAGGGGATTCTGTAAGTGACTGGCTGTCTTTTGAGAGTACACAATATCTGGGAAATAGTTTTGGTCTTGGAGATAAAAATCATAAGGACCATTTTCATAGAGAATTTTGAGATCTACAACTTTGGTCTGAGGTACTTTTCGATAAAACTTACCGTTTTTTGAGAAAAAAAAAAAAAAAACCTAAAATTTTGACCTTTGACCCCGAATAACTTTTTTAGCGCACATGGGATCGACGGGGACTTTTGGCACTTTATTTTTAATGCTAAACCCCAAGGTCTCTACAAAAATTTAGCTTTCCCGGAATTTTTGGTATTTCCATTGTCTAAATTGACCGGACTATATGTGAAAATTTAAAAAGCTTTCGATCAAAAGATCAGACCGCTAATCGGTCGGAGTTGGCTTCGCTCACTAATCGGTTGAATAACAGTAACGTGGTGGCTTGGCGACTTTGGCTATAAACAATAGAGTTTGCGTGATCATTTGTTTACATTTTAAAAACTACTGTTAATGTAATTTATTGTATTTTTTGTTTATTTGGCGAATTATTTCAAATTGCAAAGAATTATTTTTCGTTCTTAAATAGTTTTTAGTCATTTTAGTTGAAGAATGTGTTTATTTTACATCGGGAGGGAGGAGAGGGGATAAGTTATTTTCCGCTTATTCAGAGAACTGTTTTTACCTTTATCATTTTTTCTATAAACGATATCCTTTCGATTGTTTTATTCTTTTTCATATGGGGGATGTTGCAGCGTGATTTCCCGTTTGTTCTAGATGGGATGTTAGATTTTTACACGTTAATATCTGAGGACGATTTTTATCTTTTGAGTATGGCTGAAGGAACAAACCCATCAAGTACGGGAGGAAAAAATAATTTAATGAAAACAACTGCTCAGTGGGCATTTGATAAATCAAGTTGTAATAAATATATGCATTCTGACACCATAGCAGCTTAAAACATTTTTTTTACTTATTTTTTTCAACAGAACCGTTTAAAACACTTGATACTTTATTGAAATTTTTTAACTTTTCAATTTAAAAAAGTTTTAAACAGAACAACGTCTGTCGGGGTCCTCTAGTCATCTAATATATAAAGGTGACGGTGTTTCTTTTGCTTCTTTGTTTGTACCCGACGGCCAGGAGACCCCATTGCACCTACAGCCCTGAAAACGTGGCACAAAATTCAAACGTAACCCAGGGGGTCTGCACCTTCAAACCCATATTCAAAATTTCTAATTAGTTTTTACATAACTAACTAATTGAGCTGAAATTTCAAGTTTTTTGCCTAACTAGGGGGTAAAAACTCCCTTTATCCCCTTACATTATATGTAGTTGGAAAGAGCTTTCCTTTCCGAACAAGAAGATGTTTGTTCCATTTCTCTCAATTAATTAGAACAGGAGATATAAGCGATTCTAATCGTAATCCTAATTGAGCCAATTATCAAGGCTAAACTTGATTTTTGTTTCTGCAGTGACGTCTTCTTCGGTATACGGTTGCGTTCGAATAGTGGATCCGGTGGTTGCGCTGTTGTAATTTTTGTTAAATTCATTGTGCGAATGTTAATTGATTTTTTTTCCCTCATTTATTTATCCTGTATACTTAGCAATATTATAAATAAGCCGTATGCGACAATCTGCGGGTTCCCAAACTATGTATCATTCCTGCTAAGGTTTTTTTTTTTTTTTTTTCTGGAAAATTTCAATATAATTTCTTGAAAAGTCTTGTGTTTTTCCGTGAAGAGTCTAGGTCTGATACACTTGTTTTTAGACTTCTTGGACAATATTCGAGTCATGGATCTGATCTAGTTTTATTAGACCTGATATGGATTAAACCCACCACCACCACCACACACAATCAGTCATGCGTGTCAGAGGAAGGCGTTGAAAAAATCAAAAGACATCATTCAACAGTCAAATGAAAAGAAATAGCAATTGCTCAAAAAAAAGGGGGGGGGGGGAGGGGCAAAAATTGATTTTTCGAGGAAAATTCATAATTTTTTAACCTGTACATTTTTTGATTTGGATAAAATATTTTGCATAACATGTGGGTCGATAGGGGCAACTTTTTATCATCTTGACAAATTGAATTTCGAAAAAAAAGTTTTCTGCAATACAACCTACTCCTCCCGTTACTTCAAAAATTGAAAATAGGGTCAGAACTCCTATACTTCCCTCCCGAATGGCGAGAAGTCCTTATTAGTTTGTTGAATGAAGTGGAGTCTACTATCCGTTGAATATCAGCCTGAGTAAGGGCCCAGAAGAAAGAGCGGGGTAAATTTAGTTAAGAATCCAAAATTTTACAATATACATGAAACACAATGTTACGACAGATATTACATCAAATGAACAGCAGCATTACATAATGTATTTATACAATGAGGAAACAAGATATTTTCTTTTGTACATTGAAGAAGGCAGCAAAAGAATTCACAAATAGGTTTGCATACATTGAATAGGTATTATATTAAACAATTTTGTAATATTAACAAAGTATCCTGGATCAATGATATTTAAAATTTTGAAGACGTAACATAATCAAAAAGAATAATTCAATAGCTTAGAACCATTTAATATTTAACTAAGTCTGTAGTGAAATATGTAAAAACAGAGTATTGTTATGTCCATGGCCCCTTTCAATACTTAATAATGGTAAGCGCCAGCGCATTCAGTGGGGCCATGGTTAAAACATTTAAAGTAGTACTTCACTAAAACTGAATTTTGGAAACTTGAATTGTCACAGAAATCAAATTTAACAAGAAGTTCCGTCTAGAACTAGACGAGCCTACTTTCCCGTATACCCATACTACTTTCTAGTACCTGATCAATATTCTCAAAAATAGCTAAAATCGCAAATTTTTTCAAACATATTTTTTTTAATATTTTAAGCTGATTTCTAGGAATAAAATATTCCTTACTTTTCTTCAAAAAAACGAACAAATAAAATAGCAGCACCTTTTAAACAAAGCAGCTAATACACTTCTTTCCATTAAAAAATTTTTTTAACAGCTTTCAAAACGAAAAAAAAATAATAATAAGTTCATTAAAATAAATACATCATATAAAAAAAAATCGTTTCTTTTTCCCCTGTTGCCAAAAATAATTTTTTAAACGAATTAATGCACTTACCAAAATAAAAAAAAAACAATAAAATGTCAACTTAAAGAAATAATTTTCATTGTCAAAAAAAAAAAAAAAAAAAAAAAAAAAAAAAAAAAAAAAAATCGTCTGCGCATATTTTTCGAGTTTATTCACCGAAAACTAAATACCTAAATTAAAACTTTAGCGTGAAAATAAAAACAAATCATATCAACAATAATTATTTCACAGTTAAAACCACAGCAGCGGAGTCGGAGTTGGAGTCAATCTCATTTTGGGATAAAAGAGTCGGAGTCGAATATCCAAGAATCGGAGTCAGTCATTTGTCCTCCGTGTATAAATGTTTGCCAAAGCCACGAAGTCAGAGTCGAAGTCGGGGAGTCGGAGTCCGATTAATTGTCGGGAACAGGAGTCAGAGTCGGTGTCAGGTGTCCCTAAATTCTCGGAGTCGGGAGTAGGTCGTCAAGAGCTATTTCCAATAAAGTTTGTTTGAAGTAAATCCGCCTTTAAGTTCGGAATCTATATTGACTTTCAGTTTCCCCTTAGGCGCTAATGTTAAGAGATTTGAACTGTTCAAAATTGAACGAAAACTTGTTCAAATCAAAAAGATATTTTCGATACATGTTTTTTATCAAAAGTTTTTCCCTACAAAGTTTGTTTGAAGCCACTTCGCTTCTAAGTTCAAGATTTATTTTTGATTTGAATTTCTCCGTTGGCGCTAATGTTAAGTTTTTTTGAACTGTTCAAAATTGAACGAAAAATTGTTCAAATCAAAAACTGAATAATGGGAATGAGATGTCCTCGCCGAGATCTTTCTAACAAAAAAAAAAAATTGTTCGAATCGGACTATTCATTCAAAAGTTATTAGGGGGGGACAGACAGACAGACCGACAGACATTTTTCCCCATCTCAATACCCTACTTTCCAATTTTTAATTTTTCAATATTTATCTAACTATTTTATTTACTTTTGACTTTTTTTTTCGGGATATTTTTATGATGTATTAAGCCTTCTTTCATGCTTTTTTCTTCTTTCTTTGATTTTTACTGGGAAAGTAGGCTAAAAACAACTAATTGAATGCAAAGAAAGCTGAACCTAAAATGTAGATTATTACAGAAAGAAGTTACATTACCGAAGTTAATAAAGAAGAAAACAGGTTATTCGCAACTCCAGCGCTCGAATACGCTACCTTGCGGTGATTTACAAAACTGCCGAAAAAAATAAAACATTGCCACATTGCGTGTCCACGTGTATTTATTAACACAATCGATGTGTCTTACATTGCTTTCAGCTACTACTTCAGTCGCTTAATAGTTTTCTCGAGCTTCTCAAAATAACTTTAGCTTTCCTTATTTCCTTCTAAAACGTGAGTTGATTGAGAAATGGTGAAAGTTTAAACACAAGAAAACTCTGGATTAACAAACTTGGATAACGTTATACCAGGTAAAATTTTTTATTGTTTTGTGTGAATTTGTAAGAAAATGCTTTTTTTTCTTAATTAAAATCTTCTCAAATCTTAAATTAATCTAACTAACCATATTTTACAGCAGCATTTAGTTGGAACGGACAGTATGCAAAATATTTTCTTGAATATATTATCGATAGAACAAAATGAAAAATGTTTAACCGAGAAAGAATTTACTTTATTGCTTTTATTCTCAGCTGAAAGGTTTCGCCAAATTTGTTTAGGGTTATAGTTTTAGTATTGTGCGAGCAAAGTAGCCTTGGCGAGATTCTGCATGTTGGTTAAACCATTTTTAATTTTTATCATGAGTGGAATAAAATGGCCACCATATATCCATGAGAATTTCGTTGATGATTTGCATAGCATGACATAATTAAATCATAACTCAGAAATTAGAAATATCGAAACAGAAAAATTTTAAATTAACCGATTCGGGAATTTGAGAGAAATAACTCAGCTACAAATGCAAAACAATAAGCGCTAGCCAAGCAAGGCAAAAAAGTATCATCTTCTTTCGATAACAATTTGTAATGTCATATTGAATTTTCTAGCATTAATTGTTATTCTTGTCAGGCCACAATTATTATTTAGTTTTATCAAGAATTGATAAATATCGAATTCAACATCGTGGAAATAGCTGCTTAGAACTACGAACTACGTAGTTTGCATTAATCTTTGACGTTTAGTAATGCTTCTTGAATTCTCATTTCTTTCTACGTGGGCCAGAATATCCACAAGACTTTGAAAATTAATTTAAAAAGAATAAAGCGAAAAAATCATACGTACGAACAAAAATCACAACACTTTTAGCATTTTCTTCGTTACCATGTGCGTTTGTTTTAGTTTTTAAGTCCACCATTAGACAGTGACTTCAGTGCCCCCTATAGTTCGTTGGAGTTGCGAATTGTCCCACTGCTTTCTTTTTGAAGCCATTGGAAAAAGCGACCTTTTTTACTCCAGATCTAACTCGACCTTGGTCGAAAAAATAAGCTTTTATCTCGAAAGGAAAAAAAGTTACAAGCCTTTTTAAGTCAAGTTTAACAAATCTCGATTCTATTTAAATTGTGAACCATTTTCTTTCGCATTTTTATTCCTTAAACTTATTTTATTTTGTGTTTCCATGGTTACGCATTTTAAATCCATCTTTCTGGACTAACTAATTTCTTAAAAGTATTTTAATATCTGTCGTCATTGTTTTGAATGGAAATCATGATGCTTTTTTTTTTTTTTGTTTATTTTTTACGCCTGATTGTTGAATATACGTCACTTGACACAATTTTTGATTTTCAAGGTGGACCGGGCAAAGCCGGGCAACGCAGCTAGTATCATATAATTCAACCGCTATAAGTTGACCACGTGCTTAAGTTGACCACTAAAGTAGTGCACCGCAAGTGGTCAACTTACACAGGTTTCACTGTAACATATTTCCACTATTTCAGCTGGCAAGAGATTTTACTTTATCATTCAAGTGTTTTATTTTGGTCACTCCATGAAGCAACAAATAAGCCGGTGAAGAAAACGAAAAAAGCGCGAGTTAGCTATTTTCGTTCGCAGTGAAGCAGATAGATACAGCTTCTGATTTTGGAGGGGTCATTATCAAAATATGAGCACATAAATGGGAAGGGGAGCCATAAAATTGTTTCTCAAAGTCGAAATCCTGTCATGTAGTTTTATATCTATGTCGTATGAAGAGATGGATTGGGGGATGACAAAAACGACCCACCTCCTGAATCCGCTGCATTAGTGGAAACGAAAATTATGACATGCGTGTAAAAACAAGACTTCATAAAATTACTGCAAAAATAGCCCTTTGTGAAATTAAAACTGAGCCTTAGCAAATTTAGCAAAATTTTAAACATAAAAATAACACCAAAAATGTAAATTTCTCCTGAAGATTTTCAGTTTCCTTGGTTATTATTTCGTTAGTTATTCGTTCGCATTTCTGTATTGGAAAACGTTCAAAGAAACGTTACTAGATTAGTAGGGGGCCTTTCAGATTTAGACTATGATAACAGACTTAATATGTATTGCTCTGATCAAAGGAGAGTCAGAGGGGACATGAATCAGTTGATTAAATTTATCGAAATGAAAGATATTAACGGGTTAAATTTTTCCACAGAAAGCAGGACGAGGGGTCATTGTTTTAAGCTATTCAAATCTCTGGCTAAGCTGGAAATTAGGAAAAATTACTTCTTTATAGGGTAGTGGGCACTTGGAACAGCTTACTGGACGAGGCGTTAACGAGCAAGGGGGTGGATAGCTTTAAGAGGGCCATCGATCTTCATTGGGGACTTATAAACTGACTAGGACCAGATTAGCTGGGCCCGGAGCCTGTTGTTGGTCGTCACATTTGTAGTTGTTACGTCATCCTGGAATGATATTTCTTTTATACTACATACTTATTTATCATTCACCCACAAGAGTTAATTTAGTAAAGCTTGAAAAAATAATCGCGTTTTTTACTATTCCTTTTTTTCTTTTTTAAAGTCTCATTCATATTGTTTTACGCCGGGGAAAAAAATCAATACCTTTTGTTAATTAGTCTTTTAGGCGATTTTACTGTGAAAATATCCATCTTTTGAACAGCTGTGGATTTAACATGTCATAATTTTAAGCAGTAGCGCAGCCAGAAATTACCTACTGGATCTGGGTTTTGGTCAAAACCGTGCTCTTATGTTTATGAATAACGTACTAGGATTGGCTATATGAGTTAAAACCAAGGGTCTTGGGAGGGGTCTTGACCCCAAAACCTCCCCTGCCCAGACGTTGTTTAGTTTAAACCACATTGGTTTTAACCATGGTTTAAACCAAGTGTTTTTTTTTTCTTTTTTAAACCATGTGGTTTTTTCAAAAAAGGATTTTTGGAAAAACTTTATGGCTTTCCCCCAAATTTTTCATATTATTGCAAAGAGTAAAATCTAATTAATGCAAAGTAAATAGAAAAATTTTATAGAGAAATTACAGATTTAATATATTTAGAAACTTATATAATTCAAGATCATGCAAGTTTGCTAAATAGTTTTTCTTTTGCTTTTGTCTTTTTTAAAATCAATGTAGCTTTCCTATTAGGTACATGAATATATAAGGCAGATCAACTAAGATTTTCTAAAATTACATAGATCAAAAATCCTAGCTCTTTCTTTTATTCATTCATTATCATTATTTTTCAGTCTTTTACATTTCCAAATAGTCTAAAAATCATATTTCAACCAAAACTTCATTTGTTACCTAATTTGCTTGATTACTTAAAATGAGATAGATTATGAACCATTGAAGCAATGCATATAAATCCTAACGCTGGAATACATAAATCACAAGAGAAAAAAAAAATAACTAAAGAAATCCAAGGAATACTTAGAGCAGGCATAACATTTCGCTTATACCTGCACACTTTTTGCATCTCCGATAGACGATGCAGTCAGAGCAAGAAAACATATAAAATTATGAAAGCAGAAAACATTCAAATAACTCGGTGTTCTTATTTAAAAAAAAAAAAAAAAAAAACTAATGTCTAATTTTTACCTGTCAAAGAACCTTTTTGATCCAAGTATAATAAAAGAAGTCTCATATATGAATGGTGGAAGAATCAAACATTAATTTTTATAATGGTCTTCATTATTAAAATTATATGCTAAAAGTTCATACTGAGGCTTTTAATTAAAATGATTTTTTTTTCTTTGATAAAAAAATTATATTCCTAAATGCATTAAACCAGGAGGAATAATATCAACAACTGAAAACAACAAGTTACTCAAAACCTAATTGTCCTGAAACAGGCTTAAGGGCCTTAAGCCGCACAAAAGCTTTTAAGTAGCACAAAATGTTTAAGGAAGGCCGGGAGCTCGTCGAAGATGATCACCACGTCGGACGCCCGACGACTTCTTGAACCGCTCAAGGAGGCCAAAGTGAAAACAGTTTTGGACTCTGACAGGTGTTTAACCATCACCATTATTAGTGAGGTGACTGGAACTTCAGTCGAAACCGCCCACACCATTCTAACAAAGAATCTTGCGATGAGGAAAGTGTGCGCGAAGCTGCCGCCGAAAGTCTTGAGCGAGAACAAAAACTCTCGCAGGTGGAAATTTCGCCTCACCTCTCGTGCAGTCTAGACCTAGCTCCACCAGACTTTTTCTTGTTTCCGTGAATGAAAATGGAGCTCAAAGGACAACAATTTGACTCTATCGAGCCGGTTCAAGAGGTGACGACAAAGGTTCTCAACAGTATTCCAAAAACCGACTTCCAGCTGTCTTTTGTCGAATGGCAGGCGCGCCGAACTAAGTGTATCGATATAGAAGGAATGTAATTATTAAGTAATTTTGATGACACCTGCAACAAATTTTGATTTTTAGTACCAGTCCCGATACTTATTGAACAGACCATGAATATAAAAAGAAATAATTAGCTGTTTTTTAAAAATTAGTTTCATTTTTTTTTCTCGCGGCACCAACAACTTCGGACGGAATATCAAGCGTTTTAAAGAACACAGCTTACATACTGTCGTTCAGTGCAACATTTGATCAATTTCTCCATTTCAAATTGTTCCATTATTTTATTATTATTATTACTATCTCTTTCTTTCTTTCTTTTTTTTGTATTTGTTGGTGTAAAATGGAAGAAAATCTAATGCATTGCATAGTAGACAAAAATTAAGAAATAATCATTATTAAATCCAATTGATCTGGTTAACAGTTACCCAGACATTGAGGGTCACTTTGAGTTATTTCAGAAAAAAGATGCAAAATAAATCGTTTTAATAAAAATAGTGAAACTTTAATGCAAAAAAAAAAAAAAAAAAAAAAAAATCTTCATTGAACTCTCTCTCTTTGTATTTCACAACATTGCAAGATTTCTAATTTTTATAATATTGCAAAATATTACAATATAGGAAAGGCGATTTCAGCAGCTTCATAATCTAGCTTCCAAACAATCACTTTAGGATTATTAAATGATAGCATTAGCTGTGTACAAAGTACAATAACATTGAAAACTTTTTAAAAATAAAGTTAACACATATTTCATACTTTTGCCTGGACAGTACAACACAATGCCTATTTTTTAAACTGATTTTTTTAAATCAAAAATTTGAAGTGGTGTAAAGATAACCGACATGGCACAAAGTCATTCAGAATTAGCTAACCAGTATTTCGGTCTTAATTCTTACAAAGTTAGTTAGTTGGTTCGCATTATAGTTTATCTTTTGGCATATAAATTTAAATTCAATTGAGAGAAAATTTTCATGTTAAAATCATACTATTGCTGAAACTCAAAATATATGTTTTGTACTTGATTATGTGTAACTCAGAAATCAAAATGGAAATTACAACGTAACTCAATTTTTAAAATATGTGATCATACTATAGAGAACCTGGTTTGACCAAGTTCTATTAATCTCCGCCTTAAATCCATAAAATCTTCTCTTAAACTCTAATTGCTATCATCTCATCAATTAGCACTGCTGGAGAAGTAAGTCAACATTTTTGTTGATGCAAATATTATCAGATAATAGATTTTACAGGCAATTTAATTATAATCAGAATCACTGATGTTCCCATCAATTGTTCTGAAGTTATACCTACATTAATCCATTACGCACAATATGTGTATATGCGATCATATACATAATATGAAAATTTTAAAGTTTGAGTGTATACGCTATATATTTCTAAAAAATGTTTGAGAGTATACGGCGTATATGGAGTATACCCTATGGGAGCATCACTGACAGTATGATTCCATGGTAACATTTTTTGATTCATTAAGAAAATAAATATATTACATACAATTTTTAAGAAACTTTTTTTTATTTTTTGAACGATAACAAAATCTTGAGAAAACATTCTAAACATTTACATTAAATCTATTTCATTCCAGCGATCTTAGAAAAGAGAAACGCTAGCTATGAAATCAATAAAAAAATGAGAAATAGAAAAAGTTTAAATAAAATTTCTTATTTTTATGCATATTTCCTCACAGCCACAAAATGTAATAAATGTTCTCACAATATTTAGTTAATGAAATCTGTAGTTAGTCGGAAAATCCGACTCCACAGAAACGACTCGGAAAAACTCATTAGAGCTCTTAAATCAGTTCCACTAATTTTTGCAGTCAGAATTGTAGAGACGGCATCTGATAGAGATAGCAAAGGATTACTTTTCTAGCTGCCAAAATATTTTTGATCGGCAGATGACAATCTGTCGCGCCGTCGAATTTCAACGCAGCTAGAACTTTTTTTCTTGCTCTTTTTGAGATTTTTTTGCATGACTCAAGCCATAGTAATTGAACCTAAAATAACGCATGATCGCCAATGAATTATTGTGCCAAGGGGTATGAGAAGATCTGTCACATGACGGTGAAGAAAGTGATAAGTCTTATCGAGGTTTTATTTGAAGTTCTAAAAGGGAATATTATCGCTGTTTCTAGCAAATACGGAACAGTTCGTTAAGGCTTCCAAATATTTTCGTTTCGCTTGGGTTCGTTAGACTGGATAGATAAATGAGAAATAGAGAACATTTAAATAAATTTCCTATTTACGTGCTAATTTCCCTCAGTTCTACAAAATGTAATAAATGTTCTCATAATACATATTTTGTTAATAATTTCTGCAGTCATAACAGAACTGACGGCAAACGTCATAAAAGAAAAAGTTACAATAGTTGTGACGCTCATTAGAGTGCCGATATATTTTTAGCCATCAATGTGTATTCGGTTTCTTTTAAAAGTATTTTTTATGGTAATTCTAGACTCATGTGCCTCCCAAGGGCAAGGGCGCAGCTCCCCCCCCCCAAAAAATGAGAAAAATACCCCTCAAAACAACCCCCCTAAAAATTTCAATGGCGCAGTTTGCGCCACGACCCCCACCGAGGTAGGCACCCCTGCTAGACTAACGACCCCAAATGAAAGCGAAACTCTCTGAAGGATGTAACTTGTAGCTTTATTATATCTAATACTGGAAAACTTCTTCTGAGGTCAGCGCTTTGTCAAACCAGGTTCGTGATGTGTAATCAAAAACTCTTGTGTTCACGTGCAATTTGAGGTAAGTGTGATTCTAGTCTTTAAACTTGCAACAAAAACTAAGTAATGACTTCGATGCACCACAAAATTATAAAGATAATCTTTATTAACTCGGTGACCTGTCTCTATGTTTGCGTTCTTTACGAGAATGCTTAGAATAATTATAGTCACTTCGATCAACAGCTTTAGAAGAATGTTTCGAAGTCCTCGAGTCTTCACGTTTTTCTTTCCTTGAAACAGAATTTCTCCTCCTAGGATGAGGAGATCTCGACCTGGATCTATTGTCATAACTGTACTTTGTTTTGTCTCTTCTTCGATCGGAAAATTCACGATGTTTGTCTAAAGATTTCTTCGATTTGTCTGGTGACCTGGAATAATTCCGCTCTGCATATCGCTCATTTCTTTTTTCGGAAGTTCTAGAATAATATTTCTCAGACGACTTTTGCCTTGTTCTCTCCGAATCTTCAGGATACTTTCTCTCCGCAGATCTTTCTCTTTGTGGAAGCCTTGAATAATTTCTGTCCGGAGATCTTTCTCTCCTTTGTCCTTGATTGCTAGAGTAATATTTTCCAGATTTTTCTCTTCTGTTTTCAGAATAATTCTTTTCAGATGATCTCTCTCTCCTACGCTCAGGATATTCAGGACTGATGGATCTAAATTTTGATTGCTTGTATGATTGTCGATCTTTAGGAATTGGAGACCGGGATCTATTACGATGTTTCGACTGTGTTTTGTCTTTGTAGTAATTTGAAGACTTTCTGGCTGAACCATCAGGTGATGTAGATTTGCGTTTCTTCCCCCTTTTTTCACGTGAAGGCTCCACCTCATCATTATCGATATCGAACACCATATCGTATCCATCTGGTTTCTTAGTCTGACTCTTTATGACAAGATTTTCAGACCTCCCAGATCTTGATTTGTTAAATTTAGCACCCGCTTCCCAGTTCAGTTTAGAAACAGACTGACTGAAATCGACGTGAATTCTCCTGTCATCAATCAGCACGTTATCCATTTTGAAATAAGCATTTTCACAGTCCTCCTCCTTTTCAAATTCAATGAAGGCATACTGCAGGGATTCCCCAGATTTCTTGTCTTTTATGACTTCGCAACTCAGAATTTGACCGAAACGAGAAAATATCACTTCCAGATCTTCCGATGTCGTGACTGGGTTCAGCTTACAGACAAACAACACATTTTCAGGTGGCTTGACATCTGCGTCAGGTAAATCACCAACCATTTCCAGAATAGTAGCTCTAGCTTTTGCTTCGCTCTCTTTGATCTTCTCTTCAATCTCTTCCATGCTCTTACCCTTCGTGTCGTCGATTTCTTCATTGGCACCAATGTAATTCGATTCCAGCTGTTCTTTTGTTGGTTCGGGAGAAGCATCAGGAATAACTAAATCGGTTGGGTCATCGAAAGGATCGTGAAGCACAACAGTATGAGTGATACGAATATCCTGATAGGGGCGATTGCTGTCATCACATATGGCTTCGTTCAGTTTCAACAGGATATCAAACCCTTCAGCTACTTCGCCAAACACAGAATGGTCATCATCTAAATATGTCAAGTTTTCGCCTAGCGTGATGAAAAACTGTGACCCAATCATGCTGTTTCCATTATTTACCATGGATAGAGTTCCACGTTTTTCATGTTTAAGTCGCGGTTTCTTTTCAATGTCGAAGTAGGTAGCCTGATCACCATATAAATGAGAAAAGATAGAGCCGCCTCCTCTTCCTGTCCCAGTAGGATCACCAGACTGAGCAATAAAATTCCTTTCCACTTTGTGGAACAAGCACATGTTGTAATATTTGATTTTGCACAACTTCAAGAAGTTTAAACATGTGTTGGGTCTTTCCTTCAGATACAAGTCAACAGTAATGTCGCCAACTGTAGTCTCAATTACGACAGACATGTCTTTGGCTGTCAAGCTGAAACAAACAAATAAATAAATATAGCAAACAGAATATTAAAAATGAAATGCAATTGAAATTGGGCAATTTCACGGCATCGGACCTAGAATTTGTACAAAATTTATCAATGAAAGATCATACTTTTCAGAGTTAAAATAGATGAACAGAGCCATTTTCCCCCCAATACTTATACATGTAGAAACAATTAAAAAACCAACGAAATTTTTGAAAAAAGTTCAAACTACAAACATGAAAAATAAAAAACGTCATGGTGTCGGACGTATATGAAAGGGGAATTGAAAATTTACTTACATTGTAAAAAGCAAGATTCAGTTTCAGTGACTGCTTTCATTTTTTTTTTTTTTTGATCACTTAAATATGAAAGAGCAAAACTGAAATATGAATCTTTTTAATTTTTCACCAAATTAATTCCAGCGTAAATATTAAAATAATTTTTTTCTTCAATGGTGTCGCTGTCGGACGTAGAATGTGCAAAGCAGGTAACGTCTGACACAAAACAAAGATCTTAAAAAGTAGTTCAACTCTTTTATTTGTTTACTAGTGGTGCCAGCAAGGCTTTGCCCGTAGTAGAAAATTAAAAGGTCTTTTGGTTCACCTGTATATTTACAAATAATGTATGGTGAATTTCTCGCCAATTGGCTTGCGCATTTTACGGTTCCACGTTATGATAACTTGGTAGTTTACTCGTACATCTTATGATAATTTTGCTCTGGAAAATGTACTTAAAATAGGAATAGAAAAAGAACAAATTCGAATTTTCGAAAACTCGCTTCGAGGTGCACACCCTCATGCTACAAACTAACTTTGTGACAAATTTCATGAACATCGGCCGAACGGTCTAAGCGCTATGCGCATCACAGAGATCCAGACAGAGAGACTTCGAGCTTCATTATTAGTAAAGATAAAGATAGAATAATATATTAGGCCATTTGAAAGCAAAAAATGAGAAAAATATACATAACAATGGTCTGTTCAGGAATTTTCAGTGTCCTTTTTTTTTTGTGAAAAATTAAATATTTTTGTGAAAAATATCTGGTTTATGCAAAAAGAAATGTATATGAGGGGGGGGGGGGATCATGGCACAAATTGCGCTATTTAAATTTTAAAAGGGCGTTTCGCAGTGTATTTTTTTTCTTTCTGGAAAAATATTATTCTTGGGGGCTTTTCACTATTCAAAATATTTGACGGTCTCTGTATCTGACTCCGATGCTTTTTTTTTTCTGATGAGGGATGTCAAAGATAATATCAACCGCACAAAACCAGCTACGGTAGCCGAGTTGGGAGCAGCCATTGTTGAGTGCCCTACCAAACTTAGTGATGATCATAAACGTTTTGGGTTCCATTGATCGGCGGCATCAGCTGTGCTTGGATCACAATGGCCAAACAATTTGAAGAAGTCCGCTACATAGCTAGTTCCTATATTAGTTCACTTTATCTTCAAATTTGAAACCTTTCTGTATCATAATTGTTTGTGTTGTAGTCATTCGAAGAAGGTATATACATTTCAATTTTTTAGACGCTCTGTATTTAAAAAGAAATTCCTTGAGTTTGCAGCATTATTATGAAAAAAAATATATACATGTATAGAAAAAAAACCACGCAAAAATCATTAACATAGTGCCACATTGGGTAGCTGAATCGGCCTGAGCGATTCGGGGAGCCCTCAACTTAGTTTTATGTAGGATTTTATGATTAATTTAGAGGACAATCAGGCAATGCGGCAATACAAACAATGACTAATATTAAGTTAAAAAAAAGACTCAATTTAATCATAGCTAATTGGTGACCAATCTTTTTTTTGTCCGGGGGCTGCCCCACATATCAAAATGAACCTCACTGACCAGTCCATAAATACATTTAAATGTTTTTCTTTTAGATAACATGGAAAAACACAGAAAATGAAAGAAAATTATAAATCAAGAATTGGTCTTTTACTCACTATACACTTATTTTATTAATACGAAGTTTCCGTCCGTTTTTCTTTAGAGACCAATTTTTGGCTCCAAACTCGCAACAATCATTCTTGATACGGAATGAAAATGATCAGATGTTTTGAAAGGCTTCAGAACATAGTCTTCGATTTGTAATACTGAACATAACAATCGGCCACACAGTTCAGTTTCGGGACACGGACTGTGTGTTGGGAAAGACTGGATATAACAATCGGCCACACAGTTCAGTTTCGGGACACGGACTGTGTGTTGGGAAAGACTGGATAAGAACATCTGAGCCAGAAAATTTGGGTAATTTAACGTTGCAATTATTATCTTTCTTTTTTCAGCACAAAGGTATATTCCTTTATTTCTTGTCTAAAGATGTTCTTAGCCAGTCTTTCCCAACAGACAGCCTATGGACCTGCTTCGTGAGCCTCATACGACCCACGGGCTGTGGGTTGGGAAAGACTAGCTAAGAGCATCCTCAGACAAGAAATAAAGAAATACCTTTGTGCTGAAAATAGAAAGAAAAATCACAACGTTAAATTACCCAAATTTGCAGGGAACTGCAGTCACGCGTTTCGAGGTTACAAAGATCTTTTCTTCCAATGCAAAAAAAAAAAAAAAGAGTTTAAGGATGAGAAGGCATCCGACAAAAGTCTTTTCATCCAAAAACTCACACCTTTTGCATTGAGAAAGGGGTTCTTTGAGACCCCGAAACACGCGTCCAGTTTTCTGCAAATTTGTGCAATTTAACGTTCTGAAATTATATCTTTTAATACTCAATCAAGTCACTTAAAGACTCATTTTTCTAGGAGTGACGATGCCACAGACAGACATACAAATACACACGTTACATTTCGATCCCCCCCTCATTTTGTTTTTTGTGTCGAGTGTTAAATAAAAATGAACTCAATGCAATGCATACACATAACTTAAAATTGATTTCTAATGTTCAATGCCAAGTAATAATACAACTAAAAAGACAAACGGTAATTACTTCAAGGGTTAACTATGTAAGATATTATCATTAAGGTTATTCTCAATTCAAAAAAAAAAAAAGTCATTTGTAATTGAAACTAGAATAGCTTTCTCGAAACTAATTAACATCAATGTCTCCAAATACTCTTAAAATAACAAGTCATGGAATCTATTCAAAATAATTTGAAATGGAACGTTAAGCGTTTCAACTTGAAAGATGTAACTCAGAGAAATTGTGTTTAACATTTATTCATTGTATACTTGCACAGAACTAGGTCGCAACATAAATTAAAATTAATCAATGCTATTTTCTTGTAGGGGGGAAATAATGTTTCGTTGATTACAATAGAAGAATGCAATCAGAACATGCATCTTCATCACAAGTAAAATTTTTTCCTGGGAATGAAATAAATTCGTACACCCCCACCTAGTCGAGGGGAGGGAGGGGGAGTCATGACGGGCGAGTTGTTCTCCTGGCGGGCTTTTGAACATAACAAACCGCACATGCGCACTTGTTACCATACTAGGATTGGAAATCAAGGGCGGATCCAGTTTCTGGTTTGGAGGGGGTTATTATCTTAAGTGGGGGAGGGGAGGGGGTAATAGTGTGATTTTCGGGCACAGATAACGGGTGCGGAGCGAATTTTTCGAAATAAAAGTACCAAATATGCTTGTTGGTAGTAAGACCAAAAAAAACCCCCTCCTCACTGTGCTCTTGTATGTACACAGTAACACTATCTTTGAAACCCAACTACAGACAATATACAGTCACGCTCGTTTATAGCGACATCGAAGGGACTAAACAATAATGTCGATAGAGCAGTAATTTCGTTATTAAAAGATAAATAACACATAATAAAACGCAAAGAGGAAATGAAGCCATCAAATTGCTATTTTGCTACATAGGGCTTCGCAGTGAACGAGCGACACAGTATGATAAAATTCCTAGCATTTGAAATTGAATGAGGTGCAAGAAGTGAAAATAATCTATATTGGGAAAATCGTGAAGTAAAAATAACTTATGCTAGGGAAAATCGTGATTTTTTTTTTTTTTTTTTTTGGTCAAGGTGTTTAAAGGTAACGGTTATTTTGTTTTTTATCCCCCGCAAAGTTGAGCTGTACAAAAAAAAAAAAAAAAAAAAAAGTCCAACTTTGGGAAGCGATTGATAGTAACGTGGCAAGTTTCTTTCTTTTACGCCAGTGGTGCCGAACCTTTTTCTAGTAGAGCGCCGCACCCAGGACCGGATTTACCTTTTAGCTAAGCAAAACACAAGCTATAGCTTAGGACCTCCATCTAATGCAAAAATACGTTATTCGCTCCTAAAAACGGAAAAGTACTTGAAAAAATAAATTTCATTTTCAAGTGCTTGAAAATTTGGGAAAGGTGTATCTACAAACCTTGGATTTTAAAACTTCTAACAAAAGAGACGGAGGAGGAATACCAAAACATGTCAAAGTAAGTTCCTTGCTAGATCCTTCATCAAAAATGTAAAAATCATGATTATCATATTTCTGTAACAAATTATTTGAGATAAATTTTTGAGACTCACATGTTTCATATCTTGCTATTTAATTAATCCCCGAATGCTTTGGAAATTCTTTTGTAGTGCTTGCTTTTTGTCTTACATCTAAGATCTAAAAAAAAAACAAAACAAAAAAAAAAAAAAAAAAAAAAAAAAAAAAACACAGTACCTCTATTTCTTTTCGTTTTTGCGCAACTTGTAAGTTGTAACAGAAAAAAAATATTGTATTGAGAAATCTATAGTTTATTTTTCTTTTGAACTCAAAATAGCTGTTTCCTGCAAAGTTAGAACAATACTGTAAAACTATACAATCAAGCACTAAAAAGTCAGAGCCTGGAAAGTGCAAAAGACTAAATTTAACTGTTTTAGAGTCCTTCGGAAATAATTTGATAACGTCTTTTTGAAACTCCTATAACAATTTTATTTCTTATCAAGTATTATGAATTGTTCAAATGGGCAGTATCTTACTCTCCTGGTACCTATTTTCTAAATCTGTACACAGTTCTTTTAAAGTATTTTTTAGTATTGAACATTTTGTGTTTAATTTATTGTTGTATTTGAGGGTGGGTTGAAGTGGTGATCGAAAACTAATTGCGCTAAAAGCCGATGTGAGCAAGTAACAATGCATTATCTTTTCTCCTTCCTCGCTTTTTCTCTCTGTCGACTGCTATCATCGATTTGTCGACCCAAAAAGTCTTTACTGTGTATCATCTTAATTTGCAAAAGAGTATATAACTTTAAGAAAAGTTTTGTTTGCCTACTTTTCCCCCAATATTTTTGTAATTCCAATTATCCCCTTATAAAGGCTTCAAAATGCAGAATTTTAGATAGATTTTCGAAAATTTCTCCCCCGGCCCCCCCCCTAAAATTGGGGATATTTTGTATCCCACTTAAAAGGTAGCCCGGCATCATTCTCCTGAGGCCATTTCCCCTTTTTAAGTCAATCCAAAAAGGGCAGCAGCAAACACATTATAAAAACGTAAAGCATGACTTTACGTATCACAGAAAAAAGGGAAAAACACACATGGGGGGGGGGGGGCTTAAAAATTGGCCTCTTCCTCCACTGACAGAAAAGTTGATCGCGGGCCAGACCATGTATAAAGTTTCAAAACATTTAAAAAATTTCCAAATATCAAGGGAAAATAGAGAAAAGGAAAGAAAATTAAAAGTCAACGAGTGTTGTTATTATTACCGTGCTTCTTTTGTTAAATGCATCTGTTTTACAGAATCTAATTTTTGAATATTTGGCTCTAAATTTAACATTGTCATAAATCGTGGCTTTTGATTTGTAACATTAAACAAAATAACGGGCCACATGAACTAGCTTCGCGGGCCGTAGGTTGGGCGCCATTGCTTTGAGTGAAGTGTACTATCAGATTTGGTTAAAGATAAAACGCCGATGATTTAAATATAAACTACCGTAATAAATAGGGGAAAAAAGGGCAGAGTCAAATTATATTGAAAAATAAAGAACGAAATTAAAAAATAACTTAAAATTTCGTTGTATATCTTAATTTAAGGATAAAAAGAAAAAGGAAGAGAAAAAACATCTGAGAAGAAGTACATAAATCTTGAAAAATGGAACAAGATGTAGTGCTCAAGACAAAATGAAGCACCAAGAAGCAAAGAGTATCTCAACAGTTTCGCCGACACAAAATCCCCCCCCCCCCCTCTTCCCTGTTTTTCAATTTCAATAATACCTTATGATATAGTAGAGCGGAGGAAAACATGGGCACCCATATATGGAGGGGGGCGCAAGTGGGGGCTCAAGCCCCACCCCCCTTAGCAGTTACAATTTCCTTGCGCAAAATATTTTTTTTCTTTGAAAACATGTAAAAACATTTCTTCTCCAGCCATTAACGAATAGATTATTAAAAATGTCAAATTTTAAAAACTCTAATCTGTATTAAAATTGGTTTCCATGAGGAAAATATTCTACTAAACCATAGGGAAAATATCGCCTCCCTTAAAATTTTGCATATGGGCTCCCATGGATGAAAAGCAAAGTGGTACAAATGTAACGGCCAAAAATAAAAATTCGAAGATACAGTAGAAATGGGATGAGAAATTCATGGATATGGCACTAATAGCCATGGCAAACGCTGATTTACAGCTTCATTTAGAAAAAACTTCTCAATAGAAACTTACAGTCAGTTTGTACTTATGTTTTAGTCAAAGTTTTACTTCGTCACTTACATCCCTTTGCTTCTCCCAGCCTCAAACAAGAGAGAGAGGAGCGGGGGGGGGGGGGGGGGGGGAATAATCTCCTGCACAAAAAATGGAAAGAGAAGTTTCGAATTGTAATAACAATTAACAACCATCAATACAACATTTTGCCATAATGATAGACGAATAATATAAGAACCAGCTATTGAATTGTTTGATTTCTTTTATCCTGAGACGGATTTCTACAATCAGCAATGTCCTTTGAAGGAAATGCTGAATTATTGAGCACAGATGTAAGGTTTCGACGATTGGACTCAAACCATAAAGCAAATGGAAACAGAATAAGCAATATAAAGCTTTGATATTGATCTTTATCATAAATATAAAATGATTTCTGGAAACGAGCAATGCAAAGGATCTTAAATTGAATTTGGAAAAGTTTACTATAAGTTTTTTTAAAAATCATGTATACATGATTTTGAATTAGTATGTCTATCTTTTTAATTCTAGGAAGAGGAGTTAACCACTGTGATAAACGAAATGCTTTGAAGTAGGACATTTTCAAACTGAACTCAAGGGCACCCGATGGGAGGTCACTGCGACCTCCCAAACAATTCTGCAAATTCGGATATTTAATTGCAATATTGCAACTTTTAAATGCCCGAATGTCCCTTTTCATTAGGTGTACTTATGGGCGCATATACCTATTTTATCACTCGGAAAAATTTGGAGTTTCATTCGGAAAAATAGGAATTTCTGCCCTCTTAAAAATTTAAGTACGGGGCGCCCCTAACTGAACTTTATAGCAAAAACAAAGTATCAATTATATAGAAAAATAAGCTTTTCCTTTTCTCTCAAACACATACATACATATAAATTAGTGTTTACATGTAGTAGCAATAACTTCTACATTTCTTGGAAGAAGTTTCAAACATCGCATTTCAACAATCAACTAGCTATACCCGCACGGTGATGCCCACGCTAAAAAGAAGTCCTTAACTTAAAAGAATCCCTCCTTCACTTTCGAAAAAAAAAAGGAATGGAAGTTAAATATTCAGTACAATTAAAACAAAGCGCCCGCCTCCCTAAATCTGGAGAAAGGAAAGTAATACACAAAATTACAAATAACAAAAATTTAGATCCCCACAAGAAGAAGAGAAAAGAATTTACGATTAGGACGAAATGAAAATCTCCTCCCCCCCCCCTCCCCGTGAGGAAAAAATAACCTGAAACCATACATACTCGTGCATAATTCAACTTTTTAACTTTCAGAGAAAAAATTTGCACCCGAGTCGATCATTGACCCCTATTTTCGTCAATGCTTCACCATGTTTTTCGGAAATAAACCTTTTAAAATTAAGGAAAATAAAACACAATGAACATGATCAGACTTCATTTTTGTGAAGGGTTTTTCTTCATCATAACGATGTTAGTTCATTATTGTTTTCTTTCTGAATTAAGATTAATGAAATATTGTCTTCTTTGAGAAACTCGTATAATAATGTTTTGTGAGATTTATAAGTAGAAAAAAATATAGTTTTATTGATTTTAATATGCAATTATCAGAAAACATGTGTTTTATTTATCAAACATTCAGTTATAATTTTACCGCCATTTTTCTTTTATAATAGGAGGGTCCCCCCAAAAACTAAGGCTGCTGCCGATTTCCACTATAGTTGGGGCAAACCTTACCTCACAGCATTGTGAAAGCTAAATAGAACCTATCACAGCCTTATGAAGCTGCCAGGTCAGGTTTGCCCTAAATATAGTTCTGTGGACAAATCCCATGTTTATTACCAAAGGCAGATCCAGGTTCCCGTTTTGGAGGGTTCCATTATCAGAAAGATACGGAGGTGTCAAAGTACAATGTTTGGGAACAAATACAAGGTCTAAGGTGATTTTTTGGAAAAATGAATTGTGAAAATGCAGTTTTAGGTCTCCTTTATATAATTATAAAAACTAATTTTCAAGAAATAAAGAGAAATTTTACAAAATTGTTCTGAAGTACCCTGAAACAATGTTTATCTCCACACTGAGTTACAAAACTCTATAGTGGAACATTTTATAAATGCAGATAAATGTCAAAACATACTTCAGTACCAGAGGAGTAAAATTTTTTTGCGACATCCCAGCGCTTCATAAAAACCTACATTTAAAAAAATGGTGGTTCCAATTTAGAAAGTTTTTGACTATTCAAGGGATGAAAATATATTATAAATATTTTCTAAATATTTGTTGTCATTTGATTGAAATATTTGAAAATGTTTCACATTCAACAGATTGTTCATCTTGAAAATGTTTCATGTGCAACAAGTTGTTCATCATATTCAACAAATGTTTCATACACCTTTAAAACTCATTGAGTTTTAACATGAGACTGGAAATCGTCTGTCAAAGTATGACGGGCGAAAATTGCTTTTACATTTGAACGAAGCCATTGCCTGTTTGGTGATATTTTGATAGTTGAAATTAGAACCCTAACTCCAGTGGATTAATCCTAAACTTCAGTAGGAAGCATTCATTGTTGACCATTTTTTCATTTTATCATTCCTCTGAAATGACACAGTCACCAGTAAAACTGTTAAGTTGCCGGATCGAGTTTAGCCTTGTCACAATAAAACCTTTCCCAACATGTTAAAAATTACCAAAATATATTATCAAATTATCATGCCGTGGAGCTCTAGTTTCATTGTTGAAACACGTGCCTTACTCGATCATTGGCTATTATATATATATATATATATATATATATATATATATATATATATATATATATATATATATATATATATATATATGAGGATAATTAACAAGACCTATTTACAGACAAATTGGGGGAAAGCAGATCAACAATGAGATTTCGAGTATTTTACCACTTTGAAACAAATGAATAAAAACATAAATAACATGCAAGTTTTCCATTCTCCATGAATAGATATTTATAAAAATAATATTTAAGTCTGAATTATCTACCCGGCTTAAAAGTTACTTAATGGTTTTTGACATTGAATGACGGTTACAAAAATGAACTAAACGTATAAGTATAGTACATGCAGTTCTACGCCACGGACAGCCCTGTTATGTCATCCAGAGACAAGATTTTCGTTCTTGTCATGGACTCATCAATCTGGAACAGGCACACAGCAGGAGGCAGATGTCATCTCATTGAAACTGAAAGTGCCAACAAACTGGTATCTAAAGCAGGGGTGGATACAGAAATAGGTTTTGAAGGGGGTGCAAGAAATTGAAAATTCCCCTTCCTGCATTTCAATTTTTCATAGCGAAGGTTTTTATTTTCAAATGTGTTTTTTTCGACTTTTTTTTCAGTATTCCTTAAGACCTATTAATGTACTTTTAAATATATAAATACTATGCACTTTTCTACTTTGAATGTGGAAGCAGATGCCTTTAACATTTCGAGCCAATTAAACACTAAACACTATAATTTCACCGAGATGTTGAAAAATAAGCGATTTTAATTAGAAACATATTCACAATGATTATGACACAAGGACAGTGTTATTAAATAAACCCATACCCCATCTGAGTTTCTTAAATGAATTTATATTTTTACTAGAAAATATTTTGTAAATAAGAAAATTATAGCTGCTTTAGGTTTTATTAAATTCAGAAGCTAGTTCTTTGCAAATTTCAAAGCAGTTGCTGATTTGTTCTTAAAAATTTAAATACTACATGCAGTTTCAATTAATATTATGGTTTTTCAAAGAAACTATCATGCAATTTACTTCATTTTTCATTTTTCATAAGTTGAAAAATAAATCTATTATTTTGCGAATAGCTTCCTGGATTAAAATGACTTTTCCAGGCACATTTTCATATTTTTAAAAAAATGTCAATTACTGATTCAATCAAAGAAGAATTAAAAGACGAATGGCGGTATTACGTTCTTTTGAGTTCGAAACCAGTAAAGTTAAATTACCGCTCTGCTCTCTGACTTTTGTCACTTTTTTTACTGGTTTCCAACTCCAGTAATACTTCTTTAACAAACAAAAATGCTTTTAAATTCAAATAAGATTTGTGTCTTTAGTGTTCTTTTAAACAACTGTAAACATATTTCTTCATGTTATATAGGGTCATTCTCAGAAAAATCAGGAATTTGTTTCTGGTTTTTACTATAAGGAATAAAAATTTAGAAAATAATTCAAGTGAATAAAACACTGCAAAACAACTGATGGAATATATTGAAGTTGCTAAATGAGAAAAAAATATTTTATTTATTGTTTAAATTTTGGCCACAAAATGTGATTTACCACATCCGTGAACTATAACCACTTATCTTTTTTTGTTTCCATATTTTATAATTCATGCACCAAACAAGAAATTAGCTATTTAAGCTATATTTTCGATCAAGTACACATTTAGTACACACTTCTCAAAAATTTAAAGTTAAACTTAATTTTCATGCTTATTTAATTGCAAGTTCAATGCTTGTAACTAGAGAAATAGTCACATCTGTGGACAGAAAAGAAAGTGCCAATAGATTCTTCCAGGTTGCAGCACCAAACTGTATTGGTTGAAGGATCAACTTTCAAGAAGTCATTTTGTTTAATGGGACAGAAACAGAAGCATGCTTTGAGATTTCTGTGACTTTATTTAAAGTTTTTGTCCTTGATTTATAAAAAGTATAGATCAATTCATCACATCTGTGGCTCATACAGATTTAAAATAACCGAATAAGACAACACAATAATTTAATGAATTGATAATATTAAATGTAAAATATTTGTTTTTCAACTTTTAAGTCAAAACTTCATAAGCACATGTTCTTAAATGGAAAAAATGGTTGTTTTATCACATCCGTGGACATCACATCTGTGGTCAAAGTTTGTCTATGGATCTGGCACATAGAGATGTAAAATTTCTGGAAATTTTGAAGTGGTGGAAAAAAACCATTTTTTTACCGTTTTTTTTTCAGGAAAAATTGGAAAATTTGATTTCTTTATGAATAAAATTTATGTTTCTTAATAGCTCTGTGTTTCTTGTAACATATAAAGGGTTAAGCATTAAAAATATATGCTATCCACACATCTTCCTTTTCTGCTTGACAGAAATACATATAAAGGTAATATTAATTAGAACAAAAAACCTTTTTGTTTTATAACTGAGTAGAGGGCTTTCATGGTCAAACCCAGAAATAAGTCAAGTCATCACTCAACCAATAATATTGGGTAATGTGTGTCTAATCATAACAATTACATTTTCTATTTTAATTTCCTTTGAAACTTCTGAAATTTTCGACTTTCAAACATGATTGATTTTTTTTTTTGGAAGAAAAATAATATAATGTTACTGTCTGAAAATGAAAGCTATTGAGTTTTGATTTTTTCCAATCCAGTCCAAATCAAAACTAAACTGGTTTTTCTTAATCTGAACCAAAATTAAACTGGAGTTCAAGTTTACTCATACGGCCGTGCTAAGCACAGTAGTAAAAGTAGTCATACCAGCCCTTTTGAACAAATCTGAGTTATTATAACCAAGTTGTTCTCTGTTTCGTATTTTACTTAATAAATAAAATGTTTTAGGGTCATTTGATCATGAGCTATTGTTTTGAAAAATTATTAAAAAAAAAAAAAGACATCTGAATCAAATATATGGAAGAGCCACACTTTAAAATACAATATCTCAGCTTGAGCCCAACTGCAAAGTCACCTTTTTTGCTTAGCACGGCAGTATACAGGATGCGGTAAAAAAAATATCGGACAAAAATTGTATCATCGAATGGAAGAAGGGTAATTTCATTTTAATGAGTACCTAATTTATTTTTGTTTCTCACTTTATTAGGAAATAATTTACACTATATTATCTAGTTTATATATTGTTTTTCAGTTTTCTTACAATTTTAAGCGAAATAACTGCGATTTTAAGTTGTTTAACCAAGTAGAACGACAGTTCGTTTGCTTGTTGTGTCTCGACAAACAGTATTTGAAACGGCATGCCATTTCAAGTGGCTTCGAAATGATAGTCGATGTCCGGAAAGTGTACAAAAATGAAGAGTGAACATTTCAGTTAATCGTCAGGTCATCCAAAAGTGAGTTCAATAAAATCTTCGAGTTTCCACCAGAGCAGTCGTTTGTGGGAATTTGTGACCGATAAGTGCGACTAAGGGAAAAAACAGCTCAAACAGAAGTTTTGCAAGTTCCAAAAATTCAGGCATTCGTATGACTCTAAAGATGTCAGAAGTGTTTGAGATGGGCCCGCAAGTCCACGCTGGAAGAGACACCTTGCAACCGATACCTTTCAAGATTTACCGTTCAACCGGTTCATATCCCCCAGAACGATAGGATTTGGTCTGCAGACACCATAGGTTCCCATATAGGGGGAAAGTGGGGGCTCAAGCCCCCTTTTGTAAATGAGAACTTCCTTCCTCTTAATACTTTTTTCTTTGTAAAAATGTAAAAACATTTCTTCTCCAGCCATTAATGAATTAGTTACCAAAAATATTAACTTTTATTAGCTCTAATCTGTACTAAAGTCGGTTTCCATGGGGAAAATATCCTGCTAAACCATTAGGAAAATGTCAGAGACCCCCCCCCCTTAAAATTTTGCACATGGGCGCCCTTGGTAGACACTCCAAGCACCTTAGAAAGTGTTAGATATCGCCAAAATCCGAAGTCAAGTTTAGTCTGAGATGGAATCAGGAGAAGCGATAAAAGATCTCTAGTTTTTTGTGGATGAGGGCCGTAAAATGAATCAAAAACTGAACCAGAGGACATTTTAGAAGTTATTGTACTTCTGTGGGCCTAAGAGCACTTCAGCATTGTAGACTGGACATTTTCCTTTAACTCCACACCAATTCATATCCATTCAAAAAGACAAGAGTGGTGCAAAGCGCATTGTTTTTGACAAGATATCATCTTTTGAGTGGACGATCTACTCGCTTGACCTCAATCCCATCATAAAATTGAATTTTCTAAACCAATTGCTTTTTATAGGGAATAGGATTGAAAAAAAGGACTTGCCGCCCTTGAATGAAAATTTCAATAAGCAGTTGCATCTCTGTATTACTGCAAAAGGCTGCTAGTTCGAAACCAATTAAATTTAATGATTGCTACAGGTCTTCTCATATTATTATTTTTTAGTTTATTTATTTTTAATAAAGTTTTTTAGAAAATTGCTTGCCCGGGTTTGTTTTTTGTCGCACTCTGTACATTTGGTTCACAGTCAGCATAAACATAGTTTTGTGATTCAAGTTATGCTTGTTTGTTTTATGAAGAAGGAAAATAAATTCTTCACTAAGGTTATTGGTTTAAGCTTTTTTGTAAAAAGTATTAAACATTTTTTGATCTATATGCAAATTATATTGTCATACAACAACTTGCATTACTGTTAGATAGTATTTTAACATAAAACGGGAGGGGGGAGGAAATTGCATCAGAATTAAGTGTGAAAAATTTCTAATCACTTTTTGCTGAAAATTTCAACTAAAACCCTGAAAAGTTGAAAAAATTCTTTTTTTTTTCAATTTTTCCGAAGTGGAAATTTATTCCTTTGGAAAAAAACGTTTTTTTTTCTGTTTTTTCGGAAATTTTCAGTTTTTTTCTCCACTGTTTTCATCTTTAGGCACTAACAATGTAATTTAGAAGACTTAAAATATTTGCTCGCTTGATCTGAACCACTATAACAGCATATAATTACTTTAGGATAGATCTAACTTAATCTTAAGCATTTAACATAATAGGAGAAATTTTATTTTTTAAAAATCAGCAGCAAAATTCCTGCTTCTTATGAGAATGACCCTATAAAGAAGTGAATTAAAAAAAAAAATGAAATAGTTAAATTAATTTTTCCTTATCGGGGGTGCCTGGACCCCCCAGGCTTCCCTAAAATTTGCTACTACTCTAAAGATCTAAAGTAAATTCAGCGCACCAGCGAGAGTTCACAGCAATGATATGGCTCAATTTGACAATTGAAGACAAAGATTGGGTATTAAGCAGTAAGTTCTGCCCTTAAGGGGGTATTCTAGTCCAGAAACTCGATTTTGAAACGATTTTGCTGGTGTAGTAAAAAAAAAAAACCTACCCATTTTTCTATCAATTTTTTATCAGTTTTTTTAATTCATACTTGAGAAGTATAAAAAGGTATAATAGTAGGGGGGGGGGGAATAAAAATTGAAATCACTAGAGGCCGGCAAAGTGGGGATTGAGAAAAAAAAGTGTCTACTGCTTGACAAGATTCCAATCCTCCTGTTGATCTGAAACATGAAATTAAGGTAGAATCTTAGGACATAGCCGATTTAAAAAAAAAAAAAAAAAAGCACAAATGGCGTCTTTTTGAAAAAAAAAAAGTCATTTTTAGTAATTTTTTAAAAATAGCAAAAAAAAAAAAAAAAATACAGAAACCCCTATGTGGAGAAAATTTTGATAGTATTAAGAAAGTCTGTGCCAAATTTCAAATAAATCGGTGCATTAGAACTTGAGATATCTTGTCAACCATACATGGGAAAAGTAGTTTAGAGAGAAACACGTTTAAATTTTGCTGTCGCATTTTGGGCAATCTGAGTGCTTTGATGGTACACTATACACTTATATTTTTTTGAACAGTCATCCCTGCCCATATACATCATCTCTTCATATACTTCAAAAGCTACATTTTTGGCAGATCTTTCAGCCATAAGAGCAGTTCTGCTTTCTTTTGAAGTTTTGGAAGCTCGTAACTCAGAGCGTTTGTCATACTGGTGATCTCTGCTGTCCTTTTCTTCATCTTAACAAAGTTAACTATAACTCCAAAAATAATTCAAATTTCCGTAAATCCTCTTAGAGGTTTATTCTTAAAGGTCAAAACTTTAAAAATATGAAAAGAAAAAAAAATCTACTTTTTTTGAATTTCTAGATTAGACAGACATGTGATCCAAACAGGATAAAAAATACTGAAATTGCATGGCTGTGTGAACTAACACAACACTGTTAGTATATTGTTCTACACATGAAAGCTCTCCCATGTATTTTTGTGTCTATATAGCAGACTATTTTCATTAGATGCATGAAATTAACTGGAACAGGTTGAATTTAGCTTCCAATCCCCTTTCTTTTTTTTTGCATACAGTATTTTACTTTCTCAAAAAATACTGAAGTCAGTAAAAATACTGAAAAATCACATGTCTGATTAGAGTTCTTAGTTCCTTAAGCAACCCATCTGAGTCAAAAAATTGGTTGCAGTCTCTGGATAGCATAACAAAGCTGTTGGTATATTGCATGCCCCAAAGCAGAATACTACCAAATTTGCAATGTACCTCACAGAACTGATGCCTGAGTTGCAGAACAATTCTGTTCAAATGCAAGAAGAAACCTCAGACAAATATTCTGCAGAAATTCTACAGATTTTAGTGAAATTTCTGCAGACAATCTGCAGATTTTCTGCAGAATATCTTCCAACTCAAGATAAAATTTTGCACAAATTCTACAGATTTCTTTAAATTAGAAGAAAATCTAAAATCCTCGGAAATTATAATAATTCTGTGTAAAGATCGCAAAAAATGTTGAACTTGATAAATTACTTGCAGGAATTTTAGATTTACTTTGAACTTAAAGAAATCTGCAGAATTTGTGCAAAATTTTATCTTGGGTTGGAAGATATTTGTAGAAAATCGGCAGTTTC
Source organism: Uloborus diversus (assembly GCF_026930045.1). Classification (NCBI taxonomy): domain Eukaryota; kingdom Metazoa; phylum Arthropoda; class Arachnida; order Araneae; family Uloboridae; genus Uloborus; species Uloborus diversus. The sequence continues at coordinate 129,510,664 of NC_072738.1, read as the reverse complement.
TGGAGAAATTTCATATTCTAAACCTGAAAAGATTCTGATTTTTCTAGCATTTTTGGTTCCCCTTTTCCTTATTTATCCCAGTCAATCTTCATCCACTGCAATTTCCTTCATAAACATATGTTTTGAAAACATGCCAATTTGCCAACATTGAAATATGTCTATTGCCTAAAATTGCATGTCTTTGAGATTTCAATCTTTTTGCACCCTGAAAATATTTTAATTATTTAGAAAGTTTTGAAGTGTCTCATTATGTGCTACCCTAACTCGACTCATTTTTTTACTATTTTAGTAATTTATTAATATTATTTTAATTGTTCCTTCATTCCATGTAAGACTAACCCAAAAAAAAATGTGGTTAGACATCTAGGTTCGTATTTTTTTTAAATAAAATTTTGTATTTTTGCTCTTTTTAGGCATTTTAGAAAGCACATAAAATATTTTTGGCGAACCTCAATCGGTTTAGATTTCACAGAAGTGCATAGCAACAGTAAAACTTTAAAAACTGAAAAAAAAAAAAAGCTTGTATGAAACAATTTCATTTAGGGCTCATATGGGATTTGTAGAAAAAGGCAAGTTGGTTGCTTAAGTATACAATGCTTGAAGTACTTGCAGAACAATTTCGGTCAAATGATTTTATGTAGCAGAACATCGTCAAGTATTCTGCTTTGGGGATGGAATGTAGTTCTTTAGTCCAGGCTTCAGGACACTAACTTATTGCTTTATGCCCAAGCTTTGCCTTCAATTGATGAGTTAAATCATACCATTGCTGCAGAAACTTGCTGGAGTGCCGAATTTATTTTAGTTACCCGCTTTTGACACTCTCAGCTTTAATGAAATCTCATCTCTGCCTCCAGCTCGGTTATTGTCTATTTGAGACTTACCAGTCCGTAAAAAGGACGAAACTGTTGTCACTGGATGGCATAGATGGGCTATGGTATATTGCACGTAGTTCTGCTTTAGCCTGGCAAAAGGGTAGTAACTTACAGCTTAAGTCAGTTGTAGTTCAATTATTTTCAGAGAATTATGATCACCACAGTTAAACTTGATGCAGAAACAATAATTTCAGTCATCATTAGTAAGCATGATTACAAGTAGATAACTACAATTCAGAATTATGATTGACAGCTTCGGAAAAAAGAAAAATAGAATACAATAGTGAACATTATTTTGCTGGTGAAAAAAAAAAACCCTTTAATATTAATAATAAAAATAAGAGACAAATTAAATTCATAGAAAATTTCAATACAATTTTCTCGAAAACAAAAAGAGCATTTATAAATTTAGTAAATAATAATTACAAAAAGAAGAGTTTTAAGAAGGGCTTAAAGGGAATCCCCAAATTCGTACGGGAACTGAAACGATTCTGCATTTTTGTTAAAGGATTGTTACGAAACCAGTTTAATGTACAGAATAATAAAGAATTTTTACCTATATAAGATCTAAACGAGCTTCTTTTCACCCAATTTTACGAAAAAACCGCAGCAGCAAAAAGCAGAAAGCCAAAACAAACAGTAGAAGTAGCAGTGTTTAGTTTGACGAAAGAATCTTTTGTTTTTTTAAAAAAACTGCTCATGTGTACGATTTTAACATTTTTCTGCATACTCGTACCAAATTATTTTTAATAACACGTGTTAATAAAGAAAAGGAAAGAGTAAACTTTCGTTCTTTCAAGTATCATAAAGTTAAAAGGTTCACAGGACGGCAAAGAAACTCTACTTTTACTTTTAATTTATTGAAGAAAGATGCCTACGGCTGTTGAAATTTGTTTTCTCTATTTTGTTGGAGGAGTGTGATGTAATATGGAATTTAATAATGGTTAACATTTTCCATTGCTACGAATTTTTGCTATTAAGGAAACTAGATAACGATCTTGATTTCTGGAATAAAATCAAAGGAAGTGTACTGAAGGAAAATGATTATTCCTTTAAGGTAAATTAAGAAAAAAATGTTTGTAATTTTATTAATCACACTGACGATATTTAAATGTGATAGTTTTTTTCTTTCTTTTGCATTTGGAATGTCGTAGTTGATGGTATACGTTTCTGGTTATGAGATGGAGCATTTTTGACAAGTGAAAAATTTTCGTCAAGTGAACTATTGTATGCAAACACACTACTTCTCTTACACCCATTCACTGATATTGTAAAGTTTGCATGATGACAATTAATGTTGTTTGAAGGATCTGATCTGATGTATTTCGGCCTTAGTGCTGGCTTTAGGGCGGTAACTTACTGAAATTTTTTAATATGAATTTGTTTGAGAAGCGCAGGACCTGAAAATTTCATTCGAACAATATTATTCAATAAGTTAAGCTATGTAATATTGCTCACTAGATAACCTACTTTCTTGAAATTAGAAAAAGAAACAACTTATTATATGTGTGTACACTAATAGGTTATTAACCTTGTTCTTGATGCAGAGCTAAATTTCTTGATATTGAAGTCAATCTTATAAGTAGGGAAAGGTGGGGCATCTTGGGATACTTTTTAGAAATTTTATTTTCAAACCAATTTTTACAAAACTTAGCTGACATGCAATTTAGACACTTTTGCTTCAATTTAAATTTATTTTACACCATTATTTCATCAAATTAATTTTCATTAAAAAAACCTAAAAGTCTTTACAACGTCCCAACCTGCCCCACTAGATGGGACACCAGCAATGATCCTGATAATTGTCATCTAAATAATTGAAATCTTATGACTAATAACATTTTCTGCTGCTGTTTCAACAACAAGCGCATCAACAGCTGGGAACTTCCTATTTTTTTTTCTAGATCTCACCATTTCTGTTATTTTAATATTTAATACCTTACCTAGAAAGAAAAATCAATTTTCTGTTAAACAGTATCTATTTTCTCAATTTTAGTTCATTTAAACTCATCAGATTTATTAGAACAACAAAATATGCTTATCAATACTGTACATTGGTGGAGCATCTTGGACAGTGTCCCCAACCTGCTCCACATAGATTGTTACTTTGTATCAACTTTTTAAAAGTTAGTCTTAGCAGCACAATATTAATAATTTTAATGATAAATTTTATCTAATATTGTGACTAATTTTTGTCCTTTTGTGCTTAGCATGAAAAAATTGATCAATGTAACATATTAAAATATAAAATTGACTAACTTCTACTTTTGCACGATTTATGCTTAGATTATTTACATTTTCTCTAGAATCAGCACAACTTGGGCAACTGCTCTGTTACTAGTACTATACTATTTATTTTCTTATTCTTCTAAAAGTTCTGCTTTTTGTGGTTGTTACCTAAAACTGGACCAATGTACCTGAATTCAATCTTGCATTTTGACCTTAAGAAATGTTGTTGTATTTTTTTTCTTTATGACAAAAAATTAACAAACTACAAATAATTATGAAATAGCGAACCTACTTGAAGAGACACGGTTAATTTATTTCTCAATTCTTCATGAAAACTATTTAAAAAATAAAGTTGCTGAATTATGAAAATTACTCAGCACTAGAAAAAATAACAATAAAAAATTTGTTTCTGAAATAAAATGTGTTCAATATACACATCAGATGTATCATGTAATTTTGTTATAGAATTTGTAGGACTATAGGTGCTATTGGTCTTAAATTAAATTAAAAAATATTAATAGTATGAAAATTATTGAGATTTATCCAGGGAACCACATCTTCCCCTCCCCTGCATTTGATAAGCATAATTTGATACTTATAATAATTAACACATGGAATGCAGATCTATTCTGTCATGAACTTGCGGGTGTTAGCTGTAAAAATCTATCAAATATGTACTTTTACTTAATTCTTGCTCCAGTGAGTCTTCAAAAAAACCTTGGAGTATGTTTTCCTTGTGCAATGTATTAATAATGTTTCAAAGGTGCACAGTTTATCAAACTATCAGAAGAAAGGAAAGAAAAACACTGAAATATTTCATTTTCCCCTAAATATACAATAGGATATTGTAAGTGAAACATAATTTCAAATTACATGTTTATTTATAGTTTGTTGAACGTTAGCTTTTCAGATTGTATTGTTCCTTTTACATTTGCACAAAACATTTCTTCGCAAAACTGCTTGTTTCACTTTTTTTAAAGGAAAGCAATTTCATTTTTGGTCATATGTTTGTTTGACTGACTTAAAATATACTTATTAAAAATATGCATTCCCTAGTTTTTATTTCTGCTTAATAAAATGCTTAATCTAATCTTTTGTAGACTGTTCCTCCTGAGCTGTGGTTTGTAGCTGTCACTATATCTGAGACCAGAGATCGGTTTCCTTCCTTCCTAAGAAAAACTGTTCTGAAGAACCCTTATTACCTACCTAGTCGAGCAGGTAACTGAAGCATTTTTTTGCAAATTAAAAAGAAAAAAAAAATGCTCAATAAAACAAAATATCGTTGTATAGTTGTTTTTTGTTTAGTTATTAAATGATTTTTTTTTTTGTATTTATGCAACTTAAATATTTGCTTATTCATACATTGTTTAAGGAAAAAATGCATGTGTGATAATAAATAGTTATCAAAGAACAGAAAAATTAAAAAACGTTTTTAAGTGTACTATCCAAAAACATGTATTTTCCAAATGTTACTTTTTTTTCATGTAATAATATTTAGTTTTTAAAAAAAAAATTTTTTAGAACAACATTAGAGTAATAACTATTTTTTTATTTATTTAAGTCAGAACATAGTTGAAATTTCTAAAAATAAAATATTTAACTAAAATGATTACATTTATTATACTTAGCAACAATAAAAAATCACACATAGGAGTTTAAATGAAGCAATATCAAAAAAGAAAACTAAAGTGAGTCAAATCTATTATCTTTGCATGCCAAGGTAGAAAAGGGTTCCGTGTCTAATATTTCTTCAATTCTGTTTGCTCGTTCTCTGCAAAGAGAGAATATTTTTACTTCTAAATGTAGTGTTTCCCTCTCATGAAAAAAAGGAGCAAGGTAGGCCCAGATCTATGAATTTTGGGCCCCCTTGCAACGAAATCTGTACCCCAGAGGCCAGTACCATATATTTGCAACGGTAATAAGTTTTAGAGCTAGTTTTTTTGAATTTCTCGGGCCGTTGGACCCTTTAAGGAGTAAGGACCTACCCCCCCCCCCCCCCCCCCCCCGCACTGTGGATACGCAGATCTGGGTCTGTTCTAAAAGGCACTTTCTCCAAAAGAATTTTGTTGTAGAAAAAAATGCTTTTTTTATTCATTCTCTTTTCGTACTCTATACTTACAAAGCAAAAGTATTTCAATAGTAATTTTCTGAAGTAATAAAATCTGTTCAGTGTTTAGCTTTAAAATAATACAAAGAACTGGTATTGAATCTTTTTATTCCCGTGGACAAGGAAAACATGGGAATTATGTTTCAAAGCTAAGCTTGCATGAATACTTTTTGGAAAATAAGACTTGCTTTTGGGATCAAGTTTTTTTCTAACTTCAAAGATACAAGGAGGTCTCATTGAGAAGTGCAAAAAGAGGGCAGGGCACCATCTGAAATATGTCTAGGGGGAACACTTATGTACTAATTGTTGTGAGGTAAATAGTTGTTTGATATATTGTTCTTTAATTTTACATTTCAATTTTTTTTTTTCAATCACATAAAGTTCAATCATATCAAATAATGGAAAGTCATTAATTTCACTTTATTATTTTCAGACTGCATTCTTAGCAGATACTTGCACTATCATGACTTTGTTGAAATGCACCTGGATAGCATATTCAAGTATGGGGAAAACTGTATCTTGGCCCAAAGAGGTATTTTTTTACCCGTCTTAAACTCTTTTCAGCATTATGATAATTAGCAGCATTGTTACTTTATGTAATTGATTACTCTTTCATTTTCTTATTATTTTTTCCCTCTATCCTTTTCTTTACTTTAAAATGAAAATTAAAGGTTTGATGACTATTATTAAGAGCTCAACTCTTAGGCTTTTAAATAACTAGAGCCTCTTCTGTGAAGTTTAAGAAAGGTAAAAATTCTTATTTTCTATGAAAATATATCTGCTATAAACTTATTTTTAATCTCCTCCAATTAGCAAAGGGAAAACCCCTTTAACGGACACTCCCAAATAATGGATATCTTTGTGAATCCTAGTCCCGCAATATAGGTCGTCCATTTCCATGTAATTCACTTAAAACAGCAAACACTTCAAATAATGGACAGTTATCTGAACATTTTTTTTTTTTTTTTTTGTATTTTAAGGCTTTGACAAAATTTTCTTTTTGAGTCAGTGTCAGAGAAGAAATTAGGCAAATGATGATCATATAAGTGAATATTCATAGTTTTATTTCTAGAAGCACAGTTAAACTATTGATGATGAGCATGAAATGTCTGTGAATGGAATGATTCCTGAAAAATTTAGCAATTTTTCAAACATCATTGCATTAAAAATTTAGCAATTTTTCAGAACATATGCACAGTGAGAGGTGGATTTTTGAGGATAGGAGATTATGAGACAGAGAGATGCATGCAAGAATTTCAACATTTCTGCATGGAGAAATGTATTTTCAATTATTAAAAGAAAAAAGATGGCAAAATCTTTTGAATTAATGTTTTAGTTTTTTTTATATTAGTTCCTACGTAGTGTGCATCATCTTGATGTTATTCAAGATAAAATAATAACTAGCTGAACTCTGAAAGTGAGATAATAGTAAATAATACAAAATTATGTTAAAACTGTTGAGCGATATGATAATAGTACTATTTTTATTAATATTTAAAGGTTTTTTGAATTGCTATACGTTTATAAAAGCAAAATCTTAAAAGTAATATTCCCTAATAGTGGACACCTCCCAATAATGGACAAAACTTCCAGTCACAGGGCTGTCCGCTATTCAGAGGCACTACTGTATTATATTAGAAATTAATAATTTTTTGTTTAAAATATGTAAGGAATATCCCTATTATATAACAGACTTTTAACGCATGTAGCATATTGCTTTCCTAAGTAACGAGCCCAGTAGCAGAAATAATGCAACACTGCAAACACCCATTGCAAAGTAGCAAGGGAATCTTCTATTTCCTCAATTGGAAAAAAAATCAATTCCGGAATCCTCAGTGGGCTGAGGGGTCAAAAGTACTTAATCCTGGCGCCTAGCTGTGCCTCAGTTTTCCATTTCATTTTGAGGTTTTTTTAGTCTAGGTTTTGCTTATAATTTTTAAATTTAGAATTTTACGATTAATTTAATGCAATTTTGCAATTTTTGTGCTTTAAAATGTTGATTAATTGATTATTTTAATATGCTGGTTTACCTTACAGACTATTATTGGGTTTTTAATCTGTGCTACTGACTGCTGAAAAACTTATACTAGGGTAACAAGTACGTGTAATATGAGATGTTTGAAGGGGTGCAAGTGGACGCCAGTAAAGTGTTCTGACAACAGTGTGAAATTTTCGAAAGCTCGCCCCCCCCCCTTCTCCCCGTTAAAACTTCAAATTTGCATACAAAAATCACTGAAAAGGAAAACCATTTCAAAAGTTTTTTTTTATGTACAGTAAAACCACATCAACGGGACGAATTTTTTTGTCTTCAATAGAGGGGTGTGCACAAGACAGGAGTTTAATAATGTTATTTGCCTTGGAATCGGGGGAAATTAAAAATTGCTTGCATAAGAGGGGTGTCCGTTAGAAGGGGTTTTACTGTATAATAACTTTTCAGTTTTAGAATGTTTCCAGACCAAAATTTTTGGAAACAACAACTCAAAATTTTCAAAAATGTCGGAAATTTCGGATCAGAAACAGCACTGAATTTTTGATGGCATTCACCCTTCCCCTTTTCAATTATCAGATTATTTATAAATTTCTGCATAGAGCTGCATTTTTTTTTTTGTGCATAATTTTTTCTTGAACTATAGGTAATTTATTAATGTTCTCTTTTTATGTTAAAAGGCAGAGATATTTAAAACAAAATAATGTGATAATACATAGCAAATGATCAAATAAAAATGATCTGAAAGTTTTGATCTTACAAGCTACTATTTCTGCTACTGCTTTGACATGTTTTCTTTTGACTTGACAAAAGTATATGTGGCAGCTGAATATTACTAAATCATGTTGAACCACATAGCTCAAGATTTATCAAATAGCTCACAACTATGTAAGAACGGAGATGGCACATGGTTCTGGGTAGAATGCATATGTAGCATATTTAAAATTCCTAGAGAGAAACAAACTAATATGTTGTGGCAATCACGAAACTTTCTTCTATATCTTTCTTATAATTCTGATCCCACCCCATGCTTAACGAGGAAGCAATATTCATAACAAAAACAAAATTACACACGCCATAACTTGACGACCATCACAATTCCCGATTTATCTCAAAAGCAAAGCAAAGAATGAAAATTGAAAATTATTTTTAAAGCCTTGCTTAAAATAATTACAAACATTTATTTGTTAGCAAACATAAGTTCACAAGTTTAGATCATCACAATTTTCTGGTCATTTTCGAACAATTAAAATCACGCGAAATACGCAGACGACAGTCTATTCCCCCCCCCCCCCCCCATGGAGTGATTGGCGACAAAATTGAACCAACACCTGTTAACATATGGATTCACATTTATTCCAAATTTTATGCAGAACATAGCATTACTTCTTGAGGTATATCACTCACAATGGAAAAAAAAAAGATAATTCGATTGTGCCACCCCCCTTTCAGCTGTTGAAGTCAAAATAAAATCATTTCTTATACCCTCTAAGGGCTACTTCTCAATAAATTTTTGTTTGATTCCGTTCATTATTTCTTGAGATAAGCAGTCACAATTGACGACAAAAAACATTCCATAGCTCAACCCCCCCCTTTGAGCTATTGACACCAAAATTGAATCAGCACCTGCACTTGTTAAAGGTAACGTATGGACCAAATTTTGTTTGATTCCGCCAGTTACTTCTTGGGGAATAGCAGGCACACATAACTCAAAAAACGTCCCATTGCTCCACCCCCTTTTAGGAATTCGGGCCAAAAACCAATGGGCACAAGTTCACATAGGGGCATATATGTGTACCAAATTTCGTTCGATTTCATGCTGTAGTTTTTGCTGTAGAACGGCCACAAAAAACTGGTCACACACATACGTGGCACACACACAGACAGACATTTCCCAAAAATGGACTTGGCACACCTCAAAACGTTCAAATCCGTCAAAATTCGAAAATTTGCACGAACCTAATACTAGAAGAAAGTAAAAAGCAAATTCCAGAGCTTAGGAGGTTATTGAGAGTTTATTGCGAGAGCAATAATTATGATGTTTCAGCACTGAATCTAGTAAAGTGATATCGATGATTTGTTGTCATTCCATAGTTCTCTGAAGAAGTTTTATTTGTAGCTACAAGCCATAGAAAAATAACTCTTTCTTTTGAAACTTTATTCAACTTGATATTAATGTTATCTTTTAAAGTGCAGCTATTTCAAATCTAATGGTTTACATGCATCATGTATTATTTCTGGACTAAATTTAAATAATAAAAAATCAACATTTTTGATACACAAAATAAAACTATGATTCAAAAATAATGTATAGTTTTTTAATTAAAAAAATAGATAAGCATATTATTTATATGATTTCAATCATGGTATGATGGTTTGTGTTATTATTTCACTTCATAAATCTGTTCATATGTTGTTGATTTTGTACTAAAATCCTTTATGTTTGTTTTTGAAGCTCTTTAGGTGTCCTAACCTGAGGGTTTTATCTCTGAAGTGTAACTTCTTGGAGCAGCTGCCCCCTGATATTGGAAAACTGCAAAAGCTTGAATATTTGGCTCTGACAAACAACAAACTTCAAAATTCAGCTTTACCATACAGTTTATCATTTTGCTCATCACTAAGGATATTAATGCTTGACAATAATTGGCTCGATGCTTTACCTGGATTTCTGTTAGTTATGCCTAATTTAAGCAAAGTTCATCGTCATGGCAACCACAATTACTTCAAAGCAACATTTATGTGGTATCATACAGATGTCAATGAAAGAATTCTTCCAATTCCTGGTTGCTCACCATGCACGAGAGAATTACAGACACTGAAGATGTTGTCAGCAACAGCAATTATTGCCAACAAGATAAACTTTTTTGCTGGTTCCATGGTTCCTCCTGTACTTGTTGATTATTTATGTGGCATTTACTTTAATTTTAACTTGTGTTATAAGTGCTGTTCTGCAAATCTCAAGTCAAAATCAGGTATTAAGAATTTTTATGTTAAAAATTATTTCCTTAGAATTATAATTGTTATTAGTACTTTTACCTTTTCCAAATTAATATACTGTTTTGTGAAAAGTAGTACATAATTCAGTCATTAGTAAAATGGGTTTATACAATTCCTTGTTTTTAGCACACTTAATTTACTGATGCAAAAATGTTATGTTATTTCTCACTAAAACATTTAGCATATTTTTTTTTTTTTAAATAACTTTGGTTTGGGGGGGGGGGGGGGGAGAATATGCATTGTATCTAGATCTGTAATTCCGAACCTTTTTTACCCATGGCTGCTCCTCATATACAGATGAATCTCACGGGTTAGAATGCATATAAAGTGTCAAGTTTTTTTTTGGATAGCATGAAAATGGCAGAGAATTAGAAACCGAAAATTGCTGTCTCAATTACTTAGAAAAGTTTGCATCTGTTGGCATAAACCAATGTCTGAATATTTGGCTAGAAATTTGTAGTATTTTGACTTATTGCCTAATGTATCTAGTAAACCAAAATAAAGGAAAGAAAAAGATAAGTAGAGAAGTGCTGAACTGTCTAAGACAGTTTTGCAGTTGCCATGAGAAGTTCCAGAAAGTGGTTTATTGATTCGCGACATTGAGTGGAACAATGTGCCACACGGGTCTGCTTTGCAGGTCACATATAGCCCATAGGTTGGGTACCACTGATCTACATTGACATGTACATGCTCTGGAACAAAAAAAAAAAAAAAAAAAACAGAATTTCTGCCATTTCAAGCAAGGCTTTGCTGTCCTTTTTAGTTGGTGTGAATTGTTTCACATTTTACTCACTTCCAACAGTGAAGCACAGAAAGAAACATGTTAACTTCTAGAAGCCAATCTGAATTGGAGGAATTCTGACTATTTATGCATAAAAATGAGTTTCAAAGATCAAAGGGCTCCTGCACTTCTTTCAATAAAAATTAAGCACTGGGTAAAGTGAATGATGTATTAACCAATCCCTACTTAACTTTTGGATGCAGGGCCATAGCCAGAGGGGTCAGGTCGGGCAATGCCCGTTCTGGAATTTTTCTTTACCCATATTGTATTTGTTTCCTTTTAATTTCCAATCGGAAAAATGCATTTTTCTCTAATACATTAGAGAGCAACATCTCTCTGTTACTAGTATATTGGTTTTGTCAGTAGAAAGATGTCTTGCGTACACTAATTAGATGTGTAAAAAAGTTTTTTTCTTGACAATTCTTTAAATGAAAAATTAAATTCGTGTGTTAAACTATTGAAACAAAAATGTATTATACTAAATAAAAATGTACATAATGTCCTTGTTTTTGCAGCATTGCTGTATATATGTTAAAGCTCTGCCATTCAGTTATTTTAAACAAAGAAACAGTATTACAATGCCTTTAAAAATAACTTTTTTCCACATTGATTATAAAGATAAAAATAGTTAACAGATTTAAGAGCTAAGAGTCTTTCTTGTCTTGCCCCTCATATAAAATCCCTGGTCTATAGTTGGGGCAAACCTAACCTGACAGTGTCGTAATTCTGTGATTAGGATGTGCGTAGTCTTCGCAATGCTGCCAGGTTAGGTTTGCCCTTACTATAGTTATGGGTCTGTTCGGATATGAGTACATCGATTCTGCTGTTTCTTGGAGGTAGCTCAGAGTTGAGCATTTCCTTAGAAACCATCATCTAGGACCATTGCCGGATTTAAGGGAAGGCAGGCGGGGCTACTGCCCTGGGGCCTCCACAACAAAACTTTTATAAAATATCCTAACTTTCACGGGTCGAAAATATCGGATATATACATATATATCAAAATATTCAGATATATATCAACGTATCAGATTTTTTCAAAAGTATGATGATCTTTTCGAACCCTGATTAGGGGCCTACACACTTCCAAATCCGGCCCTGTCTAGGACTTCTAACACAAAGAAAATATTTTAACTTTTATTGCTAAACTAGAAAGTCGTTCATCAAGGTATGACTGGTGAAAATTGCTTTTACTCTTCAACATTTGAACGAAGCAATTGCCTGTTTGGTAATATTTTGATAGTTGACATTTTAACCCTAACTCCAGTGGATTAACCCTAAACTCCAGAGGATAGCGTTAATTTTCATCCACTTTTTTGATTCTTCATTTCCCTAAAATGACTTTCTTACCAGTAAAACAGTTAAGTTCAAGTTCAGCATTGTCACAATAAAGCCTTTCCCTGCATGTTAAACATTACCAAAACATATTATCAAATTTTCATGCCGTGGTCATTGTTGAAATTCACAGGTAACTCGATCATTAGCTATTATAATTATTTATATGAGGATGATGTTTTTTTTCAGGCTATAAAGTCTATACTTTCAAGAATCCTTACTTGGGAAATCACTGCGTGCCTTTTCAGCATTGGGCATGCAGCATCAAATGTGCTGAAGATATAGAAGTTCCTGCCAGAGAAGAACAGATACTTGCTTCCATGGAACAGGACAGAAAATATCTCCAGCACGTGCAGGAGGCACTCGACTCGACGATGTACCAAGATAAAAGTGGCATTATAAATCTCAATTGTTGTATACTGTGATCTCATGTATGTGTTGTGCATAAACGTGAAATTATTTAAGAACTGTTATGATGTACCAAAGGATATTGTTGTCGAAATTTTAAATTTGTAAATTAGAATTTTATATGTGCTGGAATATCACATGAAATAAAAATTTAGCTATATCTTTAAAACTGTTTGTTCTTTGATCACCTCTCTAAAGTTGAAAATAGTCTAAGGTGGCCAAACTCCAAAAAGTTTTATCACTTTCACCCAAATAAAATTCAGACCACATTAGCATGGCTGCCAACTTTTACTAATTTTTTTTTTTGCATTTTTATGTTCATTGTTCACCTTTTACAATTTTATAGTGCTTGTTTTAGAAATTTCTCTTATTTTTTAAAATCAGTTTTTTTTTTTTTTGCAGTTTAATTGATGATCTAACAATTTTTCATAAAATTAGCAATTCATCAATGTTTGATGACTAAATTGTTTCTACTTTAGCGATAATGATACCAGAGTTTGATGTTCATTTCTGAATTATTTAAATTTTGTAATGACTTGATTACTTAGAAATAAATTTATCTAGGTGTTATTTATATGCATACAAAATAGATTTTACTCTGCACCCCCCCCCCCCCCGAATTTTTGTGCAAATAAAGATTCAAAGGTATCAACTGGTTGACAGCAATTGATGCCGCTCTTAAGAAGAAAATGTACGCATGCCAACTCTCCTACTTTAGTGTTCAATCTCTGGCCTCCTGCCACCAGAGAAATGTCTCCTGCTTTTCATGCATTGAAAAATTATTGAACTTTGTAGCTGTCAAGAATCTTTTTACTTTGGCATTAATTTCAATAGAATTTAGAGAACCTAATGACTGTTAAAGCAAAGGAATTGGATGTTTGTTGCACCAAAAATTTGGACACTTTATGGAAAAAGATTAGGCAATTAAGATAGCAACCAGCATTAAAGCTGTTGTCAAATTTTGTTTTTAAGAGGTTATTATTGGCTGCTATTTTATAAAAAAAATTTCTTTTAGTAATTCTATTTTTCATTGCAATTAAAGTTTTCCTCTATAATGGACTAAATAATGCTGTGAATACATTTAAAAAATAACTGTATAAATCAGTGTTTAAATTTTAATTTTCAAATTACAAGGGCTGTTTTCAAAGTAAGTATTGTTTTGTATTGTTTTGAAATATAAAGAACAAGTACAGATAGAGCAAAGAAATTCATTGCACAAAAATCTACCACCCTTACACAATTTTTCAACATTGCTCCTGTGATTTTCCAAGCATTTATCACTGCACGGTACAAGTTTTTGTATACCTATTCGTAGAAGTTGCCGCCTGTGTAGTCAACCATGAGGACTCTTACAGGGCTTTGACTGGGACGTTTTTGAACTTTCTTCGAACTGCCCCAACCTCGCTCGCAGAAACTTTCATTTATTTTGGCATCTGAAGTCTTTTCTTAGCAGTCGATAGCACAACATCAAAGATGAGCTCAGAGAACATGTTACCCCATGGTTGACTACACAGGCGGCAACTTTCTACAAATAGGTATACAAAAACCTGTACCACTCTAGGACAAATGCTTGGAAAATCATGAGAGCAATGTCAAAAAATAGAGTAAGGGTGGTAGATTTTTGTGCAATAAATTTCTTTGCTCTATCTGTACTCGTTCTTTTTTATTTCAAAATGGTACTTACTTTTAAAACATCCCTCGTATTTTTAAAAACTTACAGAAAAACTAATCCTTAAAATACATATTAAAATTTGTCTTAATAAATGAAAGCTATCAATTTTGCATTAGCATTCATCTGGTTCCAAGGTACAATTCTACTTATGATATTACCATTTTCAATTTCAATCTTTCTTTTGTAATTCACAAAAACTACAGGATTTACAGTATTAATGCAAAAAAAATTCCGGAATTCCCACCTATCGCCTTAAATACATTATAGTGAAAATAAAACAGATTAATTCACAATTTCATATTTGATGATGATTTTAGAAAATGAAGTTTACCAGAAAATACCTGAGTTCCAGTATTCTCAAAGTTGGAAATACTGGACAATTACCCCTGAAACTATAAAAATTAAGTATTTCATAAACAAGCAACAAACAATAATGCTTTATGAAGAAAACTAGTTTCGACAATGCTTGATTTTAGCAACATTGGTTTCTCTTGTTTTCGATTGGTTTTGAACTAAATGAATCTGAAGACTAAGGCCAACAATTGTGAGGTTGGGCCATATGATTTTTTTTCAACTTGTAAGGTATGTGTCCTATTACTTGAAAAAAAAAAAAAAAAAACCTTCACTTTGCATCCTTATTAATGAAGCTAAAATTTATTCCTTTTTATTTTCTCAGAAGAGAGATATGAGTAATTTATAATTCAAAGACTAGCATTGTTTGAATTTTTGTGCATCTTTGAGTGTATATCAATTATAAACCAGAATTTCTTTAAAAAAATATTTTGTATCAATCAAAAAAAAAAAAAAAACATAAGCCATCCTTTTTTTACATAGTCTCATTCCTCTGGTGCACCTCTGGTGTTTTCTATCAAATTGCCAATCCTTGATCCCAAGGTGATAGAAAGAAGGCGGACATATGAAGAGCGAATTGCGCACAAACTCCTCTATACAATTGCATCATTATCAAATTTTTGTCCTCTTAGGTCTTTTGTGAGTGTTTCGAACAAATGGCAGTCACAAGGTGATGAATCTGGACTATACCGAGGGATTTCAGAGGTGTCCGATGATATTTCTAAAGTTTTTTAACTTTAAAGTTGCGGTATGGGGTCTTGCATTTTCATAGGGAAAAATGATATTAGTATCACTTGGTGTCCTTGTGTGCTGCGATATGCAGCTTCTGCTTCATCTAAAAGACGACACTAATAGCCTGCATTAGTTGTTCTTCGTCAATAATGTTAGCAATGTTGTCCATAGTGATTCTTATCCGTGGTCTCCTTCCATCATTTTCCCTTTCGACAGCTTCTCTTACTGCTAAATATTTTTTATCCTACTCATACAACGAGTGTGCAAAGTGTTTCTTCCACAAACTGTGCATGAAGCTGTCTCAAAATTTCAGAGGGTTTGGTTCTATCTTTGGCAAGAAATTTAATAATGATGCATTGCACAACAGACCTGTGCACTTCTTGCTCATTCATGGGCGTACTGAAGCAGGACAGATCTCCAAAGTGTGTGCAAACACAAGAAACCTTCTTCAGACATCCCCACCAACATATTGGCAAAATGCCACCCCAGATTTGTTACTAACAACAGCGCTTGAGTTAAATTCTGGTTTATATTAGATCTATCCTTGTATTTTAAGACCTGAAGCTCTACATGCATTGATTATTTATTTTTATACAGAAGTTTTGTTATGCGGGGTCTGAATAGATGGGATTGTCATCACAAAATAAAAGTTTTCTTTTTCAATGCAGATCAAAACAAAAACATACTTTAAAAACTGGCTTTTATTATCAGCATTATTAAATAAATTTATTATATTACAAATACTACATAATTTATCAGTAAAAATTGCTAGCATTGATTTTTTTCTAACTTAAAAAAAAATCTATATATGTACATATATTAGCAAAACTTTTAACAAATATATATCTTTTTAAACAAACTACACAATAATCTGATAATTCTCAATTTCATTTATGCTGTGAGAAAAATTTCTATGCTTAAAAATAGTCTTTAGAAACATTTGGTAAGAAAAACTTAACGTGGAGGAAACCCCCTAAGTTAAATTTTATACCTAACTTTAAATTATCAAAGTGTTGAAAATCAAAAAAATAAAATTTGTTGAAGCAAGAAAAAAAAAAAAAAATGAACCTTAGCAATATTGCTTATACAGTCATTTTTTTTTATAGTTATGTATGAGTGAAGTTGAAAAATTACACAGAATCAGACTTTATTCAAAGAAAATTTCTTGTTTTCCCACATTTGAATACCACTTAAGTCAATATTAAATACTTGGTACAAAAAAAAAAAAAAAAAAAAAAAGACTATAATATACATTTTTTTTTTGTCTTCTAGTGAATATTTCAATCTAATCATTTAGAAAATTTTTTGTTAAAACATACAAAAGTGTTATGACTAATAACAGGAAAGGCAATGTCATTCAATGACATCAGTATGAGACAAACATATGGCAGCTTGCCAGCAATATGTAGTCAACAAATGAATATATTGGGTTACATGAAATACACCGCCAGCTCAGTCATTTCCAGCCGAGGACAGCAGTTTCGTGCTTATTGGCGGTGTATTTTATGTATTTCTGCTTTAGCCCTGGCTATTGGGCAGTAATTTACTGAATATTGGGTTAGATTTTTTTTAAATGTTTCAAGTTTTCAGTTTGTTTATAAATTTAAATATACTTTTATTAAGCAATAGTTAGTGGTTTCTTTTCTTAAGAGGGACTACAGCCTTATACAGGCTAGCAACCACAATAAATCTCCATTTTTCAAGGGCGGTTCCAGAAATGTTTCAATGGAGGAATTATTGAATTTTTTTTAATGCCCTTTACTACCTATTCTGATTTGCAAATGTTTCGGATTTCAATTATAAAACATTTCATGGGGTGAGCCCCAAACCTCTCTCCACCTAACTTTGACCTTATCAAAAATCATTTAAAACTTCATAAATTTACCAGTGGCGAGTCCCTTAAGGGTGGGGAGCCTCTCCCTTGTATCTGCCCTTGCCCCCCACTGCAAAGCCAGTCTTTTCCAATTAGTAATCTTTATTTGTGTCAAATCCTTCCCACATTATCAGTCCACCTTTCCCTGGGTCTTCCTTCTCTTTCTGCTCTTGAAAAATGTAACTATTGTTATACTTTCATCATCACTCCTTTATTTCATCACTCCACTGAACATTACCGAGCCAGTGAATTCTTTGTGACTAGATGAGTCTCACAATGTTGTAATTTTTTATCAATACATTTAGTGGTGCATAATTTCGTTTATAACCACCAGTTATCGAGTTCAGTGGATTGTATATCGTGATCTTTTAATTTCAATTGGGGAAAGTTTAGTTGTAAAAGTCTGGTGCATTTTTATGTCTTGGTCCCAAAATTTCCATTCTTTCTATGGTGTCTTAAAAAGGAAAATTTAGGACATGGGTAAAGGCATTTTGAGGTTCTCTATCAAAAATTTTGTAAAGTTGAATCGTTTTAAAAATGCTATTTCAGGATATTTTTGAATGACTTAATGAGGAAAGAAAGAGCTTGGAGTATCTCTCTGGAAAATCTTTTGGAACTGATAAAGCCGTAAAAACTCAATTTTGGACTTCCTTTGGTGACTTCAAAGGTAAGTGCATAGGACTAGTTTCTTAATTAGTCTTAAAAACACATTTTTGCATATTTTTACTGATTTTAGGATGAAAAAGGTTCTCTTTCTAAAAAAACTCCGAAGTTAGAATCTTAATAGCACAAATTCAGACTGTCAGTTAGAGTTACCAGAATGAGGGAGCGTATGTGCGGGTGCTCTCCTGGAAATTTTTCGAATTCGAAATCTAAAAATTTTAATTTTAAGCTATCGTATGTAATGTTATTGTTCGAGCGATCTCCCCAGATTTTTTTTTCAAATTACAATCTCAAAAACGTTCAGGTGATCTTTGATGATGAAAAAGTGTGGAGGCAGTCGCCTCCCCTCTTGCCCCGAGTCACTGCCACTGTACAGAATGTACTGAACACACTGTACTAAATGGCTGTCCAGATTAAGCGAAGTTTGGTTTAATGAGGTTTGGATTAATGAGGGCTTACTGTAATAACAAACAATGTAAGGAAAAAAAGCTTTTGGTATTACAAGGAATCCATCTTTCCATGCAAAAGATGTGAGTTTATGAATGAGAAAACATTTTAGTCCTACAAAATAAGTATTAAAAATTTGCTCATAACGTTTTTTAAAAAACTTAACAGATGCTATAAAAATGACAGGCACTTGGAAAATTATTCTTACAAATGCAACTTTATAAATTCAATGCATTTTGGATTTATTGACACAGCTGATTTGCACCTGTCAGCAATTTTGCCAAGTCAAAGTTGAAACATACCAATCAGCTGACGGCAAAAGATTTTTTGTTTGAAAAAAAAGTCTTTTTTTCCATTTCTTTTTGAGTAGGAATACACATTTTAAAGTTTACTGGTACCACCAGAAAAAAAAGGCATAAAGTCTGGTAGGTTCAATGTATCATACAGCTGGAAAAAGAAAAAAAAAAGATGCACTTGATATACACTTGATTTATGCATTTCACCAACACAGCTAGAATTTACCTTTTGTGTGTGTGTGGAGGGGGGGGGGGGGGAATCATAAGTCTTTTGATGTGAAAAACTACAATATTAGGATTGGCAATATGTGCCAAAAACCAAAAGTTTTCACAATTCTAGGGAATTGTGACCCCCAAGTGGGTTTTAGAACCTCCCCCCCTGAGAGGGTTAGGCAAGGATTGCCCTCAACCCCCTTGTTGCAGCCCTGATGCAGTTCTCTAATGACTAGTTCATAACAATCTGTCTTGAAAGGTTTAAAGTATTTAACTGCTTGAATTTCTCCAATAAACTGTCGCATGAAATGAAACAATTTTGTGCAAAGATGCTAATGTTTTCATAACAGTACAGCACTTTTCTACAGATATGATTTCAATTTCATCAGTGATTAAATTAAATAGATAAACATAACTGATAAAAGGAGACAATATTAAAGAATTTTTAAAAGAAATATTTCAATTATTTGGCATTAATTTTTGCTGAAAGCAATCAGGGGAAAATATTCAAAATCTTCAATGAAATTGCTTTTTAATTATATTATGCAACTAAAATTAGGACCAATCTGTGAAATTTCCTATTTAACAGCAATTTGATAGTGAGCAATGACTGAAAATATAGAAGGGAAAGAAAAGTTGGCAACTGTCTTTTTAGTTTTTCAACTATATTATTTTTGCTAAACATATATATAAACTAAAATTCAATCTTAAAAATATAATCCAATTTCAAGCACTTTTGTCTCACTGATTTTGATTTTCTAGATCAATTTTCATCTCACACATTCACGTTGCTTTCCAAATTATAAAATCTTACAAGAACATTCTCGTTTTCTCTGAAACTAGGATATAAAATGGCTCAGCCAAAAATGGAATGTGTTCTGGACATACAATTCTTCCAACACATATTAAAATCAATACATATTTTAAATAAAATTTAGGATTTTTCTAATACTTCTCTTAATAGAGAGGGAGATTGTGAATACTCAATAGCAGGGACAGGAGTGAAAGTAGGAAATGCAGAATCTATATCGAGGAGGAGAGGACTACTTTTCTTTGGTGACATTTTCTCTGAAGATGAATGTTTTTTATTCGGATTTGCTTTCAGTGACAGTTGCTGGGCCATTTGTTCAGCGGGGAAAGGCATAGGAACAATGGGTTGAGATTCGTTCTCCAAAAATTGTACAAATAATGTTGTAAATGACTTCTGAAAAAAAAAAAAAAATTCAAATGAATATGATCACAATTCAGATTAAAGCAATATTGCATTACAGTTATACAGGTAGTTATCAAAATAATGGGAACACTTGAGATTTATAAAGAATTCTTTATTTGTATGGTGTAGGACCACCTTTGGCGTGTAATTAAGGTTGGATTCACCGATAAATCGATTCATACAAAAGTTGAATAATGTTCAGCAGAATTTTTACCACTCTTCATGGAGATATTGTGAAAGCATTGGGAGAGATGCTGGGGGAGGATATCGATTCCTAATCGATTGCTCGAAAATAGGCCATAACGATTCAATTATAATAAGTTCAGGCGACAGTGCTGGCAAAGGAAGATGTTTAACTTCATCCTCGTGTTCATCAAACCATGATTGGTCAAGTCCCGCTGCATGGATAGGTGCAGTATCATCTTGTAAAATTCCATATCCTCCAGGAAACAAAGTTTGCATCATAGGATGGATCTGATTAGCTAAAATGTCTCTATACTTCTTCCCAGTGATCCTTCCTTTTAGGGTTATGACATGTCCAGCGAAAACCCACGACTTGACAGCCCATATCATGACAGATCCTCTTCCATGCTTGACAGTTGGAAGGAGAGAATCACGATCATACGCTTTTGCTGGTATCCTCCAAACGTGTACTCGTCCTGTAGTAGGGAAAAGTGTCAAAGACGATTCGTCAGACCATATTACTCTCTTCCACTAATTAATCAACCAGGATTTTTAAGCGTAGCACCACTATAGACGACGGCTAGCATTAAAATCTGTGTCAAAGATTTTGGGAATCGCTATTCTTCCATAAATGTTCTCTTTATAAAGGTGCCTTCTGCCTGTAATCACTCACACTGGTGAATCCAGATGGTGATTGAGTTCTGTGGTCACTTTTGCTGCTGTTGTGCGCTTTTTGGACCTTACAATCCACTTCAATACCCGCCAACCTCTTTCACTGAGCTTCTCTTTCCGTCCACTATTTTGCTTAACCAAGCTTGTCTTACCGCGCTATGTGAATGCTGTCATGATTTCAGATACTGTGCCTCTAGAAACGCCAAAAAGTTGAGATGTTTCAGTTACACTTGCTCCAGCTAGACGCGCTTTAACAATTTGGTTTCTTTTAAAATTTGAGAGGTCCAACATTTCACACGCTTGAAAAAAATCCAAGACTGCTAGAACTTCAATTAAGCCATCACATACTACCAGAATATATACATTGCTCTTCATAAAAAAATCAGACACCTAGTTTTATTCTTTATTGCTTACAAAGCGCATTGAAAACTGTCACTTTAATTCACAGGTGTTTCCATTATTTTACCTGTACATTGCTTTTCGAATATAAACTTAAAGAAGTAAAACAATTGAAGCAGTGAGAAGCAAAGGGATGTAAGTGCTAAAACTAAAAATTTCAAGATGACTTGTATAAATGTTAGGAGATCCTCTTCTCTGTTATGGGGCAAGAGGTGGTACTCGTAATTCCGGTAGGTGCTGCTGTACAGCAAGATTTAGAAAAAGATTTCAATAAAAGCCAACCTAGGATCTAAACTTTAAATGGGTTTTACTCAGAACTTTAAAAAGTCTACTTACACCCCTTTGCTTTTCACTGCCTCAATTTACCTTTGTACAGAAAAATAAATGATAATATCAATATTAAGGAAAAAGCACTTATTTTTGCAAGGCTTTAATTTTTAATTTATATTTTCAATTTTATAACTTAAGCCTCTCAAAATATTTTTCTGTGGGGGATTTTTCAACCTTTGGTTCTGTGTCTATAAATTCGTGAAATTTTCAATTTGCAAAACCACCACTATTTTCATTTTTGAGAAAATTACGGCTTGCGAAAGTAAGTGCTTTTACAGTATTAAAAGGTGAAACTATTACTGTATAAATATATTTTTTGGGGTTACAAACAACCAGTTTTTCCAATGTAGAGAAAGTTTCAAGCTTCTGATGTAAAGCAGCAATCTAAATGAAGTTTTCCAATATTTAATCCGCCTCTATATTTTTGAAAATTGGTGCTTTAATGCTTCTGATTTTACAACTTATAAATTTGGAGTTTCAGATGAATATATGAATTTTAAATTCCAAATTGTAGCTAAAATTGCATGAATATTCAGTGGTGCAACTATAAGTTTTTGTGGGGATAAGAGGAGGAAAAAGTTAGGAAAGAAAAAATTCCTACATGTATACTATATGTCACCATACTATAATTGACAGCATAGTATGAGGACCACCAGTGTTCTGGGGGTGAGGTTGATCATATAGAGTCACCTTTCATTACACATATATAGTCAACATATTTGCATGCTTGTGCTCTGTATTTTACAAATTTGATATTAGTTAGTATATGTTATTAATAAAAATTCTTTCTCATAATGATAGCAGAAGCCTGAAACTAAATTAACTTATCTGAAATAGTTTATACATGTCATGATGCGCGCGATAAATTTTGCAAAGTTATTCGAAAACCAAAAAGATAACGATTTTAGGCCGTGGAAGTGGAAGCATCGCAGCCGCGCATAACCTCAGATCAACGACTGCCTTGAATGCCAAAGAACAAAATTTAAAAGACTTACCCAGGGGTTGTGTGTTTGTAGACGATAGTAAGAACAAAATTCATTACCGTACATTCTTTATTCTATGTTAACTTCAGAGCAGACACGAAGACAGGAATTTTTCATGGTGATCACCAGAACATTTCTCACTTGGTAAAAAAAAAACACTAATGCGAGGAATACAGACTTAAGAGTTCAAAAAAAAGCGGAGCTGGCGTATGCTAAGTTCGTTAAAGATCAAAAAACGGAGAGTTCACTCGGAGGGTGGTGAAATATTCAAATTGAAATGGACGGAGGACGGACAGTTCACTGTGAAGATGGTGGGGTGTAATTCAGGAATGGATCAAGATCAAAGATGTCCGTTGCAGACCAGTGTACATTGAAAAAAATGGCTCGTAGATTGGTAATCTCCTGGCGACCATGTTGAGATCATCACACCATTAAAAGTGGATCCGGGTAATTTCGGGGTAATCGCGGCTCATTGTCGTCACCCCATGCTATGTTGATCATGAAAAAGGGGTAGTTACTTAGGAGCACGATTCCGGTGCATTCAACGTGCCGCCATCGGACGCCATCTTACAAACAGGGGATGCATCTCCTATGCTCTCATCTTCGGCTGCGACGAAGTATAACAATCTTGATTATTATGTTTACAAACACATATAAAAATAAGAAAAATTTTCACCTCATTTTGAGGTCTTAACCATATCGCGGAGAGCAACGGCCGTCCCATGATGCCGCGCACTGATGCTTCATCATCGCCATCGTTGGATAAAAACAGGAGCCGCAAAAATTGCGACCGAGCGGACAGAGATCAGCAAGCAGAGTGAAGTGGGGTGGAAAAATGAATCAGCAAATGAGCGATCAGATCCGGGTACGCGGCGATGCGCAGGAACCAATGAGTGCGTTTGGTGCCCAAACAACGAAGGGAAGGGGATGCTACGCCATTTTAATGGCCGACAAGAAGATGCAAAAAATCGGACCGAGGCTTAAAAAAATGTCAAAAAGCAAAACGATGGGAAAAGTGAATAAGTCGCATATTTGATATCGTAAAGTGCGCGAAATTTACGGGGAAAACGTGGAATGCACAAGAAAATAAAAAAACAACAAAATGGGGGAAGAAAACGATTAAAATGACCGAAAACATGGGAAAAATGTAAATGGGTAAAAAATGTGATATGCATTATCACAATACACTAAGCAAAATTTAAATACAAACCAATGTTTTAATTGCATTAGTTAAAAGAGAATGTTAAAACAATCATTTTCAATATTTATGAATACTTATGAACAAAAAAGCAAATAAATTAGCACTATTAATAATGTTTCGGGTTACAATGTTATCCTTTCAATGCTTTTATTGAAAAGGTTGGTTACCCTTTTAAATGCAAAAAGATATTAGTTTAAAGATGTAAAAACATCCAACTCTTCTGACGAACGCCTTTAGCAAAATTTTCTTTGATTTATTTATAAAACATTAGAGAATATTTAACAAAAAACTACATTCAGATTTGTGAATGATTTCTGATAGCCACATATGAATAAGGAAAAAAAAAAAAAGTAAAGGGTGATTTTCTAAGAACCTGACATTTTCTAATTACAAATTTATTTAAAATAAGTACGCTTTAAAATTTTGTACAAAAAATATATTGAATCTTTATGAGGAGATATTCAAGATAAAAATTAATTTTAACTATATTATATTTTAGCTATGTTGTCCTGCTAGGGCAAAAGGAGAGTGACATTTTGTTTACACAGAGCCTGTCACCAAGGCCCAGAACTATTTTTAAGGTTAAAAATGTTATTTTTTTAAAATTCTTATTGCTTAACTAAGTTAAGAGATAATAACAGGAAAAATCGAAAAATCTTTTACATAAAACAAAAATGTTGTCCAGGAGAGTGACAGCAAAAGAAGCTGCATATCTCAGTTTTGAACTTCAAAATCATAATAAAACCATCAGGCAAATCAATGCTGCAAAATACTCGAGGAATCTAACAAATGGCAAGAATAAAGTGTTGCTTTTAAGCAGATTCAAAACTCCCTCTATAATAATTGAAATCATTTCTGGGTCAGGATAATGACATTAAAACCTTACGACAAACTTTGAAGCAATGTACCTTGATTATTTAAATAATTAAACAGATTAAAATAATAGTTCACACCTTTAAGCATGAATAATTGAATACTACAAATTAAATTTATGGAATGTTGGTATAAATTTTAAAATTATTTATGCACATTTGAGAAAAGTGTTCAGACAAGCCAGAAGAGTGACTTTTTGGTTATTCAAAAATTTTCTTGGGTAATTGGTCAATAAATGAGTAATTGTTTTCATATGAATGGAAAACAATTGAGAAAATTATTTCTAGCAATTAATAAACAAAACAAAATGAAGACTTTGTGGGTCAAGCAATTTTTGTGCTCCCAGACAGGATATTGTTAAAATTTTGGACAATCACAATAGAAGTCATAGTTTAACTCACCTGTGAAGAATGCGGACTCTGCTCAGTGGAAGTGATAGTTGGTAACCGGTTGAATATAGAAGAAAATAGACCCTGTTTTGGTTCAACTCTGCTTGGGCTTCGACCAACAGCTAGACCCGCCTAATTGAATAAAATTTGCAGAATGAGATTCAACAAAAATGAACACAAAATACAAGCCAAAGTAGACGGCTAGTTTTATAATAAAACTTGTATTGAAATTTATATCTTTTTGTCAGTAAATGTGTACTTTCAAAAAAATAAAATAAAGTGGAAAATTTTCACTTCGCACCATGTATGGCACCAGTTGAAAAATAAAATATTTTTCTGGGTGAAAAACTTTTTATTTAATAATAAAAATATTTTTCGTAAAATGAATGATTCAAAAACGAATGAACGAATAAATGAGTAAGTAATGAAACAATAAAAAATAAATAATAAACATATCGGAATAAATAAATGGGTGGATATAATAGAGAACAAATCAGAGAATAAGTGAATGAATGAATAAAAAAGTGATTTAATAAATGCAGGAATTTAAATGAATTAATTGATGAGTAAGTGCTTTCATACATGAATGATTAAGTAAATGAAATGAACAGTTTGACTTTGTCTTGCATTCGCCTGACAAATTTTATTTAACAATTAAAGCCAAAGCATGGCTTATATTAACTAAATAAGTACTGCACTAGATATCACCAGATCTCAATTAATGCTTCCAACTTTAGCATTTAATAATAGTAAAAATTATTAGTGATAAACCACAAAATATTTCAAATGACTACAATGTGTTACACGTGTATCAAATCTTGAAAATGACTTTAGCTATGATTTTCCTTGATCTTAAGAGCTATTTATTTTTTTGATAGGAAAACATACTATATCACAACATACCTTTTCCATTTCTTCCTGATTGAAATCCAAAACTCTCGCTAAAAGCCGAATCACTTCAGATTTTTGATTTGCAGGAGTTGAAAAATAACCCAACACTAAGCTCTTCATTACCATTCTAAAAAACAAGCGAAAAATACAAATGAAGAAAGTGCTTACACTTTTATAAAAATACATTAATCAAAGTTTCAAAAAAAAGAACATTAAATGCTTTTCCTACAAATTTCAGTCTTTGATTAATGGACTGTTGATGCAAATGGCTACTAGCAGACACTTAGGAAAAAGGAAAGGGGAGTCAGAAGGGAGGGGGGGGGAGGGGCGATCATTTGAAGTAATTTTTAACAAAGTAAGCAGAATGTCTACAGGGATTCAATGTTCCCCTACTCCATATTAATCTGAACACCTGATAAAAGAAATGACATTCAGAACAGAATGGTAAAAATAAATTCAGAGGAGGTTTCAAATATGTTAAGATATGTATGTAAAGAGCAACTTTTAACTGCCATATGGAGAAACTTGGAACAAAGAAACGTGTCTTCTTTATCAGATATATAAGTTCAAATTAAAATTGTTTTGGAGGAAGAAAGAAACAAATCTTTCTCATTGAAGGAAGTTACATTCTTTGCTTCCTGTTAGCATACTGAAATTTGAAACAAATCTGTAAGATTTCCAGATTGAATCCAAGCTTGAATGTTCTAGGCTTTTTAACATAAAATTCTAAAAACATTTGAAGGTATTTTTAAAATGAAAAATCATAATACTCAGAGGGAAACTACTTTAAGGGAGGAAAAGATCTGGAAAAATTAATTAATTAACTAATTTCCTAAGTGCAAGCAAAACATTCGAAATACTTTGTTTTTGAATACACAATTACATTAAGTAAATATAACAGTAGATTAAAAGGAGCAACAATTTGCTGCCAATGCGTGACTTTAAAGAAAGTAAAAAAAAAGCTGATCAACATATCAATATACAGTATTAGATATAGAACTTGATAGAATAATTAAAAATAAAAGCAATATTAACACTAGAAAGACAGAGGAGGCCTGTGTGACCTCTCTTGTTATTTTACCAAAAGGCAAATAACAAAAACAAACACAATAAAAAGTCATATGTTCAGTTGAATACTATTAAATAACTCAAATAGCAATTAATCCAATGTAAAGTTACTTCATGTCTTTTTACAGTATGACCCAACTTAAGTACTTATTACAGCATTTATGGATTAACATCACAGCTACGTAAATATAGGAGCCCCTAAAGTATTTTGCAATAGAAACAGAAACTTCTTGCTTTTCAAAAGTGGCATTCAGTTTAGTTTGAGATGACCTTTCTATTTTTACACTCTCAGTTTGAGTTTCAAGTTTTAAACATTGATGACAGTCAGACACCTAAACAATAATGGTTTTGCTTAGGAAAAGGAAATACATTTTCAATTTTGATGCGTCAAGATGTTTGCCGATGCCTTTAGGAAAGATTTTTGAAATATTCACACTCAAAAAATTCGAAATTGCCAGTGTGGCTTCTTTCGACTATCTAGGTATGCAACATTTTTTAGTTCTTCTAGTGTTAATTAGTCATACAGTTTTGTTAAAATAATGCTGCAATGAATGGTTTTTATTTTATTTTTATCTATATGAAGTACTTCCAAAATGTTTAAAATAAGACCAATAATAATAATAACAATAATAATAATGACAATAATAATAATAACAACAACAATAATAATAATAATAATAAATGTCAGATAAAGATTACTAAAAAATTCTTATACTGTACCTGTCAACTTTACCTTCTGTATTACTTTTGATACAGTCAATTTCTTTTGCAGTTGATTTTACCTTATTTTCTACTTTTGCCACTGAAAGAGTATTAATTATTTAATACTATTATTTAATACTATAACTTTAATACATACTATCGTATGAATCAATATCCAATATCCTACTTAACAATTAGAGAAATTTATTCATAGGAGCATGTAAATATTTCTAGCAAAGGCACTGAGACTAATAATTCATTTTAAAGATAAAAAGAATTTAAGGATAAGAAGAATTGCTCCTTTCTAAAAGGAGCAAATTGCTGCTAGGATCATTTAATTCCCCAGTAGTCAGAATTCTTTTATTTCCTCGTTTCAGTCACAATAACTATTCAACTATAATATTATCTAACAAAATAACTATATAATTTTCACATCTGATGCTGCTTTTTAAATTGCAATGACTACTATAGATTCAGCTCGAAGAACTGATAAGAGGAGCCTTGGGCATTTGAAAAACTAAAAAGGCTGGAATCTGAGCTTTGCTATTAAATGCCGATCATAAAAATAGTATACTGCAAGCCCATAGCTGCTATTGAATTAGCAAATGTCCACTTAAGATTAGTTTACCTGAATGAAGAGAAAAAGTAAAACTTTGATGGACAACAGACTGATGGACTTGATGGACAATGACAGTATGATATTATAAAAATGGCTGTGATTTTGATCTTCTGCAATGTAAAAATTTCATTCATTTTCTGTGTTAAATGATGCCTACTAACTTTTATTCAATTCAACATGTAGTTAAAATTCATGAATCATCACTACTACTACAGTTTAAACTATCATAGACAAATTTAAAAGTTTTATTGACAAGAATTATTTTTCTAAAAATAAATTTGCAGAATGATGTTAAGATGAAAAGGCAACACAAAATTTGTAATTGGAGAAAGTAAAAAATTAAATGCAAAAATTACAGAAAATATTTTTCTCAGGAAAAATTATAGCAAATTTTAAACATAACTTAATTCAGTAAATAATACTCCCCCACCCCAAACATTCAAAGAGACTGAAAATTGAAAAATGTTTTCCCTTTATTTTGCCATTCAACTATTTTATGGATACTAATATTTTCAGATGAAAATGTTTTTTTAAATTAACAAATGTATTAGTTATCATTATTCACAAGTTTATTTCTAAATAATAAACCTATTTTATTCAAGTTTCCTCGGTCACAAAAACTAAGATGGGTACAGTAGTCCTTGGTCCCTATGGGCTCTGTGCCACTGAGTTTAGTTTTGAGAAAATTCAAATTTCTGTGAAATAAAATGAGATGTTTCGTCTCACTAAATGCCCCTAGTACATTTTTTTAGGCCAAATGCCACAATACTTTTCTACATAAAAGCATAACTTACATTCACTTTTGAGATTAGCTATTATTTCTTCTTTGGCATCTAATTGCTCACTTAATCTTGTTGCAGCTTCTAAAGCTTCTGAGCTCTCTTCCAATTGCATCTTAAAAATAATGACACAATTTGTTTTCTAAGACAAACTTTATAGTGAAACAAATGCCAAACTTAAACTAGATACAAAACTTAATTTCAGGGAGTAAAAAAATTCATTATTTTTCAAAAATAAAAACAAAGTTCTCATGTAAAATTTGCATATCACTTTTTATTTAAATAGGATGTTTTACTATATTAAGATACTTTAAGAGCACCAGTCATAATTTAACTTAAGTTTGTAAATATAAGTAGTATACTTGAATTTTATACATTTAAAAATGTAGAAAAAACATATTTTAAGGATTATAATTTTTTTAAAATTTATGATGCAAAATGCATTTACTAAAGGGGTTCTTTCCTTCAGTCAAAAGTTCTACTTTTGGTCACTTATACAATAAGCAAAAAAAAAAAAAAAAAAGGGAGCGAGGAAAAAAACTTTCATTTTCCCAAAGTTAAATTTTTAATTAATTTTTTAAAATGTCGGGTTTTGAAAATAAGTCATGGTCTTTATGATGTCACAAATGATGTTGTAAAAAACTCGGTTAAAATTGGTGAGACATAATGTAAAAAATTTGAAATAAAATGTTAAACTTGGATATTCCATTTGTTTACCATTTAACTTCATATTATTATCATTTGCGTTGTGAAGGTGACTACAAAATGATTGATAAATGTGTAACGAGCCATTTATTATAAATATTAAAAAAAAACAATAAAATATCATAAAATGATAATTATTAACCTTCATTTAAAACACAATTTTAATGAAGGATAATATCTTAAAACTCTAGACTAAATATAATTTCATAAAATATAAATCAATTACCATCAGTGAGCACATATTGACCGATAAACAGTTCCACCAATGTAGAGATGAATTTAAACTGAAAAAATACGAAGTGATGCGACGATCCCAACGTAATGAGCAATAAATTTCACTAAATTTCCTTTTTTATTATTACCCTAATGGGTTTTTACTTTGAGAAGATCAACGCTCCACTGACATGTAGGCTCGCTGGTAGAACCAACGTATTTCTCTGTGACAGTCGGTTCACGATTCGGTCGGAGATTATTCACAGGCACATCCAACACATTTTGCTGGGGCGATCGGTTTATAGTTGATCATCTCACTAGGAGCGTCCAACACAATTTCTCTGGGGCGGTCGGTTCGCAGTTGATCATCTCACTAGGAGCTTTCCACACATTTCGCTGGGGCGGTCGGTTTGCAGTTGATTGTCACATACAATTCAGGTAAAAGGATGACCCTTCCAAAGGATGACATTTCGTCTCACGTTTTCTCATGATGGCATTTGAAAAAAAATAATTGACTGATGGTTTTCTGGGTTATAATATACGATAATCACAATATTAAATTTGTTTCTAATTCTTTACCATTTTCAGATGTAAAGGGATATATGCTTTTTTTACGTTTTTTTTCTAAAGGGCAAAAATAGCCCGCCAACTAACTCGCATCGACACATCATTGCAGCTTGAAGAGCACACACCAACTCACAAGATAAATCACGAAACGAAGATTGCAAAATGGCAAAGGACACTGTCCTCTTTTGACGAATCATAATCCCGGGATTTAAACTTGACGTTTACCACGCCTTTGCATTTGAAGTCATTATGTAACAGGCTCGGAAAAACTTTCGTCGAATATAAGTAATGCCAGCTGGTGCTGCCCTCTTGCGTGTGATCATGTTGTTAAAGTGAATAAAAAATACAATTCAACAATGAACTTTAACAGATGTACTTTGGTGCATATGTCAACCGCGTTTCTACGTTATGATAATCAAGAAGCAATTAAATATTGCGCTCTACATTTGCTATCATTCATATTGTTGCCATTACACGTGAGTCAAGATGCGAATTAAATATTGCGCTCTGCGAATGGCAACAATGAATGGCATTTCATCATTTGTGACATCATCGGCAGAAACGTAAACAATAAAAGAGCACTGATTAAAATATTTTTTTAAAAATATTAAACTTTGTCAAATTATTTAAAAAATGGTCAGATCCTATGTTTTTAAGCATGCTCTTTCAGAAAAAATACTTTTAAAAATTTGAAAACAACCCTATTGAAGTCTATTTTAATATAGAAGCTGTAGCAATGTACTATAAGTACAGAAAAATGATGGTAAATAAACAAACTGCCCAGTTACATAAGAAAAATCATATGATAGTTGAATGGAAAACTAGATTTTAATTTAAATCAGATTTTTTTTTTGCCAACACACACACAATTAGATTTTTTTTTAAAAATCAATTTTTAAACACAGGTTTTACAATTTTGTATGTACTAAGTTTTGTATGGACTAATTGTTGGTAAAAATCTAAACAAAAAATAAACAACCTAACAAAAAATTAGACTATTTTTAAAGGTGGAAATAGCTATTTTAGAAAAAAAAAGTTATGATACCTGCTTGGATCGCAATTTATTTTCAATTTCTTTTGTAAGCTCTTTTTGAGTTTCTAGTTGCATAAGATATTTCTTTTCAACTTCTTTAATTTTTCTTTCATGACCTATACGAAAAGAAAATGAACATCTATTAAGCATTTAAAATTTAAAATTTATTTAAAACTGCACACAAGAAAGTCACCACGAAGGAACACAACTCAGTCACTTTCAATCTGAATAAGATGAAAAGTGAGTATTAAAAAAAATTGGCTTCCTAAAAATTCTTTGGAAGGTAGTCTGATTTTATTACACAACACATCACAGTAAATTTTACACTTATTTTCAACATTTTTCCATGATAATATTATGTTGTTAAAGAAACAGAGCAATTTTGGAAAGATGATAGCAAGTAAACTTTGCAATGTTTCTTAGCATTTACAATTTGAGAACTATTTAACACCATGGAGCATGGGATAAAAGAAGCAAAAAAAAAAAAAAAAAAACCGAAATGTTTGTGACATCTTGTAGTAAAATTATTTAAATTAATGAAAATTTAGAAAAATATTCCTTTTCCTGTACCTGAAAATCTCTTTTTTAGCCCTCATAATTTTGTTTCTCCAAGCTGCTCAATTAAACATTTTTTTAAAACCAAATGAGCCAGTGAGAAGGAAAGGGACGTAAGTGCCAAAATTAAAAAAAAAAGTTAGAGACAACCAATGCAAATAATAGGGGGAACATTCTCTTTGTTTTAGGGCAAGAGATAGTACTAGTAGCCTTGGTAGGTGCTGAAACACGGCATTATTTAAAAAAAAAGTTTCAAAAGCCTACCTAGGATCTAAACCTTAAATGCTTCTTACTCAAAATTTTAAAAAGTCTGCATACATCTCCTTGCTTCTCACTGCCTCATATATTAAGGTGACTAGCGGTACCTGCATGGCTTTACCCATAGTAGAAAATAAAAGGGTCATTTGGTTCACCCGTATATTTTCAGTTAACTTTTACTATGCGTTAAGTTTTTTTTTTCAAGATCTCGGCACATTTTTTGAAAGATTTAAAAACTCAGCATGTAGCTTAACAGAAACCAGCAGAAGCCTTAGAAATATTTTAAAAGAGGAAGGAAGTTTCCCTTCCTGGCTTAAAGCGCAAAATGAAACATTTTTTAAAAATCAAGTACTACAGAAAGAACCAATATTTTAATAGTTTACTGAGCATAATTCCATAAAAACTGAGAAAATAAAAGCAGACAACTTTTTCTTAACCGTTAAAATATTTAAATTTAAATGCTTTTTGAAAAAAGAAAACTATTTGGATAGCAAAAATGAGTACGTTTTTAAAACAGAAAATTCCAAGCTTTTGAATGATCTAAAATTTAAAATTGTGAATGAAATATTTCTCCCACATATTATCAAATTCATCTGAAAAATGGGCTTAAAATTGGTATAAAATATGAACATACTCGAATGTTCAAAAAATTGCTTTGAGGTGCACATCCCTATCCTATAAACTAATTTTGTGCTGAATTTCATGAAAATCTGTTGAACAGGCTAGGCGTTATACGCATCAAAGAGATCCAGACATCCTGGCAGGGATAGAGACATCCAGACAAACTTTTAGCTTTATTATTAGTAAAGACTATTTTAACATTTTTGACATCCTCAAAACTCACCTCTTTGCTTTTGTTCAAGTACAAGTTGCAATTTACTGACTGCAGCTGAATGTTGTTGTACTTTGTCTTCAAGGGATGAAACTTGAGCTAATGCCTGATCTCGCTGATTTGCAATCATAGATAGTTGCTCTTGAAGACTTGCAATCTGAATACTAGCTCGCTGACTAAAAAAGTAAAATATATTTATGTATAAAATATAATCAAAAAACAAAGTTTGAGCAATTAGTTAAAAACAAGAGGTCAAACCAACACAGAAATATTTTATGAAATCTTTGATGATAACACAAATCATTTATGTTTCCTTCAAGAGTCAAAATGAAATACTCAAACAGTTTAAAAAAAATAAAAAAAATCTTAGTTATTTTTAAAACATAAGAAGCATAGCATCTACAAAGATATATTTCTGAAACGATTTGGAATCTGAAAAGAAGTAAATGGTCATTAAGAAGTTATATGCTAACAAGAAAGAAGAGTATGTTTCATAGGGGTGTTGGGGGAACGCAAACATACATATCGCTGCCTCAGAGCAACAGTAAGATATCTAATCCCAGAAATAACACTAAGATATCTTACTGTTGCTCTGAGGTGACAATGTGTTTATGTTCACACACACACAGGTGACTGCCGAGCCCCAGGTCTTTTATTGCCGGGCCACCTTCCCATAACATTACTTTCTTTAATCTACTTTATTCCAAATCAAATTTTCAGTTGAATGTACAATATGTAGACAGACATACATATTTAACATAACAATATTTTTTAAAAACTTATCTCGGGAAAGATACAAAGCTTGGGGCTCCATGAGTAATAAAATAAATCACAAATATCAATTGCAGTTCTTTTAAAGTGACTTCATATTCATTAGTGAACAAAATGCCAGAACACTAATACAAACAGAGAAAACAAAAGATGAAGATATTTGGCAACCATTTTTTGGATAGAAAAGTCATTTTTTTTGTTGGTTTTAAAATAAGTCACATTTAACTTGATAAAAAACAAAGTTAATTAACCCTTAATAGGGGAGGTGTGGTCTTACAGACCGCTCAAAAGTTCATCCGGTCACCCCTATTTCATTTTCAGTTTGAATGTCATTGCATTCCTTAAAATCAGTCTGTGAGACCGCAACTCCCCTTCAGTGTTGCAATTTTCGGCAGTAGTAGACATGGCTCTTAACCTTAGAACTGCAGATATAGGTTCATTTATCTTATCCGCGTTATGAAGTGTTGCAATTGCAAAATATTCTAGATGAGGTTGATATTTGTTTGAAATGTTCACAAACAGTACGCAATGATGTTCTAGGGACAATGAAGGCTGAATTATTCCTCGAAATACGACGCAAAATACTAAGTTATAAAGGGCAGCCAAAATTTTCTCATAGCGTGATATAATCAATTTTCTCGTATTAAAATATTATGCATATATTGAAAAACTAAATTGAAATCATTAATAAAAATAAGATTCCTTTCCCCCCCAGGAGTTAGTTATTTACTGCAGCATATGATTTTCTCGAAAAATTTTAAGACTCTAGCAAAATTTCCTCGGAAAAGACATATTTTAATTCAAAATTCAAAAATATTTTTTCCCCGTGCAAATAAAAGTTTAAAGAACATCTAGGGAAAATTACAGGAATGTATATTAATTACACAATTAAAAAAAAAAATTGTAAATAGAGCTGTCTCTGACACCTCATGTCGTCACCTACGTCCTCCTTTTTCACCTCCCACGTTACGGGTTAAACATAAAAATCCACAAACGTCTACAGTGCCTTCATTATCTGAAAGTTTGTGCGAGATTACAGTTAAAATTATTTTGAGGCGGACTTGCCTAAGAACAAGGGCCAACAATCCTGAGGTAGACTATAACCTTGTTTTAATGTACTTACAAAACAAAAAATGAAAACATTGCAACAGCTCAAAATTTGTTGATTATTTTGAAATTACTTGGTATCAACTATTGCAGTATTGGAAATTTCAGCTCTCCTCTTCACTTCAAGCAGTTCATCTCTAAGCTCTTTTTCCCTTTCTCCTGCTTTTAAGGCTTCATGGGTATAATTTTCTTCAATCTGGAAAAATATTCAAGGGTAAATGATTAGAACATTAACCATTTTAATTCATTTTCAAAAATACAAATGTATAGAGTTTTAAAATGAAATTAGAGGCTTGAATTAAGAAGGATCCTTTAAAACAAATGTGATGACCAGCAACAACCTCTGAGCCTAACTAGGCTGCTTCTAGTGAGTTTATTAGTCCCTAATGAAGATCAATGGCCCTCTTAAAGTTATCTACCCCCTTATTCATTACAGCCTCTTCCAGTAAGCAGTTCCAAGTGCCCACAACCCAACTAAAGAAATATTTTTTTCTAATTGCCAGGTTAGCATGAGATTTTTGAATAGCTTAAAACAATGACTCCTTGCCCTGCTTTCCATGCAAAAATGTAACCCATTAACATCTTTCATTTTGATAAACATGGTCGATTAATTTCTTTAAACCACAATCATTTTTAAGCGTTCAAAAACTGAAGTTAATGAAAATGCAGATTTTCCAAAAAAACTTTTTTGGAAGCAATATGCATTGCTCAGTAAATCTACATCTTTATTGTGCAACAAAAGGTTTTTTAATGGATTTTGTGGCAGAGAAAACTTGAGACTTTTATGATGGGATATTCATATCTATTTGAGAAGTTTCTTAGTATTAAAGAAAAATTTAAAAAGGCAACATTTTTTAAAAAAACTCTTTTTAAAACTTTTAAAAAATATTTTTTCTCTCAAACTTGGAGGGTTGGAGGCACTTGATTTTCTAGCATTTCTCTTCTTCAGGGGACAATAATCATAGACTTTTTCTAAGGAGCATCAACTAGTCAATTATTGTTATCCCAAACACAGGTTGTAGATAACTGAATTAACCATTTAAAGATGGCACCACCAGTCAAATAAACCTCCACAATCTAGACACAAGCTGGAAAAGGAGATAATTTTTTAACAGCATCCTGGACGCATGGTAACTGCTGAAGGAAAAACTGCAGGACTTTAGAGTTAACAGATTCAACAAGTACATGTACTTGGTACATGTACACCACATGTACTTGGTGATGATTTTATCCTCTCAGGTATCAAACCGGGGACTTTGGGATCCCAACTCTAATGCCTAAACATTAGGTTCTTCAAAACCTCACACTACTATACCTTAGTCATTTGATATGAAATATATTTTTTGAATAAAACTATATACATCAACGTAAAAAAAATATTTTTAAAAACAATGTCTCAACATTTTAATATGTTTGATATTGCCAATGTATTTGATCTACATTTATTGAACATGTGACTCATGGTAGTCAATTTTGAAACTACTATGGTAAACTAGAAAAAGGGGGTATAGGTAAATTTCTATTGAAATTTTTAAATGTCACATTATGTCATTTCAATTAATAACACACAGAGTACAAAAATGAAATAAATAACTTTATAATGCTCACTTCTAATAGATGCATTCTCAGTCTTTCCAATTCATTTTTAAGATGAATTTCACTGCTTTTCATTCTTTGAATCTGCAACAATATTTGAGAAGTTCTTTTTATGTGTTTTCAAGCTACACACAGGTACACACACATACATACATACATATATATATACAGTAGAAGACCATTATAACGCACACATTGGGACCAGAGCTTTTGCGTTATACAGGTTTTTGCGTTATATAGATCATTTCACAAATTTTGTAACTAATATTCAGAATATATCTAAATATTAGCACTTCAGAATGAGTTTTATCTGCAATGAGTATTAAAGCACTAATATTACAATTAGTTATTCACAAATAAATATGTTTCACAATCAAAATCCTGCACTTCTGCTAGCTTCATGGTTTGCATAACAGCTGCATTTTCAAGAGCCATCTGGTATTTTCTGTTTACTATGAGTACTAATTTAAAAGCTTTGAAATAAGATGGAAAGATAAAAAACTTTCAAAATTTAATTTGCCTAACAATTTTTATTTTTGCAAAGCAAAACAGATGTATTTTTTTAAACTTCAAAACCTATTGTTTACTTTTGAAAAGTAGTGCAGTTTATAGAGAATTGCGTTATACAGGTCGGCGTTATAACGGTCTTCTACTGTATCTATAATTATTTCAGAATATACATTGCATTCACTATGAAAAAAGTGCTATACCACAAAAATTTTTAAAACTGGGTAAGGACTAGATAATTTCTTTAATTTTCCAAGACAAACATGAGTTCTGAACCTAAAATAATTAAAACAGAATTTTATACATGCATTTGAATAAATTTAAAAGTAAAGTCATCATATGTATACATACGCTGAGTTTGAAAGTAAAATTTAAGAAAAAAGAGGTTGCAGACAAACATTGATAGTTAAAATTCATTTGCACTTTGTTTTGGCCATGTAAATTTCTCTCTGCAGAGAAACATTAGTACAAATACAAAAATTAGTACAAATCAATACCTTCTATTTCAATAAATATGAACAACTAAATTATATCCTTTCTGATTCGCCTTTACTTGCTATTGAATACAAGAATTCACGTCTTTTAAGTCTGGAATCACAATCTTATTTATAGTCATATATCGCTATATTATAATATTGTACAAAAAACTTAGGATCAAATTTTGAGTTGGGTGTGAATTCAAAAAAAAAAAAAAAAACCTATTGTGTGCAAAACAAATTGTTTCACTCAGAATATGATGAAACAAATGCTGTTTTTTTGGCAATTTACTTAGCACCATTTTTTTAACCCCGGACACAACAAGGGAAGGGGGTTATAAGTTTGACATGTATATTTGTATGTCTGTCTGTGGCACCATACTTCCTAAACGGAAGAATCGATTTTGATAATTCTTTTTTGTGCAAAATGCAACTTGATCAAGTGTTCTAAGCTAGGTCTCATGTTTGCAGGACTAATTACAGAAGATATTAACTAAAAACCACAAAAATTAGCATTCTTAGCAATATAAGTAGTGTAAAACTTATACGTGCATTTGAAATATTACTACACATTGAAAGAACAAATTTTTCAGTGTCTGATGAAATTTGTTTAGAACTTCCAAGTTACATTGAACTTGAATTTTGAGCTTTTTTTTAGCAGAATTCAAATACAATTCTAAGCCTTTATTAACACAACTGCTCAACTTCATTGTTGGCACACAAGGAGAGAAAGCCTCTATAGTTTTAAAATTTTTGTCTGTTGTCAATTTCTATAAGTTAAATAAAACACATGTAATTCATTACAGTATTTAAGAAAGGCTTTTAAAAAGACTTTCAATTTTCCCATAATTTTGTAACTAATAAATTTTAAGATTTGTGATTATAATTTCCTTTCCGCATTTCCAGACATCCTTCACACTACAGTCAACTGATTAAGCTCACCAGCTGCAACCATTCTTATCCCAATGAGTTAAACAACAATGTTTTAGTTCATTCAATTCATCAGGATCCAAGCGTTGGCCAGGCTCAGATAATATAAGTAAATACACAAACGCTGCAGACAGAAAATTTTCAGTTGGCAAACAATTTTGATAGATTTTTAACTTTTTTTTTTTTGATGACATGTTTTTTGCAATAGACAAATGTCAGTTATCAATTTTGAGGTGTCACCAATTAATGATTCTGAAAAACTAGTGCAATTATGATTGAAAGAAACATGCTGATAGCTTAGTGGTACTCTGCTCTCTTTATACTACTCATTTTTGCTGTTTGCCGCAATAAGAAATTATACAAGGAGCACAAAATTATTTTGCAGAAAATTTTAAAGAAATTTTTTGAGGCTGCAGACAGTTCGAAATTTCATCTAGGTCTGGCGTTGGCTCTACACATGAGTAAACTAGTTGAGTCAACTCAGTTCAATTCAGTTGCGGATACAAAGGGAGGGTCATGGCGGTCATGAATTCACTCCCCCCATAAACCATCCACAACAGTATCCGTCCACATTGTGTTCAAATACTTAATGTATAAAATGTAAACTATTACAGCATCTTTTCAATTCATTAATTATTTTTGAAAATAAATAATTAATGAATTGAAAAGTTGACTCAACTAGGTTGCATTGTGTGAATACAACGAAATACACTAGTCAACTAGTAACTTTTCCAAAAGTCAAATTAACTGAGTTGTCTTGTAGGCCTTAAAACATCTAAAAACGGATTGAGCTAACTTTGGTAATAAGTGCCTTAACTATATGAACAATATAGGGAAAAATGTTGCAAATTAGGGATAAATGTTGCAAATTAATTTCATCGCTTATGAAATTAATTTGCAACATTTATCCCTAATTAGGTGCTTAATTCCAGGCCAATTTGGTGTTTTTTGCTGACCTCCAAGCAGTTTCAGAATTTTTTCGTAACCCTAAGCTGTAGGTAGGTTCATGGGGGAAGGGGGGGGGGGTCATTCTTCAGCATGACCCACCTTAAAATGGTTTTCTGTATTCTTGCCTGGTTAAGTTTTAACAGCATTGTGGAGCAGCCGCTCGAATAAATTTGACTTATTAGGAGACGAGTTGGCTCAACTAAGTTGCCTTGTGTGAATACAAAGAAATACGCCAATCAACTAGTTGACAGGTAACTTTTCCAAAAGTTGAATTAACCGAGTTGCCTTGTAGGCCTTAAGACATCCAAAAACAGATTGAGCTAACTTTGGTAATAAATGCCTTAATTATAAGAACAAATACAGTGCAAGTGTATATGCAGAGTGACTCAAAAAACTGGAACTTTTTAACAATGCAATAAAACCATAAGTAATGGAAGAAAAGCATTTTATTCACAGTAACTGAAACCTTGAAACTTGTTATTTAAGAAACTCACAGAATTTATCATTTTTTTAAAACTTGTGTCCTTTAGATTGCATCCTCTTATAAGAATACATCTTTGAAATCTGCTGTTGAGATCCCTCATTGACCGCATTTCAGCAGTG
Organism: Uloborus diversus; assembly: GCF_026930045.1. Lineage (NCBI taxonomy): Eukaryota > Metazoa > Arthropoda > Arachnida > Araneae > Uloboridae > Uloborus > Uloborus diversus. The sequence goes on along the minus strand of NC_072738.1, from coordinate 129,470,301 downwards.
ATACTGAAAATTTCATCACGAGTCTTAAACAACCTAATTAAAACAGAATTCGAGATGAAATTCACAATAGTCCAGCTGAGATGTCTAAGCTGGATGAGGAATCTTTCCCCAGTAGCAGTTTCTAAGAACACATTCATACAAGAGGATGCCATCTAAATCAGTGGTGCACAACCTTTTTCTGCCCGAAAGCCGCACTTCCCATTAAAATGATTCTTGCAGGCCAGAGCTCATATAAAATTTCAAAATATTTCTTTTTTTTCTAATTATCATGGGAAAATATGGGAAAAAAAGAAAATTATGGATGAACAATTGTTATCATTACTTTGATGCTTATTTTGTTAAATGCATATTTTTCAGAAACCTATTATTGAATATTTGGCTCCAAACTTGTGACATTGTCATGTACATTCTGATTGGTAATATTGGACAAAACAATGGGTCACACAGATCAGCTTCCTGGCTAGTTGTAGGTTGGGCACCAGTGATCTAAAGGATGTAGTTTTTAAAAAAAGATACATTTTATGAAGTTCTTAAATGAAATATTTTAAGCTCACAATTACAACAAATAAAATATTTTTCCTCCATCAATCTTGGTTTTATTGGATTGTTAAAATGCTCCTGCTTATTCATGTCACTCTGTATCTTAATTAAAAAAAGAAAAAAAAAAAAAAGAAAACATACCTCATTCCTAAGGCTCTGGTTTTCTTGCCTACTTTGATTCAGAGCCAAAAGAGTTTCATCCCTTTCTCTGTATAAATTCTGAGCCTTACTGAACATTGATTCACTATCAGCTAAAATTTGATTTATATCCACAGTGCCCGACTTAGATGCATCACTGTTGATATACCGAGATAAGGAGGAAACCTTTTCAGTCATTGACTGCATAGCAAATTCTTTCTCTTTTAGAGCCATGTTTAACCTTTCATTCATTTCCTTCAGAAGAGAGGTCTCAGAATTTTTATCTTGAAATCGAAGATCAAAAGACTCTTTGTCACTTTGTAGCTTTTCTATTGTACTTTCATACTCTGCCAACTTATTATTTAAATCTGATAATTTCTTTTGGAGACCTGCAAATGTATGTTCTAAATTATCATATTCTGATTTTAATTTCTTGATTTGTTGAGACAAATCATGGATGATACAATCTTTCTCTTCTATCAGATGATCTTTTTCGTCATTAGCATGAGTTAGTTGCTCAATTCTGTTGTCCTTCGCACTCAGCTCGTCTTTCGTGATTTGAATGAAGGTCTCTGAATTCATTTTGTTTAAAAGTTCACTGTATTTTTCCTTGATGTCAACTTGCTGCTGTTCCAAATCGGTAACTCGTTGCTTTAAAGCAATCAATTCATTCTGCGTGTTAATTAAAGACTTTTGTTTCTCTTCATATTGTTGAGAAACAGAGCTATGCTCATGCTCCAAGACATCGAATTTCTCTTTCTGATTGGACAAAGCCAATTTTAACTTCTTTATTTCGCTGGCATACTGGCGACACTCTTTATCAAGATTATTATAACTCACCATTACCTTGTCCCGATCTGCCTTGAATACATTTATTTGTTTGCTCAAATTTTCTTTTTCTTCCATTAATGATTGCAAATGTTCTGGAACAGAAGACGCGTCCTGGATTAAAGTTGTCAGAGTTGAATTTTTTTGCTTCAAAGACTCAATTTCAAAATCTTTATCCCTTATTAATCTACTCAGTTTTTGAACTGCTTCTTTTGTGAGCTCTGGATCTGCATCTGCTTTCGACTGTCTCAATTCACAATTATCTTGCTGAAGTTTTAATAACGCTTGCTTTTCTGAAGCGACTATGTTAGTGAGCTTGTGAACTTCTGACTTTAAAGTACTACATTCCTGAGTTTTTTCATTCAATACACACAAAAGTTTGCTTTTCTCCAAATCCAGTAACTTTAGTTTTTCATTTAACAAAATTAATTCATTACTCGATATTGAATTATTCTGGTTGAAACCTGAATTTGAGTGTGCACATTTATTGCAAGTTTGTGTTACTATCTTTTTATTATTTTCTGCGGTATCAATGTCTTTTGCATAGTCATTATTCTTCTTATGATAGCTTAAATCATGAGTAAGGCTATTGATTTTGTTTTTAGCAATGCTAACTTCTGTTTCTAATGATTTGATGGCAGCCTCTTTGTTTTTAACCAGTACGTCTTTAGCCTCTAATTTATGATTTAATTCACTAATATTTTTTGTTGCATTTTTAATTGCATCAGAATAATCTTTTTCTTTTTCTTCCAAGATTTGCTTCATTGATGCAATTTCAGCCTCCATAGCTACACATCTACAAGAATAATCATTGTCTGTTTGAGTAGTCACAGAGATTAAATTTTCTTGAATAGAATCATAACTGCAAAGCTTTTCTATAAGGTCTGCTTTATCTTGCTCTAAAATTTGTATACTAACTTCTAGTTCTGCTATTAAAGAGTCTTTACTAGAATTGTCCTCCCCTTTTAGGCTAAAAGAATCAGTTTGGCAGTCCTTAGATATCACAGAATCATTGAATTCTTTTACGTTTGTTTGACATGAAATATCTAGTACAGAACTAACAGTTTGGGATGAAAAATCACTGGTAAGAGGATTTAAAAAAATAGTTTGTATACTGGAGTCATCAGTTTCTTTTCTGATATCAACTTGCACAGATTTTACTTCTGATGTAACACTTCTGGAAGATTCATTTTGAAGTGGCTCACAAGAATTCTCATTTCTCTTCATTGCACCATTTTCGGAAACCAGAAAATTTAAAACATCTGCAACTTCATTGATAGCAGACGTCAGGGAATTTTTATTCTCAGAAAGAGTTTCCAAAAATGATATGTAATAATTGATTTTATTACTGAGATTATCCTTTGAGTTTGAATCTTTTTCACTTAAACTGCTTTCTAAAACGTTTGCTTTTTGGTTTTCTAGCCATTGTAGCTGCTCCTGAATTTCCAGCTCAGTATTATACCTTTGAAAAGTTTTAAAAATTAAAAGTAAGTTTAATTTTTCATATAAGTCATCAGTTCCATCAGTTAGTTTTATTTCTGGATTTGAATTGTATAAAGTACAGTCAAAATGATTTTTCAACCTAGCATCAGTTCTCCCTTTTATTTCTGCAGCTGCAAGTTTAACTTTTAGTTCATTATTCTCCTTGACAGCTTGGTTTTTTAAAATCAACAGTTCATCAATAGCTTCCTGTAAAGAAAGAGAATTTCAGTAACTGAAGATACATACAACACATGCACAGAAAAATACACATAGTGAATAAATGTTTAGTACTCTGAAAAATTAAAATATGTATGAACTAAATAAACAGTAAGCTCATCAATAGTTTAAGAAATTTCAATCAAAAAAGGAAAAAAACCCTTTTTTTAATTAGCATGGAAGATGAGATGGAAATTGTTTCCCTCCACATCTATGTTTTTCTTTAGTTTTTGAAAAGATTTTTCCGACACTTGTATTTGGAAAAGAATTCCAATATAGATGTGCAACAGCCTTAGGTTTTATAATGCAATTTACTAAATTCACAATTTATCTTGCCCATTAACTTCTCTTATACTTATGTCTAGCTAGAAGTTAATATTTAAAACCCTAAAAGCATATCAAACTGTATGCTCCCCTCTCAGAGAATTACTACTAAACCATACATTTAATATTTTAATTACAAAAATATTCTCCAATTGAACTATGCTTTAAGAGGCAGAATAACCCATGAAAAAACACAAAGGAAGATTTTTTGTATGCAACTATTGTTGACCTTACAATTTTTTTTTAAACGCTAGCCAAACACTTGCAGAACATCTGCAATCGTTACTTACGTTCGACGAGCACTATCAGTAGCGACCGGTTGGTTAATCACGTGACAGCAATGACATCAGCGGTTACTAACCGGTTGTTCATGAACCAATGCTTCATCGAACGCTTTTGGTTGATCACCGGTTACTTGCACAGACATTATGTAGACGAATAACACGCAGGTGAAAAATACATATAATTGGTCAAAAATGTCACGCGGTTCCATCAACCAATCAACCAGCTAGAGTTGCAGTCGACCGGTAGATCAACCAGTGAGGCTTATAAAACAACATCGGAAGCAACCAGTTAACCAGTAGCTCTCAAGAATGCTGCGGTTAACAACCAGTTACTCACTGGTCAATCGGTGAGGTTCGTTGAACGCAAGCTAAGTGTCTTCTCCTCAGAGCTAAAAAAATATCTTGTAGACGATTAGGCAAACAGTTTGCACAGTGTCAGAAGCTTTGCGAGTTTCTGATGGTGCTACAACAACATGGTGGGTCTGGACACATGAGAGGAAAAAAAAAAAGGAATTGGAGGACTACTTTAAATTCTTACGAATTTTTTAAAGCTATTTAATGCACGTTGTAAAATTTATTTTGCAGATTATTTTAAATTTTGATGGAAGTTTTAACTATTTTTGTGGTTTAACTTCTTTATTTGGTGTAATTTTTATAACGTAATGGAATTTTTGTAATTTTATGAGGTGCCAAGATTTTTGAAAATTCACCACTACAACCTCATTACTATAGCTCTGTCAAAATTTTCTAATGTTGCCAAAACCCCCATAACCAAACCACCCTCAGTCATACCCATAAAATGGTGCTCTATGATGTTGATTTCAATTAGTGCATAGCTGATAGTTGACAAGTTAAGGCTCAGCCACCATATTTCTGGCACTAATTGTTTCGTTTTGGTTACATCAGCAAAGTTAAAAGACATGAACTTTTACTGCAGTTCATTTCCTACTTTCAGTAAAGCGCATTACAAAAAATGCAAACTTCAGACAACTGGCCGTAGTTACGCTCTTGAACTTTATCAATAGGCAAGTCAGCACTATAACGTAATTGCATTTGGCAAAGATTAAGCCTATTTTCAAGTTCTCTTCGATTCACTTGTCAGACTCAGACAACTATTTCCCTCATCAATATTTCTTTCAGATCTTCTTTCCTTTGTCTGAATAGAGCTTCAGTAACCCGGCATGCCCTTTTCAAACATTTCTACTTATAGTTTCAGCTCCATTAAGGAGTAAAGCAAAGGTTGAAAAAAAAAATTGCCTAAATTAATAAAATTCAGAATTTTTTAATAGCAGTTCGTTGACATTCAACTGTTGCTATTTTACACTAAATAATAAGCTTAAATCCTGTGCTACACATGTTGGCGTTTGGTTACTATAGATATTTTCTTCACACACAAATAAAATACAAATAATCAGAGTGAATAAAATGTAACCACATCTTAACATAGTACACATTAAATGTTGAATACAAAGTTTTTTAAGCACTTGAAAATCAAATAATATGCACCACAATGCTGCCGTGTACAAGTAAAGGGCAGTAACTGCAAAGTTTTAATTTTTTTGCATTTTATTCATCGATTGTGTACGTTATCTTTATTGTACAAGCTGGCTTATTTGATTTCATCTGAAAAAAAGGCACCAAAAAGACGTATAATTCTAATATTTTCCTATTGTTAGTATTGAATATAAAATTCGTTTCTTCAAATTATCTCGAAAATAATCGATCATTTCTGCAGATACTGCCGTTTACCTGCACTGGGCAGAATGGATATATTTTGAATGAATTTTCTTCGTGTTCTTATAATACTATCAATAATGTAGGAATTATATCCATTTTTACTTAATTCCTGAAGGAGAGAGTCTCTCTTCCACTCAAAGAGAGAGAAAATTCAAGAGTAATTTATGATTTAGTTTAACATAATTTGCCAAAGCAGCAAAAATTTTTGATTCCCCAGGCATTTTATTTTTTCAACATTCTCTGATTTTTTTTTTCCAACAGAGAATTCTGATTTTTTTTAGATGTTATGAAATTGACATCATGTTATTACTAAAGAATTTATAGACGTTATGAACTTGATGTCATTTTAATACTATAGATTTATTTTGTGCTTGAAAAAGATTGCTTTCTGAAACATTTTGTTCTTTTAAAGATATACCTGATGTTGTTGGTCAAGTTCATCAATGCTTCTTTCAAGCAATTCCTTCTCTTCTAACAACATTCGCAATTGAGCATCTTTTTCTTCACAAAGACGCAGAAGCTTTTCTTGGGGCAAGATTTCATTTTGATGTTCAATACCTATTTGAAGTTGAGAAATATTTAAATTATTAATTGAATCTAACCATAAATTTGAAGAAAACGATTAAAAAAAGAAAAAAAAACATAAGTTTACTAAACTTAAGTTTGAGAGTTTAATTCTCGCCTAAATGATGAATTTCAAGATGCAGAAAATCGCCAGCATCTACGCGATATCATTATGTCCCATAATAATAATCTAATTAGCAAGTACTATCTCAGCAATCAGGTACTATTAATTGGTTTGGATTCCAGGGCCGGATTTAGGGGAGGGCAAGCAGGGCTACTGCCCAGGGGCCTCCGCAACAAGGAGGCCCCCACACAAATTTTTTTACAAACTATCCTTTCAGGGGTTGAAAATATCGGAGATATAAATATGTATATCAAAATATTCGGATATATATCAAAGCATCAGATATTTTCGAAAATATGATGATCTTTTCGAACCCTGATTAGGGGCTTCCATTCCTTCGTTGCCCCGGGGCCTCCACACTTCAAAATCCAGCCCTGTTGAATTCACTCAGTTAAGTTAAATTCCTACTGCATTTTGCACATTAACAGGCCAGGTGCTTCCATCTAGTGGAAAACTGCCTCATAATTCTCAATAGGTAATTACCCGATTGCAGTACTGGTCTCTATGGAATGCACTGGGTCTAAGCAAACAGGGAAAAGTCAATTTATAGCCTGACTGGAAACAAAATTTATACATTGTTTACCGAATGTTATATCAATACCCTCAATCCATTTATTATGATTGCAATATGACCTTGGTGAACATTACCATAATTTCCTGAGTATTATCTGTTTGAAAATTGTAAAATTAATGAGGTGTGGATTATATGCGTGCCTTTTGTCCCTCAATGCCCAAGTATTGAATTTGAATTTATAGTAGGATTTACTCATAGAAAATGTTTCACTGCTTGTAGGGTACTCAATGAGACTCCCCGCCCTGCATTACCTGCAGGCATCTCAGGGACCAATTGATGTTAGGGAGTCTCTAGTCCAAAACAACAATTCTTACCACTTACGACTCTAGATGGCATAAATTCAGATATATAGGATTTGGTCCGGTGGCATCCATTGCCTACTCACGCTTCCACCTTATTAGCCACTGAACAGATACAGATCTGAACAAACATCCGTAAAAGGTAATAGGTTTACGTGAGCGGATGCTAGTTCACTAACCTTCCTCATTTACTCTGGTTTGGGACCGGCATAGAGACGAGACAAACTCATCATATGACAGAGTTTTGCTTAGGGTCATTTATTTTATGTAGACTGAATTTCCTTTTTACACGATTCAGGATTAATAAAATAACAAAACCTACAGACAAAGAAGAAGCAGTCTCCTTTTGCACTAACTATTTGCAAATTACTGATTTAGTGCCATGGTCTTTACCCTCTGTATTATCAAAGAACCTGATACTACGCTAAAATAACTTTATAAATTGAAAATGTAAAATAACTTTATATTAATTGAAAAGGTGCACTTATTCAATATCAAATTTGAAAATATCTGTTAATTATATGGAAGAAAGTTTTTCAACAAAGATAAAATTTATGGTATTTTGAAATTATTTTAACAAATTTATTTTCCCGTCAATTATTAGTCTCAATCATGATGGGTCAGGAAAGAAAAGCTTTGATGCAACCCGAAACTTCAGGTGCTAAATTTTTGTACCTAGGTTTGCAAATCTAGGTATCAAGTTATAATTTTTAGTTTTAAAATGTTGATAACGACCACGTTTTCTAACACTGATTGACAGATCAGAGTTATAGAATCATACAGCCAGTGCTAGATCTATAATATTTTTGAGCTGAAGCAAATCATGAAATTGCTGCCCCACCCATCTTCCTTCAAGTTTGAACAAAAAAACACACAATGTGAAATTGACGCCCAGGAAAGGAAACACAACCAAAAGATATAGTTTAAGACTGCTGCCTGCAATTTTCAATATAATATAGCGGGAGATTGGGGATATTTCGATAATTGGGAATCTGGCGATCTTTCTTCATTGGCGTCAATTTTTGGCTCCAGCGCCTGCACGTGAGGTATTTTTCTCCCCAAATCTAAACAAAGAGATTGGAAACATCTATTAACATAGGGTTACTATAAATCAACAGGGTTACCAAAATAAAATTATTTCCGCCAAAAATGAGACGGCCGCGCCAGATTCCCGATTATCGAAATATCCCCGGGAGATTTTATGAACAGCTTGTTTATGCCTGAATTTTACACTTATGACCCATTCTTCCAGCTCCTTCAAATTTCGGTTCACCTTTCCAATGAGAATTCCTTCTGAAACCCGATTCTGGATCCGCCCACAGGTAGGTTAAATCCAGGTAGGACTACACCAAGAAGATAAGGTAGGTTAGAAACTGACTCTACGTAGGAAAAATTCAGGGTGCATAAATGGCTTGATTTTATGACTGAAATACATCTGTCTTGTTAGAAGTCAGAAGGTAACAAGAATATTCTTACAAACATCATTGAGCAACTGAACAGAGTAATATAAAGAATAGACATTTAATGACTCTGACATTTGACAACTATTACAAATTGACCCCTTAATTGATGCAGTTTCGAATAATAAGCAATTTAGCTGTGGGTGAAAGTAAAGTTAGAACGAGGATACAATACATGACTGCGAAAATGAATAAGATTTTGTCGACTACAGAAAATTAGTGAAGAATTTCTTTATTACTATACTTAATCAAAATTTATCTAGCTAGAAATAATTAAATTGATGTTTCAAGTTAAAAAAAAACATAATAAAAGTTATAACATACTGTCTGCCAAAGCATGTTCTTGATTTTCATTTAAAACATCTTTAGTAAGAGCACTCAATTTTTCAGTAAATGAACTGTAATGTTCTCCCAACCAAGACATTTTTATAGTGCTAAGAGTACATATTTACACACATACACACACTTTTTTAAGCATGTTATAAAAATTTAATATATGTCAATGTCAACAACACGACGATAACATTTTTACATATTTTAATTGCAATTGCCAACGCATGCTCATAAATAAATTAGTAAACAAAGAGACACGTCTGCTATGATCGCGTCTTAAGCAGAAATCCTCCATGATTTTGAACTCGGGAATAATAGCCCCAAATTTGGGATTTTTGTATCACGACATATCTAGGGACTCTTGCATTATCCAACCTCTCAGGCCCATGGAGGTAGGATCAGGCCCATCCATGTTCAGGCCTTGATAGAGAACATTTGTGATAATGTTGAAGTTCCAGAGAATCCTTTGGAAGACACGGACTACCGTGTCCTCCAAATATTTCTTGAGGCTAGTTTTATTTATTTATTTATTTTCAGAGTCAATACAATTAAATCATTTGCATTGAGATACAATTTGAACACAGTTGTTATGGTAAAAGTCCTGTTCAGAGTATTACTATTTATTTTCAGGCATCGTTTATATAAATCAATCATTTTTACAGTATGATAAAAAATTAGTTGAAGTTACATTGCAAAAGAAACGGTTGGTGAGGAGTAGACCAAGCAGATGATCGGAACTTTCAGTTAGAATGGCATTGTAATTGTGGCTTTTTGAGTGATTGACAGGTTCTTGTACAAAGGCGGATATACGGGGGTGCCAGGGGGTGCGCCGCACCCCCAACGATTTTGGTTGGATTTTCAAAGAAACTTTAAATGAAATATATTTTATCAGGAGAAAATATATATGTCTCCTCAAGAATTTTGTAAAACAACTTATATTTTTCTACAGCTAAATGCAAGTTAATTTACTTGAAAGCAAAACCAAAAATACAATAATAGGCAGCTTATAGTGGGACCCGATCACCACACATGGCCAGTGCGAGAGAAATTGTGCTACACAAATTAAAAAGAAGTATTTCTCCATTTAAAAAAGAAAGATGATAAATAATTACTTAAATCAAATAAAAACATTCCTTTAACTATTTTTCAGCGTTGTATTATATAATAACTTTATACTCTGTAATTTGGTATGTATTGGTATAACATTACAATTTTCTTTTTCTTTGGAACAACCATGCTAATAAAGTCAAACAATATGGCTATTGTGATATACTTCTTCAAAAACAATATAAAGTCCTTACACACTGAAATTAACTGAAAACCAACATTTCCACTATAAAATTTCAAAATTTTATGAAGGGGGCGGGGCAGTGCTATCACTGAGTTCCGCTACTAAAATTAGTTGCTTTTGTTGCCTTTAATATGAATAATAGTCTCCAAAATAGTTACCAGATACAGAAAATAATGTCTAAATTAGTCTCCAATTTAAAAAAAAAATAAGCATTTATATCATTATAATACCATGAAGTGGGACAGACCTACGTGGGGTAAATTTTCTCCAAACAACATTTAAAAAAGAAAACTTTTAAAAATATTTTCCAAATTTTAGCCCAACCCAAATAAACACTAGAAGAGAGAAACCAGCACTGACAGATTCTAGTATATTTTTCTCACTGTCTAACTGTTAATTAAAGTCAACAGTAAAATACTGACTGTATAAAAAGAGCTCGAAGCGTCACATTCATATTTCCTATCGAAAGAAAACTAGCTCTTGTTTTAAAAAAAATGAATGTATACTACGAATAAAAGAAATTAAAAACCAAAAAACAGTAAAAAAAAAAAGAAATGGTTGAGAAACAGAAATCGCGATTGCAAAAACTAATCCTTTACAAAAATCGCACTCACAAAAACGATACCGTTACGAAAATTGCGATCTTTTACGATCGCGACGAAACTTTACGACACTTTTTTTATACAAAAATATAAACTTCACATTTTTTCTGGTCGTGAATGTTTTATTACATTTCATTTTCCCACTTTTTAAAACAATTGTTTTCAAAAATTAAACGCGGTAAAACTTTTCCTTTTTTTTCCGTGGTAACTAGAGGGTAAACTTAAAAGTGATATTTTACTTTTTTTTTCTTCTAAGAGTAAAAAAAACTAGCTTTTTTACGAATTTTAGTCACACTTACTAAATAAGTCGCTGTATTTTACAACTTACTGCTAAATACTCGTTTTTGTCATCAAAATAGTCGCCTTTGCCGTCAAAATAGCAGCTTTAGTCGCCATTTGCAGTGCTGTATTCCCCCCACCCATCCCCTGTATTGCAATGGCGTAGCTACAGTTTCTGTCGCCCGGGGCGGTTCCTTTGCCAATTTTTCATTGAGACGTATCTAACACATTATAATGCATTGAAAATTATCGCTCAAAATAGAACACACGGTAGCAAAGGGAAACTAATTTAATCCGTATTTTTCCTACAAAAATGAAGGGGGCTGGGTCAGGCGCCTATCTTGTAGAAATATTCTGAATTTACATCAAAAATTGCAGTTAAAAGTAACTTTTGGGGGAATGGGGTTCTCTACCGAGTCTTTATCAAAACTGAACTTTTACAGAAATATATTTGATATTTATATACAGAAACAGAAAAAAAATTTGATATTACATATTTGAATATTTTCCGAAATTTAAGTTTTAAAAATACAATTTAAGTGTTGAATTACAATTTAAGGACTTATAATTTAAAGACATTAAGTGAATGAGGAAGGTTCAAGGGCTCACGACGGAAATATTTCATCTTTGAACACTGAAATGACCGTTCAGTCGTACCAAAACCTTACATTTCAAAGGGTTTTTTTTTCTCTCTTTTGACTCCAGTATTATATTTAAAGTATGATTCCCTTATTTGTTTTTTTTTTTTTTTCACATCAAAAGTGCTAAATCGCCGCCCCGGGCGGACCACCCTCTCCGCCTCTCCCTAGCTATGCCACTGCTATATTGTTGCACCCCCAGAATTCACAGCCTAAATTCGCCTATGTTCTTGTAATGTGCACTGAATTGCACTGAATCGGTGTTTAGCAATTGCATAAATTCCCCGGAGAAGGTCTGGACGAAATATCAATGTCAATATGTTAAAGCTCTTTTGTTGTTCTGAAACTCGAAATGTGCTTCGTTTACGTCTCCATAACCATACAAGTTGCTCCAAAGACCATGATCAATCCTTCAATGAAGGAAAACTTCAGTGTGTTCTTTCTGTTAGGAACTGGTCTTGGATGCTTAAGGCAGATTTTGGGGAAAATCGTGAAAGGTTGTTTGATCTCGCTCCTAGGGGTGCACGTATGATAAGTTGTAAAGAGGGCACAAGTCCTAGGAGTAGTTTTTAGATTTTGAAATCTGTCAACCACACTGACAATGGATTTGGTATCTTATGTTAGACGCAATTTCAAAAGACGCATTTTTTTTATGAAGACACAATTTCAGGATAACTTTGAAAGTAATTAAGGGAGGGCGAGGGTTTGCGGACCCTGTGGCGAAAACTTTCCAAATGAAATCCCTAAAAACTTACTTAGAGCCCTTAAATGTTTCTACTTTGAAGCTTAAAAAACACAATTTTATGTCTTACATTGAGATATTAATAAGAAAGGAGTTGGGATTTTCTTTATAAAATTCCACATTTTACGTCGGATCGTTACCAAATTTGCACATACGTCCTTTGATGCTCAGGAGTTCCCATAGCATAGGGGAGTTTTTCGCCCCCATGAGTGTGAAAATTATCTTTTGAAACGGACAGTTTACGCCGAGACTGAATTTTTGGAATTTTAGAAAAATTAAAGAGGTCTACATTTAAATTTTGAGTCATAAAATGACTCTTTTCTATAAGTTGATTGGAAAATTTGCTATCTTTTATTAATTAGTAGGGGGAATTAAACTAACTTTTTCCTTTATTTAAGCCTGATTGTTGAACATGCGTAACGAACCGAACTTTTGTTTTCGAGGTAGATCGTGCAACGCCGGACAACACAGCTAGTAAGACTCTGAAATCAATTCTACACATATTTTTTTATGTGTTAAGGAAAGGAGATGGAGATTTGGGAGTTCTCTCTTAAAAATCCATCTTAACGCTATCTTTGCCAATGTTTTATAAGGGGGGGGGGAGGTCCTTACAGAAAAGTGTTGGTATTGAAGCCCCATAAGCATCCATTTAGATCATGTTAGATCAAGTTTGGAGAGAAAATGTGACTGGTCAGGCGCAGCTGTTCTCCAATAAATTTTCGTAGTCAAAATTCAAAAAAATGCAGCATTAAGTTATCTTTAGTAGCATTAGGATAGATTGTGGTGATCGGGTACTCTCACATAGAAATCTTTCAAGATTGAGGGCCCAAAGACAAAATATTTGGCTCCCTTTGGTCGAACCAAGGGAATTATCACCCTCTTTGAAGTCGTTGTATGAGACACCAGACGTGAAATTATTGACCATAGACGATGCTGTCCGAGGCATAGGTCCTGGTTTGCACCCCCTCCGCCTCCCCCCTCAAGTGCCAGCACTGGATATCGGATTCATTTCAGCATGCAACGAAAGTTGTGCTCGCTGTATAATGAATTACTTTTCAAAAAGAGTTTCTAAATTTTAGGAACACATATAAAAAAAAAGCCACCCTTTTTTATGGCTCGTGTGAAGTATGAGAGTTTTTACTTGAATTAAATTTTAAAAAGGGTTCAGACCTCAACTAAAATTACGTGCCGACCCCTGAATCTATGAATGTTTAAATGCAGTAAAACGAAAAGGTTTTAGGAGGTAAGGCGTTTGTACGCAATTCTACATGTGTGCGAAGCTGATTAGCTTCATAACGAAAAGATTTGAGTTTGCATCTGTTTTTCTATCAACTCACTAGTAGTACTAGGGGTGCCCACCTAGGGGGGCGGGAGTGGTCATGGCGCAGACTGCGCCATTGAAATTTTAAAGGGGGTTGTTTTGAGGGGTATTTTTTACTTTGTGAGGGGGGCTTGTTTTGAGGGGGATCTTCGCGAAATTAGGGGGGGGGGTGCTTCCATGCTCTTAGGGGGGGGGCGCACTCCTGAGTAGTACAACTGACTATTAATACAAATTTGATCTCTTCTCTTCAGTAGAGGCTTTGTTGTATAATAAGAGGATAGAATCTCTTTTTTCCCTAATCACGTTAACCAGTTTAATCCATAATCAAGAATTCGCTAAGTCCCAAAACACACGATGGATACGGTTCTTCAAGCAAAAGTAGTGCTCTACAAATTTAAGGGTGTCGCGATTTAAAATTTCAATAATGGAATAATTCTGCAGATTTTCTGCAGGTATATTCAAATTAATGATGGAATTTTGCAGAAATCTGCAAAATTGTTATAGTTTTCCTATAACCTTTTTCATGCGAAACTCTCAAGTATCGAGCCAAATAAGCGTCCTTTGCGGCAAATTTGGATCTACTTCTAATTAAAAAAAACCTGCAGAAAATTTTCAGATTCCCTCAAAATTTGAAAATATCTGCGGAACATCTGCAGAATTATTATTTATGTATAACTAATGAGGAAACTCGATGAGAGTAGTTCAATCTAATCTAAGCCGGATCTTAGACCATAATCAGAAGAAGGTCTGACCACGACAAGCAAAACGTGAACCAAAACAATAAGGACGCTGTCTCTTTAATTTCTCAATAGAGCTGCGGAACACGGTACTGGAGAAGAAATAACGCCGAAGTGTCAAGTTCAAATTCTTTTCCTTTCTTCCTTTTTCGTTTTGACCCCGAAAACATGTGTTTATAAGCTTGATTTAAAAAAGTAGGGAATGAAATCATAATTTAATTTTTAAATATAAATTGTTAATAAATATCTGATAAGAATAATTAAGAACTGATTAGTATTTCGTTAATGACATTGCACAGTTATCAATTCCCCCGACTCGTTCGAAAGATCCTAAATTTTTATACTTTCAACCAAATTCTCTAATGGAGTAAATGTTTCCTGAATTTTCATCAAAACAACGAAATTCCTAGAAAAGGATTTTTCGGGATTAGTAAAAAAAAAAAAAAAACCTACAGAGTGAAGCAATTGCGACAGCAAAAACAAAACCTTTTCATACAAGAGTATGAAACTTGTTTTGTCCGACATTTTTGAAACAATAGAAAACCGCCTGGCAAGAAATGACGCGTGAAAATTGCTTTTACACTTGAACGAAGCAATTGCCTGTTTGATGAGATTTTAATAGTTGAAATTTTAACCCTAACTCCAGTGGATTAACCCTAAACTCCAGCAGATAGCGTTCATTATTGATCACTTTTTCGTTTCTTCATTCCCTTGAAATGAGTCTTACCAGTAACAGTTCAGCTACCAGATCGAGTTCAGCTTCGTCACAATAAATCCTGTCCCTGCATTTTACACTTTACCAAAACATATTACCAAATTATCATGCCTTGACGCGAGTTTTATTGTTGATGATGTAAAGAGCGTAACTCGATCATTGGTTGTTATATACATGAGGATTTACAATCCACTTTCCTTCTTGTTGAAAACTTTTATCTCCCAAAAATGAGACAAAAAGTTTCCGTTTTTTGTCACAACTTTTTAAAATTTTACATATTGCAAGGAATGGGTTTCTTATCACTTGCGAAAACGAACTTGTACCTGTTTTAGAGCATTCTCCGCCTCCCTAAAAGTTCCAGATTTCGGGTCCTAATCAGGATTAGTTTACGAAATTCCTACTTAAATATTAAAAATCTCTTTTACCCTCAGTCTTTTTTCACAAATTGTATTCATGCAAAGTCTCCCTAATTTTATATATCCATAAGTCTCCCTAATTTTCATCTTTCAATGTTGACAGCTATATGGATCATGAAAGTTTTTTGATATTCTTAAAATCTAAAAAACGTCTTTTGTCCAATAGCAAATCCTGAACTGTAGAAAACTCGATTTAACATCAACTTTTGCTATTAAAAGTAAATTAAACGATACTCATTTAAGGGATTATATTTCAATTTTCTCTTTTTCTACTGTTAAAATGTCCAACATTTGCTTCAAAGTATAGAAGTCAACACAAATTTAAAAAAAAAAAGGAAAAAAAAAAAAAAACCTTATAAAATAAATAATATCGTTCAAAAAAAATATTTACTTAAAAATCTAAATAATGAATAATGGGGGGGGGGGGGGGAAACCCTTATAAAGCAAAAATTGGCCCAAAAAAAAAAAAAAAAAAAAAAAGCATTTATATTACATCTAACCATACCGACGTGTTTGCAACTTTTTAGTTTTTGATTTTATGACGGTGTTGCAGTGTTAACATGTTGAACTTAGAACTGAATTACAATTAAACCTTGATGAAGTTTAATATCAATGCATAATTATTTGAATATGTATTTAATGCATATTATTTGAATTGAACTAAATTGTTTAGTTTAATTTCATTTTAAAGTACAATTTGTTAACTCTGCAATCGTCATAAAGTAAAAAATTAAAAATGTACTCTTTTGACGGTATTGAATTGGATGTACGTTATCATCAACACCCTAACCCTTAATGATATATTTCTCAGAAGTTAAAAATGGCTTTATATGATATTACTGAATTCCACGATAATATCAACCTGCAGGTCAAAATTTCAAACTCAATCAATAATTATGTGTTATACATAATTTTAGAGATAACATTCTTAATTTTCGAATCTCGTAAAAGGTTTTTCAAGATGGATGCCGTGCGTAGAATAATTACTGCTTGAAGATCTTCAATAACAACATGTAAATTTTAATTATTCAAGAAAAGAGGCCTATAATTTTTTAAGCATACACTCGATAGAATTTTTTTTCTTTTTTCAGTTATTGCTTACATTTTGAGATTTCAATTTCTGTAATTTCTTTCATTGAATTTTAATTTTTTCCTCGTTGAGCCTAATTTGAATTTTGTGTTAAACGGCCTGTTACGGTCGTCCCAAAACGTAGTATTTTCCCTTTCACACTTTTTATAGGACTACTAGTGGTATCCGCACGGCTTTGCCCGTAATAGAAAAATTAAAAGGTCTTTTGGTTCGCCTGCATATTTACAAATAATGTATGGTGAATTTTCTCGCCAATTGACTTGTTCCACGTTATGATAATTTCGTATCTCGCCAATTGGCTTGTGTCCATGTTACGGTTCCACGTCATGATAATTTCGTAATTTACTCGTCCATCTTATGATAATTTTGTTCTTAAAACTGGAATAGAAAAAGAACCACATCGAATTTTCGAAAAATTGCTTCGAGGTGCACACCCCCATGCTACAAACTAACATTGTGCCAAGTTTCATGAAAATCGGCCGAACGGTCTAGGCGCTATGCACGTCTCAGAGATCCAGACATCCTCCGGACATCCAGACAGAGAGACTTTCAGCTTTATTATTAGTAAAGATTAAGATAAAAGGAAAAACTTTGCTTTGTTCTCCTCCCAAGAGCTTCCTAGTAGTATGCATTTAAAATGTTGAATTTTTTAAAAATTATTTACACAATTAGCTATCAGCGTGACGAATGTAACATATTGACTGTGACGAACGTAATCGCTTGAAACAAACACTGCATCTTTCGAACGTTTAGTTCTATAAAAAATAAATGAAATGTATATTTTGAAATAGTTGTTTTTTT
Organism: Uloborus diversus; assembly: GCF_026930045.1. Classification (NCBI taxonomy): domain Eukaryota; kingdom Metazoa; phylum Arthropoda; class Arachnida; order Araneae; family Uloboridae; genus Uloborus; species Uloborus diversus. The sequence goes on along the minus strand of NC_072738.1, from coordinate 129,452,766 downwards.
AATGTTACTGTATACTGTTTTGTAATTTTTGCAACAATTAACTCGATTTTCAACACATATTTGTGGAATTTTCTTGGGTTACATTTTATGGAAAAATCGGCAGCTCACAAAAAGAGCTAATAAAATAGAGAGCGAGAGAGAGATAAAGCAGAGCAAGAATGCCAGATAAACAAGAAGAAAATGTCAAGAAAAAAAGCAGCAGAGCGTATGCAAATATTGCGGGGAAAAAAAAAGAAAACGACAACGATTAAAGAAAAAAAAAAAAAAAAAAATTGAAGAAGACCGAGGAATCAAAGATGAGAAGTTAGGACATGAGAATCAATTGTAGAGAAGCTAATAAGCTAGCTTTGTATAGCGTTGTAAACCAATGCAACTTCGCCTTTCTTAACATGCTAAGTTTACTGAAAGATTCAAAAAGCACGCTCTTCCATGTAGTTCCAGGAAAAAACAGGCTTTTATGTGTTACCTTGATAAATAATAATAATAATATTGGAATTATTGTGGCAGAAATGAAAGTCAAAAAGCTCTTGGAAGAAGCTTTCTTGAAAAAACAATCCTTAGAATGGATATTGTTTTCGTAAAGAAGATTACATTTCTCGATAGCTTTCTGGGGGAAAAAAAGTTCCGCTTGTGTGCGATTAAAAAAAAAGTGTGTTGTAACGACCCAAGACGGAAGAAAAACTTTTATATTTTCTTCTTTATTACATTCTAAACTGCCATTTCACCCGTACCTTTTCTATCACTCCAAGCTCTTTTTCTTTTTGTGTCTGAACTTAGGCATATTCACAACATGATTGTATATTTTAATGAAGAAAATAAATTATAAACAGCGAGAAAACTAAAAATTACTCGAAATCTGCCTTTTAGCTGTTGCCAAAAACAATAAAAAATAATAGTAATAATAAAGTTAATTTGGATAATAAAAGTTAACAAACTAAATACAAGGCTAAACCTTAGCAATGTGGATTACGCTCTTGAACTTGAATCAAAGAAATCCTCGAACATCTACATTATTTGAAACGTTTAAAGTGACTAAAATCCACAAATATATGCTTACTTAAGCCTTGAACTTAAATTGTTAATTTTATTAACAAAATTAAATTTAAACGCCATCATTTTTCATTTTTTTCTAGAAACAATTCAAAAACAACTACGTCAATTCCGTCACACTAAAATGTTGGGGATCAGAAAAGCAAAGCTCTCTCATAAAAAATTTCACTTCAAAACAGAGGAGGGGAAAAAAAACATTGCACACAGCCAATAAGAAAGCATTGATTTAATCCATGTTGAAACTAGTATGTTGTGGCCATCACGAAACTTTCTTCTATATATATATATATATATATATATATATATATATATATATTTTTTTTTTTCTGATCCCTCCCCATGCTTGACGAGGAAGCAATATTCCCAACAAAAACAAAATGACACATGCAAAAACTTGACGACTATCCCAATGTCTGAATTATTGCAAAAGCAAAGCAAAGAGCGAAAATTGAAAGTTATTTTAAAAGCCTTGCTTGAATTAATTACAAATATTTTATTTGTTAACAAACATAAGATGGCAACAGTTAAAAATTTTAAATCATTGAGATAATATTTCCTATCATTTCCATACAATTAAAATCACGAGAAATACGCAGACGACAATCTATTACGATTTATCTTTCTTATTGTTGCATTAATAAAAATATTTTTTTATTCGCAAAAAAAAAAATAAATAAAAAAAAAATAAAAATCAACACCTTTTGGAGCGATCGGCGTCAAAATTGAACCAAAGCCTGTTTACATATGGATTCACATATATTCCAAATTTCAACCAGAACGTAGCATTACTTCTTGAGATAGGGCACTCAAAATGGAAAAAAAGAACGGGTGATTGCGCTACCCCCTTTTTAGCTGTTGACACAAAAATAAAATCAGCTCTTATACCCACTAAGGGCTACTTGCCGATAAATTTTTCTTTCATTCCGTTCATTATTTCTTGAGATGCAGCAGTCACAATTGACGACAAAAAACGTTCTATAGCTCAACCCCCGTTTGAGTTATTGACACCAAAATTGAATCAGCACCTGTTCCTGTTAATACCAACATATGGACCAAATTTTGTTTGATTCCGCCAGTTACTTCCTGAGGAATAGCAAGCACGCGTAACTCGAAAAACGTCCCATTGCTCCACCCCCCTCGGAGGAATTCGCGCCAAAAACTAATGGGCACAAGTTCACATAGGGGCACATATGTGTACTAAATTTCGTTCGATTTCATGCGGTAGTTTTTGTTGTAGAGCGGCCACAAAAAACTGGTCACACACAGACGTGACACACACACACACACACATACACACACACACAGACAGACAGACAGACATTTTCCAAAAATGGTCGAAATGGACTCAGTACACCTCAAAACGTTCGAATCCGTCAAAATTCGAAATTCGAAAATTTGCACGAATCCAATACTTTCTTCTATATATTTGATATAGAAGAAAGTAAAAATGCTGATATAAGTGTTACTTTTAGGACAAAGTATCAGTGCTTAGTTATTAACTAATATTTACACACTTAACGGTCTAAAAAACTACACGAGTCATCACCGTGACGAACGTAACTTCAGAGTTACGATCTTCAATGTTACGTTCGTCACACGTCATATTTTGAAGAAATATTCATTTCTGTTACATTATAATTAAAATGAGTATTATTCTGCAAGAAAAATAAAGTTAAGGAATGAAAATATTGCATTGCACTGTTTTTACAACAATATCTACCCAAACTTTAAAGAAATTGAGAGCTAAATTTCATGCTGCAAATTCAAGGTTGCAAAAATATTACGTTTGTCACACTATAGTAATTTAGTTTCAAAAACCAATTTATGTGATTTATACTGTGTTTTATTGCATAGTTATTAGACATAAGTTTGATTCTTTCCCCAAATTCCACAAAACCACAAGTTAATGATTATTAGACGTCTTAAAACTCATGAAATGCAACAAAACAGAGTCTCTGAATGTTACGTTTTTCACTATGGAATGACCCAATAATGAATACTTTCTGAATGAAATTCAATGTTTTGCGCCTTTAGTAACTACAACACAACAGCTCCGATCCAAAAAATTAGAATATTGAAAGAAAATATGGTCCAGGCAACTGCAAATTTAATTTAGCAAACTAATAATCAATTATATGAAATAGAAATAATCATAATAAATTAAATGAATTAATTACCAACGTTTTAATGCACAAAAATTGCAAATTACTGCAGACACGTGTTTCGGGGCTTTCTTTGCATTGAAAAAGGGGTACCTTGTAACCTCAAAATACGTGTCTGCAATAATTTGCAATTTTTCTGAATTAAAACGTGCGTAAAACACTCATTTAAACTTCACATGGTTCGAAAAATTAGAGCAATGTAAATATGTTGCACACAATTCACTCAAAATTTTTTTTACATGTCAACAGTACTTTTTTGAAAGAATTTTAACTTTAATCAGTTTTTAGACGATTAGGCTGATTTTTAGCAATAACTTCACAATGCTTTTTAAATTAAAATTAGTCGATATCTTCTTTAAATTAGGAATAATTTTTTTCTCTCTTGATGCAGCTTCTTGATGGTGTTTTCTATAACTTCCATTGGAATTGTAGTGCTCTATGATTGTAGTTTGAGAATTGGCATGATAGATAAAGATAGTGGTCAACCTAACAAATGTTTAAAAAAAAAAAAAAAGGAACCAGCAGTTATTATCTTGCATTACTTAATTTATTGACGACCCCACTGTTAACCAACAGCGTAAGTCCCCAATAGCAGATTTTAGTTCTCTGTTTCTCTTTGACTAGAGTTTTTTTGACACCCATTTCTGCAGTACGTACGAAAATTTGTCAAAGCAATTTGTTCCGCTTTGGGGTTGACTTCATGGGAAGCTCAATTTCGTATGAGTCAGTGTAGATAATCGAATTTTGTAAAGGATTTCAAGCCTTGTTTAAGGTCTTTATGTATGATGGGAAAGTTTGTGTTGGGGATGCAATTTGTAAAAAACCGTTGTGAATGTCATCTTAAATTCAGGATCCGATTATCGTGCTGGGGAAAAAAAAAAAAAGTTAAAGATTGGATCCCACGCACTTAACTGCCATGTTCCTACTGATCGATTTAATCCTGGTATCACAAATATTTAATTCCGATTTATGCAACTTTTTTTTTTGAAATTCAAAGCTAAGTTTTCTGGTCGAAAAATGTAATAAGATTATCATACGTTTTAGGAAATACAAAACAAAATATAAATTTGTGTGTTTCATGAAAAAAATTACGTGTTAAAATAAGTTCGCATAGATACTGATATCAATGTAAATATTGTTTAATAGTATATTTATCTTGCAAAATTCTTTGTGGTAGACAAGTATATTTATACATATATGTATATTAAACTGAATATTGTTTGAAAATATTTTTATTAATTTCATTGGCTGAGAATATCACGGCAGTTTCTTCTACTCTGCTTCTTCGGAATTTTAACAACACCTTAATTTTCTTCTCTTTGTTAAATAAAATCAAATCCTTTAATTTATATAAAAATACCTTTGATTACATATTTGCATAAAATGCAAAATATTTTTTTTCACCAACAACGGACAAGAAAATCAGCATTTACACTCCTTCATGACATTCCAAATATTTTACTTTATTTCAATCAATGCTGCCATTCCAAAATACAAATAAACAAACAAGCAAAAAGTAGAGCAGACAATAGTTAAATTAAATAATGCAATGAAATATAAAGCATAGCTGACGATAAATAATCCTCATATATATAATAGCCAATGATCGAGTAACGCTCTTGGCTTCATCAACAATGAAACTCGCTCCACGGCGTGATAATTTGATAATATGTTTTGGTAACATGCGGAGAAATTCTTTATTATAACAAGGCTGAACTGGATCCGGTACCTTAACTTTTTTACTGGTAATACCATTGAGAAGGAATACTAATGGAGGGAGCCATAGCAAATGTCTCAGTGAAATAAGCTTGGGACTCAATGTTTCCCAGGTCAGGTGACTTGTTTGGCTGGGAAGTTGTCGCGTTTTGGCACGCAATCGCTCTTTTGGCATTAAATATTTTTCAGACGACGCGACGGCGCTTATTATGAAATCGGGGCTACAAATCAGAGCAACTCTGGCTCCAACTCCTTTCCGCATAATAAATAAATAAATAACGGATACAAATACAGGCCAATCATTCAAACTCCCTCTCCCTATTTCTTTCCGGATTTTAAAATATTATGTAATTGCATTTTTCATGTATTTTGATGTTGATTCCTTGAAATGATGGGCATGTACAAATAGTTTAAAGTGTTCTGTTATTGAATGAAAATTTATGGATTCATATGTATTGTAATCAATGTTTTGAAATGATTTCATACGCAGGCATACTAGTATTTAAATTGAAGCATAAAAATAGCAAATCTTTATTCTTGCACATCTGCTGTTCACAGGAGCTTGGCGAGAAGATTCTCGCCAACAAAGCAAATGTACACAAAATGCTTAAGAGCCGTTAAAATAATTACTAGTTAAGTAAAAAGTGTTTTTATGGAACTAAAATGTTATTTGCACTCAAGATATACAATGTTTTATAACTTTTATAGGTAAAATAAGTACAAAAATTTAAAAATTATAGGCAACTGTGGAATATGTACTCGTTGAATGCATATAAATGTTATTTTTTCTTTATTTAGAGGTAAAAAACATTCGTACATGCTAGAGAAAAGTTACTGGACCTCCTGGTGTGGCTTTTTCCTCACAATTTACAATGCTAGAATACTGCACTATTACTATGAATCTAATTTTTCCCTTCTACAGTTAAAGTTTGTTTTCTTACATGGCTTCAGCTAATGAAAACTTCTTCAGCGGTTACGGTCAACTCGAAATTGCTCCCCAAGTCACATGGTACTGCTGCCGAATCAGGATAGTAGGGTTGCACTCTCTCCATCTATTCCTTCTCAATGGGTAATACTCATTTTAGGCGAATGAAGAAACTAAAATGTGGTCAACAATGAACGCTATCAACTGGAGTTCAGGGTTAAGCCACTACAGTTAGTGTTGAAATGTCAACTATCAAAATATCAAAAAACAGGCAATTGCGTCGTTCAAATGTAGAAGTCATTTGCATCCATCATATCTTGACGGGCGATTTTCTAGTTGATAAGAATTCTAAATGTAAAGCACAACAAACTATTTATTTACAAATAGCAGAAGCACAAAACGTTTTATGAACTTTACATAACTCTGAACAAAAGGTGAACAGTCCATATCACAATACTATACACAGTAAACTTCCTCAGAGGCTCCACGCAGCGCCAAGCATCTACCGGTGTGGGTCCAGTTCATTCTTATGTGAATGAGAATATTATTTTCTAACAAATTCTGAGATTAACCATCATCTTTACACATGAAATTTGAAGACTTTTGTGTATGGGAAAAAATATTTTCAAACTCCAAATAAGAGGCAATAACTAAGCTTTTGTTTATATAAAGTAGTGCAGTTATTCAAAGTGATGATGCAGATTTAAAAAAAAAAAAAAAAAAAAAAAAAAAAAAAACATTCTATTGAAACTAACACTGAGTGTCACAGGTAATGTAAAAAATTGATTCATGTTTATGAACAAATTGAGGTTACTGCTATAAAACATTCTCAAAACTAGTATGTTGTGGCCATCACGAAACTTTCTTCTATATTTTTCTTTTTTTTTTTTCTGATCCCTCCCCATGCTTGACGAGGAAGCAATATTCCCAACAGAAACAAAATTACACATGCAAAAACTTGACGACTATCCCAATGTCTGAATTATTCGCAACTCCAACGAACTATAGGGGGCACTGAAGTCACTGTCTAATGGCGGACTTAAAAACTAAAACAAACGCACATGGTAACGAAGAAAATGCTAAAAGTGTTGTGATTTTTGTTCGTACGTATGATTTTTTCGCTTTATTCTTTTTAAATTAATTTTCAAGGTCTTGTGGATATTCTGGCCCACGTAGAAAGAAATGAGAATTCTAGAAGCATTACTAAACGTCAAAGATTAATGCAAACTACGTAGTTCGTAGTTCTAAGCAGCTATTTCCACGATGTTGAATTCGATATTTATCAATTCTTGATAAAACTAAATAATAATTGTGGCCTGACAAGAATAACAATTAATGCTAGAAAATTCAATATGACATTACAAATTGTTATCGAAAGAAGATGATACTTTTTTGCCTTGCTTGGCTAGCGCTTATTGTTTTCCATTTGTAGCTGAGTTATTTCTCTCGAATTCCCGAATCGGTTAATTTAAAAATTTTCTGTTTCGATTTTTCTAATTTCTGAGTTACGATTTAATTGTGTCATGTTATGCAAATCATCAACAAGATTCTCACGGATATATGGTGGTAGTTTTCTTTTCAGTTGATTGACCATTATTTCTTTTCACTTATCGAATTCTGTAATCTTACTACCATTTTATTCCACTCATGATAAAAATTAAAAATGGTTTAGCTAAAAACGCGAAATCTCGCCAAGGCTACTTTGCTCGCACTATACTAAAACTATAACCCTAAACAAATTTGGCGAAACCTTTCAGCTGAGAATAAAAGGAATAAAGTAAATTCTTTCTCGGTTATTCATTTTGTTCTACGATAATATATTCAAGAAAATATTTTGCATACTGTCCATTCCAACTAAATGCTGCTGTAAAATATGGTAAGTTTAATTAATTTAAGATTAAAAAAAACCCCATATTCTTACAAATTCATAAAAAACAATAAAATTTTTTACCTTGTATAACGTTATCCAAGTTTGTTAATCCAGAATTTTCGCTTTCACCAATTATTAAGGAAATAATGAAAACTAACATTGTTTTGAGAAGCTCGAGAATACTACTAAGGGATGAATTAATTTCTGTAGCTGAAAGCAAACTAAGACACATCGATTGCGTTAATAAATACTCAGAACAAACTGCCTGTGTTTACGTCAACAGACACACGTGGAACGCAACGTGGCAATGTTTTAGTTTCATTTGCAGTTTTGTAAATCACCGCAAAAGGTAGCGTATTCGAGCGCTGGAGTTCCGAATTGCAAAAGCAAAGCAAAGAGCGAAAATTGAAAGTTATTTTAAAAGCCTTGCTTGAATGAATTACAAATATTTTATTTGTTAACAAACATAAGATGGCAACAGTTAAAAATTTTAAATCATTGAGATAATATTTCCTATCATTTCCATACAATTAAAATCACGAGAAATACGCAGACGACAATCTATTACGGTTTATCTTTCTTATTGTTGCATTAATAAAAATATTTTTATTCGCAAAAAAAAAAAAAAAAAAAAAAATCAACACCTCTTGGAGCGATCGGCGTCAAAATAGAACCAAAGCCTGTTTACATATGGATTCACATATATTCCAAATTTCAACCAGAACGTAGCATTACTTCTTGAGATAGGGCACTCAAAATGGAAAAAAAGAACGGGTGATTGCGCTACCCCCTTTTTAGCTGTTGACACAAAAATAAAATCAGTTCTTATACCCACTAAGGGCTACTTGCCGATAAATTTTTCTTTCATTCCGTTCATTATTTCTTGAGATACAGCAGTCACAATTGACGACAAAAAACGTTCTATAGCTCAACCCCCGTTGGAGTTATTGACACCAAAATTGAATCAGCACCTGTTCCTGTTAATACCAACATATGGACCAAATTTTGTTTGATTCCGCCAGTAACTTCCTGAGGAATAGCAAGCACGCGTAACTCGAAAAACGTCCCATTGCTCCACCCCCCTTGGAGGAATTCGCGCCAAAAACTAATGGGCACAAGTTCACATAGGGGCACATATGTGTACTAAATTTCGTTCGATTTCATGCGGTAGTTTTTGTTGTAGAGCGGCCACAAAAAACTGGTCACACACAGACGTGACACACATACATACACACACACATACACACACACACAGACAGACAGACATTTTCCAAAAATGGTCGAAATGGACTCAGCACACCTCAAAACGTTCGAATCCGTCAAAATTCGAAATTCGAAAATTTGCACGAATCCAATACTTTCTTCTATATATTAGATATAGAAGAAAGTAAAAAGTGCAGAATATTTTAATTTCTTGGAAAGTTAGTAGACCTTCGCTTTACGCGGGGGTTACGTTCCTCGGAAATGTCACGTAAACGTAAATCAAAACCGCGTAAATTGAGACTTAATGTGTATTAGTGTTAAAATAAAAGTTAGGTTCAGTAGCTAAAAAAAAGGAAAAAGAAAAAAGAAAAAAACACTGCATTCTACTGATGACTAATTGTATAATAAGTTTAATCTGTACTTGTATCGATTCCCATGAACAACATGCATAAAGAAAACACAAATTACTTTAGTGTTTATGAAAAAGAGCTGGCTATGATATTTTTTTGGCAGTCAAGAATTTTTTTCTCTGTAGTTGTTTGCAGAGCATCAACGCATTCATGATCATTTCCATGAAAGAACCTTCCTTCCATGAGAGAATCTTCCTTCTCTAACAAATCAGAAAGATCATTCCTATTGTCAAGGAATGGCTCTCAATTTTCAATATTAACGTTTTTGGTTCTGCGTCATCGATGTCGGTATCCTCGTTGCTTTCGTCATCCTTTGTCACGCCTAAAAGCTATCCTCCAGTGAGTTCTGAACTGTGTGAGTTTAATAACTTTACTTCTGGAGAGAGCTCTGGGACCAATCGCATAAAATGTTTCCAGTGGGCCAGTGGCCCAAGTTCGGTTATTAGCGCGCCAAAATGCAGTTTATTACGCATAATCTGAAATCTTTAGGAGTTTGGATTTTGAAGGAGGGGAAAATTTTATCTGTTTGCATTGCCGCATCCACGTAAAACCGAAACTCATCCGCATCAAGTAAAATAAAGGTGTCAAATCTTAAACCGCGTATAATTGAAACTGCGTAAAATAAACCAGCGTAAAACGAGGGTCTACTGTATTTCAGATTTTAAGGTAACTTTTTCTTGTGAATTAGATGTATTTAAATTTCTTAAGATTAGAAAGTTTTTTTTTTTTTTTTAATCAATAAGATTGAGTACAAGTTAGTGTTTATATCGTACGAGGTGAAAAAAAAAATGTTATGTTGATTTTTCAAATATGTTTTAAATTAAATATTCTGATTAGAATAAATAAAATGCATTTTAAGATAAAACGAAATTCTTGTTCTGAGTTTCGACAAACCTAGTTTGCAGCATTGCCCCCATAAATCTCTGCTCGTTATCCCCACAAAAATTTTAGGCGCCAGCGCTGCAAATCTAACCTTGTCATTTGTTGAGCTCCGATCTAAGATAAGAAAATAAATAAAAATGACAATCTCAAATGAAACCTTTAATTATTTCCTAATATTTACAAATAAAAATCCTATGAACAATTATACAAAGTTTTAATTCTACTAATGTCTTCTGGACTTAGCACTTTCTCCCCCACTCGTTTAAGAACAATGCCCCTTTTCTTCGGAACCATGGTTTTCAGCCCATTCGCCTTGTCTTTGCTGAATGACACGGAACTGTAGTGCATCACGGAAGAATAGTCATATGGACCATCAATAAGAAAGTCTTTTTTCTTTAACTTATCAAAGTTTCTTTCATGACCTGATAAAAAATGGGAGAGACAATGAGTTTGCATCTGTATAATAACCAGAACCCGGATTATATGCACAATAAAGTCATCAAAATATGCATGCAGATATGTGCTTAAAATTCCTAAAATACGCTCTAAAAATGTTTTATTCACTCAAACAAAAGTTTTCACAACTGAGCAAAAACACGAATATCATTTCAACCCCTTGCACCCCTTGGGCGTAGCCAGAGGATGGAGGTGGGACGGGAGAGGCAACTGCCCCTCCCTAGAGGAAAACCTCTGACTCCCAAGCTCTTCCCAAATGCCAGAAAAAATAATTTAAAATTGCAATTTTAGGACTTCAATTTCGAAAAATTTCCGGGGAGAGCCACCTTAACCGCTTTTTCTGACCGCCATCTGTCCGAAAATAGCATAAACTATTTTTTTTAGGGGGAGAGAACGATTATAATATCAAGCACTTTCGGAGGTTCACACTAGGGGGGGAGGAGGGCAACTAAAATCCACTATCTTGAAGCGCCACTACGCTTGTCCTTCCTTAATGGAAACCCTGCCTACGCCCATGACTTGCACTTCTGGTTTTTGGCAATAATGTGCAGAAAAAATTGGGCAACCCGAGATAAACTCAGTGGTACTCAATTTTTTGTTCTTTTTGAAGAACAAAATAGTTTTTGCTCTTTCTGAAGAACAAAATATCTTTTGTTCTTTAAAAAGAACAAAATAGTTTTGGTTCTTTATGAAGTTCAAAAGAGCTTCGTTCTCTCTGAAGAACAAAATAGTTTTTGTTCTTTATGAGGAACAAAATAATTTTTGTTCTTTATGAAGAACAAAAGAGTTTTTGTTCTTTATAAAGAACAAACGAGTTTTCTTTTCTTTATGAAGAACACAAGAGTTTTCACTGTTTATGAAGAAGAAGATAGTTTTTGTTGTTTGTAAAGATCAAAAGAGTTTTTGTACTTTATGAAGAACAAAAAAGCTTAATGTTTTATATAGAACTAAATTGTTTTTGTTCTTTATGAATAACAAAAGAGTTTTTGTTCTTTATAAAGAACAAAAGAATTTTCGTTGTTTATAAAGAATAAAATATTTTTCGCTTTTATGAAGAACAAATTTTTTTCGTTTTTTCTGAAGAACAAAATATTTTTTTTCTTTAATGAAGGACGAAAGAGTTTTCGTTCTTTGTAAAGGACAAAAGAGTTTTTGTTCTTCATACTGAACAAAATTTTTTTGCAATCTTTCTTTTGTAAAAAAAATCTTTAAGTTAAAAAAAAATGCAATAGTATGCAGTCATATTGAAAATTTGTCGTTTCAATTCAGTTATATACATTTACGTTAAAAGAAGCAAAAGTATGTCATTGCATATGCACATATGCATTTCATATAATCTTAGCTCTAATAGTAACATTTTTTCCATTTAGCCAAGTCAAATGCAATGTCTATGCTTTAACCTGCTAAGGATTGTGAGTCATATGTGCTCCCTCAGTTAAAAAAAAAATTTACGCATATCGAATACAAATAATTTAGAGACTATATTTTTAATATTACTGAGTCATCATAATTTTAATTTTAGCAGAAAAAGAAAAAAAAAATACAGAAAAAAAATCTTCTGCAATTTTTTTCTGAAAACATGGCAGATGAAACACGTCTGTAGTCATGCGGACATCCTTCCTCTTTTACCTGTATTCAAGATTTCTTTTAAATTGAAGATTGAATATAGTTAAGGTAATGCACTAGTAGTGGCCACAGTTAAGCATATTTTATGTCTTTTTTAAACTGTGGGTCTACAATATTGATTCCAATTTTTTAGCTCAATGAACGTATTATAGCCCAACTATTCCTGAATCTTCCCATTTTCTGAAAATGCCAGAATTTCAATTTTTTCGATTTTTTATCCATTTTTTCCCAAACTTCAAATTTGATCCAATAGTGGCCACTCCCAAATCTGAGATTTTCAGTAGTGGCCAGATGCATGAGTCGGTAGTGGCCATCTGACATCCTTTCCTTAGAATTCACTATACTCACTTTAAATTCAAATAACTGATGGATAAAATTGATTCAATATGATAGTTACATTAAGTACCAATATATTAATCACAATTTTATTGTACATTTCTTTCTTCAAAGTATATACGTACTTAGGTTAAAATAAAAAGTTTTTAGTAGAAAATTTTATTTGTATTTTTTGTACGTTAATGTAAAAAATAAAGTAAAAGAAAATGAATGTACTTATATAAGTATTCTACATATGAACTTTAGTAAGTATGAACTGAATAATTATTATCACTACGAAATCATCTTCTTTATCTTTACTAATAATAAAGCCGAAAGTTTCTCTGTCCGGAGGATGTCTGTAGGATGTCTGGATTTCTGTGACGCGGATAGCGCCTAGACCGTTCGGCCGATTTTCATGAAATTTGGCACAAAGTTAGTTTGTAGCATGGGGGTGTGCACCTCGAAGCGATTTTTCGAAAATTCGATTTTGTTCGTTTTCGATTCCAATTTTAAGCCCATTTTTCACAGAAATTAATTAAAATGGGAAAGAATTTGTTCTGAAAATTATCTGTCTTTATCTTTCTTTCCTTTACTTCTTTACCTTTCTTCTTTTCTTTTTAAATAACAAACCTGGATGTCTCTCTGTATGGATGTTTGGATCTCTGTGACGAGCATAGTGCCTAGACCGTTCGGCCGATTTTCATGAAATTTGACACAAAATTAGTTTGTAGCATGGGGGTGTGCACCTCGAAGCGATTTTTCGAAAACTCGATGTGGTTCTTTTTCTATTCCAATTTTAAGAACAAAACTATCATAAGATGGACCAGTAAATTACCAAATTATCATAACGTGGAACCGTAACATGGGCACAAGCCAATTGGCGAGACACGAAATTATCATAACGTGGAACCGTAACATGGGTACAAGCCAGTTGGTGAGAAAATTCACCAGACATTATTTGTAAATATACAGGCGAACCAAAAGACCTTTTAATTTTTCTATGATAGTCTTTTGGCAGTGAAGAATTTTTCTCTGTAGTTTGCAGAGCATCAACGCATCCATGATCATTTCCATGATAGAACATTCCATCCATGAGAGAATCATCCTTCGCTAAGAAATCAGAAAGATCATTTCTATTAGCAAGGAATGACTCTCAATTTTCAATGCTAACGTTTTTGGTTGTGCGTCATCGATGTCGGTGTTCTCGTTGCTTTCGTCATCCTTTGTCACTCCTAAAAGCTATCCTCCCGTGAGCTCTGAACTGTGTGAGTTTAATAACTTTAACTTCTGGAAAGAGCTCTGGGACCAATCGCATAAAATGTCTCCAGTGGCCCAAGTTTGGTTATTGGCACGCTAAAATGCAGTTTATTACGCATAATCTGAAATCTTTAGGAGTTTGGATTTTGAAGGAGGGGAAAATTTTATCTGTTTGCATTGCCGCATCCACGTAAAACCGAAACTCATCCGCGTAAAATAAAATAAAGGTGTCAAATCTTAAACCGCGTATAATTGAAACTGCGTAAAATAAACCCGCGTAAAACGAGGGTCTACTGTATTTCAGGTTTTTCTTAACTTTTTCTTGTGAATTAACTGTATTCAAATTTCTTAAGATTATAAAGTTATTTTTTTGAATCAATAAGATTGAGTACATGCTAGTGTTTACATCGTACAAGTTGAAAAAAATGTTATGTTGATTTTTCAAATATGTTTTAAATTAAATATTCCGACTAGAATAAATAAAATGCATTTTAAGATAAAACGAAATTCTTGTTTTGAGTTTCGACAAACCTAGTTTGCAGCACTGCCCGTATAAATCTCTGCTCGTTTTCCTCACAAAAATTTTAGGCACCAGCGCTGCAAATCTAACCTCGGCATTTGTTGAGCTCCGGTCTAAGATAAGGAAATAAATAAAAATGACAATCTCAAATAAAACCTTTAATTATTTCCTAATATTTACAAATAAAAATCCTATGAACAATTATACAAAGTTTTAATTCGTCTAATGTCTTCTGGACTTAGCACTTTCTCCCCCACTCGTTTAAGAACAATGCCCCTTTTCTTCGGAACCATGGTTTTCAGCCCATTCGCTTTGTCTTTGCTGAATGACACGGAACTGTAGTGCATCACTGAAGAATAGTCATATGGACCATCAATAAGAAAGTCTTTTTTCTTTAACTTGTCAAAGTTTCTTTCATGACCTGATGAAAAATGGGGGAGACAATTAGTTTGTATGTGTATAATAACCAGAACCCGGATTATATGCACAATAAAGTCATCAAAATATGCATGCAGATATGTGATTAAAATTCCTAAAATATGCTCTAAAAATGTTTTATTCACTCAAATAAAAGTTTTCACAACTGAACAAAAACACGAATATCCTTTCTACCCCTTGCACCGTGGGCGTAGCCAGAGGGTGGGGGGGGAGAGGCAACTGTCTCTCCCTAGAAGAAAACCTTTGACACCCAAGCTCCTTCCAAATTCCTCAAAAGATAATTTAAAATTGCAATTTTAGGACTTCGATTTCGAAACATTTCCGGGGGAGAGCCCTCGTAGCTGCTTTTTCTGACCCCCATTTCTACAGAAAAAGCATAAACTATTTTTTTAGGGGGAGAGAACGATTACAATTTCAAGCAGTTTCGGAGGTCCACACTAGGCGGGAGGAGAGCAACTAAAATCCACTATCTTGATGCGCCACTATGCTTGTCCTTCCCTAACGGAAACCCGGCTATGCCCATGACTTACACTTCTGGTTTTTGGCGATACTGTGCAGAAAAAATTGGGCAACTCGAGAAAACTCAGCGTTTGCCCAATTTTTTGTTCTTTATGAAGAACAAAATAAATTTTGCTTTTTCTGAAGAACAAAATATTTTTTGTTCTTTAAAAAGAACGAAATAGTTTTGGCTCTTTATGAAGAACAAAAGAGCTTCGTTCTTTCTGAAGAACGAAATAGTTTTTGTTCTTTATGAAGAACAAAAGAGCTTCGTTCTTTCTGAAGAACGAAATAGTTTTTGTTCTTTATGAGGAACAAAATAGTTTTTGTTTTTTATGAAGAACAAAAGTTTTTGTTCTTTATAAAGAACAAACGATTTTTTTTCTTTATGAAGAATAAAAGTTTTTGTTCTTTATGAAGAACACAAGAGTTTTCGCTGTTTATGAAGAAGAAGATAGTTTTTGTTGTTTGTAAAGATCAAAAGAGTTTTTGAACTTTATGAAGAACGAAAAAGCTTCCTGCATTATATAGAACTAAATTGTTTTTGTTTTTTATGAATAACAAAAGAGTTTTTGTTCTTTTTAAAGAACAAAAGAATTTTCGTTGTTTATAAAGAACAAAATATTTTTCGCTCTTATGAAGAACAATTTTTTTTCGTTTTTTCTGAAGAACAAAATATTTTTTTTTCTTAATGAAGAACAAAAGAGTTTTCGTTCTTTGTAAAGGACAAAAGAGATTTGTTCTTTATACCGAACAAAAGTTTTTTGCAATCTTTCTTTTGTAAAAAAAATCTTTAAGTTAAAAAGAAATGCAGTAGTATGCAGTCATACTGAAAATTTGCCGTTTCAATTCAGTTATATACATTTACGTCGAAAGAAGCAAAAGTATGCCATTGCATATGCACATATGCATTTCATATAAGCTTGGCTCTAATAGTAACATTTTTCCCATTTAGCCAAGTCAAATGCAATTCCTATGCTTTAACCTTCTAAGGACTGTGAGTCATATGTGCTCCCTCAGTTAAAAAAAAAAGTACACATATCAAATACAAATAATTTAGAGACAATATTTTTAATGTTACTGAGTCATAATAATTTTAATTTTAGCAGAAAAAAAATACAGAAAAAAATCTTCTGCAATCTTTTTCTGAAAACATGGCAGATGAAACACGTCTGAAGTCATGCTGACATCCTTCCTCTTTTACCTGTATTCAAGATTTCTTTTAAATTGAAGATTGAATGTAGGTACTGTCTGATCACGTTTGCCATGGAATTGGCGAGGGGCCAATTAAGACGATTCTATCTCAATGAGAGGAAAAAAAAATAACGAAATGAATTAATTCACTTTGCCTTATTATTAACCAAATAAGTACTGCACTAAGTTAATTACGAGAACTATCATTTTATAATAAGAAACAATATTTTTGATAAACGACAAAATATTACAATATGTGTATCAAATTTTGAAAATAACTTTAGTATTATTTTATTCGATCTTTAGAGCTGCTTGTTTCTTTGACTGGAATCAACTATATGCTTAGGAATTTACTTAAAATATTGTTATACGGGAGGGTGGCTCAAAGCGGATAGGCATTCGTATGCCGCCGCATGGTGTGCAAGCTGCGATACATACGTATGTCGTGTTTACCCGAATACCCTCGAGTTTCAATCAGTCCCTACGAAGCGGCAGAAAAGTGGCATGGCGTAGCCAGGCTTAAAATTAAAAAAAAAAAAAGAAAAATGATAAATTTCTATAAAAAACTGAAGGTTTTTAATTTGTGATTAGTCGAAGACTAGCTTATTGTTTGTGATTAGTCGAAGACTAACTTATTGCTTTTTTTTTCAAGAATATTACGTTTTATTGAAATAAAAAACGTGCTTTCGCGCAATGCGGGTAGGCAAAGCGGGTATGCTCGCTTTCTTTACATTTTTTGGTAAATGTACTGATTTAGATTTTCTATTAAAATAGGATATGTATAAAAAAGTTATCTTTATGATGGAAATTAGCTAGTCTATTGATTGATTTAATAAATTATTTACTTATATGTTTTATAAACAAATGTGCTGATTTATGCTTAAACAATTTAAATTGAAAATCTAACTTTTTATTATTATTTCTTTATAATGGCAGTTAGCTCTCGTCAGTTAATTTAATCATTTATTACTTCATATTTGACTGACAAATGTGCCAAATCACAATTAGTTAAGCTTACCCGCTTTAGGCCCCCTTGTTGTTGGGCTGAGCGGATTTTTCAAGTGTTTGTAATGTTTGATAATAAATAAATATTGGGTTTGAAATAGTGAAAGAATCACTTTTTATTTTAAAGTTCAAGATCCCTTCTAGGAAATAAAACCAAAATTGTTACGATAAAAAGCTAAAAACTAACATTTTCGATCGTTCTTCGTTTACCCACTCGCTTTGAGTCACCCTTCCCTATAGGTAGCGCTGAAAACTGAATATACTTTACCATTTCACTTTGCCCCTTATTTCCCGATATCAATTAAAATATTTTAGCTATCATCTTCTAAAAGCGATATAATGAATTGGTTTCAAACACTTTAAAAACGATTCAGAAGCGTGTCTAGAAAATAATAGGGAGCTGATGTGCCCAATTTCTGCCAGTAACATATCTTGCAAAGACCAGGAACCTTTACCTCTAAAAGTCAGAAACCTTTCTGAACTTATTCTTGAAACTCTCTGAAGAATTTAGAAATCTCCCCTATTAAAGCCAGTCATGTATCGAAAACCTTCCAGAACAATAAAATAGGTTTACTGTAATTAATTGGGACCTTCCTGATTTACCAAGAAAGCTCAAGACGCATTAGCGCCACGATCAAAGCTGATAGAAAATTGCAAGTAAGAACCAAGCATTTTTTTTTTTTTGCCTTGCAAAGCTGAAGTTACCCAATGACTTATTAGCGCTTCCTGGGGGCCTAGTCAAACTGGCCGGGCCGTAATCGATCCTAAGCCGATACTTTAAATAAACACGCTTAATCAGTCTTTAAACTGGTGGCTAAAACTGTTTTTCATAACAATGACAAGTCTGAATTCATGCAAGTTGCAGCAATTCAGGAAATCTTTTTGCGAGGATACTTGATTTTATGGGGAAATAGGTGAAAACCTGTGAAATCCTGAAATGTTCCGCGGAAATAACCAGTAACGTTTCGGAATTTGTTTACAGTGAACGGTATCATGATTTTTTAAAAATAAAATAGGACTTAAACGTTGATTCAGTTTTCCCTACTACTTATAATTTATAAAACAGAATATTTTGCAGGTTTATTCTTACCAGGCCTTACGTTTTCCCATTTAATGGTGATAAAATCATCTCTGTCAGGACGTTGGTGCTCATGTTGGAAGCCAATAGCATGTACCAATTCATGCATAATTTTTCCAACCTTGTAGCAACCTGCCCCCAGAGATACATTTTGAAGACCTCCTGCCATTCCTACGTGAGAATGACACCTGAAGAAGAAAAAATATACGATTTTTTTGGTTTTAGTTTTATCACAAAAATAAATGCGACATAAATTCAATACTTTAGCGATGAACAAATAAATTATAGAAACGAAATAAAAAATACTTTATTACTCATGTGTAGGGCCCCAGATAGTCTGGGGCCCTACACAGAGATTTCTTCAGGATTATATCACTTTGGGAAGTTAGTCCTGAATTGGAAAGTGTCTTCCTTTTGTCTTGACATTCTAGTTATCATCATGATTTGTCCTGAACTTTTGGTAAATTTTAGTATGATGTAGTTAAAAGCACTATTTATGATCCGTTATCTTCAACATTTCAATGTCTGTCAATGTAACTAAGAGCCGTGGCATATGTATTTTTTGCGGTGATAAGTGCAAGACTGCAATAAATATTAAACGATCATATCTTTTCTGTCGGTTTTAAATATTTCCATGCCATTAACGTATGTATAACTGCATTGTGCGTCCGAGAAAGAAATTGTTTATGCCAATTTTTTCAGCGTATTTTTTATTAATGAACATCAAATGCAAGTATTTTCTACTGTTCAATCTCTTCATTTTCAGGCAGTTTCTCTTATGCATGTGCACACACCTGTAGTTTGTTCGTTTCAGTATGTTGGTATTATTTTGAAAAGATTGATACAAATCGATTGAATGTTAAACCGAGAAATGCTTGCTTCAAATAAAAGTAAATTATTCCTTATCACGCGGTATCAGATGCATAAAAGTATTTTGGACAGTAAAAGTTTGCCGAATAAGGTATCGTCTAATATCGAGTACATTTGAATACGATGTTTGTTTCATAAGTTTCTTGTAGTAATACATATTTTCTTCAGAAGTGCTTTTTCATTAAAAACTGGCCTGATTTTTGGGTCAAAGGTATCATCGTAGATCTTTTTACTCATAATTATTGTTTCGATGTGTTAATTTGCTTTTAGAAAGAGGTTTTGTAAAGGAGTTTTGATGCATGTCAATTCTGGAAGGTATATACTCGAGGCGAAGTTTCTATATAGTTTCATGTGATGGTTTAACAATTTAAAGTTCAGTTTTTAATTAGTTTTACAAACTTAAACAAAATAAGTTGGACTCTTATGATTAAAGTCTGAATGTGGGAATAACATACCGAATGTGTACAGAATGAGAGTCTTCTTGGAAAAAAAGTTAAAATCAGACGAAGGTCGCCTATCATTACTATTGGCCAAAGCAAACTCACTTCGCTGGCCACAAAGATATTAAATTCGTTTATTTAAAGACAATTTTTTAAATCAATTCTTGAGCAAATATGAGCTGTGAGTAAGCAATAAAGTTAGGTATGAAGTTTAATTTTTATAAATGTTGGTAAAAAAAGAAACATGGGAGTCCATGTACTCAACTGTTAAAACATGTAATTAAATAATGTTTAGTATATTCAAAAGAGTTTCCCACGAAATTATTAATTTTGTGAAAATATTTAGTGCATTTAAAAGGCCATTTCGTCTGTAGGGGAAATATTTGAATATTTCTTGAAAGGGGATTTCGCGTGTGCGATCTATTGGAAGTTTGTTACATGTAAAATTTTGAAGTTAGAACTTACCCCACACCTTTCATCAAAAAAATATAATTTTTCTCGAGTATCCGTGGGTAGAATCTTATGCAAGTTTTGCATTCAATGTAAAGCATAGCTGCCTGTATATGAGGCATTTGTTTATCTGAAAAGGAAAAAAAAGAAGCTTTTATGTTTTGAAAAAATTTATAATAACTTTCAACAAGGAATTTTCCGATAACTAAATAACAAGGTAAAAACACCGCAACACGAAATTCAGGGTTCTGGGGTTAAGTCATTTTAGTTTTAAATGTTTAAGTGACAATTTTAGCTAAAAATTTGATTTTTTTTTTCAAAGAAAAGCACAGCACCACGAAGGGATGAACAATGAGTGCGGTGCATCCCTAGAAATATAAATAAACATCAACGCTATATTATATGCATGCTGAATTTAATTTTAAATCTCATTTATGTCTGTGAATGTAACTCTCCTTGCTTCTTGAACTTTTCAGCTCTTCAGCCTTCTGAAGAGTGTTAGTAGTTAATATACAAATATACAAATACAAATGTGACGACCAGCAACAGGCTCTGGGCCCAGTTAGGCTGGTCCTAGTCAATTTATTAGTCCCCAAAGAAGATCAATGGCCTTCTTAAAGCTATCCACCCCCTTGCTCATTCCCACCACTTCCGGTAAGCTGTTCCAAGCGCCCTCGACCCTACTAAAGTAGTAATTTTTCCTAATATCTAGGTTAGCCATAATGCTCTCTTTCCCTGAAAATAAAAACAATGGTTCTGAAACTATAGAAAACTGAAAAAATAGGAGAGAGCCGCTCCCATAAAGTGGTATATTATGGAGAAAAACGTTGGTCATAGTTATACTCAGGGGGTCATTTTAGATTAGGAACCAGAAACCAACAAAGATATTACAAGCAGAAATGTTTACCAATTTCAGGGAAAGGAAAGTGAGGTATAACCGACATTTCGTGACGCTTTTTGCTTTAAAACTGATATGAACGAATCCGAATTTGCTGAAAACGACGCACAGAGGGGCATTTGAGCCAAAAAGCTGGCCAAAAGTCGAAAATGCAAACTTCAATGAGTAGCTTTGACCTTAAATTTCAGAAAAGGTAGATAAATTTGGCATCACGTGGAAGTGTTCCCTCTGCACTGAGACTAACCAGTCGAATTTACCAGCAGTCAGAACTTAGCGCTTTCGAAATACGGCTGTCTTCGTTTGAGTCATTACAGTTTCTCGAAGTTACTTCCTTGTACTATTTTCACGTCAGAAGTAACTCCAGTAAAGTAATTTACTATGGACGGGGTTGAGCAAGGTTTGTGCACTATTATTCATCAGTTTTTATTTATTTTAAACTACTATTTTTACATTAGTACGGTTCGTCAAACTTCACAAAAATTATATGTGCTTTTTTTTGCAATTCCTAAAAAAGTGAAGGTTTTTAAACATGTTGTACTCATTTGTACTCATTGAAAATTATACCCCGTGATACTTCAGAATCTCTATTGTGATAATCTGAACTAAAAGTTTGTCCGAATTTGCCCGAAAAAATAATAACGCGATCAATAGGGCAGTTGTGATTTTTATTTATTTCTCTTTTTTCGGTTGTTTTTAGGTTCACAGGCTTCTGTTACATCTATGAGTCGAATACAACTGCATAAGATGTTAATTGGCAGTACAGAAAGGTCCTTTGATGGAAAGTTTAAAGAACTAATTAAAAGTCTAGCTAAAATTACTAACTGCCCTTGCGAAAAATTGTCGGAAGTTAAAAACACCATTAACAGTTTTAAAATTGTTTACATGCGAAAATGGATGGCATGTAATAGAATGGAAAGCCGATTTCTAGAAAACAACCAAAATTGATTAAAAGAAGGGGTTATGTTACCTACCTACTCAGTTCCGGGTCTTTTACCATTAGGAAGACCCAGTAAGGATTTCGGAGAATCGAGTGAAAGAACGAAGCGCCGAAAAACATCGGAACTAAGAAAAAATGTTGCTGTTGATGAATTAACGTATGCTGCTCAAATGAGTCATCGTGCCATAGGCAACACAGACGTGGCAAAAGTTATCCAAGACATAAATAAGTCTCCAGCCAGAGCAACAAAGTTTCGAAAAGCAGTCACTGCTGGTTGCATTACTATCAAAAAACACTCGCCGGAAAAGGCTTTAGCAATATTTGTTGAAGCTAATTTGTCTAGGAGTCAGTATGAAGTCATACAGCAGGCTAACAAAGATGTTTATCCTTGTTATAAATATGTACAAAAAGCAAAGCGAGAATGTTTGTCGATGAAACTTGTGCTCAAATACAGTTGCAAGATTTAGTAGATCACACAGTCATAAGATTGTGCATGTATTTAGAGCCAGTGTTCCAAGCATACAGTCATGAAGAAGCTGCAGATTTTGTGTTGATTTTTAAGTGGGGTTGTGACGGATCAAAGCAAAGCCAGTACAAACAAAAATGTGAAAATGAGGATGGCACTGATGCTCACATTTTCCTCAGTTCTCTTGTGCCTCTTAGATTAATGTCTGGCAAAAATGTTATCTGGCAGAATCCTTGTCCATCGTCACCTAGATTTTGCAGACCTATTAGAATAAGGTTTATTAAAGAGAACAAAGACATCACAAAGGAAGAGATTTGGTATATAGAAAATCAAGCAAAAAACTTAGTTCCAACAAATGTTAGTGAAACAATTAAAATAAAAAATTTGTTACTGCCGACAATGGTGGACGGCAAAGTGTGTAATGCGGTCACTGACACTGCATCTACTATGCGCTGCTATATATGCGGTAGCACGTCAAAAACCTTTAATGACTTATCAGCAAAAAGCACAGAAGATCCAGAGACTTTTAAATTCGGGCTATCTATTCTGCACGCTAGGATTCGGTTTTTCGAATTTTTATTACATTTATCATATAAGATAAAAGCAGGAGTATTCAAAGGTCGTATTACAAAGAAAAATGAAAAAGATCAAATTAAGGCAGCCAAAGTGATAATTCAAAAAGAATTCAAGAATAAAATGGGATTGCTGGTTGACGTACCTAAAGTTGGCTATGGAAACACGAATGAAGGAAACACGTCTCGTAGATTTTTTGGTGACGTGAATGAAACAGCTGCCATTACAGGGATAGATTTAGAACTAATTCTCCGATTTAAAATAATATTGGAGGTGATATCTTCGGGTTTCGACATAAATGTGGAGCAATTTGGCATGTATACCATGGATACTGCGAAGTATTATGTAAATTTGTATGCCTGGCAACCTATGTCACCAACAGTCCACAAGATACTAGTTCATGCTCCGAGTATTATATCGCATGCCTTGTTACCAATCGGTCAGTTGACCGAAGAGGCCGCAGAAGCCAGAAACAAGCATTCTCGGCAGTACAGAGAAAAATTCACCAGAACAATTTCCAGAAAGGATTGTAACGAAGACGTTTTAAATAGACTCTTGTTAACTTCTGATCCATATTTGAGTAGCGTTAGATCATCTCACATGAAGAGAAAAAGGCAAACGATATCGAAGGAAGCCATAAAATTTTTAAAATCTTTTTGTTTTGAAGATAGTGATACTGATGACAAAAGTTTGTAGACTTTCATCACCATCATCCCATGTACGTGTAAAACAGCAAAACTATAATTAATTTGCTCTGCTTTATTTTTTTGTACATTTCACTGTGTCGAATGTCTGTTTAACAGTTAGTAAATATGTACTTCAACATTGTTAAATTGTTTGGTTTCCTTTTACATATCTAAGCCAGTTAATAATCGGTATAACTTTTATGGGTTGCGTTTGAGCAAGCAAAATTAAGAGTATACATGTAACTTGCCCGAGTTTATTATTAGCAACCATTTTTTAGTGAAAAACTAGCAGAATAATCATTATATTTGGAAAATTTGATTTATGGCCAGCTTTTTGGCTCAAATGCCCCACTGTGCGACGTATAAATGTAAAAGACATACAATCTATAGAAATGTATAAACGATGATTTATTGTTTTAACCAACGATGCAGTATTAACCAGATACACAACAAGAAACCGGTTCCATGAGCACCCGTATCCATTAAGTAGGCAGGCAAGCGTCCGAAAAGTGCATGCGTACGGCTGAGCTCATGCACGCAAACAACTTTTGCTGTAGCCATCCTCGTCACTGATCATGGCTCCACTAAATTTTCGCTTACGGGCCTTGACAATTTTTGACTTTTCTATGTTAAACCGATGCAACTCATACATCCACCAATCAAAGTCAATGTTTCAAACTTTGCTTATTTATGATTGGACGTCTCCCATTCTGACTGCAAGAGGGAACCCCTGCATCCATCAATCAATGGCAAAGTAATGGAAACAGGGTGCCCTGTAGCGCCCTTTTTGTTGCCATAGGTTTCAGAGATTGCCAAGGCCTATAAAAATTAAGTGGGGCCATGCACTGATCTACTAAAGATTCAAGCGTTCAATGGCGGCCAGTGGCTGCCGTTACGGGGTTGTGCATCTAGTTATGCTACATCTATGGTTTTAACACATGAGTGGGGCAATTTGAAACAGTGGAATTGCTTCTGTTAAGCATTAATTTTATTTTCACAGTGTGATAAAGTCTAAAAAAGAACTGAAATATATATTCAGGCTTACTTAATTCAGGAGCAATTTTGTAAGGTATTACTCCGTCTGGCCATACACGCTTATCAAGCGGGATACTGTTCTGCGAAGAAAGACCAAATATTTACTGCTATTTTGTAGATGCAAAATGTTTTTACTACAAAATAAAATTTATAAACAATCAATAATAGGTTGAAAAAATAGATGAATGATTTTCTTATAATTCTTATAAAAATAATGATAAGATACGTAGATGTCTTATGCATGGTATTAAAGAACATTATGATAAATCCTTAGAATTTTATCCTATACCATAGTGGTTTCCAGTCTGTGGTTCATGAATTCTTAGGAAATAATAGGATTATTGTTGGGGGGACCCACAGCTGTTGCTAAACTATTATTTTTGAGTGCACAAAATAAGAGTAATAATAATAATTTGTGTTGGAAAATCATAATCTGAAAAACATTATCGCTTCGCGTTAGTGTCTGAGCTTAGTGCTGCTATATATTATTAATGACTTCTCGGTTTGATCTAATTTTTTCCTCAAATACAAGCCCAACCATATCGGTAATATTGTTTTATTATTTCAATAACTAGAAAGTCGGTGAAAATTGCTTCTACATGTGAACGAGGCAATTGCCTGTTTGGTGATATTTTGATAGTTGAAATTTTTAACTCAAACTCCAGTGGATTAACCCTAAACTCCAGTAGGTAGCTTTCGTTGTTGACCATTTATTCGTTTCTTCATTCCTCTGAAATGAGTCTTACCAGTAAAATAGTAAAGTTACCGGATCGAGTTCAGCCTTGTTACAATAAAGCCTTTTCCTGCATGTTAAACATTACCAAAACATATTATCAAATTATCATGACGTGGCGCGAGCTTCATTGTTGAAACACGCGGGTTACTCGATCATCGGCTATTATTTATATGAGGATGTTTTATTTTTTACGAATTGTTAAAAGCAGTTAAGGTAGAATCCATGTCAATTCAACCAGGGTGTTTCCTTGATAATCTCGGAATTTCTTGAATGGTGTGTATATTAAAACATATGAATAAGAAAAATCAGGGTACATTTAGGTTTTGTCCAGAAAAATTCCTGGACCGAGATACAGGCTGCAAAACATGGCAGCCTGGGCATCATTTCTCAATTGCCATTTCCAACAAAATCTTTAAAATTCTTTATCTCAGGAACGGTACAACATATTTTGATATGGTTTATTTTATTTAAAAGGATATTTTTTTCTGTTTAAAATGCAAGCATTGTTTTGAAACATGCGTTAAGTTTTCTTTCCACAGTATTTTGAAAGAAAAAAAAAACAATTCAAAAACATTTCCCTCCTTAAAAATGACAATTTTAAAACTTTTAATTTTTTACTGTTGATCAGTACCACTAAGCACTATATTCCCTGAAAAGGAGAGTTTCCACTTTTTTGTTTAACAGGTTTTAGAGGCATCGAATCAGGGGTTGTCAGGAATTCTTTTATGTTTAAAAGTAGACTTGAATATTCAAAATTTTATTTAGCAGAAAGTGAGAAGAACACACATTTAATATAGTTATATATCCTCATTTTCATTTTTAGTCGCCGCTTCATTCAGAAATTTTAATTTTTATGAAAACGCGAAAACACAGCCTCCAGCCGATTTGCTGGGCCGTAACCCTTTTTTTTTTGCACGCAACCTCTCAGCGTTGTGCTAAAATATTCATTTAGCGCAGTCATCTATTTTTCACTAAAATCAATATCCTGGATTAAGAGTAGACTCAAAATAAAATTGCGTTGCATAACAAAATTTAAAGTGTTTTCTGGCCACTTGTTGCTTAGTAAAATTTTGAATTTTCATGCCTATTTTTACATATAGAGTTCCTGAACCCCCTCCTTTTTTTCCAAATATATATACACACACACACACACACACACACACACACACACACATATATATATATATATATATATATATATATATATATATATATATATATATATATATATATATATATATATATATATATATATATATATATATATATATATAGTAAAGTATGTAGTTTCACATGCACGGGTAGCACAGAAATAAGTGTATGTAACAACGAAGATAAACAACAATAACAACAACAAAAATGAACATGGAACGTTAAAAAATAAACTAGGAACATTGAAAACAAGAATTAATGAAATCATGGGTATTAAATTGCTGCTACGTTTACGAAGAATATATATATATATATATATATATATATATATATATATATATATATATATATATATATATATATATATATATATATATATATATATATATATATATATATATATATGTATATATATATATATATATTCATATTCACACAAACAGTCAAAATACAAATGAAAAAAGCAAATGAAAAAAGCGAGAACATCAAAATGGAAAATGAAAAAGGTGAACCCAGGACCAACACTTTATCAAGGGGGGGATTGGTCCTAAAGTTCACAACTTTGTTCACACTTTTGTATTTATTCTTTCAGTTTTTTTAATGTGTTGATTTTTCAATTTCTTTGTATTTCTATTTTAAATTTGTCTTAAATTGTATCTTGTACGGAATCGTTTTTAGGCATTTAATGCATTGTCACACAATATCTAACGTGTTTCAGAAAATATAAGGTCACTGAAGTGCAATTTAGCTATGCTTCCTTTTGCATTAAGGTACTCGTGAAAATTTTCCAAATGTTTTAAATCGTGAAACATCTTTCCTTATTAGAATTGTAAAGTATTGAGAGAAAGAAGCAAAAAGATGTAAGGTAGACAATATATCACCATTTTATTCAAATTTCTCTCACTAAATATTGAAATCCAAGTATGCGTACGTGCATAAATAGTTCAATCACGTTTTCCGCAACTGACAAGTAGCGGGGAAAAAAGTAAGAATCAGACACAGTATAGAAATCGTTTTCAGTGCTAGAAAATATTTTTTTTTTTTACATGCAAAGTAATTTTATATGTTATGATAATTTTGAACGTATTTACGTAAGATCAGTATGCATACCTAGTGAACGAATGTAGCATTGCGAGGCATATGCATTAGTTTATCAGTGCGTACATAGCACGGGCATCACCCGAGACGGAATTTGTAGTGTCATCCCCCCCCCCTCAAAAAAAAAAAAAAAACCTTTAATGCTGCATCTTAATATTTTCAGAACATCAGAATCTTTGCAATTTTTAGAAATAACTCATTTTTATTTATACGGTATACAAAAATTTAAATTAAAATACAAGTGTGAATTACGAACGTATTTTAAGTAAAATTTGCATCAGAATCCTATGTATCCTGCCCGAATATTCTACTCCACTTACCGTTGAAATTTGTTAGATTAAATATAGTTCAAGATGTATTGCGGGACATTTTCAGAATTGAAGTGTCTGTTTTCTCTCTTAAATCCATCTGGGGTGTAACCCCCTAGAAGAGTGTCGCCTGGGGCGGATATCTCCCCCCTCTTGCCCCTCGTTGTGATGCTATTGCCTTTTGTGCATAAAATTATTGGGACAAAAATACCCTATTTGAAATGAGAAAGCTTTGATTAAAATCTCGTTCTGTACAGTATACATCCACAGAAAGCAACAAAAGTCCTTGAATAAAATTTCACTTATTTAAATAACGATATGCCAGCAAATCTTGACTTATGGCAGTTTATTTTTTATTTTTTCTTCAGAAAAAGGTTTAATTATACCAGTTTTTGAAAACACAACTTTACTCGCACTTAGGGGTTCTTTGTACGTTTTTTTTTATAGAGTGGGTGCGCCACTGCTCTTGTCTTACCAGGGACAAAACTTGAAACTGCGCCCATTAATATACTGCTTTCACGTTTTTATTTCAAGGTTTAAAAAAAAAAAAAAAAAAAAAAAACAACAGAAATAGTGTGAATTTGTCTCTAAGGAAAAGGACTTCGGTTTTCTCCCCCCCCCCTAGATTCGGCATTGATCTTACTTAAACTGGGTGCAATATTTTATGCTTGCTGGCCAGGATGTATAAAGTAAATTGATTATACAAACGCAATTTAATATACCAATAACAGATTGAATTGTGCGACTTCAATCTAAAAGAACATTGAGAACCACGCTATATTTCAGACTCAATTGAGTGAGTGAGAAGTAAAGGGATGTAAGTTTCAAAACTAAAAAAATCGAGATAACCAATATAAATGGTAGGAGAACCTCTCCTCCGCGCTGATACAACACTGTAAAAAATGTGTAAGGTTACCAGTATTAATGGGTGTAACGTTACACCAGTTCTAATGTATTGTTTTAAAAATTCAAATTGTTGGTGTATATTTGTTGTGAAAATACATGAACTTGATAAATCTTTACTAATAATAAAGCTGAAAGTCTCTCTGTCCGGAGGATGTCTGGATGTCTGTAGGATGTTTGTGACGCGCATAGCGCCTAGACCGTTCGGCCGATTTTCATGAAATTTTTCACAAAGTTAGTTTGTAGCATGGGGGTGTGCACCTCGAAGCGATTTTTCAAAAATTCGATTTTGTTCTTTTTCTATCCCAATTTTAAGAAAAAAAAATATCATAAGATGGACGAGTAAATTATGAAATTATCATAACGTGGAACTGTAACTTGGGCACAAGCCAATTGGCGAGATACGAAATTATTATAACGTGGAACCGTAACATGGGTACAAGCCAACTGGCGAGAAAATTCACCATACATTATTTGTAAATATACAGGCGAACCAAAAGACCTTTTGATTTTTCTATTACGGGCAAAGCCGTGCGGGTATCACTAGCATTGAATAAACAAATAATTAAAAGCAAGAGCTGTAAAGGAGGCGTTTCTAAGATGATTATTTATTTTTTTAAATACTGTTATAACAAAATTTCAAGCATTGTAACCTACCAATTCATTTTGTATTTTCAATATGTATAAAACGTATATAGAAAGAGATTGCTACTTGAATTTAAACGGTCGAATTTGAAATTTTAGTCTACTTACAATTAAAAATGCTTACCTGTTCAAGAAAGTTAGATGAAAGGTTAATTTTTGCTAATGTATAACTTTTCAAGTAATTTTTCTGTAAGTCTACAGAAAATTCCGGTGTAACCATACATAGAAATGAGTGAGACGTTACGCTATTGTTGCATCAAGCCTTGGTTTCCTAGCAGCCAACTCGCCGATCGTCGGCGTCGTTCCTCTCCGAGGAAAAAACTTGGTTCTTCTGCGCATGCGCGTCCAAGCTAAATCGACGTCGTGAATGGCCACGCCGGAATCCACTTGACTTTGATTTCAGCGTTACGGCGAGGAGCGACGTCGAATATGGGCGATTCGCTCCTAGGAAAGCAAGGCTTTACCATGGAGTAACCTTCCACGAGCGATGTGTAGCCTGACACCAGTTATATCAGTTAAGTTACTCCAGAACAGTGAAGGCAGCTAAGCTGCCACCAATTTATGGAGAGTAAGGTAACACAATTTTTTTTTACAGTGAACAATATGATTTAGAAAAAAAAATCAGTGAAAGCAGACCTAGGTTTTGAACTTCAAATGCGTTTTTCTTGAAACTTGAAAAAGTCCACTTACATCCCTTTCCTTCTCACTGCCACAATTTCTTTTTTCGTTAAACAAAGAGCTAAATAACTAATTTAGCTAAGACGTTTTCAACAATAGTGCAGTTATTTACTCACGTACAGTTTCAGTTCGAGTATAGTACCTGCGGCAAAGAGAATTAATCAAGCATTCACTAATTAATGTAAGGATTCCTTTTCACTAGCTAGACATATATAATTAGACGTTCGGTATAGGAACTCCGCTTTCACGTTTGCACTGGTTTTCGACAATTGATTTCGGATTTAATGTGACATCGTCAGTGTTTATTAATTGAGAAACTTTATGCAAATTTCTGGAAATTAATTTTCCATCTGCATTTTGGAGTTGCTTTGAAAATATAAGTTTATCGGCTAAGTTTTAGAAAGAAAGCAAATAAATAAAATGGGTTGGCATATTGAATATTGTAGGATATGCTTTTTTTAATGATGACTTCTTTCAATTTAAAGTACATTGATACATTAAAAAGTAATGGAAGTCGAGGAAGAGTGTATATGAACGCAAAGGCTGAAAATCAAAGAAATATTTTGTTTTAGGCTAATTTAGCATAGTTTTTTTTAGCGAAAGGCTATCAATAAACGAGCTGATGTGTGCATCACATGACTTCCTTTTACTCCAATTTAATGTCATTTCCCCATTATTCGCTATTTTAATGTGATTCAATATTTATTCTCTAAATATCACCAACAATGGCCAAATTGAAACCAAAAAAAAAAAAAAAACTCCGCCAAATTTGTCGCCAAGTTGGCGACAAAACTTGGCGACCAAAAGACTGGCGATATATCGCCAAGTGTCCGACAAATTATAACGCCACTTGAGTCAAGGACGGATACAAGGGAGGGGCGATGGGGGCGATCGCCCCTCCCTTGAGAGAGCTTGCACCGGAAATTTTTCCGAATTGAAGCTCTAAAACGCAAGTGTAGGCCGTTTTTTATGACGTTAAGGAAAGAAATGAGGCTCAAATCTTCCGCCCGAAAACTTTTCGGAATTTAAAGTTTTAAAGTGGCAATTTTAAACGATTTTTGGCTGTAAGAAGGAGACGTTTGGAGACCTTCCCCTGGCATTTCGCAAAATTTAAGCCTTAAAGTCGCGATTTTAGATGTCTCTGGTAGTGTTAGGTGAAATAATGGGTTCAGTAACTTTCCTCAGGTAATTTTTCGAAACTGAATTTAAAAAAAACTCAGTTTTAGAATACCTCTTTCGATGGAAAAGGTAAGCAGGTGGATTTGTGGACCTCCTTGGCTAAGTCTTTATGTTTTAGATAGAAATGTTAATGCAGTCCCCCCTTCCTCCCGCCCTCAAACATGTGTAATTAGATACGTAGTAAAGGTAAAGAGAAAAAATTCAACCGCCCCCTCCTTGAAACATTTCTGGATCCGCCCTTGACTTGAGTTTACATCGAAATTAACAATGATTTTCCCCCAAAAAGGTGCAAAAGACCCCCTTAGGAACATCCGAAAGCAACCAAAAGGGGAGGTGCACAACTAGACCCCACTACGAGTCTATGTACCAAATTTCAACTTTCTAGGACATACCATTTTTGAGTTATGCGAGATACATACGCACATACGCACATACGCACATACGCACATACACACATACGCACATACATACAGACGTCACGAGAAAAGTCGTTGTAATTACCTCGGTGATGGTCAAAATGGATATTTCGCGTGTCTATACATTCTTAGGCACTTTTCCGCATGTGGTCGAATCGAAAAAAAAACTCAACATTCATTTGGGGGTGAGCAAAATGGAAATTAAGGGCGATTTTTGAGTGAAAATTTTTTCGCGAATACAATACTTCCTTTTTTGTAAAAGGAAGTAAAAACGAATAAAATGAAGTCAAGTTAGTAAAGTATAAAATACAAGTACATGATAAAAAAAATTTGTTGGTCGTTGTTATTAGTTCTTCTTACTATATTAAAAAAATACCGATGGTGTCGCATCAACGAAAGAAATCGTTGAAAAGGTTATGACGTAGAAAAGTAGAGCATAATCAAAGTTTAAAATTTCAGTTGCTCTGCCGCAAAACATTTCTGAATCCCCGAAACTCCGCAAAACATCTGCGAGAACATGGAGCAGAATTCAGCTGTGTTATGTTATGAATGGTGTTGTACCGATGTTTATGACTGCTAAGGCTTCAACATAACTGTGTATAACAAACATTCAACCATAATTGATATAATGTCGAAAATAAAAGGGAGTAAGCCCACTTTTGGATTACTCTGTAAATTCCTTGAATGTTCGACCCTGCAGCATCCGGAAGAGAAACGATGCAGTTATGAATTATCACTGCCAAAAAATAAATGGATATGAAGTTCAAAAATAAAACCCATTAAAAGTAAAATACTCAGCATCCTGCCCCTGTCATTCATGTTAATTTTGTTGTCTTAACTTCAAATTATGTTTTTCTCAATCACAAATTGCGATAGGATCCTACTCTTTGGGCTTCTTGTTTAAATAAATAGAATGGAATATAAATAGAAAAGAAATTTGAACTCGACATATTACGGATGGTGATATTAGGATGCGATAATAAAGTTGTCATTTAATTAATTTTCATAAGATTATTCATTCATACACCAGTACACTTATCATCAAGATCATATTTACAGGGTATACCGTTATGGTATTTCATTTCTTATCAATCTGAATGAAGGGGATTAATACTCTGGATGTTTTGTATTTAGATGAAGTTTTGCTATAAAGTTCATCTATTTAGGCGTTTTTTCTGAAATAAACTTGATTTTACACACACACACACACAAAAAGAAAAAAAAGAAAGATTTTAATCTAACATATGACTGAGTTTCGCATTGAATGAACGCAGACGATTTTAAATTTGACAAAAAAAAAATTGTCTCTCTAAATTACACATTAAAAAACAACGAGTTAGGCTTATTCTCGTCGTCACGGCAATCTGAAAAATCATAAGCATATAAAAAATGGTCAGATGAGATAAAAAACAATTCGTCATTGCTCAATAAATGAAGTAAAACTACATAAATTGAAATCTTACATTCTTATGAGGCATCACGTCACCACCCATCATGTGCTTATTTTCCAGCTCTAAATGTAAATTTAAAAAAAAAAAAAAAAAAAAAAAAAAAAAAAAAAAAAAAAAAAAAAAAAAAAAAAAAAAAGAATTGAGTACAAAAACTACGCAGGAAAAAATATATTTTTTTTAATGTTAAACAACGATAAATAAATAAATAATAAACCCTATGATGAGGTAAATATTAAGTAATCTAGTATTTTCAAAATTTATTGTCATATGGGTGTAAGACAGAAATATATTAAAAAGTATCAATCGTTCTTATTCAAATAAAATGTTTAAGAAAAACTTTTTTCTAAACCAGAGATTGATTTGTTGAATGTTATTTACACCTATCTCTGAATAAATTTTTACTATTTTATTGCACATATCTGAGGAAGTTTTACAACAGCAACAAATTACAATTTTCATATTTGAATTAAAAAGCATTTCTTAACTATTGAAAATATACCTTAAAATACCTTAAATTTCATAAAGCCCATCGAATTAAACTGAATCTCGGATTTTTAAGAAGCGAGTTTTCGCGACTTAACTGTAGTTAATAGTTACTTATATTGTGATGTTAGCTGTTTGATGACGTAATACGCCATACTTTCTACTTTGACAAAGTACGAGGGGAAAAAAGAAGAAGGAAACAAAGAAAAAAAAAGGAATGTTTATATCACTGCTATGTTTGCTCATTTGGCTTCAATTTTATATTTTGATGGAACTTTTAATTCTTTTTAATTACTCTAAATATTTATTTGTTGGGTTATTTTACAATCTAATGAACTTCTTAATTTTCTGTAATTTAGTAGGCGGATTATTTTATATTACAATGGAAACTTTTAATATTCATTAATTCAGTTTGCTTGAACTCTTCGCTTGGTGGTTCTCTTTGCTTTATGTTCTTTATTATATATTTTAATGGAAAGTTAAATTTCTGTAATGGCTTGTTTTATCTATCTGGCTTATATTATTTTACATTTTAACGGTTTCTAATTCATTTATTTGGCGAATTATTGTACATTTTAATGGAACTTATACTCTTGTCTAAAGGCTTTTTTTACTTAATAATCTATTAAACTGAGCAAAAAAACATATGGACCAATAACTACTTTTTTAAAATTAAACATGGCAGAAAATACTAGATTTGCCATACCATTGTAAAATGTAACTAACTAGGAAATTCTAAGTTTCCTTTAGTGATAAATTCATTATATTGTAAATGTATTCTTTTTCTTCTTTTTTTAAATTTTCCTATAAGACGTAAAAACATATCTTTAGGAGCAAAAAAATAGTGAGAAACCAGCGTTGTATATTAAATTAAAAAAGTATCTTGCTCGTATGAGATTCTAATAGTCGCTTAGTTTCCTCAGCAAGAAAAAAAAATCTTCTTAAAATTTTTTTTTTAAAAATCATTGTAATTCTGAAACTTGTGTATATTGTAAAAAAAAAAAAAAAAAAAACCCGAAACGTTACTGGTTATTTCCGTGGAACGTTTCGTGATTTCAGAAGTTTTTTCACCTATTTCCCCAAAAAATCAAGTATCTTCGCAAAAAAGTTTCCTGAATTCCTAAAAAGATGCACGAATGTAGACCTTGCACTGGCGTGAAAAATATTTTTTGCTACCAGTTTAAATATTGACGGAGCGTGTTTATCAAGTGGCTCTAGATTGTTAATGGCCCGTCCGGATTGACTAAGCTTCCAATGGGAGCAAATAAGTCACTGTATAGCTACAGCTTTGCGAGGCAGGAATTGCAAACAAGGAATGTGCTTGGTTCTTGCTTGCAGTTTTCGCGCAGCTTTGGCCGTGGTTGCTCTAATACTTCTGGAGCTTTCTTGCTAAATCAGGAAGGTTCTAATCAAATAAATTAAACCTATTTAAATTTTCTAGAAGGTTCACGGCTGGCTTTAACAGGGGAGATTCCTAATATTTCAGGAAAGGATACTGACTTTTATCGGAAAACGTTCCTGGTTTTTGTAAGATATGTTACTGGTTGAAATTGGGCAGATCAGCTGCTTATTATTTTCCAGGAATGTTTTTGAATCGTTTTCACAGTGTAGGTAATGTATTCTGTAATATATTCAACTCAAATTTGATATTCTTTAGAAATTTGCTTCCTTAGAATTATTTACTTTTTTGCATTCAAAGTTTCAATAATTCTTGCACCGAATCATGTTTAAAAACAATTCAATTAACTCTTTTCTAAAACACTTTTTAATTTAAAATTCATGTGCAGTTCTTGAGAAATGTGAGTTTGAGGCTGTCCACAAATGATGTCACGCGTTGAGGGGGAGGGGCTCATGAACTCGTGACAGTTTGTGACAAGGGGGGGGGGGAGGGGAAGGGTAACAATAAGTTTGCCTTGCACGCTATTTTCAGAAGGATGTATTTATGAAAAAGAGCGTGACACGTGTCAAAGAAGAAGGGGGAGGAGGAGACAAGATGAAGTGTGACACTTTATAAAAAAGGAGAGAACGGGGTTGCGGTCAAAACTGTTGAAAAAAAGTATGGCATTATTTATAAAAACAGTCCCTTTGTGGAATAAAAGGGTACATAAAGATTATACCTGAACCAAAAGGTACTGTGTCGGCTGTGATAGGATTCCAGCCAAAAGTGCTGAAAATCGACCAGAGATCTGGATCCCACCCTAAAAACAGAAATTAAACGATTATAAGTAAATTATTAAATCATTTTGGTATGAAAAACGCTCATAAAATAATAATAATAATAGTGCTTTAATAATCTTCTGACGGGCAGTAAAACCACCTAATATAGAAAACAATGTACATAGATAGGGGAAAAAAAATCAAATTCGAATAAAAATGAAAAAAAAAGGAGAAAAAAAGCTTCAATAAAAAAAAATTCCAATTTTTTGAACATTTTCACATTAAACATGTTGGGGTACAACGTTACTCGCCTCCTCGTAGTGCGTCCTGGAGAACGCTTTTGCGGCTAAATGCGTTACAACTTGGCACCTTTCACTATGCAACAAGCTTGCTAGGACGGACCAGGCTGCTTGCTTGGACTACACGTGCACGACGCGGCATTTAATGACGGCTATGGCACGGACGAGTGTTGGATGAAGAAGACATTAAAAACATCAATATTACCAGAATATTTGTTGCATAATTTGTTAAACGTGTGAGTGCAGAATTATAACAATATGTATATCAGTAGCTTCACTACGGAGAGTGAGGGGGAGTATATGTGCTTGGTTTGGAGGAAATATCTTGCACTGCTTTGTGTTGCAAGCACGATGCACCGAACTAATTTCATTGATGAGATAAGAGAAATTAAATTTATAGAATTATAAAAAAGTGTTTAATTAACAAAACTATTTTTTTAATGGAAAATAGACTTCATATTGAAGTATACACGAGATGTTTAGATTCAAGCATTTTAAGTTTTTAAGTAACACTACTTGAGGTTTTTTTCGTGTTTACGTCAGCATCAGTCTTCGTTTGTCCTATAAAGGCTAGAGCCGCTATATATGCCTATATATAGGGACTAGTGATTGCAATACCGGTATACCGGAATACCGAATACCGGTATTTCGAGCAATTGTGTAATACCGGTATTTGATGAGGTAAAATAACGGTATTTTCGGTATTAGCTTGAAAACAATAATAAATTGTTTCAATTAAAGAATTTTCAATTTATCTTATTAAATATCTACTTTTATTTTATTTGGACATTTCTTTTTCCATGATACAGAACAGTTTGGCTCAAAAGCATGAACTAATAAAATATCATTAAACAAAAGTAGCGGAAAGA
Source organism: Uloborus diversus (assembly GCF_026930045.1). Taxonomy (NCBI): domain Eukaryota; kingdom Metazoa; phylum Arthropoda; class Arachnida; order Araneae; family Uloboridae; genus Uloborus; species Uloborus diversus. The sequence continues at coordinate 129,415,429 of NC_072738.1, read as the reverse complement.
TTGCAAAATCTTTGCATCGTCATTACTAGATGGTGAGATGAACCGCATTATCGTGTGCTTTTGTGTAGCATGTTTTTATTTTCTTCATTTCCCTAATCATTCACTTTGCCTTTTGTGAAAGTTAATATCGAGTGTGATTGTGAAGGCATTTTTCCTATGAACAATGTATTTAACCATTAATTGCAGTAATACTTTGTGATTTCTTTTTTAATTATATGTCACTACTGCATTAAATTTTGACAAACTTTTTCTTGTTAGCACAAAAAATGGCAATTTGTTGTCACCAGTATTGATTTGTTGTCTTGTCGCTCTATTTGACTTTGGCAAGATAACATTTAGAAATTATAGAGTGCCTTGAAAATTTGCATAGAGGTAAAGCATAATCAATGGAAACATATTTTCAGATGTTTACATAGTTATAATTGTGACGAATTTTGAAAAGAAAGCGAAAACGAATAAGAGAAACTAACAAGATTAACTTTAGTAACGTTTATTGTTAATTTCTAACCAAAGGGCAAATGAAAAGCAAACCCAAACCTCTCCTGCTCAAAAGAAAATGATTTTAATATAGGAAAAGTATGGTCACTGGAAAAGTAATTACAACTCGCTATAATTTTCTTTAAAAATAATAAAAATACACACAATACAAAAGAAACACACACAAAAGGATTAATCCAAAAATAACGCACAAGAGACCGAATTATTTGAAGATGAAGGACTTCTAGACAATTAGAGGAGGTGTATCGCGCATTGTTAACAGTAACACCGACCTGTGTCAATTCAGAAAGATTATTTTCAACTGTAGGAAAGTTGAGCACTAAAATGAGTTCCAGGCTTAGAGGCAATTCAATGAATAGATGCATTATGATTTTTACTATTTTTAATTTTTTATTATGACATTTTTTTCCTTCATTTTATATTTGTTTACAATACGTTTTCATAAATAATACAATTTTCGTACAAAATTATGAAATATGGCTACGAAACAATATGTTTTCAAGAATTTTTTCAGAAATTTCAAATACCGGTATTAATACCGGTATTCCGATATCACGTTTTAAAAATACCGAACACCTGTATTAAATTTTTGGAAAAGGTATTGTAATCCCTAATAGAGCCTTATATAGGGGTATATATAGGGGTCTTTATAAAGGTCATTCATGAACTTACAGTGAACACTGATAAACTAAAATCCGGAAAATGGTGCAAATCATCACATTTCTTTCTCGACTGCAAAATAAAGTTTTATTAAACTAGTTCATTAATCTCCTTTTAAGATAAAATCAATAAAAGCTTTGAACAAAATTCGTTTAATTTCGGGAATTTTTCTAGCCAAAAGATAGCGTACAGAAAGTCTTCCGCGTTTAAAAAGTAAACGCGTTCAGTGAAGCCTAGTAGATATTGAAGCATTTGTCATTTGTGAGTTCTCATGCAATGTAAAAATAACTTCAACTTCTACTATTTTTCCCTATTAATTTTTAGTTTTATAGAAATAGCGAGAAAATAGAGAAGAAAAAGCACTGGTATTAAAAAAGTAATTTTGCATCATCGATTGAAAAAGAATTTAATAGAATCTACGACGATTCTTTTGTGGGAGCAAATGACATTTCTTTGACAATCGAATCAATCTTTTTCATATCGAACATACTTTAAAGGTGAGTTCTCCAGTTTGGAGAAGGTGGAATAAAGATGTTTTGTGTAGATTATATAAAGATGATAGCGTAACGTTAAAAAACATATAAAACTTACGTGTCCAATCCAGTGTTGCCAGATACGAGGAATCATAGTACAAGGCATATCCTGAAAAGGAAAGTTTTGAAAAAGTTATTTTTTTATAGTTTTGTATTCAATTTCAATTCTAATGGAAAAAAAAGAGTAAAGTTCTTACTGATAAATCGTGTTTCTCGTTATATTTATTGCGCTCATCAGAAGACGAAAAAAGTGCAATTATATCCGAAAAGGAGCCGTAATCGGAATCTTTAAACGTAGCAATTAATCCAAAATACAAGTAAATAGCAAAAGAGAAATAACAACGATAAATTGCACAAATTTCAGATTACTACAGGCACTTTTTTTCGGGTTTACAAGGAACCCTTTTTTCAATTCAAAATAAGTGAAATTGTGGAGGAAAAGACATGCTGCAAAAGCGTTTAACTTACAAGTAAGCAGTTCGTGTACCTAACTAATGAAATTAGTTCATAATTACCTTGAAAAAAGCTTTGAAAAAACCCCATAGAAAACCGATTGCTTTCTTTTAGTAAAACGAATTATTAGTTTTCTTTCTTGGTCGCTAAATTATTTAAACAGTTGTACTTTAAAATGAAGAGGTTTAATGAATAGAAAAAATCCTTGTGCTTTTTGGTTCGTTGAAAGAAAAATCAAAAATATTTTTCTAATAAATACATTATTTTTTGACCTTAATTTTCTAATGTTTAGCCATTAATTTTTGGGAAAAAGGGAAAGTACGAAACATTCGAATGAGCCATATAACAAGGCGCGATATAAAGAGGGATTTATTGTTAAAAATTAGAAAAATTTCAACAGACCTGTCGGCTCAGTTCCTGGGTAATATGCAACACAAAACAATAACAGGAACAAGTCCCTAGCTATCTTTCCCATTTCTGTAGTTTTAGAATGAAGTATCCAGCTAGAACTTTGTGCCGGACCATCAGCAGGCAAGATTTTAATAGACAATTCAGATAGTGTTTTAGCCGCTCACGTAACTGTTGACAAACATCAAACAAATGAATAAAATACGGCTATATTCAGTGACAACGTCTGTCTTTCTTACGTTGGTAATAATTCTGCAAATCGTGTCTTCATTTTGTCTTCGACAATAGCGACAGTCACGATTTCAAGGTCGAAGCAGACAAACTGCCGTCGAAGTTTAGTTGTAACATAGAATTCACGACGGACGGCAAGTTTTGATACCTGTGAAAGGGATTATAAATTTAAGGTTTCAGTGATAAGAAAAGGTTGTGGAAAACAAAATAAAATAAAAATCGGTAGAAGCTATGTTTTACTGCAAATATTTTATTTAAAATTTGCTGCGTTTTTTTTACTTTCTATGCTTCTGAAATTGCTTAGAAACCTTTGAACAAATATTATTCAAAGTACAACTCTTATTTTCTGTTTTCTAAAATCCTATGAAACAAGACACAATATGTGTTGTTTACACTTTCTAAGAATTGATTTATGGAACGTCTCTGAGTATGCAATTTATTAATGCAATAAAAAATGTGTCACGGACTTCTTTAATATATAGCAATGCAAGAATACGAGTTTACACGCATTTATAACGGTTACGGGAATTTTTTTGAGACAGCATTATTCTATTTGATTGAATAAAAACAGGGAAATGTATCTGAAATACTTACAATAATTTTGAATTTCAGTGCACTTTGTGCGTTATTGGTTCAGAAGTTAAGATAACCTAAATATTAACTGATGCTTCAAATCAAATGTTTTTCAAAATGTACATCAAAAAAGTTTTTTTAATATCATAAATGGTTTCTTTTTTTTCAAAATTAAAAAAAAAAAATCTTTAAAATCGAGTATCGAAACATGACACTGAAACGCTGAACCATGTTAATAAAGAACTTTTAAGTACAGAATAACTTCAATTTAACGATATCCGATTTAACGATTTCCTCAATTCAACGATACATTTCACTAGTCCGGATTTTACTCATTGAATGTCTATGCTATTCAATTTAACGACATCCTTGATTAAACGATTTTTTTCCAGTCTGTTGACAAATTTTAAATCGGGGTTATACTGTATGAAAATGCTTCCCGAACTGTATAACTTAGCATGCCTGAGGCAAACTAGTATAACTAGTTTAGAGGGACAAAGATTTATAGACATATGAACCAACTGCCGTGAGCAGGTAAAGTGCAATATCTGCAGAAATGTATTTTAGAGATATTTGAAAAAATACGTTTTGGGTTCCACACTAACAATCGAGAAATGTTGGAATTCGACGCTTTTTTTACGCTTTTTTTCCCCAAGGGGAAATTAAATAAGCGAGTTTGTATAATAAAGCAAACGTAACACGACAAAAAAAAAATAAAAAATAAAAAAATAAAAATAAAAAACAAGTAAAATCAAAAATGAAATATTTGCAGTTATTGCTCTTTACCGGCTCTCGGTAGAACAGATCAAAATATATTTCTTCTGCATTAATAGTTTATTTTCAGTTTTCTAAAAATCTATTTTTACTTCAGTTGTATGAATTAATGTAATAAATTTGGTATTAAAGAACATTTTTTATGAATAACTTACTCAGCTTTCACTATTTTTTTAAAATCAAAAGATGTAATAGTAAAGCATGCATAGGTTTAATGTGATAGATGCTTACACTCTTATTTTAACAACATGCAAAGAAAAGTCTCTAGTGGTAGGCTTCTCGTTAAATTTTCAATTTACAAAAAATCACTCAGGTTTTTATACTTTGAGTATTCATGCTATAATTTGGCCCAAGTTCCATTAAAAGAAAAAATGAACATGACTTCGGGTAGAAGTTTGCTTCGGCTATAAAAATTTCCGTGCTTTACTTTCATATTGCAAGAAAATTTATTGTTCCTGATGAATAATTTTTGCAAGGAGAAAGTCATTTTAAACTGAATTAACTATTTTTACCAAAATATCCCGACTATTTTCAGAGACAGGAAACTTAATTTTAAATGTCTTCATGAAATAAATAAGTCAGATATTGGCGAAAGATTTTTAAAAATAGAACCTTTACTCTCATTAATAATGTACAGTAGATACTAGTTTCATACTGTAGTAACTGCATGTGAGTTTTACTGCATTAAAACTACGTTGGCAGAGACACGACTTTTGCAGAATTCCTTCATTTTTATTAAAAACTTGCATACAAGCTCTTGAGAACGGAAGGATAGATAACTTAGTAAGCCAACGTAAATGTCCTAAAAAAGGAGAAGGGTCTATTACTTTACTAGCTCGAGATATGCCATGTTTTCCAGTATCTTTCTGACTGCTTGGCGTCAAGTAAAAAACCAAGGTGACGGCGAAAGACAGATGAGATGAGGGTGATTTACGATTAACTTGTAGAGTATCAAGAATCTTTCTAGAGTTTTCTAGTATCTTTCAGACTGCTTGGCGTCAGGTAAAAAACCAAGATGATGGCGAAAGACAGATGAGATGAGGGTGATTTACGATTAACTTGTAGACTATCTAGTATCTTTCTGGAGTTTTCTAGTATCTTTCAGACTGCTTGGCGTCATGTAAAAAACCAAGATGATGGCGAAAGACAAATGAGATGAGGGTGATTTATGATCAACTTGTAGAGTATCTAGTATCTTTCTAGAGTTTTCTAGTATCTTTCAGACTGCTTGGCGTCAGGTAAAAATCCAAGATGATGGCGAAAGACAGATGAGATGAGGGTGATTTACGATTAATTTGTAGAGTATCTAGTATCTTTCTAGAGTTTTCTAGTATCTTTCAGATAGCTTGGGGTCAGGTAAAAAACCAAGATGATGGAGAAAGACAGATGAGATGAGGGTGATTTACGATTAATTTGTAGAGTATCTAGTATCTTTCTAGAGTTTTCTAGTATCTTTCAGATAGCTTGGGGTCAGGTAAAAAACCAAGATGATGGCGAAAGACAGATGAGATGAGGGTGATTTACGATTAATTTGTAGAGTATCTAGTATCTTTCTAGAGTTTTCTAGTATCTTTCAGATAGCTTGGGGTCAGGTAAAAAACCAAGATGATGGCGAAAGACAGATGAGATGAGGGTGATTTACGATTAATTTGTAGAGTATCTAGTATCTTTCTAGAGTTTTCTAGTATCTTTCAGATAGCTTGGGGTCAGGTAAAAAACCAAGATGATGGAGAAAGACAGATGAGATGAGGGTGATTTACGATTAACTTGTAGAGTATCTAGTATCTTTCTAGAGTTTTCTAGTATCTTTCAGATAGCTTGGGGTCAGGTAAAAAACCAAGATGATGGCGAAAGACAGATGAGATGAGGGTGATTTACGATTAATTTGTAGAGTATCTAGTATCTTTCTAGAGTTTTCTAGTATCTTTCAGATAGCTTGGGGTCAGGTAAAAAACCAAGATGATGGAGAAAGACAGATGAGATGAGGGTGATTTACGATTAACTTGTAGAGTATCTAGTATCTTTCTAGAGTTTTCTAGTATCTTTCAGATAGCTTGGGGTCAGGTAAAAAACCAAGATGATGGCGAAAGACAGATGAGATGAGGGTGATTTACGATTAATTTGTAGAGTATCTAGTATCTTTCTAGAGTTTTCTAGTATCTTTCAGATAGCTTGGGGTCAGGTAAAAAACCAAGATGATGGAGAAAGACAGATGAGATGAGGGTGATTTACGATTAACTTGTAGAGTATCTAGTATCTTTCTAGAGTTTTCTAGTATCTTTCAGATAGCTTGGGGTCAGGTAAAAAACCAAGATGATGGCGAAAGACAGATGAGATGAGGGTGATTTACGATTAATTTGTAGAGTATCTAGTATCTTTCTAGAGTTTTCTAGTATCTTTCAGATAGCTTGGGGTCAGGTAAAAAACCAAGATGATGGAGAAAGACAGATGAGATGAGGGTGATTTACGATTAACTTGTAGAGTATCTAGTATCTTTCTAGAGTTTTCCAGTATCTCTCAGACTGCTTGACGTCAGGTAAAAAACCAAGATGATGGCGAAAGACAGATGAGATGAGAGTGATTTACGATTAACTTGCTTTAAATAGGAAGAAAATTTGCTCTTATAGTCAAGCCCGCGAAATTGGAATATCTGTTAAAAGAATATCCCGCTTAATGTAATACATTTTCAATGTACCAAACCGTTGTTGTTGTCTATTATTTTAATCTCTTTTAATGGAATATTCCACTTGTTAGAATATTTTTTTGGGGGGAAAAATGGTTATTCCATTAAGCGGGCTTGACAGTATTTTAAAAATATTTACAATCAGATTACTTATGGAATTATCGGAAATGATTTTTTTTATACTACGTCAGCTAAACCAGCTAGAACACGTGATACTTCGTCGTGTGTTAAGCGTAAATTTACGGTCAGTAAAAACCTGAATGGGGTTTTGGCTAACGTGATCAGGCAAAACGAAATGGTCAAAGTAGATCCTTGCACCACTTTGCCACACAAAGTAGGGTCTGGTGGGGTAAAGTGGTCATAAAATCGTAGGTTTTCACTTTAAGTGAATAATAAATACCAATGAATTCTTTAAAAACTTAAACTTTTTTTAATATTATTTTACATTGCATTATTAAAGAATACGATACATCGAATTTTAGGGGAAAAAAATATTGATTTTAGTAGTTCTATAACACTTTCTTTTCCCTATGTATTTATGACCACTTTACCCCACGGGGTGGGGGAAAGTGGTCATAGCATGGGGTAAAGTGGTCATAATTCAAAACAGATGCAAAACCGTTATATATAACGGTAATATTTTTATGTTTCGATTATTTTTATAGTTATAAATATATGCATAAGTATATGTGTGTATACACGAGTATATACGTGTCGTATCAACATGAGTAAACACGTTCACATATAAGTAGATACATGTACACATCAGATACATTCATGCACGTGCCTACTCAAGTATATATGTGCATACACGAGTGTATAAGCATGTATACGTAATTACGTACAGGGAGTGCATATGTGTCTACATGAGTATTAAAATGTCACGTGTATATACGTGTCACGTCTGTATAAGAGTATATACGTATATAACATTATATGCGCGTATGCACTTGTCTCTCGATTATATACGTGCATATTTGGATATATACGTGTATAGTAGATGTATATACGCATATATAAGTGTACATACTTACATATACGAGTATACACGATCACGAGTTATTTCGACGATACATCCAATACGTGTTTTTACGTGTCTACTCACGTATATATATTTTTATAGGGAAGCACGAGTATTTATACGTATGTCTACGTGTAAACACGATTATATACCTGTATAGACGTATATACGTACATTTACGTGTATAAACCAGTAAATGTAATGTATACACAAGTATATACGCTTATATACATGTATGCATACAGAGTGAATCCAAGCTCTTGGACAAAAATCTAAGAAGTGTGTGGGAGGGGAGGATAAGATGCAAAGGATCGTAAGGAACTTATGGTTCCTGACGCGCTACATGCACACTAAGCCAGAAACTGATGGATGCAAAACAGGTCACAAATTTGTTGCACAAATATGATTTTACCCACAATTTTAATTTTTAAGAAATTTTTGAAGCAGTTGTTAAAAGTTGCGGCTTGTAGTAGGTCTATAATACACGCATCGCAACAAAAGCGCAGGACCGATGAAAGTTTTTTAAAAGTCCCGTTATTGTAACCTCGTTATTACTTTGTGATTGCGACGCATGTATTGCAGCTGCAGGCCGCAAATTTCATCAATCGATTTAAAACTTTCTTAAGACTTAAAATGCTGTGTAAAATTGTCTTTGTGTAACGTGAATTTGTGATCTGTTTCGCATCCATCAGTTTCTGGCTTTGCGTGCATGTAGTGCGTCAGCATTGTGTTTGCGACCATATATTTCTTATGTTATTCTTGTTTTCCCCTCTAAAATCTTTTAATAATTGCCCAAGAATTTAAACTCACTCTGTATGCTTGTATATCACATGCTTGTATGTTAGCGTTTACTCGAATACGTACGCGTATATACGTGTCTACCTGAGTATATATGTGTTCGTATAAATATGAGTATAAACGAATATATACGTATATAGTCGAATATATATTTGTATTGATAAAACACACTTGCAGATACTCATTGTACGTATTTATTGGTGCATTTATGTAAATACGTCTATATACGTGCCTACACGAATATATGCTTATGCATACGCATATACTCGTATACTCAACTCCGTTTACTGTATAAACAATACATATTAAGAGAAATTAATATTTAATTTATATCTGCCTTATACTTAAAGATTAAGTGACATTAGAAGAACAGTATTCGTTTAAGCCTAATATTATGACCACTTTACCCCATCTTACTTAAATTGTTCTAAAAAAATATGTAAACTAGATTCAGCTAACTGCTAATGAGTAAGAGTTCTTGAGACATGTAGGAAGCTTCCTGTGCAGTCAGTCTGTTCTCAATTCTAACAAACAAAATTTCTCAACGAAGTTAAAAGAGGTGTTTTGATTTTAAAATTTTTCATATTCACACAAAATATTTTTCTTTACCAAATAAAATTTTGCCAGTTATAAAATTTTGTATTCAAAATGTAATTTCTAACCGCCCTACTCTAAAATAAAATTTTCTCATTCATTCGAAAATTTAGTTCTAAGCTATAGCTATTTATTCGACGTATGACCACTTTACCCCATTGACCACTTTCCCCCACCAGACCCTATAACATTCATTTCATGTTCTTAAGTAAGCTATTCATGTTTGGAAAAATTATTAGAAAAGTACCAAGAATACCTTGTACAATTTCACGAACAGTCTAACTGAGCAAATTTTAAATTTATACATAATCAAGTTAATTTCAGTATTCCATGTAGTTTTCATTTATAAAAAACAAGCTGCAATTTTTTATCAAGAAAGAACTGCTTCGGACGAATTAATACATTGATCTATTTCATCCGTAATAGCTTGCTACTCTACTCTGGTCCCATTTACGCACCCCATTTTTACAAAAAAGGAGGTATAGTATTCGCGAAAAAATTTTCACTCAAAAATCGGCCTTAACTTCTATTTTGCTCACCCCCGAATGAATGTTGGGTTTTTTCTCGAATCGACCACACGTGGATATATGCCTAGGAACGTTCAGACACCCGAGATATCCATTTTGATTATCCCCGAGTTAATTACAACGAGTTTTTTCGTGACGTCTGTATGTACGTATGTATGTGCGTATGTGTGTATGTGTCTCGCATAACTCAAAAACTGTATGTCCTAGAAAGTTTAAATTTGGTACGTGAACTCCTAGTGGGGTCTAGTTGTGCACCTTCCCTTTTGGTTGTATTCGGATGTTTCTAAGGGGGTCTTTTGCCCCTTTTTGGGGGGAAATCATTGTTAATTTCGATGTAAACTCAAGTGGTGTTATAATTTGGCAGACACTTGGCGATGTATCGCCAGTCTTTTGGTCGCTAAGTTTTGTCGCAAACTTGGCGACAAATATGGCGATTTTTTTTTAAAAATTTGGTTTTGATTTGACCATTGTTGGTGATATTTAGAGAGCAAAGTATTGAATCACATTAAAATTGCCAATAATGGGAAAATGACATTAAATTGGAGTAAAAGGAAGTCATGTGATGCACACATCAGTTCGTTTAAATTTGCAGTGTTAATACAGGATGTCCCAAAACGACCGCATAAAGTCTGCACAGCTAGATTCCTCGTTGGGAGTACATAAAAACTGCTCAAAGAAAGTTCCTGTTTCATAGTTAACCGAGAAAAATATGAAAAACAAAGTATGAAGTCACTGCCGGTGAAAGTAAAAAACACTTTATTGGACACATCAACAACGGTATTTTCATATCTATCCAGACGATAATGTTTAAAACGTCATTTCACGTGTTTGTTATCATACGCAATGTACGTATACTGTTGTTGATATCTTTAGGGGAGACCGGGGCAAGATGACTATGCTAACAATTTTCGTGGTTTATTAATTTATTTTTAAGGATAGAAAAATTAATTTTACATGAGCTGTTAGAGTAGTCCTTTGTAGTATTAAATATATTGCCATTTAATTTTTCAAATAAAAATAACGAAGGATATTTTTATTTTTTCATGACCTTAACAAATCGTCATCTTGCCCCAGTACTGGGGCAAGATGACTTTGACCTAGGGGCAAGATGACAACGTTGAAAAAGGTTGAACATATTTTCTATTTTGAATATGTTACCTAGTTTTACAAATGATAACTGTGTTTTAACATCTTACTAAGTATCAAATTAAGCGTAATGCGTTGTAGCGTAATGTTCAAGTGTTAAGTTGTGCAGCAGACACAAATAAAAATACCATTTTCATGATTGGAACATTCCTCATGCCACCACTCTTGGCTTTTACAACTCTGGATCCATTCTTCTGTTGGAGGATCTCAAAATTCCACTTTCCAAGCAAGGCATCTTAGAACACTATTCTTTGAATTTGTTGCAACTGCATTGCTTAGCATGAATACGGGCCCGCACTAATGGACTTGGGCCTACAGGAATTTGGTCTGAGTTTTTTTTTTTTTTTACTCCCTTTTTAGCTTCACGAGCTTATTTTCCCTGTTTTTTTTAAATAATTCTTTTTTTTCCGCTTTGCTCCTTGTTCTGACATTTCTTTGACGGGTGTGCTTGTAAGAATGTTTGAGCTTCAGTTTTTGTTTTCTCGCATTGTGTTGCTTTAGGCAATGCATTGAAATCAAAAACACTAACATGCTTCTTTGGTGTATCGGAATCAGCATTTGTCATAACTTCTGCTTCGTCTGGAGGGTTTATATGTTGGTTTTCTACTCCCAAGGTCTGAGGATTAGCACTATTATTCAGTTTCAGAGCCAACAACGTCCTAGTCCGCTAAAAAACAAGAAAATTATGAGACTCGATACCTTATTCTTTAAACCCTTTATCGGCATTTCCAAAGCTGCTTTGAAGTAAGCGGTGCTCAAAAGCTCACCAATATTTTTTTCTGTGATAGTTTGCACTTGATGAATGACCATAAAGTTGTCACATGCTTGGCTATAGTAGGTTTTTAATGGGCAGAAAAAAGACGTATCAGGAGCTAGAGACGATGGGATGTGTGAAATGGCAACCCAACCATGATAATGTTTTTTCACTGCGATATAAGATAGCCTGCAAAGCTTTGTTTACGATTGTCGATAATCAGCAGAGCAGGAGATTCTTTGCTTGGTTTAATTCATTCAATTAGTCATTTGGTCAACTAGTTTATAAATAGCCCTTGGTTACCCACTTTCGAACGATACCTACCTTGATTCAATGCGTCCTTTAGCCCCAGAGGAGAAGCGCAAGGTCGCGTGAACAAACAGACAGCGTTTACAGGAATTTAATAAAGTGGACAACATAGTTAGTTTAATAAATTCCGAAACACGGGCAATAGGCAAGCTCGTCATCTTGCCCCGCGTTGCTGCCCGTCATCTTGCCCCAGAAGGCCTGTTTGAACGGATTCTTCTCCATTGCCATAAAAAAAGGCGATTAATTGACATTTATTCAAGGTAATAGGTAGTATTTAAACTAAGTTACTCATAAATACTCAAGAGACACGATATATCATATATGTATATGCAGCAGAGCTTATTTACAAATGCATAAAAGTTATATCGTGGCAACGGTAAACAATCAGAGCTTCAGAACTAACACAAATATGGCGATTTCAGCGTCTCTATACTATTGCTGAACGAACAGCGGATACGAGAGCCAGTAGCATGCAGTTGATGCAGTTACCTAGTTTAAAACGGAAAAATTAAGGCATTCGTCATCTTGCCCGGCTCGTCATCTTGCCCCGGTCTCCCCTACTAATAATAAAGCTGAAAGTCTGTCTGTCAGGATCACTGTGACGCGTATAGCGCCTAGACCGTTCGGCCGATTTTCATGAAATTTGGCACAGAATTAGTTTGTAGCATGGGGGTGTGCACCTCAAAGCGATTTTTTGAAAATTCGATGTGGTATTTCTTCTATTCCAATTTTAAGAAAAAAATTATCATAAGATGGACGAGTAAATTACAAAAATAATCATAACGTGGAATCGTAACATGGGCGCAAGCCAATTGGCGAGAAATTCACCATACATTATTTGTAAATATACAGGCGAACCAAAAGACCTTTTAATTTTTCTATTACGGGCAAAGCCGTGCGGGTACCACTAGTGTTCAATAAAGTTTTTTCTTGCACCGGCAGTGAAGTCATACTTTCTTTTTCGTATTTTTTCTCGTAAACTATGGATCGTATAGAAACGCTTCTTTGGGCAGTTTCTATGTACTCCCAACGAGTAATCTAGCTGTGCTGAGTTTATGCGGTCGTTTTGGGATACCCTGTATATGCATCCTACAATATTTGCAGGATGTAGGTAAAAGCAATTTTATAAAATGTGTTAGACCTTAAATAATCTACTTTCACCTTAACATTATGTTTATTTCAGAGATATTCGTAAACATTTTACTTTGAAAACGTGCACTCTATACAGGCATCATGTATTTTTTTCAATTTTCTGTAATATAGAAAAATATACCTACAATGTTTGCAAGATGTAAGTTAAAAGCTCATTTTGTAAAATTTGTTTGATCTTAAGTAATCCATTTAGAGCTAACATAGTGTTTATTCCAGAGGTGATATTAAAAATTTTACTTAGAAAAGAAACCTTGCTTCATCTGCAATGGCCATTCACTCAGGTCACTTTCGTGTTCCGTTTATATACTACAATACAGGTATCATACATTTTTTTCAGTTAGCAGTGTTAGTATAGAAAAATGTATCTGCAGTGTTTGCATGATGTCGGTTAAAAGCTAATTTTATAAAATTTGTTAGACCTCCACTTTAAGCTTAGCATTATATTTATTTCATTGATGCTCATAAAAATTTTACTATGAAAAAAGTTTATTGGTTAAGTATGGAAGTTCTCACTGGCAAAGTCTCAAAGCAAAATGATAAGAAAAAAACTTCGAAATTGTGAAATAAATATTGCAGTTAATGTGTAGTATTTACGCCTTTTTGATATAAGTAAAACGCTTATTATATCCTGCAGAAATAATGCATGAGAAATCAATGTACTAAATGCTAAACCAGTAATAAATCGAATTTTATTGCTATATTCAACTTTATGTTGGTTTTCTTATTTTTCATGTTTCATAAATATCGGTTTCGGCTCCGTCAAAGTACGTATTCTAGCAATTTTTATGAAAAAAATCTTTGCTTTATTTAAAGAGTTGCATTTCACAAATATTTTTTGATGTATTTGCAATGATTTGTCCAAAAGTATTTTTTAACAAACTACAATATACATTTTTTGAAATTGCATTGAAAAAGGGGTTTGTTTTGGAAAATATTACATATTATTTGAAGTCCTGAGCTTTTTGAAAGAAAAAGGAACAATAAAATAGAAACAATTAATATAAATTCACTATTTTTCACCATTAAACTCTCCTTATTTTATTGTTGCGGTGTTACGGTTTTGTGTCCATGGTTTGTTCAAAAATACTTTTCAATCAACTATGAACTGTTATTTTAAGTCTACAGAAAAAATAGTGGACATTGAAAGATATTACATTATTCAGTGGCATTCCTAGCGTGGGTGTCACACGGGGCTGTAATTTTTGACGTCACTTCTCCTCCCTCCCCCAATAGTAATAATTTGTGTCAACATTAAGATGAGTTAGTGCAATTTCCAGAAACAAATTTTCATTTATTTGTTCAACAAAAGCAAGCATCAAAAGACAAGTATAAACTATGAACGAATTTTATACAAAATTTGCCCCAAGATATATTTGGGAAAATTTTTAGAGTTGAAGTATTTACATCCTTTATAAAATTTTAAATCCCTTCTGGGTGTCACCCCCTAGAAGAGTGTCACTCAGGAACTCGATCCACCTCACGGTAGTCACGCTACGCATTGTTATTTTAAACCCTGAACCTTGTGAAAGAATAAAAAAATTATTAATTGAAAACAAGTAATTTAAATTCACTTATTTTCAACTTTCAAATGTCTTTATTTTGAAAGTGTTTTACAATATTCAGCATTTGTAAAGCAATTTAATTCTTTTAATATCATCTTTACTGAGGACCTTTTCACTTGTTTTCTGCAAAACCACTCCTTTTTTCTTTGGTGTCATCGTCATGAGGTTACCGGGCTTGTCCTTGCTAAAAGCCAAACCGTCGTAGTGTGTCACCGACTCATAGTCATATGGAGTTAGAAGTTTATTTTCCGAAGGCTTTCTTTTCTCAAATTGAGCTTCATGACCTGAAATTAGATTTGAAAATTTAGATTAATCAAGTTTACTGTTTTACATGTTATGTTCAATCACTCAGAGTCACGTTGAGCTTCAATTTCTCTATTTCCAACTGGCCCACTCAAATTTTAATAGTGTTATTTTTTCTATTTGCATCGAAAGAAGAAATGTTACTATATTGTATGGTTACCCAAGACTAAGAAATAAAAATAATAAAAACCTTTAAAATGAGTTTCTAACCTGGTTCAAAGTTATTTTGCTACTCAGGGTGATTTTGAACCATGAATAAAAATGGATGGGGAAAAAAATTAAATTATTTTAATAAAAATCTTGTAGTTTTGACACAGAAATATAAAAGTTTTTACTGTTTGAAAACTCTCTATTTTCATTTCATAGCATCGTATTGCATAGAAAATGACAATGTAGAGTGAAGATTTTCAACGGTGTCCTCCCAGTTTCGCCGACACGAAGTTTCCTTTCCCCTGTTTTTCAGCTGTAATACCTTTTAATGTATTTAAGGGGAGAGGAAAGTTTAAATGTCGGCGAAACTGGGGGGGGGGGCGTAAACAATTTCAACAACTACAAGTAGCCAATCAAAAGTATTAGCTTCGAAACAGTGAATTCTGAACTATTAGATTTGAAATTGTAAATTGGCGAAGAAATAATCTATATATATAAAAATGGAGTTTGGTAAATTTGTTCCCTAAGATCTCAGAAACTACCCGGCAGATTTGGCTGAAACTTTCACCGTTTGTTCAGTTTGGTACTGGAAAGGTTTATAGACCAGTTCGAAAAAAATCCGATTGATAGTTCCCTTTTTATTCCAATTTTAGTCCCAATTTTCGCATAAATGCTCCAATATGGGGGTGGAAAAAAACGTGCACATATTAACATTATATGTCCATCGAAAGTGCCAATGTTTCTGCTGAAGATAGCATCTGTTCGAAGTTTCTAAGTTGTATAAAAAACGAGTTATGAGTTTTTTTGTTCCCTGTTCGAAGCCTTTCATTAACCCAAGTCATTATTTAGTGTGTCATCTCAACTCCCAAGAATTGTTGTATTGTTGAATATTTTTGCGTTTTGACCGACTTTTTGAGGCTTTTCTCAAGTCAAATCTTAAAGTAACTTTTTTCCACAAGATTGGCTAAAAATAAATGGATTTGGCTGATCATTTTACTTTTAAACGGAACTTATGTAATAAATGGTTTATTATTACTATTTATGCTGATTGGACACTTGCTCACTATATCCAACCAACCAGCCGAAATATCGCCAGAATTTTTTTAGAAAGATTTCAGTAGCTGATGCATTTGGCAGTTTTTTCCACTGTCGCTGTTTTTGAGCCCAAAGACTACGTAATAATGTTTCTCAACTTTCACCATATAAACAAAATATCGCCAATCAAAGATACTTAAAAAAAAAAAAAATACTGTGTAAAATAATTCAACAACTAAATTAGGCAAATCCATAAACCGCACAAAAACTTCCATTACTTTTTCTTTTCGCACGATTTCAAACAATCGCCAAATTTTACTACTTATTTTGGAAACATTTCGGATGAAACCGTTTAGCGCCATTTTTTTTTTGACCAAAAGTATCTCAGCATCTGGGAACAATATTTCTATAATAAAAATTAGTAAGGAGGGGGAGTGTTATCGAAAGTGTCCCAAAATGATTCTCGCAAATTTGGTAAGATTTTAAACCGCACCAAGTGCCCACAAAAATTGAAATTTCCCAAAATAACTAAAGCAAGTGTAAGGGGAACACGGGCGGCTACATTTTTTAAAACACTTCGTACATCAATAGCCACACATAGAAGGTTTTAGATTAAAAAAAAAGTACTAACAGATAAATCTTTTTAAACATGTAAAGTTTAATTTCACATTTCGGAAATCTTCAAATTTGTATATGCTTAAATGTCGTGCTTTCGTTTCTAATTGAATACTATTTTGTTCTTTATACTTATTGCTATTTTAGTTTAATGAGTAAGGAAGAAGCTCGATTTTTAATCACGTCAAAAAGGTTTGTTTTAAACTCTTTCGCTTAAAACAGAAAACAAAGGCAAGTAACAATTGTTTCTCATAATTATTACTGACCCAGGGAACTCCTGGTATATTTGCTAGTTTAATATAAAATGAGTTCCGAAGAACATCGCTGAAGAAAAATCAGAACTGCAAAATTTATAGAAACTAAGCAGTGATATACATTTGATAATTTGAGACTTGCTGGACGCGCATATTTTCTTAAAACATATCTTATTTTGTATGGGAAAACCCCTAAAATTTCCACCTTGGTTTGAGTTTTTGGTGATACGGTCAGAAGAAAATATCCTCTTCTGAAGATCTTTTCAAGTATTGCCTCCATACTAAGCAATGAATGCTTTGCACCAATTCACTTTAGATTTCTTCAAAGTGTTCGGTGATGCCAAAAATTTGAAAGGATGACCCTAATTCGGTAATGATCAACCCTAAACAAAGCTGTAAGGTTTTAAACAACAGTGGGGGGCGACTGAAAATTTAGATGGACGTTTTTTCCGGACATGGAATATTTTTAACCAATTGAAAAAATTTCCTTTGAACGAATATTTAAAAAATTTTTACAATCTTTTGTGCATCTAGGGAAATGTTTTATAATTAAATCAAAACTTTGAAAATTTTGCAGCGAAATATTCTACAACGCATCTTTTTTCGAGTGGCAACATTTGTTGATGCTCCAATTTTCCTTGAGTGTAACTCAAAGCACGTAATACGTATGTTTTCGTTTACTGCACCATGTCCATTTATTTCACTCTGCATAATGATTTAAATTGTAAAATAGTAACTTAAGAGCAGTTTCTCATTAAATAATTTTTTTTCCTTCTCTTACAATCGCAGATCCAATTCATGCAAGAGGAGCTGACTAGAGACGCCATCTCCCGATGGTTGCAGCGTTTATCATAGATCTGTGTTAGGGAAAAAGAAGGTTCACCTATTAAAAGCGCTTTTGCAAAAGATCAGCTATTTCGTGGCATTGAAAGGGCAAATGCCAAAATGACAAAGAGTGCTCACATTTGAAAAAAAAAATAATTTGAATTCAGAAATTTTGAATTTAAATTATGTTTTTCGCAATCACGAGCTGCGACAGGACCCTACTCATTGGAGTTACTATTTCTAGAAACGGCTCCTGTCCTCCTAAGCCTGCCTCTCCTTTTGGGCAGTTACGTGTGTATAGTTGTGTATGTGTATGTGTAGGCTTGTGTGTGTGCGTAGACCTCTGTGAATGTACGTTGGCGTGTAAAGGCACGCGCGTGTGTGTGTGTGACTGTGTATGTGTGTGAGTGTGTATGTATATGAGCGTGCGTGTGTGTAGGACATGGTCGCCACCGACCAGGAGAAGCGGATTCCGGGGGACATTGCTCAGGACCAGAGGAGCCGCGCCTGCAGATGACGTTGGGGTTGAAAAAAGAACCCGAACATCAAGGACGGTCAAGTGAAAATAATTAGCAATCGTGATTGCTCAAAAAAGAGGCTATGTGTTTTTAATAATATGCAAAAGTATGGTTCGTACTATAGTTAATTTTTCTTGCATTGGTCTAAGAAAGTTGCTGTCTTACCTTTCTGAATGTTATTCCAGTGAATAGCGATGTAATCATCTCTGTCAGAACGAGTTTGTTCGTGAAAAAATCCGATAGCATGAGCTAATTCATGGATAATTGTTCCAGACTTGTGGCAGCCTTCGCCAAGGGAAAGATCTTGGGCTTTTCCAGCCATTCCAATTTTCGATTTGCAGCTGGAAGAGAAAATAGTTTCCTTCATAAATTCCCCACTTAAAATGACATTTCACACCGAGATTTAAAAGTTTTTGAAATGAAGGCGTTAAAGATTTAGTAATATACGCACAGCTTTGAAAAGGTGTTGAGCAATTTATTTTATATGGATGTGTCAATAAAGTATAAAGTATTTCTTACATCTTGTAAGGTTATCTATTTTTATATTTCTTGGCAAACTATTAGTCTAATGTTTCACATTTTAAGCATATGACTTCAGTTTTAAGCCGCGTTTCTAAACTTTTTTTGACCCGTAGAGAGGCAAAATCTTTTGAAAAATTTCGCGGACCGGTGGCGTTAATTTAAATCTTTTTTGGCCCAAAAAAGAATGACTCAGGAACCGTTTAAATCTTGTAAAAAAAATTATTAAATAAATAAATAAACAAATAAAAATAAAACACGAAGCTAGAATCTTTTTTGCTATCCTAACAGTTATTTTTTACTTAAAATTTTAAATTATCCGATATTAGATATAAGTCGTGGTCTTTATGACGTCACAAGTAGTGTACTTTGGCGTAGAGCCATGGGCCTTACTTTGGCGCTCTGAATGTTTACGTTTTTCTGTCAATGGCTTGGCCAGTACATGGGAATGAAGATATTGCGTTCTTTGCTAATGACTTCAGTGAATGACATTTCATTACTTGTGATGTCATGGGCAGAAGCGTAAAAAATGAAATTAAATCTGCGCATCGATTAAAATAATTGTTGAAAAATACTAAAGCTTGTCAAATTATTTAAAAATAGTTAAATCCTGTGTCTTTAAGCATGCTCTTTCAGAAAAAAAATACTTTTACAATTTTGAAAACAACTCAATTATAACTCAATAAATAAACATTTGTAAAATCATAGGAAAATGCAAGGATTAATCCCAAAATTCACGCAAAAAACTAAAATGCCCAATATTTTAACTTTTTAAAGGGTACAAAATTTGTTTTCTTTCTTTTTATTTTATTTCATTGAGTAAGGAAAATTTTTAACGTGAGTTTACAAAAACACTCTGAGGACCGATTTTTCTTCGCTGGTCTAGAGATACTGCCGTTTTGGAGGCATGGTTGTGGTTTATCGCAAGCATGTCCGTTTACTTGCTTACATTCAAAGCCACTGGGGCTAGAGGTTGTTATTGTACCAGTATTTCAAATTTTATGTGGTTCTTCTCAGGCGTACTTTAACTTCTGACCTTGAAACTTTCAATTGAATTAACTTTACCCAGACAAATATTTGCCCAATTTTATTCCATGGAAATTAATATCTCCTCTTAGTATTTCGAATCTTAGCTACTTATTTATCACTAAAACTTCGTTTTAATTCGTATTTCTTCTTCTCCAAAAAATTTCTTTTCAACAAAAGAGAAAATGAAACTATTTCCTTTTTTATTCTTTGGGGAGACCGGGGCTAGTGGTGACACTTTTGTCATTCTTGATATTACCGTAAGGTTTGAACTGATGTGAAGCATTTAGTGCATCATATCTTATGATGCACTAAATGTTTCATATCGGTTCAAATCTTAGAGTAACTCTTGAGCAATATATGTATAAAACAATTATTCACATTTTAAAAGTTTTTTATGACGTAAAATGGAATTTGCGTAGCCTCGAAGTTTGTTTCAACTTGCCCCGTAGCGGGGCTAGTAGTAACATGCTTGGGGCACATTATGACACAAAAAATGCGTACAAATACGTTGTAACATGTTCAAATTACGTGAGAAATGCAATTAATTATATTTTTGGTGAAGAATGAAAAAGTTATTCGTTTATAATGCTCTTAACATAAAAATGAACGTCTTCATGTTTTAACCACACTTAAAACGAAATGAAAATAAAATAGTTAAATTATTAACACTTGTGAATTCTTTTTTAGGGACACATTAAAAAACTGTTAATCAGGAAAGATGAAAGGTAGAGCAACACTAATTTTTGATTATATAAATCTTTGACTCGGTACAATGTGTAGGCCCATATCTTACCCTACAGGTCTACTTATTTTTATAATCATTCATTATCATCGCTTGTTTCAACATATAATGTGCTGTTAATGCAAATAAAAAAAAGTTTCTTTTTTGGTACATTTGACATGAGACCAGTTTTTAAGTGTCATGAACTGTACCCAGTATTCTACGGGTCTAGAAACTTTGTATTGATCCAAGTAAAAGACATAATCAATTTTTATCATCTTCAGATTTATCCGAATCTGTTTTCTTTAATTTTTTTTTAGTAACGTTGGTGCAATTTTTTGTGCACATTTTGACATTTCCGTCTTCAATTTGTTTCTTGCGTTCTCTTGTTTTAAGAACTGCTTGAATTTTCTCTTTAGGTGCGATTGCTGGAATGACAGGTTTTAAAACATATACGAGCGGAGTGCTTGCACTTTCAATTTCCAGCTTTAGGTGGCCATCTTTTTTCTACAAAACGTATCGCAATTACCATGCTAATGTCAACTGTCATAGACTCACCTAATTCAATGAGATTTCTCACTTCTGAAGACTGTTCTGCACTCTTAATATCATTGACTAAACGTATTGCTGAAGTGCTGGGTTTGATAACAGCTTCATATTCATTATTTTCATTATCATTTTAGTCTTCAACGCTCTCATCTTTGACGGATAACGGAACAGGGTTAGTAGTGACACTGTCACAACGTGACCCTTCGACTTTGTCACAATTAGCCCCGTGTTACGTCATTCTAAACTTTACTCAATAGTTTCCAAAATATTATCATAATCAACAAATGAAATGCATGGAATAACAGCTCAAGACATAGGTATTTAAATAATGTTAGGAAAGCTTTCACACCTCAGTATCCTTAGTGGCAAAGACAATTCCAATGCAGGTCACAAAATTTACTTTTGCTGTTGAAAACACGATAAATATTTATATCTTGAAAACAGTCCAACGCTATACTTCCAAACTTACACAAGGCATTGAGACCATCAACTTGCTCACTCACATGACACGACAGGTGTTGAAACCTATCGGCTCAGTCAGGAGGCTCGATGGCACAACTTGCCCTTGACACAACTAACCCCGGTCTCCCCTACTTCTTCTTTTTCAAAAAAATACATAATTGTGCATTTAATTGGATCATAATTGCCGGATGCTTTTTTCTTTCCCTAGTGGCTGCCTTTTCATTTTCGTTAAGAACACTCAAGCCTATTTTTGTGCGGTTGATAGGGAGCGTATAAAAAATCGCCACAAACTTCGCGAATGGCTGTAAAAAAATAGATTTCACAACAATTAAAAAAAAAAAAAGGAACCGCATATAAAAAGTCTGACGTTGAAATTAACTCAAAACATTGCGATGTAACTAGGAATTGCTTCTTTAAATGAATAAAAGACACAACAGCTTCTCTGAATCTCACAAAACAGTTTACATCTTCTTTTCAAATACACATGCGAGCTTTTAAAAAAAAATAATTGAATTTTAAAAATTAATTTGCAAAAAATAAATAAATAAATAAGGAGCTCACGAAAACAAGTTAGAGTGTAATTGTAATTTAAGTTTATGTTCAAGTCAATATTTAGAAGTACAGTGTAAACTCCCGCGATTATCTGCGAGCGGATTATCCACGGTGCGGATTATCCACGGTGCGGATTGTCCACGAGTCAATCGACAGTCAGGAACATGTATTTTCGCAGCAAATGCAAATACCAAGAAAAAACTTTTTTGTCGAAAAATTGTAAATTTAAAACTCAGTTGTTTTGTTTCATTCCTTTATTGTGCCTTCATCGTACATTCTTTTAAATTTTTTTTTAGAGCAATCCCGATTGCTTATTGTTCTTACTTGACCATATGTGATGTTGTTGTTCCTTTTTCAGCTTTGACCAGGTGCCTCTGCAGCACCACCGTCCACCGGCGCAGCTCCTCTGGTCCTGAGCACTGTCCCCCAGAATCCACTTCTGCTGGACGGTGGCGTCCATGTCCTACACACGCATGTTCATACACTTACATACGCAGTCACACGCACGCGCCTTTACACACACACACTAACACACACACTCTTAAGCCTACACACACACCCACACTCAACTTTACACACATAAATAACCAGGAGAAGAATTATGCTTGGGAGGGGGGCCGTTTCTGGAAACAATAACACCAATGAGTAGGGTCTTGTCGCAACCTGTGATTGCGAAAAACATAATTTGAATTCAAAGTTTCAGAATTCAAATTAGAGTTGATTGGGGGAAGTGGGGGTCACAGGTCTTTTTTTTTTTATTGGTGTCAAGCTCTGTTGCGTAAAAATACAAAACATTTTTCCTGCACTGTATAATATTTTTACTGTCTGTAGAAAGTATTATGCATCAATAGAGCAAAGTTTTTGAGGAAGGACAATTTTTACATCATTTGTCCCTCATTTCAGCCTTTTTGTGGTTTATCCACGATTTTACTATCCGCAACACTTGTGCCATCCAGATCAGCGGATAATTGGGAGTTTACTGTATACTTCTTTGGTACTACATTCTTCAGAATTCTCTCTCTTTAGCCAGAAGATCATTTTTATGCACTGAATACTCCAGTCTACTAATATTTTACAACAGTTTGAAACGAGCTGATGTGTGCCTCACATCACTTTTACTCCAATTTAATGTCATTTTCCCATTATTGGTAATTTTAATGTGATTCAATAGTTTACTCTCTAAATAACAACAGTGATCAATTGAAACCAGATTTAAAAAAAAAAATCGCCAAATTTGTTGCCAAGTTGGCGACAAAACTTGGCGACCAAAAGACTATTGATTTATCGCCAAGTATCCGCCAAATTATAACACCACTTGAATTTACTTTGAAATTAACAATGATTTCCCCTCAAAAAGGGGCAAAAGACCTCTTTAGAAGCACCCGAATGCAACCAAAAAGGGAGGTGCACAACTAGACCCCACTAGGAGTCTACGTACCAAATTTCAACATTGTTTGACATACCGTTCTTGAGTTATGCGACATATATACGCAAATATGCACATACGCACATCCGCATATACGCACATACATACATACGTACATACAGACGTCACGAGAAAACTCGTTGTAACTAACTCGGGAATTGTCAAAATGGATATTTCGCGTGTCTATACGTTCTTAGGCACTTATTAACGTGTGGTCGAGTAGAAAAAAAAAAACTCAACATTCATTCGGAGATGAGTAAAATGGAAATTAAGGTCGATTTTTGAGTGAAAATTTTTTCGCCAATACAATATTTCCTTTTTTGTAAAAGGAAATAAAAAAAAAGTTTACATTGAGTGAAGATTTGATTCACTTGCATTCAAAATAGGAGAAAAGTTATAGAATCAAAATAAAAAAAAACTTACCCACTTCCTTTATATATTCTGACGTAATTTGCTTCTTTAGTGCGCTTCACAAAACGAATGCAGGTTTGACTTTCAATATGTTTCATGGCATTTATGATATTTTCTGTTTTGTCACCTAATAGAACAACAAATCTCAGTTTTATGAAAATATATTTTTTTAAATTTTGCTTATCTTTAATGTATGTATAAACAGGGTTTCCTGAAATTGACTGTTTTCAAAAATTCATTACAGGAAAACGGTTAATTATAAAACAAAAGTTTTTGGAGAAAAATCATGCAGGGGGCTGTAACTTTTTTTCCTGGGTTCCAAATTTTAGTTGAAATGTTTTTCAATAGATGGCGCTTCAGCTAGTAAGACCATAAGTCAAAGACGAAGAATTGAAATACTCCGATTTTCCTTCCGTGTGCCTTTCCGTTTGTGCCATGTGATTTCAGCCAAAGATAAATATTTTGAAAATATTGTTATGTAATTTTGTGCATTAAAAACATTTTCCGCAAAATTATGTTGCATTTCTCTATCTTTCCCTGATTAACGGGCTCACTGTCTGCAGCGCCATCTATTGGAAAAAATTTGAACTAAAATTTGTAAATAGGGGGGGGGGGGGATTTATGGGCCGCCACGTGAGTTTTCTGGGAGAATTTTTGTTTTGTGATTAATCATTTCCCAGTTACGAATTTTCAAAAACAGTTAGTCTATTTCAGGACACCCTGTATGTTGGGATTTTAAATTTCATAAGCATAAAATAAAATAAAATTTTTTTTACAGGTTTTGCCCTGTGTCTCAGTGAACAAGAATTTTTGAAAAAAGTAAATTTTTCTGCAAATTTTATAAAATTTAATAATTGAATGCTGTTATTGTTTCAAGGTAAGGACATTGATGAATGATAATTGCATGGGAGTTGATGATGATAAATTTAAATATTTCGTCAATTTGAGCAACTTAACTACATTTTAGAGGAAGTGTTTTTGTGGATGAAAGTTTTCAGAAGATTAATTACACTTTTTTTTTGGTATAACTTACTTAGGGATGAAGAAATCACGTATGGCATTGAATGCTGTTATTGTTTCAAGGTAAGGACATTGATGAATGATAATTGCATGGAAATTGATGATGATAAATTTAAATACTTCGTCAATTTGAGCAACTTAACTACATTTTAGAGGAAGTGTTTTTGTGGATGAAAGTTTTCAGAAGATTAATTACACTTTTTTTTTTTTTTTTTTGGTATAACTTACTTAGGGATGAAGAAATCACGTATGGAATTTTTCCTTTCGGCCACAGTTTCTTTGAACTCGCAATCGCGTTTCGATCCTGTTAAAAGAAAAATAAAGAGATGAAATACTTTGTTTTGACTTTGCAAGAAACAAAATGCATGTATATTTCTTTCTAATTTTCATTTTTCGAAGCTATGATTTTTAATTTTCGGACCACATACAAGCATTAACAGTACTACCATATAAAAATATAATCAATAACGATAAGGTAGCACAATTGGGAAGAAGTTGCAGACACAGGTGACAAGGAATGTCAGAGTCACAAGGAATTCCCTTTTTTTCAATGAAATAAAGGTGAGCTTTTGGATGTAAAAACTTCTACTTTTGAGCAAAAATATATTTTTTTATTTCTAAGCAGTAGGGAAATCTTAGGCAAAGTGAATTAGCAGGATAAAAGGAAATGGTGAAATATTAGCTCTGTTTCTAGCACCCCTTATCTCGTAATACTATGTAGTCGTCCAGTCTATTCCAGGCAGGAAAAAGTTATCTCTGAAGATTAAAGCATGTGATAATTTTCAAGCATTGATACTTATAACATTATTTGAAAATCGTCCGTCAAGGTATGACGGGTGAAAATTGCTTCCACATTTGAACAAAGCGATTGCCTGTTTGGTGATATTTTGATAATTGCAATTTTAACCCTAACTCCAGTGGGTAAACCATAAACTATAATAGATAGCGTTCATTGTTGACCCCTTTTTTATTTCTTCATTCTCCTAAAATGAGTCTTACCAGTAAAATTTCATTGGCTATCTTCTTTATCTTTACTAATAATAAAGCTGAAAGTCTCTCTGTCCGGAGGATGTCTGGATGTCTGGATGTCTGTAGGATGTCTGTGACGCGCATAGCGCCTAATCCGTTCGGCCGATTTTCATGAAATTTGGCACACAGTTAGTATGTAGCATGGGAGTGTGCACATCGAAGCGATTTTTCGAAAATTCGATGTGGTTCTTTTTTTATTCCAATTTTAAGAAAAAAAACTATCATAAATGACAAAATTATCATAACGTGGAACCATAACATGGGCACAAGCCAATTGGCGAGATACGAAATGATCATAGCGTGGAACTGTAACGTCGGTACAAGCCAATTGGCGAGAAAATTCACCATACATTATTTGTAAATATACAAGCGAACCAAAAGACCTTTAATTTTTTCTATTACGGGCGAAGCCGTGCGGGTGCCACTAGTTACTAATAATAGAGCTGAAAGTCTCTCTGTCCGGATGATGTCTGGATATCTGGATGTCTGTAGGATGTCTGTGACGCGCATAGCGCCTAGTCCGTTCGGCCGATTTTCATGAAATTTGGCACAAAGTTAGTATGTAGCATGGGGGTGTGCATCTCGAAGAGATTTTTTGAAAATTCGATGTGGTTCTTTTTCTATTCCAATTTTAAGAAAAAAAATATCATAAGATGGACGAGTAAATTACGAAATTATAATAACGTGGAACCGTAACATGGGCACAAGCCAATTGGCGAGGTACGAAATTATCATAACGTGGAACCGTAAGATGGGTACAAGCCAACTGGCGAGAAAATTCACCATTACATTATTTGTAAATATACAGGCGAACCAAAAGACCTTTTGATTTTTCTATTACGGGCAAAGCCGTGCGGGTATCACTAGTTATTTATACAAGGATGAGTATTCCTGCTTTGTATAAATAGTCACTTTATTAAACAACTGTTCATATGTTGTATATTTCTTACTGTAAGTACGTCATAAAGTGATGTGATTTACAGAAATGGATGCACAAGACACAACTCTAAATTAGGAATCTGAACGTAATTTTTCTCGCTACCGAAGAATGAAATGAAACTCATGTGTTAGTTTCATAATCTGACACATCATAATGGTTGAAAGGTATGACGCTGTAATCAATTCGGTGTTTGGTTTATTACGATGAAATTAGCTCCAACTTTCTCTCTCTCTCTCTCTCACCTGCATTACACATATTTCTTTCAATTTATCGTGGGGTTACGGTACAAATTCATTGTAATTTTTATATGAGTAACTCAAAACCTTTTCCCTAAATCAAGAATTTATATAACTGAAATATTCAAAGAAAAAACCAATCAGTCGTTGTCAATATCACTATTGTTATTGTGTGCATTGGGGGCCGGGGGAGGGGTCAGAGATCGTACATTGAAAGTGCTCAATCGGAAAAAAAAATCGATTATTTATGGGCGAAAAAGCGCAAATTTTCAATGGAGGATTTATATCTCAATTTGATAAAATCAAGATTCGGCAAATACGTGTACAAAAGTAACATATGCAAGATTCATATACAAGAAAAGCATGTCTAAGTACTGACAGAAATGACACATGAAGGCAAAAATAGAGACGAAAAATCAGATTAAAAAAATATATCACTCACATAATCGTCTTCATCATCGGGAATTATGTCCCCCTCAATCAAATCTGGATTTTCAAGGGCAAAACTTTCATCATCTGAACAAAAAACAGAAAAAAAAAAATAAATAAAAAACATTTAAGTAGTTTTGACATTCAGAGAAACATTGAGCAACAATTTTTCTATTCTAAGTTGCCCCACGCATATTTTGCTTTATTTATTTATTTAACGCTTATTTAAACACTATTGTTTGTTGTCCATAGTTAAAAAAAACAATAATTGTTAAATAAATTTAAAATTAAACATTAGCCTGGTTTACAGTTTTCCTGCTATTCAAAGTTACTGCCCCATCAGAAATGTGATGCAAAGTAAATTATTTTTTATAAAAGTACTACATTTTTAATGCGGAAAAGTAAAAAAGACGAAACATTCAAAATTTCACTAGTACGCTTATTACGCCATTACGGGAGTTACCAAAAACTCTGAGTAGTTAAACAAGTTCTCAGAGAAAGCAGTAAGTTTTGAAATCAAGTTAAAGAATTTTTAATTAGGTACTAATGTGATTAGGAAGTAATAGATCGTCTTCCAATATATATTCTACTTCAAAAGCATTTTTATAATAGTTAAACTTTTATTATGAACATATATTATGTGGAAAAATGTCTCTCTGAATCTATTTTTAAAAATAGCAGCTACAAGTTAAATCTTTGTCATTTTATTAAACAAGTTTTGCATAAAATGGTATTGTTGTTTTCTTTTTTACTTAGCTATTAAAGCAGTAAAGTAATTAATAACAACCGCAAAAAGCACAAATTGCAGATTACTGCAGACACGTGTTTCGGCGTTACAAGGAACGCCTTTTTCAATGTGAAAGAAATGAGCTTATGGATGAAAAGACATCCGACAAATCTTACTTTACTTTTCAGCACAAAGCATATTTAGCTTATTAACGTAGTATTTTTCTGCTATTTATTCATGTAAGTACTCATCACATAAATTAAAAAAATATATATTTCTTTAGTATTTTTATCACGCTAAGCCCCATTCATTAGTACTAGTGACGCATACAACCCCACAGATAGGAATGAATGGGAAAAATTGTTTTGTTTTTTTTTTAAATTTTATAAAATTAGTTTTGTTTATTACTTATGATTTATTTTCCTATTTTAGATTTTTTTTTTCATTTATTGCCGAATGTGTAAGGAAAGTACCCTGAGAATTTGAAACAAATCTGACCAATAAAAAAAATTTAAAAATAAAAGGAAAGAAATGCCCCTTCATTTACACTCTCCCCTACTTGTATTCAAACTTAAAGGAAAAAAAATTAAGAGGACACATTTGTCCCGCGATCATTCAAGAGTTCAAGTCAAATTTCTCTTATTGAATATTCAAATGCTATAAAATATACTTACCATTCTGTTCGACTGGAAAGGCTTCAATAACTACTAGAAAAACACAAAAAGCAATAAACTTGAACATATTAAAAGTTCCTTGGTACTTCTAATAAGAGTTAACCAATTTAACCTGAATTATTCAAAACGATGAGGCTTTTAATGACCGCTATAACATTTTATCTTTGTTTGCTTGCATTTTTTTTGTCAATTTAAATGGGAAACTAGGGCTGAAATACTTGAGTGCTGAAAGATTAAATTGAAATTGATATCTTTATCTAAATTTTAAAGAGCCCACTAATGTTTCCTTTGTTTGTTATAGTGATATTAGATATATTTAAAAGTATTAAAAGATATTTTTATTACAATTCTTTTAGATTTGATAGCTTGTGATACTAAATATTTCTTGAGACATTCAAAATTTTAACTCTAAAAAGATCAACAAAATCATATAATTTTATTTAAACTTAAAAATTAATCATTTGAATACTGTATAGTTCTTATTAGAATTACAGTAGAATCCTTTTCCGCGACTAATAAGGGATGTAGGTTATCTGAAGTAACGAAAGTAGAGATTGAACAAAATAACCTATAAATTGAGCCAAGGTAAATAAACAAATTGCTCTACTCCGTAAAAATTCTACTTTGAATTCAAGAGAATGAAATAGAAAACTCCATAAGTGAAAATTAAGCGTAGTATGTACATACATTATTGTAATGACCTGCAAAAATACATTATTGCACTAACTCACTTGTCATTTATATATAGGGGAATGTGGGACAAAGTGAAATAGCGGCGCAAGGTGAAAAGGTGAAATATTACGGGGCTAAAGTTTAGCACTGAAAACAGGACAAGGGGTCATTGTTTTAAGCTATTTAAATCTCAGGCTAACATGGATATTAGGAAAAATTATTATTTTAGCAGGGTAGTGGAACCTTGGAACAGCTTACCGGAAGAGGTGGTAATGAGCAAAGGAGTAGACAGTTTTAAGAGGGCCATTGATCTTCACTGGGGATTGTAAATTGACTAGGACCAGTCTAGCTGGGCCCAGAGCCTGTTGCTGGTCGTCACTTTTGTATTTGTATTTGTATTTACTTTGCATTTAGCGCCATCTATCTGGTAATTTTTTAACAATGTAGTTGCACATGTAGTCCATTCCAGTCAGGACAAAAATACTGTCCAATATTAAAGCAAATGATAGTACATGCAATATTGAAAAGTTGATACTGTTATTGTAATAGTTATTGAAGGTCAAATTTTTTTGAGCAATCGCGATTGCTTATTGTTCTCACTTGACTGTTTTGATGTCCTATGATTTTTTTTTTCCCGCTAGCAGCCTCTGCAGCATCACCGTCGACCGGCTCCGCACGATGCTGCTCCTATAGCGAAAACCGTCTCCAGGTTGCATCCATATCCTAGACACATGCGCATACATACACAACTACACACACACACAAATACACACACCTACACACATACACAAACACATACACACACTCACCTACACACACACCTACACACAACTACCCACACATTCATCACACTCATGCCTACACACAACTACCCACAAACTCATCACACTCATGCCTGCACACAGACACAAACATATATGCCTACACACACATACACATACCCCACCACACACGAACACTCATACACACAACTATCCACACACTCATACCTGCATACAGACACAAACACACATGCCTACACACACACACACACACACACACACACACACACACTCGTGATTGCGAAAAACATAATTTGAATTCAAGAGGTCAAAATTCAAATTATTATTATTATTATTATTATTATTATTTTTTGTGGTATTATAAAATAATCAAGTTCTTGTTATTAACATTTTAAGACCTTCTAATATGCAGTACAACATTTATTTAATTAATATTGAGCTTATTTGTGTTTTAAATATTTTGCTCCAGTAGTCGGGTACATGCGGGTCAAAGTTGATGGGGCAAAGTGAAATTGCTTATTTCATTTATTCACTCAATCATTTACTAAAACATTTACGTATTCATGTATTGATTAATTCATTTACATTCCTTCTTTTTGTAATTCCTTTATTTATTCATTTATTATCTTATTTTCTTATTCATCCCTCTTTCACTCATTCCTTTTTTTTCTTCATACATTAATTAATTAAATTATTTAATTGTTCGTTTATTGTTCCATTTTCTATACATTTATTAATTCAAAATTTTATTTACTGATTCTTTTGAACAAAAGTATGTTTTATAATTGGTTATAAAATATTTCATTAGAAAAATATTTTATTTTTCACTTCGCCCCATGAAAAAAAGTGAAAAATTTCCACTATTTTTTAAAGACTCAAAACTACTACCAAAAACAAAAAATTATATTTTGATGAAAGTTAAAAAAAAATAAATAAATTGGTCTTTCTTTTTGTACTGTAATTTTAAAAACAAATTTCCAATTTGTTCACTTTAAAAAAGCTTAGTCACCTTATAGTCATTTCACTTCGCCCCACATTCCCCTACTAATGTAAATCCAAATAGCTGTCCAGATTATTCGACGTCAAGTTTAATAGGATCCAGATTTATGATGGTTTACTATACAAGAAGATTTAAAATGTTAATGATATGAATGGAAGGATGATTCTAAATTCCGTCTTTCTTTTCAGGAGTTTTCATTCTATTAATAATTAAATTTCTTAAGCTCATATCCTTGAACTTTAGATTACAAAAGCGGTAAGTGTATTCTCGATCTTTCAGAATCAAGAAGTCCTGGGTACTAACTTATGTACAAGAAAATATTTAATTTTAATACTTTTTGAGAATGTTTCGTCGCACAGGTGATACGGTGGATATGGATTTCTCGTAGTTTTAGATCACTTTCTTACTGCCGTTGCATCGAAAAACGACTTGTGTAATATGGTGGAAAATGTTGACAATTTCCTATCGGAATTATCCTACTAGCTTATCGGATCGGATTGGGGTCATTTCCAAAATTTTAAAAGTATTTTTTTCTGAAAGAGCATGCTTAAAAACATAAAATCTGACCAATTTTTTAAATAATTTGTTTAAGTTTAATATTTTTAAAAAATTACTTAAATCGGTGCTCTTTCATCGTTTAACGCTTCTGCCGATGACATCACAAATGATGAAATGCCATTCAGTGTTGCCATTCACGGTCCAAAATATTTAATTCGCATCTTTACTCACGTGTATTGGCAACGATATGGTTGATAGCAAGCGTAGAACGCAATTTTAATTCGCTTGTTGATTATCATAACGTGGAATCGTGGTAGAAAGATACGCCAAAATGCATCATTTGTGACGTCATCAAGACCACGCGTTGTTTGAAAAATCGGACATTTAAAAAATTTAATTAAGAAAACAACTGTTGTAAAAATGAAAGTATTTTCTGAGTCCATGTTTTTTTTTTTTTGCTTATTCTATCAATTTTAGTGACAAAAAGTACTACTTTTTACTGAAGGAAACAACCCCATTATCCTACTTTATAATGTCTAACGTATATTTCTCTTGAAATATTTTTCTCTTCACTCGCACTTATTGAATTTGCTTAGAATAATGTATCATTTACTTAGAATGCTTTATAGTTTGCTTAGAATGCCGTGTCATTTGCTTAAAAGGCTAAATCATTTTCATAGAATATCAGACCATTTGCTTAGCATGTTTTTGCTTGCAATGCTCTATCATTTGCTTAGAATGCTGTACCATTTGATTTAAATGTTCCATCATTTGATGAGAATGCTGCATTATTTGTTTGAAATGCTCTATCCTTTGATGAGAATGCTTTATAATGCTACATAATTTGTTTTGAATTTTGAACCATTTTTGATGACAATATTGGCAAGATAACACCAAGTGGCTGTCGATTCCGTCGCCAAATCTAAAAGTTCCTGAACCGTACAAGGCTATTTTCGATTTTTAAAGCAGTGTCTTTTTGGATGATCCAGAAACTGAATAAAGAGAGCAATCGACAGCATGAAGAATATTCTTAGGGTTTAAAAATGTAGTACCCATCTTTTTGCTTAGGCTTAGACCAATCAAGAATTAAGATTTTTTCGGTAAGCCATATATGTTGTTTTAAATATTTCAACTTCATAAGTAAGCAAAACATACAAATTTCAACGCGCTAATGAGAATGATTATTTTAATATTACGAATTCAAATGCAAGTTAAGTCTACGGAAAACTTAATTTAAGCTGAAATCTGACTGTATTTTTACTGCCAGTTTCTTGCACTCTAGAATAAGAAACACACTGCTTTGGTTCAGTTTACAATCACGTCTGTTGAGTCATGGCTTTCTCCGATCAGCCTGGATCGGAGAAAGCCATGGTTGAGTAGACATTGCGCTGCTACCTGACAGCAAGACTATAGTCCTCTGCCAGTTCTTGAGACAGCAAAGTTATTCTTGCCATTTATTTTTCAAAATTCTTGTTTTGGTGAAATTTTCGCTTGTGCCTCAAGAACTATGCACATCAAATTGCATTCAGGTTAATACACATTGATAAGTACCTCCTCAAACTCAAGTGTATAATATAGAAGTAACTATGTTATTATAAGTTTTATGTTTTATAACCTCTACATTGTAAAGTTTCTTCTTTTCACGGGGTAACTTTGGAACTCAGAAATTTTTAAAGAGCTACAAGTTACAGCGGTCTTTTGGCTTCAAAAAATAAAGTTTACAAAGTGTTTCAATAATATTAGTAACATTATCTCTTTGTTTTAAGACATTTTAAAGTACAGTTTAAAATAATATCTATAATCTTAGAGTTTTGCCCATTAATGACAATGTATTGTTCTTACGCCCTACCAAATATATTCTGTATTCTAGGAAACGAATAAATTTCTGTGTGCTTGAAAATTAAATGAATGAATTACCAACGTTTTAATGCATAGCAATTTCAAATTACTGCAGACACGTTTTTCGGGGTTACAAGGAACATCTTTGAAGTGTGAGCTTTTGGAGGAAAAGTTCACATTATTCCTCGAATGACTTTTTATGCAAAAGCTCACACTTCTTTGCATTGGAAAAGAGGTTCCTCGTAACTACGAAAACGTGTTTGCTGTAATTTGCAATTTTTGTGCATTACAACGTTGGTAATTCATTCATTTAATATTTTCTAGGATTGATATAAGCTCGTTTCCTCTGTTGTTTCCAATGCAGATGATGCACCTATAAAATTGAAGTTATCTCTGAAGACCAAATCATAAGAAGCAATTTTCAAAAACTGATATTCATATTGTATTATTTTGTTTTAAGTGAAAAAACATTGTTTTAATTTTAAAGCAATGAAGTTTTTGTTGTTCACAATTTAAACATTAATTGAGACCTACTAGCATTCGGTGCAGTATTTATTTAATATTTAGCTTACGTATTTTTATTTTAAATGTTGTGTACAGTTAGTTAAGTGCATGCGGGGCAAGTGGACAGGACAAAGTGAAATAGTTCATTTCGTTTACTTATTCCATCATTTAGTGAACCACATAAGTATTAATTTATTAATTAGCCCATCTACATTCCTCTTTATAATAGTTCACTTATTTATTCAATCATTCACATAACTTCTTATTCATTCATTACTTTATTCACGCATTTACTTTTTCTGACATACTAAAATAATTAATAATTTTTTATTAGTTTATTGTTTCCTTATCTATTCATTTACTCATTCTTCATTTATTTATTCATTCATTGTATCAAAAATATTTTTCATAATCCAATAGAAAATGTTTCATTAGTAAAATATTTCATTTTTTCCTTTGTCCCATAAACAGAAGAGTGATAATTTTCCACTTTTTTTTTGACTGTACAAATTTACTACAAAAAAAAAAAACTTTCGAATTTTTAAAATTAATTTGAATTCTGAAATTATGAATTTAAATTACGTTTTTCGCAATCACGAGTTGCGACAGGACCCTGCTCATTGGTTACAACCCCACACGCTTGTTTTTAGAAACGGTTCCTGTCCCTCCTCTTGGGCGGTTACGAGTGCATAGTTGTGTGTATATGTGTAAAGGCGCGTGTGTGTATGTGTGTGAGTGTGTATGAGCGTGAGTGTGTCTGGGATATGGACGCCACCGACCAAGAGCAGCGGCTACAAGGAGGAGTCGCGCCTGCAGGGGATGATGGGGATTGAAAAAGGAACCAAACATCAAGGACAGTCAAATGAAAGCAATTAGCAATCGTGATTGCTCAAAAACTAATTTGAATTTTGACATCTTGAATTCAAATTAAGGTTTTTCGCAATCACGTGTGTGTGTGTGTGTGCATGTAGGCGAGTGTGTTTGTGTATGCGTGTGTGTATAGGTGTGTGGTATGTGTGTAGGTATGTGTGTGTAGGTATGTGTGTGTAGGTATGTGTGTGTAGGTATGTGTGTGTGCATGTAGGCGAGTGTGTTTGTGTATGCGTGTGTGTGTAGGTGTGTGTGTATGTGTGTAGGTATGTGTGTATGTGTGTGGTGGGATATGGACGCAACCTGGAGACTTTTTGCCAGTGGAGCAGCATCGGTTGAGGCCGGTCGACGGTGGTGCTGCAGTGGGCAGAGGGAGGCGGGGGGGGGGGAATAAAATCATAGGATAATCAAAAACAGTCAAATGAGACAATAAGCAATGTGTTTGTTCAAAAAAAAAAAGCTTCAATGCCAGTTTTATTATAAAATACATTGTTCTTCCTTTGTGCAATTTAAAAATTTTCAGTGTCTTCATTTCAAAAGAGATCAAATCAATCAATCAATTCAATCTGCCCCATATTTCCGTTTAATCACAAGATCTGCCAATCTTGACTAGTGTTTTTAAAAGAAAAAATTAAACTGAAATTAATTAAGTGAAACAAGTAACATTCTAAAACAATCTTCTGTCAAAGCTATATACATATTGATAATACATATTTAAAATAATCTTTATTCAAACAAAAAAAAAAAAAGTACATATTCTAGAAAATTTCTTTTCAACATTTGTAAAGCTTGTTGATTTTAAGGATATCGGTAGGACTAAGAAGTTTTTCTCTGGTTGTCTTCAAAACCACTCCTTTTTGCTTCGGGGTTATTGTTTTTCGATCACGAAGCTTGTCGTAGCTGAAGACTAAACTGTCATAATGCATGATGGACTCGTAGTCGTAAGGCGTTAAAAGTTGATTTTCTTCCGGCTTCCTTTTCTCGAATTGCGGCTCCATGCCTAAAAGAAGGAAAACGTTTTAAGTACTTACATAATAATTAAATATTAATTAAATAACAATGGGGTCGTTCCCAAAATTTTAAAAGTATTTTTTCTGAAAGAACATGCTTAAAAACATAGGATCTGTCCGTTTTTTAAATAATTTCTTTAAGTTTAATATTTTTAAAAAAATAATTAAATCGGTGCGCTTTCGTTGTTTACACTTCTGTCGTGTGACATCACAAATGTTGAAATGCCACTCAATGTTGCCATTCACAGAATAAAATACTTAATTCGCATCTTTACTCACGTGTATACGTGACGCAACGATATGGTTGATAGCAAGCGTAAAGCGCAATTTGAATTCGCTGCTTGATTATCATAACGTGGAAACGTAGTAGAAAGATGCGCCAAATTGCATCATTTGTGACGTCACAAAGACCAAGCCTTGTTTGAAAAATCGGACATTTTAAAAAATTAATTAAAAAAAACTCTTGGGAAAATCAAAGTATTTTCTGGGTTCATGTAATTGTTTTTGCTCATTCTATCCATTTCAATGACTAAAAGTAGTACTTTGACTGAAGGAAACCACCCCATTTAACAGTAATTAACAACTAATTAAATAAGGCGATTCCACGGGAAATTGCAACTTTGTCCCGCAAGTGACGCCTCATATATTTCATTAAAAATAATAACTTAAAAGGGTAATGATAAAAATTTTACTGCTTAACAAATTACAAACAAATGTGTGATTCCTTAAGCAAAAGATTTCGTCATTACTTTTTTAAATAATTACTTTTTAATGAAACATATGAACCATCACGTGCTGGACAAAGTGACTACTTTCTCGTGGGATGGCCCAATATTAATTAAACAATAACTAAACAGTTATTAAATAATCTGTAAATTGTAATTAAATAATAGTTAGTCCATAATTAAATGGTAAAAGCACATTTTATGTCTCGTTAAGCTGCAAAAACGTTAGCAATATAGCTGCGTTTTTTAAGTTTTACATCAATAATATGTAGAAATTTTGGTTTTAAGTATTCGAATTCAGCACCAGTGATACCAAGTCTTTGCAAAGTTTTTGAAAAGGCCTAATTTAGGAAAGGCCAGTAAAATAACAAATCCAGTCTTTTTTTTTTCAAAAAAAAAGAAGAAAAATGCTATCCCAATCCCAGAGGGGGAAAACAGTATTATGTAAAATCCAAACAGTTAATAAATTGTGTTTAATTTAATTTTAGGCCAGAAGTAATTTTTCCATGTGTTGTGATAAATTTTATTTAAAAAAAAATTACAAATCTTCATATGTTTCCTTCATTTTGACAAAATATGCCAGTGATACCAAAAGCAACGTGTTTCTATCATGCAACAGTTTTGCTTTTAAACTAGTTTCATAAGAGTTAATACCAAGTCTCATGTCTGTTTGATATTAAAATACGAACATATCCCTGACAGAGTAAATGCCGTTACAATACAATAAAAAAATTTCCTTCGAGTACAAATATATAAATTCTTTATGTTTGCATTCAAATAGAAAAATCCAGAAAATAATTCGATTCAGGTAGGGTATATCACGAAAATGGGTGCCATTAAGACTGACCACTATGTTACCATTGCACTGCTAGCAAACCTGACTATTTACCTCCACATTTCTTGTCTTTATGACAAGATTTTAATTGTCAATTATGAGTTTTTATCATTACGTGGTGTAGGAAAAAATGAGGAAAATAAATCATTTAAAACCTATGATTACACTAAAACTTTGGGTTATGGAACAAATCTTTAATTATTTGAAATCAGTGTTAAAAATTACCCTATAAACAATTTAAATGTTTCACGTAACAAAGTTTTGTTAACCACACTGTTAAAAATTTTCCGGAAAATTTACGGTAATTGTTACTGGCATCCATGTTGCCAGTAACTATTACCGTAAAAATCAAATGTTACTGTAAAATTTTACGGTTTCCTCGGTAGGCCGCAGCAACCAGTTGGCGCTGGGATCGCTTATTTCTCCGGTATAAATTACCGTAAAAATCAGCGATGCGTCGGCGATGCAATTTTACAGTAACAATTACCAGAAAATCTTCTTGAATTTTTAACAGTGCAGTGTTATTATACTCAACCAAAAGTTTCTATATTTTTATTGTTGTTACGTAGTTTTATTATTTGAACACATTTTACAGTTTATTTATAAGTTTAAAGTGTATTCCGGCAGCATTTTATTAAAATAAATAAATAAATAAATATTTCAAATGTGACAAACGTTAGTGTCAGTGTCCGTTAAAATTTCAAGTTACAAACTTCTTCTTGTGTGTTTTTTGGAAAAAAATAATGATTTTTATATTAATAATACTAGGTAACTTAAGTACCCAAATCATGCATTGAAAGCATGCCACGCCGCATCCAAGCCATGACAGCAGCAAAAGGCAGGGTTAGTAAAAATTAAATAATTATATTTTTTATCTTTGTATAGTTTCGATCAGAAAGTACTTTATGTTTAACATCTTTAATTCATATTTCAAATAATCTTTAAAATGTGCTCAAATAATAAAACTATGTAACAACAATAAAAAAAAAAGAAGAAGGAAAAAAAAAAACCGGAAAAGTTTTTTGAGTATAAAATTTAGTCACCCTTTGTAGAACGTCACTATAATCAAGATAGTAATTAGTCATTTACTACACTCTTTTCGAAACAGAAACCTTGCTAATTTCGTCTTTTTTGAAGGCAACTGAGGGTAAGAAGTGTTTTCTCTGATATCTCATTCACTTTTGTTTTGTCTTTCATGCAACTGCACAGAGACTTTTTTTATAACTTCGACAGCCGGTTACTCATTTATTAGATACTTTGATGGAAAGAAATCTTTTCATTGAGCATCCTACATCTTTTTTTTTTTCTCTTTTAATGTCTTTCAGAAGTGAAGATTTCGAATCTTCTTTTCCATGGTCACAAATTAAGAAGAATGATTTCTTTTCCTGTTTGTGTCCCTGTCGAACTCTCTAGAATGTATAGTTCGAGAAACACATGCTAAAAGATATGTGTTTTACAAAGAATAAAAATCCGTATTAAAACCAGTGGCTTAAGCCAGAAAAAAGTACATAGGAAATATGGTTAAATTTCGAGGAGTCTGAGTCATTTTTTTGTGGCCAGAAAAGGAAAATATCTTTGTTTGGGGTAAGGGATACGTCCATAAATACGGCCTGGATGCACCACTGGTTTAAAATATGCTTTTAAAAATTAGCTGAGCTCTGGTTAGTTAGGAAATAAAAATTCAAGTGATTTTTTTTCATTCTGCAAACTGCATATTTTGCGACTAAATGCTCCAACATCCTTTGCTATGATGTTGAGCCTCTAATTTAAAAAAAGTATTTTCATTTCAATAAAATTCAAGTAATACTTTATTCAAATACTAAAATTTTATTGAAGAAATAGAGAAAACGTGCACTTGCACAGATACAACAATACTTATCTCATCAGAAACAACTCTGTTGTAAATATTTCTCCGCCAAGAAAACCTTTAACTTTTCCGCACAAAAAAGAAAGCCTCCATCTTAAACCCCAAAACCCTCAGCCTTAAAAAGTTATGATATCTAGTTTGCCCGCCAAGTATCTGCCAAACTATCATACGCTCTGTTCTCCTCTTTCATCACATCTACTTCCGTTAGAACCTCCTCCCACCTTCAACTCTTCAGAAATACGGATAGATCCTTTAAATTGTTTATCCTGTTTAGCGAAAAACTTTTCAAAGTGAAGTGGTTGCTTGGTGAGCAAAAGCTATTTTTCGCTTTCAATTATAAAGTAAGATGTATCATATTCATATGCGTATATAGTTTCATATAATATGTCACGCGAAATATTCTAATGGTTTAACCCCAGTTTCGCACCGACATTTAAAATCCCCCCCCCCTCCTTAAATACATCAAAACTGAAAAACAGGGGGAAGGAAATTTCGTATCGGCAAAACTTGGGGGGGGGGGGGGACAGCATTGTGGGAATCTTAAATGAGATGTTAGCCCAATGAGCTAACAAACAACATGGAAGTTAAAACAGAAAGCCCAATGAGCTAAGTCCGCGCGCATATGCGCAGTCGCGGTGGCAAATTTGAGATATCCGCGATTTAAAGTCTAGTTGCAACTGTTGGATCTGTTTTAGTCTTGATTGAATTTCATTTCCTAAGACAACTTTGAACAACTGTTACATCTGTTCTAACCTTGCAATTGCAGTCAGAGATTAACAAACCCTATGAGCCGAGAGTAAGTACATAAGAATTTAAGGGAAATTAGTGATTTTCGAACTTTAATTACTCCAGCCCATCATGATGTCTCTGATGGTTGAATTTTCGTATATGTACTCAATGTACCCCCAAGAATATGTATACCAAAAATCATTACCATAGCCCCCCAGGGGGCTGTGACAGAACCCCGGAAGGTACAATTTGGGGAGTAAAAATGAGGGCGGAGGGGGAGGGGGGGGGGGGTCAAATGGCACAAAAGGCACATCAATAGGGCACAAGGAATGTGTGTGCGGAATTTCAGCTTGATTCGTTTTTTCGTCTGGGCTGTAGCCCTGTCAAAGAAAGCGAAAACTTTTTTGAACAGCGATTTTCTAACTTGAATTCCTCCTCCCCCTGATTGTCCAGGGAATTGTATTTTGGTTTATGTCGTCAGGGGCCACTAGAGATTGAGTATACCGAAAATCAACTTCGAGGGTTTTCATGGGGCTGAGATACAGAAGCGTGAAAAACCCAGAAAACCCCCAACTTGTCTGTTGCGTAAACTGTTCCTTAGTCGTCCTTAGTCGCTTTTTTCTTTCGTCTTTCTTGGCGGTGGATTTGCTTTTGATGGCTGCTGACGTTTGGTTCTCTTGGCGGCCGGGACGCTCCCGCGTCCCGTGATTCTGCTCCTCAAGTACACAAAATCAAAACATTGGTATACATACATTGCATATCAACATAGAATACATTGAAGGAACTAAACAGGACATTACAGGAAACATCTAACGTTGTTTAGCACAGATAAACAGATTATAGAATACACGTGTTTCGGGGTTTTTAGGAACCCCCTTTTCAATTCAAAGGTGTGATCTTCTAGATGTAAAAACGGGTGTCTTTACATCTAGAAGCTCACACCTTTGAACTGAAAAAGGGGTTCCTTGAAACCCCGAAACACGTGCATTCTGTAATCTGTTTATTTTTTCTAAACAACGTTGGATATTTCCTGTTATTCCTCGGCACAAAGGTATTTATTTATTACTTATACAGGACATAGTAGTTTGAACAGAATTCTTTAAAGATCTTCATAGAGTTTCTTACGTACCTACGATAATGTTGTCCCAGTGAATAGTAACATAGTCGTCTCGATCCGACCTGTTTTGTTCATGGTAAAAGCCAACAGCATGCACCATTTCGTGAACCACACTTCCCAAAAAGTAGCATCCTTCACCCAAAGAAAGATATTGCACAACGCCTATGGGGCTCTTGCCAACCTTAGAAAAGCATCTGAAAGTGAAATAATCCTCATATATATAATAGCCAAAGATCGAGTAACGCTCCTGACGTCATCAACAATGAAACTCGCGCCACGGCATGACAATTTGATAATGTGTTTTGGTAATGTTTAACATGCAGGGAAAGGCTTTATTGTGACAAGACTGAACTCGATCCTGTAACTTAACTCTTTTAGTGCCTGTTGGGAAACGTGCACAAGACAGAACATTATTTGACCAATATTTTTTTACAATTTGCACACAAAAGTTTTGATGTTTTCAAAGAGACATAATTTGAAGTATACAGAAGAAAAACAAGTAAAGATGAATTAAGAATGTTAGATGAGACTAGAGGGAGTCGGATAACTAGCATTTAAAAGCTAATAGAAGTTCCTATAAAGTTATTAGGCGGGATATTTAAATCATTATGTTTTAGGGTTGAGTAACGTCCTTATTTTATGGAGATTCTTACGAGTGACTAGATGATCCTCATATAATTAATAGCCGATGATCGAGTAACCCGCGTGTTTCAACAATGAAACTCGCACCACGGCATTATAATTTGATAATGTGTTTTGGTAATGTTTAACATGAAAGGTTTTATTGTGACAAGGCTGAACTCGATCCGGTAACTTAACTGTTTTACTGGTAAGATTCTGTCATTTCAGGAAAATGAAGAAACGAAAAAATGGTCAATAATGAACGCTACCTACTGGAGTTAGGGTTACAATTTCAACCATCAAAATATCATCAAACAGTCTATGGCTTCGTTTAAATGTAGAAGCAATTTTCACCCGTCATACCTTGACGGGCTACTTTCTAGTATAAAAATACGTGTCATGTTTTTCAAGAAAGGAAGGTTGGAACCGTATATGCAATGCAAATAACTAATTCTATATTTTTTGCAAAATTCAGCTTGTCTCTTAATAAAAGAAAATTATGCTTTTATCAAGA
The DNA here is from genome assembly GCF_026930045.1 of Uloborus diversus. Taxonomy (NCBI): domain Eukaryota; kingdom Metazoa; phylum Arthropoda; class Arachnida; order Araneae; family Uloboridae; genus Uloborus; species Uloborus diversus. Next base: position 129,372,746 of record NC_072738.1, on the reverse strand, counting down.
AAGGCAAATATTGAAATGCAGGGGGTCTCGGTTGTTCGAAACTTTATTAACCGTAACCCCGTTTAGCGAATGCTGGCTTACTAGAATTTAATTTTTTGGTTAGTAAACAATATCCCTTCAAGGCTTTACTAACTAATTGTTTTTTAATTACGCATTTATGTCCGAAGTAAAGGAGTAAAATATTATCTGCGGGGTCAGTTCTATTTTTCTGTTGTTTATTATTAACTAAAAATAAAGATTTATGTTTACTACATTTTGTGTTAGTAAACTTACCTTGCATTTCTGACTTGTGTGGCATTTGGTGAACAAATTCAATTAAAATTATTGGAATATATAAGCTCAGATGCTATGAAAATGTATGTGGGAGTATGCATTTAAAATCGCTTTTGTTTACCTGTGTGTTTTCACCAAGTCGTCCGAATTTCCGTGCATACAATTAATGCATATACCATATAACCTATGCACATCATTAGCAGAAATTAAAATTTATCGTCAAAAATATAAAAACATAGAGAAATAGGAAAGGTCTTAAGTGTTTATCTTCAGATGTGAAAACTTTTATTTTAGTGAATTAAAAAAAAAAATTCATATTATTAACTGTTAGTGCATATTTTAGGTATTTTAATGCATACTTGTATGTACATTTTATAATTTTACTGTGCATGTAGTCGAGACTCTAGTAGTATAGTTTAAAACGTCACATGTAGTAATTATCTTGTAAATGCGAACATGCTTCAATATCGAGTTCTATTTCTTACGGTCTCCTAACAGCCATTCACCAGTTGTACCTTTTTTAACACGCTTTTATTAGCTTCACTTGTATGTTTGTAACTCTCCTTTAGACTAAGAGCTAGTGGTTTATTACTGTTAGTACACTCCACCTCCTTATGAGCGCTCGTAGCCGAGTTTTCTAAGGCGCGGGTCTTCGCTGGCGTCCTCCTCCGGGAATCATTGGACGTGCGTTCTAATCCCATCTACACCGAAATTAAATTTATAATCTTGCTACTCAATTTTCGCCCACTTTTTGTGACCGGATTCTTTTAAAATTTGGAATGCAACCTCAGACCCGATGACAATGCAATATTCTATAATCGAATTAATTCATTAACGACTAGCCGCCTGCGGCGACTAGCTGGTTCGCCTTCTTGCCTTCTTACGCCATTCGCCTTTTATGCAAGCAGCCACCTACGGCAGCTGTTTGGCAAACTTTACCTTTTTACTTAGCGTTTGCCGCCTTCGGCGGCTGTTTAAATAAATTTGGCAGCAGTATTAATCAATCCATCTCTATCTTTTTTTGTGCCATTCACATTTTTATGGCAAGATTGCCGCCTTCGGCGGCTATCTACCTTTACGATCCACATCTATTTATTTTAACCTCCCCGCCCATTTCATAATAAAAACAAAGATCACTCAAAAAACCGCTTTTTTTATTTAAGTTGAGCAAAAAAAAAGTTATCTCCAAAATTCCCCGTAGTGTGCAAAAAGTAGCGTTTGACAAAGAAAAGAAAATTTGGCTGTTTTTATTGAATTAAATGCGCACAACTATGAAATGTTTCGTTTTATAGATACAGCAAAACTTCCAGCTTGGGAGTGGGGGGGGGGGATGGAAAAAGAAATAAATGCAATCCTTAAATAAAACAAAAAAAAGAAAACATAATAAAGCGCTGCCGGAAAAACACGTGGTCATCACGTCATATGTAGAAGTAAGCTATATAGTAAAAAAAAAAAAAAAAAAAATAACATTGTTTGCGATCAAGATTCCGTCGTAAATATGGAATCGAAATCCAAGTAGTGACGTCAGAGGCATAAAAGAATGAAGAACCTTTTTTCGACCGATGCGTGGAAAGACATGATGTGTTCAGCTTAAAAAAATTGTAAAAATAAAATATTGCTTATTCTTAAGAACTTTTTTCTTCTGAAGAGGGCGAAATGTTTTTACTATTACCAACTTAAACTTTAGAAATGAGGCTTTGATACTTCTCGCAGGATGATATTGGGAAAAAAATAAAACCCGAGAAAAACTGCAAATTAAAGGTTTGTTCAAAAATTCGTAAAAAATACAAAAATTGCTCTGTCTTCAAATTTTTTTCATTCATCATATTTAAAATTTTCCTGCACAACAATACAAAAAATATTTGTGTGGGGCGATTGGTTCGGGGTCTGTGAGGTAAAAAGTACTAAAAAGTGCAAAGAAACACATAAAACATTAAATAACTTTTTTTCTAATTAAAATATCTAAAATCAAAGCCCGAGGTATACATCTTCGGCAAAAACAGCACCTGTATACCAAATTTCATCTTTCTAGGCATTGCCGTTTTCCCAGGAAGCGCGCCACACACACACACACACACACACACAAACATCTTATTTTATTATATGTATAGATACGTTATTAGTTTATTCTAATTAAAAATCTTTTATTAGCTTAACTTGTATGTTTAAGGGTCCAACTTTCCCTTCGACAAATAGCCAGTGGCTTATTAGAAATACTTACAACGTACAAATCAGAGCTGCGGAGTGTAACAATGTTTGCGCATGAATTTACCCGAGAGCATTTAAAATGTCTGATGCAAATAATGCAATAGAATACTAAATTACATTCCATTATAAAACCGAACACACGCACAAAGATTTCGTTTAACAGTTACAATT